>NC_083435.1:29401808-30020173 GCF_020745735.1 Hemiscyllium ocellatum | reverse complement strand
TTCACAGCATCACATGATTTTCCGTTTGCTTTGATGTTTGGTCCTGACTTTCCCTGTCAGCCATGTTGACCAATCCTCCTCATATTCTGATTCTTCTTCCGAGGATTAATTTTGTCTTTGTCTCCCGGATTCATTCGAGAAACACCTGCCATTGCTGTTCGAACATTTTCCCAACTTCTTCCAGTCCGTTTTGTATCAACTCCTCCATGTAGTTCTAATACATCTGACTTATGCTTCTCCCGGTCAAACCAGGGTGAATTCTCTCATATTATGGTCACTTAACCCCGGGGTTCACCACCTTCAGCTAGCAATCAAGTCTGCAACATTGCATATCATTAAATCTAAACTGACCTTCCCACGTAGGGACTCCGACATTTTGATCCAATAATAACCACTGTGGATGCACCACCAAATGTATTTCCTTTAGACAGACTACCAACCCTGACTTTCCCAGTACACACTGCACATTGAAGTCCCACATGATTGCTTTCTTGCATGCCTTTCCTATTTCCTGTTTTAGTTCATGTGCACAACTTCCATCAGTCTCTTTTTCCTTTGGAGTTCCCAACTCTGCCCATACAGATTATATTTCTTACTAACAAGGCAGCCCCGTCCCCTGTATCCATCTGCTGCCCTTCCAATAGGACATCCTGCTTGGATAGTCCCTTCAGATCGATCTGAAGGTGCATGATTCACCCGGACTGGGTGGACTACCCCCAGAGTTCTGAAGGTGATATTATGATCCTCTTGAAGCCATGTCTTTATGACACACACAGAATTATACCGCCAATTTCAATCTGATCTACAGTTCATTTATCTTGTTTCGTTATACTGTGCGTGCCTATTTATATATCCTGAGCTCTGCATTGACCACTCCTTTTTCGGAGACATCCGCCTCATCTGCTGCACTTGAAGTTAGATTAATTTCCTTTTCATGCTCTCTAAACTATCACTTGTTTAAAACCTTAACCTCAGCTGAGCCCCTCCGCACCATGGCATGTTGCATAATTTTGCATGCAATTGACGTTCCCCGCCATACTGTTCAGTTCAAGCCGTATCCATGGGCCTCGTTATGCCATTCAGGAGGACTCTATTCCCAGCACGATTTTGGTAGACACCCATTTCATCGGAAAAGCTCCCTCTTTCAACAATAATGGCATGAATGTCCAATGATTTCAAACCCATTTCTCCTGCGCGCTAATCTTTGAGCCATGTATTTACCTCTTTAACCTTGTTGACAGTTTGTCAATTTGATCTTGGCTCAGGTAATAATCATATTTTCTCTGATCTTTGATTGCAACCATAGGTGCTCATGTTCCCTGAGCAGAAACCCTTTGCCTTTCTAATTATGTCTTTAGTCACTCCATGATCTGTATCTTTCCTCTGCCACTCCAAGTACCTCTCCAGCCTGGATGAAAACATTTCTGAAGAAGTGCCACTAACCAAAACAGTCGCTCTGCTGCTCCCCACAGGTGCTGAGATTTGCAGCGTTTTTTGTGTTTGTTGCTGATTGACAGTTCGTTTATTTAGTGAGCAAGCAATCCAGTAATGAACGCTGAGGAATCTCATCACGCACAACCTTCTTGAACACACACACACACATCCGCAAAACCCTGGTTAACTTTGTGCAAAAGGAATACTTCGCTCCCTGCCCACTGTAATGTGGGTTTAGACTTGCCATTTTGTAAGTATTCCATGTGCTTTCACTGTCGTGACTGGACTGCCACATGTTTATTCTTTCTACCCTTTCTAATTAAAGAATATACATTTAAAACTTGGTCATCTTTTGTTTTATTGCCTCCATCTGATCTCCCAGATCTAACCTTTATGTAGCTCCACTGTATCACTTTAACTAAATTACACCTCAGCTTGTCTACTTCGACTTTTCCCAAATCAGAGATCTTTTGCTGGGTAAACATTTGTCTTTTTACATAAGTAGTCTAAATCTACTTTAATTATGAACATTTTGAAAAAAAAATTATACCACTTTCACTTGCCCCATTTAATCATCTGAATCCAGATCCTTTTCCATCGCTTTGCTCATTGGGCTACTATGTAACAGGCAAAACAAAAAAAACTGCTTAATTCGTTTTAATTTTTGGGCCCATTCTTTGCCTTTCACAGTACTCTTATCCCATTTAATATTAGAGGAATTAAAATTCCAGATTGTCTCATTGTTTTTATATTTATTGGAGACTTACCTATCTACTTCACTCTATGACCTGCTTCCATGCATTTGGCGTTCTTTGGCAAATTAGTGGTCGTTTTGTTTCTACCCGTACTGTCTCGTTTGGTTATCCTTTTATTAGCGCATTTCACCTCATGGTTATGAATGCTTATCTAATCAACAGTGCAAATATCAGCACGTTTTGAACTTTTGTCTGCAAACTCTCTACTCTGAAATGTCGAGTTGCCTTGCCTGCGCATCTTTTAATTTGTGAAGCTACATAAACTTGAGATGCTAACATAAGTGGGCGTGAGGACTCCCTGAGTGATCAAGTTATATTGTGGAATATTTTGCAGCGCTGAATCAGGCACCAGTACAGAGAATCCTTAGATGGACATTGTTAATGCGATTCTTTTCTCAATATAAAATCAGTTTGAATATCTATGGCAGTTGAGAGCAGATATTACACAGATATTACAACCAACTAACCACGCTTGAAATAGACAATCACATTGCCGATTGCAGTACAACAGTCCTCAGCGGTCAATCCAAGTTCTGACTTCATTCACTGAATGAATACAGCAGAATGAAGTGATCCATTGAACAGCATGAGATATATAGATGGATCTGACTGTGTTTGAGTAATGAAAACCAAATCTGGGAGAATAACGTTTCTAATTTCCATGAGTTGAATGATATTGTCAAAATTAATCACTATTTACGTTTAACAATTCAATCTCAGTACGAGCTGTATATTGTATCACAACGGGGAGTTAACTAACTGTATTTCAAAGTGAAGCAAAGTTGAATGATTACCACTGAGTATAAATTAAGGCTCCATGCATGCGTCACCTCAGAAATAGTTGGTAGATATTGTCTGTGGCATGACAGAATATAGGACTTCACAAGTGGGCACGGTGGCACATTGGTAGACACTGCTGCCTCACAGCGCCTGAGAATCGTGTTCAAATCCCGACTCAGGCGACTGACTGTGTGGAGTTTGCACGTTCTCTCCGTGTCTGCGTGGGTTTCCTCCGGTGCTTCGGTTTCCTCCCACAGTCCAAAGATGAGCGGGTCAGGTGAATTGGTCATGCTAAATTGCCCGTAGTGTTAGGTAAGGGGTAAATGTAGGGGTATGGGTGGGTTTTGCTTCGGCGGGGCGTTGTGGACTTGTTGAGCCGAAGGGCCTGTTTCCACGCTGTATGTCTAATCTAATCTAATCAAAAAAAAGTGAGGATTTGATGAATATGGAAACATTTCACAGTATAATTAAAATACAGTGCACAATGATTATTGTCATTGCTGTCCCTCGTAAGTTATTATGATCATTGACATTCTCTAATCTTCCTGGTTTCAGAATTTACAATGATTGGTAATGTTGCATGATCTCGTGGGCACCGTTATGGTATATTAAAGTCTTGATGAAGGGCTTGTTCCTGGAACGTCGAGTCTCCTGCACCTGGGATGTTGCCTAATCTGCTATGCTTTTCCAGTTCCCTATTTTTCGATAGTGATATCAGCTGTCACTCAAATTCTGTGAGTGACATCTGCATTTTCAATTCGTTACTGAGACAGATTCATGGCTCTCTCGATTGTCATTTTATTAGTTGTATTAAATACTGCACGCAGCAGCATCAAACTTGTAGATACTGCACAGAGAAAGGTACTTCTGTGAGTAACTGACTGTAGATTTCTGTGTCACAAAACCAGAAGTATACATATAACGTCATTAACCAAATAACACTATAATTATTGAATAATGTTAAATATGTGCCACTAACTGTAATGGAACAAGTTGCTTCAATTTTCATTCAGGTGACAGATTCATGTAATTCATGGAGTGGCCTCCTGTTTTTCTGAATATAAAATGTTTTGCTATGGCAGTTTCCCAATTATTTCGTGTTCTGAAATTGAGAAAAGTTGTTTCTAATTCCACTTGATCTGCACAGATAGAAACGGGTGGGAAGTATTTATGCCAGGGGAATAAGCGTACAGTACAATTACTAGATTCAAATAATCTGGGCTATGACTCATTCTTAACCTGAGTATAGATAAAACAAATACTTCCATTGTTTTGGTGTTAAATGATAATTTTCTTTTCCCGCATTTCTTCAAACTAATCTATCGAAATAGCTGGTTTAATTCATGGTTTGTCCATTAATGAGGCTGAAGTTTCGGTTGTAGTTGTTGAATCGTCAACTTCTCTTTCTGATAAATATTTGCTAGACCAGAAATTACCTAATGGTTCGAAAGATGAACACCTCCTAAGCAGCAGCAAGCATTGTGATTAAATGTCGTTACAGCAAGACACACAATGTTGAATTACATTGATGTAGTCTAAGATAAAAAAAAACACTAGATTATAGTCCAACAGTTGCATTTTAAATCATAAGCTTTGGGGCACCCACTGCTTCCTCAGGCAACTGATGGGGGAGAGTATGTCGGACAGAGAATTTATAACTTCATAAATTTTGCTTCCGATGTATTCTCTCTCAGTAGCTGTCTGAGGAAAGAGTGGGTCTCCAAAGATTTGTGATCACAAATAAACTTGTTCTACTATAACCAGGTGTAGCGTGCGTTTTGACTTTGTCCAGTCCAGTCCAATGTCGGCACCTTCACAACATGGCAATATTGATAGAGGTCATCATGGATATAATCGGAGATAATCCATGCATTGTAAATAGCAAAGTGTTTAAACCAATAGTACTGAAATGGATTGTACATTACTACAAAAGATAAAAAATATAGCAGCGGCAATAATTAAAGTAAATTGATGACTGTGCTTCCTCAATGTTCGGGAAACCTAAAATGGCGTTGACTAAGCAGCATTGGATCAGGTAATTTAGTATGAGATCTCTCTCACACATCTTTACTTTGCCAAATTACTAGAATTTTCTATTGCGTTCTACTTCGTGTGCTTAGCTGCTCTTTCATCAATTACTCCTGTAATGTTCACCATAACTGCTCAAAGTTAAAGTTCACAAGTTAGCCATTCTCTGCTTAAAGATATTGTCCTTCCTGTAGACCAAATTTATTTAACAGAAGTCTTGCAATAACACTATCTCCCTTTACTTTACAACTGCTGGAATAACTTGCCTGTTTTCCCTAGAATATCTTTCAGAACTTAGTTAGGCTTCTATTATGTCTAACCTCAATCTTCGTATTTCCATTGAAAGTATTTTGCAACATTTGCCCAATACAGAGATCACAATTGCACAAATTTCCTTAATTGTTTTGTAGGAATTTATTGTAATTGCTGTTTTTAAGTTTGTTTCCACGATAACAGAAACTCCATGCCTTGGTTTACTTTCTTTATATATTGTCCCTGAATTAATTTGTCATCTAAGTACAATTTAAATCTGCACATCAGGAACCTTCTTTAATTGCCAACATCAATAATAATCTTTTTAGTGTTTACATTTGTCAAGATTTTTTGATACATCTATTGCACTATTTTATGAGAGTTTAGCTGTGATCCTTACAGATACCTCTGTGTCCCAGACTCTTCAATTTTGCATTTCCTGCATTGTTCCAACCAGTTAATTTAGTGATTATGTTGGTCTTTTCAAGTGGAAGACGTGGCCTCTCCAACTATTTGAACATGTGAATTGCGAATCTAATGGTTATCATCAATGGAACCATTCTGCGGTGGACACATTCTTATTATTTCACAGTATCTTTTCTGAACGTCACCCCTGTCTGTAGTGTTATCTTGTGCTGTCTTCTGCAGTCACAGAATGTTCACCGTCATTTTCTCCTTTGATCGATTTGTAGCCATTTGTTGGCAGAAACTGTAAAAAATGTATTGTACTGGGTTAAAAAAAACGCAAGTATGGTTTCGACAGCAACTTACATTTTGCTTTGTTTAAAGGGAATCCCCTTTTACTTTACATTTGAAGCTGTGGAAGCAATTAGCGATGTTCTCTGGGTTTGCAAGGAAAGGGAAAGTTATTACATATATCCTGGGTGGATGGCATTTGACTGGCTTGATGAGGTATTCACCACATTGCTCCCATCTGTTTTAATTTTGTTGCTCATGCTCTGATTGTTAGACATCTAGTACTCGCCAGTTGAGTCCGTAAGGGATTGAAGGTCCATAGCGAGAGAAATAATTGCCTTGACCCAGAGGTGGAGAGTAGAAGGAAGTTGCTTGCAGTATATTTCCAACATTTCTTTATTGTGATGATTGATTCCAAATGACCCCCCCGCTCCCCTTCAAACTATCTTGGGTAAGGGGTCAGCACAGTGGCTCAAGTATAGTCATGGAAGGAAAATAAACTCCAGTCTTGCCATTGACATCAAAGGAAATCTGACGCCACCACCATCTTCTCAAGAGGAAACTAGTTATGAAGCAAATGTTTCAACATTGGCAGCATTATCATGAGAATAAATCTGATAAGTTCGTGGTGATTCTTATCTTAACTTAAGCCTTCATTTTCCCTCTCAAGTAACGTACCTGTGGCAGTGCGAGCCCCATCGATGCAGCTGGCAATGGAGGGGTAAGCTCTCACACGCACTGTCCATATTATTTTCCATGGGAAATTACGATTCAGATTTTTGGGGGCGTGTATGTGAGATATTCATTTCAGCATTCACTATTTCTTTTCGTCATGGCTTTAAGTAGTTATGGAACATTGGGAATCTGCACTTGAATTCGGACAGGAGGAAATAATATTGGTCATGGGAGGGGGTATAATATTGTTTACATAACTGATACCTTATCAAACATCTTCAAGAAATTTCAAGATATTAAACTAGTTGTCTCAATGAATTATGAAACAATTGTCCGTCATGATTTCCTCTTCAAGAAAACATACTAACTTTACATGATCATGTTGCGTATTTCTAAACGTTCTTATCAGATTTATGTTAAACTCTAAAATGATCTCCACAGTATCTGTTAAGCTAATTGGCATAGTTTGCTTCTGTTTGTGGCCTTCAGTGTGACCAACGACTTTACGTTGTCAGTTTTTCAAACCTCTGGTCTCTTTCTAGAATTTGGAGTCTTGGAAGACTACTTTCAATGCATCAGCCATATCTGTGCTTTCAAACGTATTTACTATTCTGAAATCCATCATATCTTGTCCATGCCATTTATCTGCTTCAATTCACATTAGTTTCTATAGCACTTTTTCTCCAGTACTAATTATCACGTGTGTTTAATCTTCCACTTTTGCCCCATGATTCTTCAATATTTTTGGAATGCAATCAGGAATTTCTACAATTTTTCATTCATCAATTATTTCCTAGTTTTCCATTGCTATTTCCCCAGCTGAATTCTCTAACGAAGCTACAATCAGGTTGTCTTCCATTGAAAGAAACTCTTGCTATCCATGTTGATAATAATTGCACTTTTACTCGGAAATCTTATATTCTCAGGTGTACTTTCTTTTTGTTCATAGTTTTTGTTTTTAAACAGTCTTAGTTCTCTGATTTGTAGGCAGAGTAGAAAAGACAAACATTTGTAGACTGACTGAGCTTCGTTATAATTACCTTGCCTGCAAATCCTGTCACCTGAAATGTTGAGTTGCCACCCCTGCTTCTCCTGCAAGTGCTGCATTAATTAGGGAATCTACTTAAACTTGAAATGTGAAATAATTGGAGATCAGGGTAGCCTCAATGAAAAGCTATATTGTGAATATTGTGTAGCACTGAATTAGACATCAGAACAGAAATCTTGAGATAGATGGTATTAATGGGACTATATCTCATGATAGAATTAATTGGAGGAACTGCAGTAGTTTGAGGACACACATTAAACACTGGAATTATTAAATTAAATAACCACAGTTGAAATGGAAAAACGCATTCAGGATTGCAGGAGAACAGTCCTCAGAGGACACTCCAAAAGTTGACTTCATTTGCTGAATGAGAACAGCAGAACGAAATGATGGATTGAACAGTGTGAGACACAGAGATGGATCTGACTTTGAATTTGGGATAAAAATATTTCCAATTTCCATTAGTTTGATGTGATCAAAACTAATCAATGCTGACAATTTAACAACCAAACTCAATACCAGCTATATCCTGTAACACGGAGAGTTAACTCAGGTGTTACAGCATATTTGCTGTTTGTTCTTGAATGTGAAGCGAAGTTGAATAATGCTGTAATCGTAATTCCTCAAGGAGATACCCCTGCATATAAATTAAAGGCTCTGTGCATGCATCATTTCAGGACTTAGCTCTGAGAGATTGCTTGTGGCATTACAGAACACATCACTTCACAAGTGAGGATGTGAAAAAAAAATGGAAACATTTCACAGCATATTGAAAATATACTACACAATTCTTGCTGTCACTGGTGTCCCTGGTAAGTGATTCCGACCATTGACATTATTTAAATCTGCCCATTTTCTGGTTTTACTGTGACTGGTAATGTTGCACGATCTCGAGGTAACTATTATGGAAATACTTGTTCAGTGATTTCATGTTGTCACTCAAACATTCTGAATTGCATCTGCATTTTCAATCTACTGCTGAGATACACAACAAATTTGGTTGTTACTCATAAATCTCTGGATTGTTACCTTATTGCCTTGAATGAAAATGTGTATAGAACAAAACAAGACCTTACAACACTGCACAGAAAAAGATATTGTGGGAACAACTCAGTGTAGAACTTTGTCTCTCTATCCAGAATTGTGCCTTCAACAACAGTGACCATTGTTGGATAATGCTCAGTATGAGCAGTGGAGCAAGTTGCTTCCATTTCCATATGATTCATTTAGCGACAGATTTCTGAAGTATATGGAGTGATCTCATGACTTCATAAATATAAAATATGGCCAAGGGAAATGCATGTCCACGCGAACAATTATCATGTCATGTGCAATTAATAAACATTGATTAACTTTCGTTTGATCTACATGAAAAGGAACAGATGGCAAATGTTTTCTTAAAAGGAAATAGCAGCACAGCATGACTAATTTATTTCAAATCATCTGGACAGTGATGTTTTCTTAGTCTGAGTATCGTTACTGCAAAAACTTTCAATGTTGGGTTCTAAATGATCATTTTCCTTTATCACAGTCCTCAAATTATTGTATCATGATCATTGTTCTAATTTGTGATCTGCTCCTTATAGAGACTGAACATTCAGCCGTGTTTGCTGAATTGTGAACTTTTCTGGCTGATTAATATTTGAGGGAGCAGTAATTACCTAATGGTTCAGAGGCTGAACACATGTAAGCTGCAGCAAGCTTTGTAATTATCTCCCATTAAGACAAGGTGCATGTAATTGAATTACATTGATACAGAACAGTCATTAATTTAGTCAGAAGTCAGTCTCAACTTTGTAAATATTAACACCATTCATAATGAAATGAGTAATGCATTACATCAATAAGTAATAATGTAAATGGCAGCAATGATAAAAGAGAACTGATGACTGTGTTTCATTAATGTTCAAGTTGCCAAAAATGGCATTGATTTCAAAACATTCAAAGAGGAAATGAAATCTGTACTCATGTAATAAGTGCTAATATTCTATATAAGAGATTTCTCTCACCCCTCTTTACTTAGCCAACTGATGAGAGCATTCTATTGCATTCTGCTTTATGTCTTTACCCAATTTTACCTTTACTAATTCAGTGCTATTCCTCACAAGTTCTTAAAGTGAAAGTGACATTCTCATTCTAACCATTCTCTTAAAAAGATGTGTTCTTCAGGTAAACCAGATTTATTGAACAACAGTTTTGTGATGACAATCTCAACGTTTAGAGTTCCAACAGGTGAAAACATCTTATCTGTGACCACCTAACAAACCATTCAGAATTTGTTCAGACTTCTATTTTGTCTATCGCCTACTTTCGTCATTCTGTGGAAATGATTTTGCAATATTTTTTGTTGTTCAAAACCGTGTTTACCAACACAGATCAGAATTGCGCAAATTTTATTGATTGCTCGATAGTTCACTGAAATTGCTGATTTTGTTTTTATTTCCTCCATGCTATTCTTGATTTTTTCAAATGATATAGATGAATTACTTTGGAACATTAAATAATATGTAACTCTGCACACTCGCAACTCTTCCTTAATTGCAACACCAGCTATCATCTGTTTAATACTTATTTTTGTGAAAACTCTTTGATATATTAATTGCATCATTTTCTGAGAGTTGAGTTCTGATCCTCACAGATATCGCTCTCCTCTTCACTCTCCAATTTTGAATTTTCATCATTGTCTTTTTCAGTTAATATAGTGGCAATTGTGATCCTGTGCTGTGGAAGCTGTGGCCTCTCTACCTGCACTGTTTACTATCTGGTGTCCATGGCAACAGCAGATCTAATGGTTATCGTTAATGGCGTCATACTGTGGGAAATTAATTCTTATTATGTCTCAGTATCTTTCCTGAACATCACCCCTGCCTGTAGTGTTATCAATGTCTTATTATATGCAGCCACAGAATGTTCAGTCTGGTTCACCATTACTTTCTCCTTTGATCGATTTGTGTCCATTTGTTGTCAGAAGCTGAGAATGAAGTATTGTACTGCAAAAAATGCAAGTTTAATTCTAACAATAACTTGTATTTTGATCTGTTTCAAGGGCATTCCCTTCTATTTCATGTTTGAAGCTGGGGAGGTGATAAACAATGTTCCCTGGTTTTGTACTGAAAAGGAAAGCTACTACACTGATTCTGGCTGGATTGCATTTGACTGGTTTGGTAAGATATTAACCCCATTGCTCCCATATATTTCAATTTTGCTGCTCAATGCTCTGACTGTTAGATACATTTTAGTCATCAGCCGAGTTTGTAAAGGACTGAGAGGTCATAGAAGAGGGGAGTATCACCATGACAGGGAGATGGAGAGCAGAAGAAACTCTACTATTTTACTTTTCAGCCTATCTGGTAGCTTCATTCTTTTGTGGCTTCTGTATGTTATAAACTTCTTCTTTTACAACATTATCAGAATTATCCAAGAATATTACAATGATTCTTTACACATGTTAGCTGAACTTGCAATCATGCTGCTCAATTTAAATTGCTGCACAAACGCATTTATTTATCGACTGACTCAATCCGAGTTCAGAGAACAAATCAAGAGCACGAAGAAACATGCAGTTATATTATTTATCAAATTAATTCATAAACAAAGCGATTGAAAATACTCTGGTCAGATGTAAAGGTGGAGGAGAGGTGTAGGCAGTCAGTCACAGTAACTCTCACTCCCATGTCTGTTAAAAATTTGAATAAGAAATTAATTATTTTTATACCATTTGTTTGGAGTGCAGTTACTTCGCGTATGGTCCACACCTGAGCTCTAACTTTGGAGATGAATGACTACACAGCACACAACGGCTCGAGGGTAGTGATGGAAGGAAAATAAATTCCCATCTTGACATTGACATCAGAAAAGATGTACCACCCCTTCTCAAGAGGAAACTCGGTGCTAAGCAACAGATTCACCCTGTGCAACATTATCCTGAGGATAAATCTGATGAATATGTGATGTTTTTTACTCTTAAATTAAATCTCCATTTTCACCTCACAGGCATCTGTACCTCGGGTAATGTGAGCTGCACCCATGCTACTGTCAATTCGTAGGGACAAGGTTAAATTTGCATATTATTTTCCAAAGAACAGATAGAAAAGAATGATTGAGATTGTGGGGACTTGTATCAAGAGAGCTGTTTACACCTTCTGAGGGTCGCATCGAAGATACGCATGGCAACATTTACTGTTTGTATTTTATTTTATGGGGGATGCAGTTAAGAAAGTAGAGCATTGAGAACCTGGGATGGGAAATCAGACAGGAGAAAAATAAAACTGTTCCTGGGTGGAGGTAGCGCTGTGTAGTGGGGAGGTGGGATTGAAAATTAGTTGAATAAGTGATTCCTTATGAAACCTCTTCTCAAAATAAAAAAAATGACACGAATTGCTTCAAAGGATTTAATAAATTTCTCAGACATGACTTTCTCTATGTAAATATGCTAAGTCTGCTGTGTCTTATAATGTATCAGGAAGAGCTGTTACATCATTCATAATGGATTCTGAAGATTTCCCCACAGTCTAAGTGACTTATGATAACCTGCTTCATGTATTCTTCTGCAATGAATAAAGGCAATACATTGCTAGTTTTGCAAAGTTCTGATACTTTTCCAGAATTTGGAGTGTTGCTACCAGTGAATGCACTACCTCTGTACTTTACTATTTCTTTAACATTCTGGAATTCCTCCTATCAGGACCATGTAATGTATCAGCTTTTGGCCACATTTCCCATGCTTCAGTGCTAAGTTTTATATGTATTTAATCGTCTCCTTTTGCTCCTGATTCTTTCATTTTTTGAGTGTAATTAGTGCTTCCTGCAATGAAGTGACATACAGTATTATTTATCTACACAGCCACTTCATGGGTTCCCATTTTCATTTCCCATCCCAATTCTCTAACTGGCCTCTGTTCACATTGGCCTCTCTTTTCATTTTTCGTAGTTTGAAAGAAGCTCTTGCCGTCCACCTAGACATTACTTTCAAGTTTACTCTGAAAGTTTATGTATTCACTGTTTCTTTTTATTTATAATTCTATATTAGTTCTTAAACAGGCCCAATCCTTAGATTTGTTGGTCGAGTCAAGAAACTGGCATTTCATGATTTACTTATATTCATTTACCAAATTAAGTTTATATTATTTAGCTTAATTATAGCCAAATTGTTTCTTGGTGATTTCACATCATGTGACTATGATTCACTTTATTTGAAATGCGCCTTGGATTTATGAACAGAGTGATGACAATAATCTAATATACATGGATTTATAGCTGCAAGGGTGAATGCTTTGTTGTCAAAAAAAAACAAAAAAAACTATAGCATAGTAACAGTCTCTTCTGTCCTCCAAGCTTTTTCCTATCCAAATCCTTGATCTAAATCTGTCACCTATTTGCTCAGGATTTGTATCCCTCTGCTCTCTGCCGATTCACGTCTACATCGAGATAAGTCTCAAATGATGCTATTGGCCCTGCCTCTAAACCCTCTGTTGAAAATAGTTTCCAGGCACCACCACCCTCTGCGTAAAGAACTTTCCATGCATATCTCTCTTAACCATTTCCCTGCTCTACTTGAACTTGTGACGCCAAGTAATTGAGTCCTGCACTCTGGGGGAGAAAGCTTCTTGCTCTCCAGCCTGTCTATACCTCTTATGATTTTTTTAAGACATCAATCACATTCTCCCTCAACCTCTGTCTTTCCAATGAAAATAATCTGAATCTACTCAACTGCTCTTCAATACTAGTGCCCTCCATATCAGGCAATCTCTTGGTGAACCTCCCCTGCACCCTGTCTAAAACATCCACATTCTTTTGGTAATGTGGTGACGAGAACTGTCCATAGTATTCCAAATGTGGCTAAACCAATTGAAAGATGACCTGCCTATGCTTGTACTCACGACCCCATCGGATGAGGGAAAAGTATACCGTCTGCTTTCTTGACCATTCGATCACCTGTGTTGCCACCTTCAGGGTTCAATCGACCTGAACCCTCTGATCTCTGTGAACATTAATTTTCCCCAGGACCATTCCTTTTACCATATAGCTCGCTTTTGAATTAGATCTTCCAAAATGCATCACTTGAACTCCATCTGCCATTTGTTTGCCCAACTCTCTAATCTATCTGTATTCTGCTGTAGTCTTTCAGTATCTGTCAGTCCACTAATCTTAGGGTCATCTGAACACTTTCTAATCAGACCACTTAACCTTTCCTTCAGATCATTTATGAATATGAAAACAATACTGGTCGCAACACAGATCCCTGTGGAACACCACTGGTCAAAGTTCTCCATTTTGAGAAACTCCCTTCTACGACTCCTCTCTGTCTCCTGCTGCTCAGCCATCTAACTAGTACACTATGGACCCCATGCAATGTCGCTTTCTCCTTCACTTATCATAGAGAACCTGATCTATTGTTCTATTGAAGTCATTGTATATGACATCTACAGCCCTTCACTCATCAATCAACTTTGTCACTTGCGGTAAGAATTCAATTAAGTTGGTAAGATACGACTTTCTTTGCACAAATCTTTGCTGCCTATCACTGATAGGCTCATTTTCTTCCAAACGTAAATAAATCCTATCACTCATTATTTTCTCCAGCTGCTTCCCAACCACTGACATCATGCTCACTGATCTATAATTAACTGAAATATCCCTGCTACCCTTCTTAAACAGGGGGACAATATTATCAATTCTCCAGTCCTCCAGGACATCACCTGTGCTCAAGGACACTGCAAAGATATCTATTAAGGCTCTAGCTACTTCCTCTCTCGCTTTCCTTGGAACCTGGGATAGATCATATCCACCCTTCGGGACATGTTCACTTTAATGCCTTTTAGAATGCTCAACACTTCTTCCCTTCTTATACTGACTTGACCTTGAGTAATCAAACATTTATCCCTCACCTAAGCATCCATGACATCGCTCTCCTCAGACAAAGAACAAAGAAAATCACAGCACAGAAATGAGTTCTTCGGCCCTCCAAGCCTGCACTGATCCAAATCCTCGATCTAAATCTTTCATCTATTGTGTATCTCTTTACGCCCTGCCCATTCATACATCTGTCTGGGTATATCTTGAATAATGCTTCCATGCCCATCTCTACCACCTCCGCTGCCAATATGTTCCAGGCACCCACCACACTCTGTGTAGGAAACATTTCAGGCATATCTCTCCTCGACTTTTCCCCTTTCACTTTCAACTCGTGACCCCTAGTAATTGAATCCCCCATGCTATGCAAAAGCTTCTTGCTATCTACCCTTCCGATACCTCTCATGATTTTGTGGACATCAATCGGTCCCCTTGAACCTATGTCCTTCTCCTGAGAATATTCTAAATCTACTCAACCTGTGTTTATCGCTTGCGGCCTCCGTACCAGATTTTACTTTTTCCTCTTAGCTAGTCTCACAATTTCATCTGTCATTCATAATCCCTAATCTTACCATTTCTATCCCACATTTTTAGAGGGACATATCTGTCCTGCAAACGTTCTTAAAAAGCAGTATCAAATGTCGATTTACCCTCAAACAAATGCTCCTAATCCACATTTTCCAGCTCCTGCCAAAATTTGCTATAGTTGGCCATCCCCAATTTAGCAGTCTTCCTTTAGGAACACCCTAGTCTTTCCATGAGTATTTTAAAACTTATGGAATTGTAATCACTACTCTCAATGTAATCCCCCTACTGAAACTTCAACCCCCACCATCATGTCCAGTATGACCCCCTAACAATTTGGACTAATTACTTGATGCTCTCTGAAACCGTCTGGATGGTCCTGACCACTTCAGCTCCATCTAACCCTCTAATACTAAGTGAATTCCAGTCAATGTTGGGAAAATTGAAATCTCCCATCAACATTACCTGGTTGCTCCTACATCTTTCCATTACCTGTTTCCATGTTTGTACCTCTATCTCATGTTCACTATTGGGCGGCTTGTAGTTTACCTCTAATATTTATTTGCCAATCTTGCCCTTCCCTCAACCAACTCTCAGTCACAGCAAGGACAGCATATTCCCAGGTAGTAATCCAAGTCGTAAGTTCATCCGCCTTACCTATGACACTTCTTGCATGAAAACAAATGCACCTCAGACCACCTGTCCATTTGTGTTCATCAACTGCTCCCTGCCTACTCTTCCCCTTAGTCATGCTGACTTCATGACCTAGTTCCTCACAGACTTTAGTTACTATCCCTTTATTGTCTACTGACCTCCTCATTTTGTCTCACCCCCCTGAAACATTAGTTTAAACCGTCCCCAACAGTGTTAGCAAAAGCACATTAGTTACAGTCTGGCCCAGGTGCAGACCATCCAATTTGCAATAGTCCCATCTCCGCTAGAACTGTCCCAACATCCCAAACATCTGAACCCCTACCTTCTGCACCATCTCTCAAGACATTCATTCATCCTGCCTATTCTTTCATTTCTATTCTGACTCGCACGTGGCACTGGCAGTAATCCTGAGATTACCACCACATTTCCTACAATTTAACTTGGCTCCTAACTCCCTAGATTCTGCTTGTAGGACATCATCCCATTTATTACCTTAGCCTATGTGTAACTCAAACTGTTTTGAGATGAATCTTCCTCATAGTTTCCTCTGCTTATTTGAATTTTCCAGCGTCTTTGAAGATTGAAGTCACCCATGATTTATGTGCTTCCTTTTTATCCTTGCTCCATTTAACCCCTGATATAGTCTCTGTCCTGCAACATATCTACAGTTAGGGGCTTTATAGATTGCTAACCCCTCACAAGCCCTATTATGAAAGGTGTAACAAATGTCTTATATAAAGTCCTATTTCGCTCAGTGAAATCACCCATTGAAAATAAAGATTTCTCAATACATTTGTCTTATTAAATAGATCTGAATTGGGTATAAGAGCAGTTTCACCTCTGTCCAAACTCACAGCAATGTGAAATTAATCAAATGCCTCCATATGAGTGCTTGCAACTTATTACAATGTTTAAATTAAAAGCAATGAAAAGCATTGAATGATGAGAAAAAAAATCTGGACAAAAGAAAACATCTTGAGATTAAAATTCCTGATAAAACTGGAAGCTCATTGATCTTGAAAGGAGTATCCTGAGCAGTTTGTATCAAGAGGGAATGCGGTGTTTTAGTTCTTTTCCTGCGATTAATCCTTGTGATAATGCCTCACCCCTGCAGGTCAGGGCTGCAACAACTAACAAAATATTGAGTTGTCGTTTTAATTGCAGTCAGCAGTTGTGCAGAAGATTGAGCAATTTCACTTATTTTCTCTAAAGTTCTCACCAGCTTGCATTATTGCAGAATAATTCAGTTTTCAGTTGTAACGACAAAGAGGGGCACTGTCAACTGTGAGATAATGGAAGTCCTTTTGATAACATTTCATGATAGAAAAAGGGACTTCCCTTGGCTCAGAGAGGCTGCGTATCAGATAGAAAGGAAACAATCCAGATATTACAATAAATGCTTCATTTCTTGAACCAATGTGTGGATAAAAGATCAAAAGAATTTGATGCCATGGGCTGAAGACCTGGTTGCTAGATGTTCTGATGACTCAATCACAGGGAGGAAAGGACATTTTGAAGAACATATACAGTGACTTCAATGAGAAACAGATCGATTTAATGAGTGGTCACTGTTAAATGTGAAACTTTCCACTTCAGCAAGAAGAATAGAAAGAAGTACATTAATGCAGTATTAAACAAAATAGGCATTATGACAAGGGATATACTGGAGTGTCTTCAATTCTTGAAGCTGGTTAAATCACTCGGGCCAGATACACTTTAAAATAGTGTGTTAAAGGAAACTTGACAGCAATGGTCTGAGGAGCTTTCCAACTCTCATTAAGTACAGGCAAGATAATGGTGAATTGGAATCTGCTGCCATTAACAAACAGGGAAAAGCAATGAATAGGCCAAATAGGCCATGATTGTTATGGACCAGGCCAGAATACCTTAATAAAGCAGCCCAGACCCTAACTTTGCTCACTGTATTAAGAAGGTGTAATGCAGTTATTCCAGGAGGGATGCAGCTGGTCAAACACTTTGTTCGAAACAAAACAGAATTTATTGACAAGATTACCAAAGAAGACATAATACCAAATAACTTAACCTATCCAAAACTCAACAGATAATCCCAAATTAATGATGGTGTTTCAAATACTTGCAACAATCTCCATGAACACCCCTTGGCAGAAAAGGTAAAACCAAACACAAAGTCATTCAGGAGAGAGAGAGAGAGATGGCAGCATGGAACATCCTCTTCCATGTAATTGTTGCTTGGACTAGCAGTCTCAAACTGCCTGACTGCTTTCAATGAATAGCCAGAGTGTCAAACCCATCAAGCCGGGGAAAAGCTGAGCCACTCCCCTTTCATTGTGCAAGTGTCTTTTTTTAAAAGGCTTGAAGTCCATTTGCGTGAGGCAGTATGTTAGCTATAATCAAATTGGCCCTTTAACTCTTCACACTTCGACGTTTTGGCGTGTCTTTTACAAACTCTCTGGAAAACAAAAGCCAAGGACAACATCACCTTGTTAAAGGAGCAGCATCATTACAAGGTTAGATGGTCTGACCTCCGTGGTGGCCAAGATACTGGAATCAATACTGAGAGATAAGAATAATGGTTAATTAACTAGACACAAATCAATCAAGGATAGTTTGGATGGCTTCATTGTGAGCTTAATTGAAATTTGAAGATGTAGCAAGAAGGATTGATGAAGGTTGTGCAGGAAGCAGCTCAAACAACAATCGATAACTTAATACCATTCCAAGACAGAGCAGTCTGCAAGAAATACTGAACACATTCACCAAAATTCCCAGAGTGTCTTCTTTCAATCTCAGGTTTAGTACCATCTGGAAGGACAAGGGCAGTAGGCACATGGAAACACCAACCTGAGCTGTAAATTTCACTATTCCTTTATTACTGCTTGCTAAAAATCATGGAATTCATCTTTAAAACCAATCATAAGAAAACAGAAAAATAAAAAAAAAGACTCATGCAATCTTTTATATAACTTGCTATCTTGCTCGCATGTTTCATCTCATCTCTCCTTCTTACTCTTTCAGTTATTTTCTGCTGGTTTCTAAGAATGTTCCACTCCCCTGGCTTCCATCTAATCTTCTGCTTTTCATCTTGCTTCAATGTTGTCCCTGATGTCCACTGTCAGCCATGATTGCCTCATCCTCCCAATAAAATATTTCTTCTTCCTTGGGATGAATCTTTGCTGTACGTTGCAAATTACCCCTAGAAATCCCTGCTATTGCTTCTGCACCATTTTCCCTACCAGGCTTCCCTTCCAATTAACTCTAACCAGCTTTTCCTCATTTCTTTGCAGTTATCTTTAGTTACTTGTAACGCCACGACATCTTCCATCAAGCTTCTTCCTCTTAAACTTCAGGGTGAATGCTTTCATATTAGGCCCACTGTCCCCAAGAGATCCTTCGCTGTCACCTCCCGACCTCCCTAATTATGTCTGATTCATGACACATCTTTAAATCCATAACTGCCTATCTTTGAAATGGTTCTACCACATGTAGCTCCCCACCAGAGAGAAAAAAAAAATGTAGACATTCCACAAATTGCTTTCCTTGAGATTGGCTTTGAAACTATTTCCCCTGTCCATCTGCATATTGGATTCTCACATGATGATTGTAACAATGCCTTTCTTACACCCTTTTTTTTTTGTCCCTGGATCTATTTTCTTCTGAATATACTGACTACTGCTAGGAGGCAAGTCCAAAATTGCCAATAGGGTCTGTTTCCCTTTGCAGTTCCTCAACTCTACCCACAAAGAATCTATGTCTTCTGACTCTATTTCTTGTTGTTCATGTAATTTCGTTTCTTACCAAAAAGGTATCGCTGCTCCCTCTGCAAATCTACCTACCCTTACAACAGGACATGGAACTTTGTATAGTTCTTAGCCTCCACTTCCCTTTCAGGAACATCTCTATTATACTATAATATTTTAACATCCAACTTCAAACTGCATTACAAGCTCATTTATCTTGGTTTATATACTGCTTGTGTTTATGTACAACACCCTCAGTCCTGCATTGACTGCCCTCTTTCTAGTAGTTGTTCCCTCATCTGCCCTGCTTAAATTTAGATTTCTGACTCTTTTCAGACTCTCTGAATTACCAGTTGTTCTGAAGACTTTAACTTCTGTTGAGCCCAGCCTGCCTTTCAAATTTTCCAAGTTTTTCAAGAGGCAGAAACTGACACCCCGACACTGCATCCCCACTATTTAGTTTAATCCCTATGAAGATCTCTAATTGTGCTATTCATCTGGACTCTGGACTGAAAATGATTTTGATAGAGCCCATATAACTGGAAATGTTCAGTATTTCAAGGGTACTGATGCTAATGTCTCATGAACCCAAGCCCGTTTCTCCTCAGCAATCCTTGAGCTGAGCCTTTACCTCTTTAATCTTGTTGAGCGTTTGCCAATGTAATCCTGGCTCAGGTAGTCATAGATTTTGTTTATGCTTTTAAATTGATCTCCTAGTTGCTCATATTCCCTTAGCAGGACCACTTGCCTCTTTCTGCCTATACCTTTCCTAACCAGGGGAACCACAACGACTGGACATTTTCCCTTTGGGTCCAAAGTCTTCTGCAGCCTGAATGAATGCATGTCCGAAGAAGAGTCAATGGACTCAGAACCTCAAATCTCCTTTCTCTCCACAGATTCTGCCAGCCATGCTGAGATTTTCCAGCAATTTATAATTTTATTTCTGATTTCCTGTTCTTTCAGTTTTTTTGTTTAGTGAGTGAGGAATTCAGTCCCAAAATCTGGAGAACTTTTTCACGAATAGCCTTCCCACTAAAAACGAGCACTTATTAACTTCTGCGAATGCGACTCTTTACTTCCCGTCACTCTGTAATGTAGGATTCAACTTGCCATTTTCCTGTGTTTTTCATGTGTTTTAACTTGCGAATAGCCTGTCACGTGGCTGTAGGTTTGCTATTTATCCATTCATTAAAAGATACATACGTGGAAATTTACTACATTTTTGTTTCAATGCTGCCATCTGATCTTCCAAATCTCATCTTTCAGTCGCTCCTCCAGATCGCTTCAGCTAAATTAAATGTCAGCTTAGTCCACCTCAATTGACACCCCGTCAAGAAAGATTTTATACATTGTAAATATTTGTCATTTTCTATAATTAGACCACGTCTCCTTGAATTTTGAACATTTTGTAAAATAGTTGATTCATCTATAGCTCTTTAAACTGTCCAAAGTTTTTGCAACCCTTTTTTTTTCTCCTTTCTTATTGGTTGGAAAGAAATAGCTTATAGGCATCTTACTCTGTCCGTTTCAAGATTTCATCCCATTCTTTTCCTTATACATCATTTCTAGCCCAGTTCATATGTGGGCCAATTGAATCCCAAGTTGCCTGACTATTTTTTTTGCATTTATTTGAGACTTAGCTTCCTACTTCGCTCTCATTCCAGCTTTAAGTTGATTCTTTAACACAATGTCAGTTGGGCTCTTATTCATGTCATTACTTTCAAAGTTATAATCATGTTTGATTATCCTTATATAAGCGTGTCCCATCTCACAGTTATGAAAGCTTAGTTAACCAGCAGTGCAAATGTCAACATCTTTGATATCTTGCCTAGAAAGTGTGTTACTTGAAATGTTGAGTTGCCCTCCCTGCTCATTGTTCAAGTCCTGCATTCATTACCAAGCTGCTTATATTTGACACATGAAAATAAGTGGGAATGAGGGCTCCCTGAATGGCCTAATTATATTTTGGAATATTGTGCAGAGCTGAATCAGACATCAGTATGGGGGGTCCTTAAATAGACGATGGTTTCTTATTATAGGATCAGGATGAGGAACTGTAGCAGCTTTAGGACACACAATATAAATTTGATCTATTAAACAAAATAACCACAGTTCAAAAAGACAATTGCATTCAGGATTTATGTGGAGGACACTCTAAAATTTGTCTGAAAAAAAAACAGCAGAATTTTGTGATCCAAGGAATAGTGTGAAATGCTGAGAATGACTTGGTTTTGTTCGAATAATCAAAACCAGTACTGAAAGACTAAAAATCCCAATTTCCACTTGTGAATTGAGCTGATCAAAATTAATTATTCCTTATGTCTTAACAATTCAATGTCAGCCCTAGGTGTATTCTATTACAACAGGGAGTTTACTCAGGTGTTATAACATATTTGCCAACTGTTTCTCAATGCGCATCAAAGATTAATGATGTTTGATTCCATCAAGGATTATCACTGGATATAAATTAAAGGCTCTGTGCATGCATTACCACAGAACGTCATTCGTAGAGATTTCTGTGGAATCACTTCACAGGTGAGGATTGGAAAAATATGAAAACAATTCACAGCATAATGAATATATACTACGCCATTCTTGCTGTCATCGGTGTCCCTGGTAAGTGATTATGACCATTGACATTGTTTTAATCTGGCTGGATTCTGGTTTACTATGATTGATAATGTTGCATGATGTAGTAGTGTACATTATGGAGACACGTGGTCAGTGATATCATCTTGTCATTGAAGCATTCTGAATTGCATTTTCATTTTCAATCCATTGTTGAGACAAACAACAAGCTTGTTTATAACTCATGAATCTCTCGATTGTAACATTATTACATAGAATATAGAACATTAGAGCGCAGTATGGTCCTTCGGCCCTCGATGTTACGCCGACCTGTAATACCAATCTGAAGCCCATCTAACCTACACTATTCCATGTACGTCCATATGCTTGTCCAATGACGACTTAAATGTACTTAAAGTTGGCGAGTCTACTACCGTTGCAGGCAAAGCATTCCATAACCTTACTTCTCTCAGAGTAAAGGAAATACCTCTGACATCTGTCCTATATCTATCACCCCTCAATTTAAAGCCCCCTCGTGCTGGCCATCACCGTACTTGGAAAAAGGCTCTCCCTGTCCACCCTATCTAACCCTCTGATTATCTTCTATGTCTCTATTAAGTCATCTCTCCATCTTCTTCTCTCCAACGAAAACAGCCTCAAGTCCCTCAGCCTTTCCTCGTAAGAACTTCACTCCATACCAGGCAATATTCTCGTAAATCTCCTCTGCACCCCTTCCAAGGCTTCCACATCCTCCTTATAATGCGGTGACCATAACTGCAGACAATACTCCAAGTGTGGCCGTACTAGAGTACAGCTGCAGCATAACCTCATGGTTCCGGAACTCGACCCCTCGATTAATAAAAGCTAAAACACAGCAATTACCTCAAATGAAAGTTGTACACAGTTGAAAAAGACTGGTAACACTGTGCAGAAAAAGGTATTGTGAGAAGAACTTAGTGCAGAATTCTGAGTCTGTGGCCAGAATTGTGCATTCAACGTTAGTGACCATGTGTCTGTCATTTTTGAATAATGCTGAGAATGCGTCACTAATTGCAGTGGATCAAGTTGCTTCAATTTCCGTTTAATTCATTCAGTGACAGAATGCTGAAATCCAGGGAGTGGTCTCATTACTTTATAAAGATAGCCAAGGGAAAAACATTGCCAATGAAACATGGCCAAGAGAAATTATTGCGTGGTGTGAAGTTGATCAATATTATTTTACTTTCACTTGATCTGTACGAAAAGGAACAGATGGCATCTATTTATTAACAGGAAAATAGTAGCACAGCATGACGAATTTCATTCAAATCCTCTGTGCAGTGACTTGTTCTTAGCCTGAAAGTAGTTACTGCAAACACTTTCATTGTTTTGGTTGTAAATGATCAGTTTCTTCGAACAGTACTCGAATTATTGTATCGTCATTGATTTTCTAATTCATGATCTATGCAGCATAGAACTGAACATTCCATTGTGATTGTTAAATTGTCCACTTCTCTAACTAATGTTTGATGGACCAGTAATTACCCTTTGGTTCAGAGGCTGAACACTTAGCAGGCTTTCTGATTATCTCTCATTCTGACAAGATGCATGCAATTGAATTATATTGATGTAAGTCAGCCATTGCTACACACAGCAACCAGTCTGAGCATTATAAATATGAATGTTGTGAAATCATTAGTAATGAAATGAATAGGGAAGTGATTCAGTAAATAAAAATCAGATCCATGAAATGATAAAATGATACTGAAAATGTTGCATTAATATTCAAGTTACGAAGAATGACATAAAACAGTCAGCATTAGAACACGCAACTTAATTGCTGTAGGTGCTAATATTCCAAATGAGATTTCTCTCACCCCTCTTTACTTTGCCAAATGATGTGGATATTCTGTTGTAAATTAATTCATGTCCTTTCCAATTTTTCTCTGATTGAATTCTGTGCTATTCACCACAACTGCATCAAGTTAAAGTGTTTTTCACATGTTAACCATTATCTGCTTAAAGATATTATTCCATCACGTAAACCACGTTTATTTAACATCGTTGTGATGATAACTGCTTCCAGTAGAGGTTCCAAAACTGGAAATATTTTATGTGTGACCAAACAAGCAAACACTTCAGAATTTCTTCAGGCTTTTATTACATCTGCCTCAAACTTTGCCTTTTCCCGGAAAAAAATGCAACATTTCTGTTGTTCAACATCTCATTTATCAACATGGAGATCACAATTGTGCAAATTTCATTAATTATATTCCAAACAGTTTTATTGACTTTGAGGTGTTGGTGTTGGACTGGGGTGGTCAAAGTTAAAAAAAAATCACATGATACCAGGTTATACTCTAACAGGTTTATTTGGAAGCACTAGCTTTCAGAGCACCACTCCTTCATCACCACCTGATGTAGGCGTGATGTTCTGAAAGCTATTGCTTCCAAATAAACCTCTTGGACATAATCTGGTGTTGTTTGATTTTTAAGAGTTTTCTGTAATTGCTGATTGTTAGTTTATTTCATCTACTATCCACATAAATCTCCGTGTATTGTTTATTGATTTATGCTGTTACTGAATTGCTTTGAGACTTTAAATTATATGTAAATATGCACATCTTTAGTCCTCCTAATTTGCAACACCAGTTGCCATGTTTCAGATTTTAATTTGTGAAGGTATTTTTTTTGATACTGTTATTGCATTGATTTATGAGAGTTTTCTTCTGATCCTCAAGATACCTTTTTCCCCTCACGCTCAAATTTTGTAATTCACGCGTTGTATTTTACAGTTAATTTAACGGCAATTTTAATCATTTCAAGTGGAAGATGTGGCCTGTCTACCCGCACCATTCGCTATCTGGTGTCCATGGCAATGGCAGATCTATTGGTTATCGTCAATGGGATCATATTGTGGAGGATTAATTCTTATTATTTCATAGTTCCTTTCCTGAACATCACTCCTGTCTGTCGTGTAATCATTGTCATGGTTTATGCAGCCACAGAGTGTTCAGTCTGGTTCACTGTCACTTTCTCCTTTGATCGATTTGTGTCCATTTGTTGTCAGAAGCTGAGAACAAAATATTGTACTGAGAAAAACGCAAGTGTGATTTTGACAACAACTTGCATTTTGATCTGTTTGAAGGACATTCCATTTTACTTTACTTTTGAAGCTGGGGAGGTAATTAACAATGTTCCCTGGTTTTGTAATGTGAAAGAAAGCTACTACACGGATTCTAACTGGATGGCATTTGAGTGGTTTGATAAATTTTTAACTCCATTGCTTCCGTATGTTTTAATTTTGTTACTCAATGCTCTGACTGTTAGATATATTTTAGTCATCAGCCAGGTCCGTAAGGGACTGAGGATTCATTGTGAAGGGGATAATCACCATGACCCAGAGATGGTGAGCAGAAGGAAGTCTATGATTTTACTCTTTGCCATATCTGGCAGCTTCATTCTTTTGTGGCTTGTGTATGTTGTAGAGTTCTGCATTTACAACATCACTGGAATTATCCCAGAATATTACAATGATTCTTTATATATGTTAGGTGAATTTGCAATTATGCTGACCAGTTTAAATTGCTGCACAAACGCATTTATTTATGGGGTGACTCAATCCAAGTTCAGAGAACAATTCAAGAGCATGATGAAACATCCAGTTACGTTATTTATCAAATTCCTTAATAAACAAAACAATTAAAAATACTCAGAGGTGTGGTTTATAAGTGAAGGAATGCTAGGAAAACAGTAATAGTAAGTCACACTCCCATGTCTGTTGAAAGTAAGAATAAGCATTTGCAGAATATGTCTAATATTTGTTTGCGATGCTGATTAATTCTAAAGTAACCATGTTCCACATTACTTTCCGAGAGGACTCAACACGCAGCTCACAGCGCCTCACGATTAATCATGGAAGGAAAAGAAATTCCCATCTTGCCCATTGACATCAAAAGAAACCTGTCAAATATTGCAAAGGATATTAGGGGTAAAGCAAGCATTTTACCCCTTGCAGCTATATCTTGAGGATAAATCTGAACAACACGTTTTTACCCCTTAAAATATTTCTCACAAGTGGCAGTACCTGGGTGTGTATGACCCTGATCCATGCAGCTGGCAACTCTTACATACAAAGTTACATAAAAATATTTCTTATTATTTTCTGCTAGTCTAATGGGAACGAACGATTCTGATAATGAGGGACTTCTGCAAAGAAAGTTGATGACTTCGTATCAGAGTATGGTCTAAGATAGTCACTGCAGTATTTACTCTTTCTTTCTGGATGGGTTTAAAATTGCTGGTTGAACATTGGGAACGTGCAATTGAATTCGGCAGGAGGAAAATAAATCTGATCATGGGCGTGTGTAAAACTATCAAATATCTTCTGGATGCTCATGCATATTAAATTAACTGCTTCAAAGAAGTGCAATACATTTGTTAGACATGATTTTCTGTGAATGAAAACATACCAAAATCTGCTTAATCTGTGCGTTTCTCAGTGCTCTGATGTTACTTAAATTGCACTCAGAATTTTTCCCCACCATAAATGTTCAGCTTAGTAACTTGTAGTTAACTTATTTTTGTGTCCTTCCCTTATGAATAAAGGCAATATTTTTTCCAACCTTCTGGTCCTTTTCCAAAATTTAGAGTCTTGGAAGATTGCTGCTATTGCATTCAATATCTCTGTACTTTAATTCTTTACTATTTTGGGATACATCCTGTCAGGTCCGTGTGTCATATTAGCTTTTAGCCACGTTCGTTTCCCTATTATTTATTCTCCTGCACCAATTATTGCATGTGTTTAATTTCCACCCTTTACTCTTTGATTCTTGACCACTTTGGGATGTTATCTGTACTTTCGACAATTAAAATTGATGTAAAATTGATTTAACTCCTCAGCCACTTTCTGGTTTCTCATTTAATTTTCCTCTGCCCAAATCTCTAACAGACCAATGTTCACATTGGCCTCTTTCTTGATGTTTTATGTTGAAAGAAGCTTTTGTTGTCCATATTAATATTCCTTTCAGATTTACTCTAAAAGTTTATATTGTCCCTTTTTAGTTTTCAGTAATAATCTTTTGGTTCTAAATATTAATTGTAGGTTTACTTGGAAAGTTGGTATTACCTACGTTTATTATGCTTTGATCATCTTTTGTTAGTTATTAAACAGTCCCAATCCCCTGACATGTAAGTGAATTAGAGAGACTTGCATTTCACGATTGACGGAGCTTAGTTATAAAGACATGAATTATATTGATTGAACAAGCTTTGTTGATATTATTGGGTTTAATTATACCTAATGCAGATCTTGACACTATCACATGATGTGACTGTTCATAGATTTCTTTGAAATGCACCATGGCTTTATGAACAACTAGAAGACATTAATCTAATATTATTGAATCACAGTTATTGGTGAAGTTTTAGCTTATATGTAACATAGATTCAGGCTTCCAATTTTTGATAAGACAGAATGAGTCGATTCCCAGCTTTTCGTTCTCATCAAGAATTCGTAATCACAGCTGTATCCTTGTACCAGCTTGTTTTCTTCTTTGAAGTAATTTCAACAGTTGGGTTAAGTTTAACTTAGCTACAAATGCTTTATTTTGCAATTGTGTTATCTTAAAGAATTAGCATACCTTGTATAACAGTTTCTTGAAGTTAGTTTTTTTGATCTTCCGCAAAACATTTGCCTTTAAATTATAAAGTGTGACTTGAAAGTGTTTTCCGATATTCAAACACAGCAGAACCAAAAGCAAGAGAATTACTCTGCTGATATATCTGTTTGATTTCATGGGAGTTTGGACATCTGAAGTGAAGATTGGGACATAAGCTCCAGAATATCAATTTTTGAGTCTAAACTGCAAATGCCTTCCTTTTACTTTAACAATGATGTTAACAACATTTCAAATTATCTCTTATCTTTGGAAACTAAGAGTATCAAAACGTAATGAAGAAAATGGGATAACTGATTATTGACAACTTTAGGAACACATCGGGAGATGACATCAGTCAATGCCTATCAGAATTGAATGTAAAATTGGGAGTTTTGTGTAGGTTTCTGCTCATGTTATAAAGGGCAACATTGACACATCATGTGGTGCATGGTATGAAGCGTTGGTCATATTCTTTAATAATAACTTAGTTGACTTGATGCAGTTGATATATAGTTTATCAGCAAAGTGTCATCGAAATGTCCAGCGAGAAAACAGATCCTTTGGCCTGCTTGGCTCTCTCTCTCTTATTCCTGATGAAGGGCTTATGCTCGAAACGTCGAATTCTCTATTCCTGAGATGCTGCCTAACCTGCTGTGCTTTGACCAGCAACACATTTGCAGCTGTGATCTCCAGCATCTGCAGACCTCATTTTTTAGTCAAACTTGTCCATGCCGACCAGATATTCAAAGTTTATCTCATCCCTTTTTATTGCATTGACCCCTATCCTTCTAAACCTTTCCTATTCTTAAACCCATCAAAATGACTTTTAAATGTTGTAATTATACCAGCCTCCGCAAGTTCCTCCAGTTGCTCAATTTCATAGAAGCACCAATCTCTGCATATATAATAAAATTGCACCAAAGGTCACTTTTAAATTTTTTCTCTCTCATTCTAAACCTATACCCTCTAGGTCTGGACTACCCCACCCCAGGGAAGTGTCCTTGTTTATTTACCACATCCATGATTATATAATCCTCTAGAAATTCCCCCCTTAGCCTCCGATGCTACAAGGAAAACAGCCCCAGCCTATTCATCATGGTACATTGATGGGGAGGTTGTCTTACAAGGAAAGCTTGGACAAACCAAGGTTTTGTCGTTTGCAATTTAGAAGAGTAAGAGATGACTTTATTGAAATAGATAAAATCCCTTGCTAGCTTGACTGGGTAAATGTATTTTGGTATGGAAAAAAATTGCCAACGCGTTTAAACAAAAGGGTCGTTCATTTAACACAGAGTAATTGAGATTCTCTGTCTCAAAATGTTTTGGTGCCGATTCATTGGATGTTATTGAGGCAGAGCTGGATATATTATCTGCAAACAAGGAGGTTATTGGGTGTTGGAGAAAATATATGTGATCCGATCATCACTATTGTGTGCCGGTTAACGAAGGGAGGAGGTGCTGTCAATAATGGTTTCCATCATCCGGAAGTTGACAGGGTGAGAGTGCAACAACATTGTTTGTCATAACTAAGGGTTGGATCGAGGGCACAGATGTTATTTGATAAATTTGTGAGAGCAACTGTTGCAACAGGTGGAAGCTCAGGGAGTGCCAGGAAGAAGGGAACATGTAGTTTCCCAGATGCCTTTCATTACCAGTAATACTCGTGACACAAGGGTCAAGCTAACCATCACCCCTTGACATTCGATGGAAATACCATCACCGATTCCTCATCATGAACATTCAGGGAGTTACCATTGGTTAGGAACTGGATGTGACATATAAATTCAGTGGTTAAGAGAACAGTGTAAATGCATGGAACTCTGCAACGAGTAACTTATCACCTAACTCCCCAGACTCTGCCTAACATCGACAAGGCAGAGATCAAAAGCGTGATGCAATACTTCACATTTGCCTGAATGTGTGCACCTCCAGCAACATTCAAGAAGCTTGACACCATCAATGAGAAATCAGCTCACTGGCTGGACTACAAGTACAAAAGTTCAGATACTCCAGTTGCAGCAACGAGCAGAAATTCACCAAAGGCTCTTAGATTGTAAAGTCCCAACCAAATACCACTTCAATCCAGAAGGGCAGGAAATACATGGGCCCAGCAACATCTAACAGTCACTCCAAGCACCTCATCATTATGATTTGGTAATGTTGCATTATTCTTTTATTGATGTTGGGTCAAATTCCTGAAATTCCCTCCCAAATGGCATTGCGGTCTACCTGCAACTTATGGACAGCACTGGTTCAAAAATGCAGCTCAATACCAACTTATCGATGGCCAAGTATAAATGGGCAATTTATATTGGCCCTGCCATTGATGCTTTTATCTCACAAGTGAATTAACAAAAAGAAGAAAAATTGATATTCCTCCATGTTGAACAATATTTAGAGGAAGCACTGAAGGTGGTAAGGGCACAAAATATACTCTGGGTGGGGCACTTCAATGTTCATTCCTCAGGTGGCTCAACAGCAGTATTACTGATCGAGCTGGTGGGGTAGTAAAGGACATAGCTACTAAACTGGGTGTGTGACAGTTGGTGACCTCATCCTAATCAATTTATCAGTTGCAGATGCACCTGTACCTGATGGTATGTTAAGAGAGAGACCAATGCACAGTATTTGTGGAGACAAAGTCCCGTCTTCACAATGACAATAACTTCCATTGTATTATCACTGTGCTAAATAGAACATCATATTCCTAATAATGGGCTTGCACCTGAAATGTTGATTCTCCTGCTCTGTCTATGCTTTTCTAGTATCAAACTCTTCAACTTATACTTCAAACAGATCTATCAAATCAAGGTTGGACACCCTTGAAGAGCTAAGAGAAAGTGAGGACTGCAGATGCTGGGGGTCAGAGTCGAGAGTGTGGTGCTGGAAAAACACAGCCGGACAGGCAGCTTTTAAAGAGCAGGAGAATCGAAATGTTGGGCATAAATCCTCATTTGTATTGAAGGGCATATGCCGGAAACGTCAATTCTCTTGCTACATGGATGTTCCTTGGATTCTCCCTGAGATTCTGTGCTTTTCTCGCACTATACTCTCGATCCTTGAAGAGCTGTAGGCCACCAACAGTAGCAGGATTGTACTCCAGCATTTTCTGCATCTTCATATTCTGACAGATCCCCCAATTAAAACCAACCAAACCAGGTAATCAGTTCCGTTTCAATGAAGAGAAACAGGAACAGCACCAGGCATGCCTGAAATTCAAGTATCGAACTGATGAAGCTGCCAAACAGGGCTATTTGCACAACTAGGAACATCAGGAACAAGTGATTGAGCAAAGTGATCCGACAACCAATGTATCACCTCTAAGCCCTGCATGCCTGCCACTTCCAGTCATGAATGGTGGTGGACAGTTGAACAACTGACTGAAGGAGGAGGCTCCACAAATATCCCCATTCTTAAGGATGGAAGAGCCCAGCACATCTGTGAAAAGATAAGGCTGAAGGTTTTGCAGCAACCTTCAGCGAGAAGTGCTGCGTGGATAATTTATCTCAGCCTCCTCCAGTGGCCCCCAACATTACTGATTCCATTCTTTAACTGATTCGATTTGCTTCATGTGATATCAAGAAACAGTTGGAAAGACTGGTCATTGCAAAGCCTACAGGCTCTGACAACACTCTGGAAATACTGAAGACATGTGCTCCAGAACTTTGTGCTCCTGTAGCATGTTGTTCCAGCACTGTTGTAACACCGGCATCTACCTGAGAATGTAGACAATTGCTCACGTATGTCCTGTACATAAAAAAAGGACAAACCCAACCCAGTCAATTGCCACCCCATCAGTCTACTGTCGATTATCAGTAAAGTGGTGGAAGGTGTCATCGACAGTACTATTGAGCATCACCGCTCAGCAATAAACTGCTGAGTGATGGCCAGTTTTGGTGCAGACATGATAATAGCACTGAACTCCAGAGATGAGGTGAGAGTGACTGATGTTGATATCAAAGCTGCATTCGACCAAGTGTGGCATCAAGGAGTCCAGTGAAAACTGGAAACAGTTGGTAAAAAAGAGCAGACTCTTCAGTCATTACCTGACACATAGATTACTGGTCTTGGTTGTTAGGTGTCAATCATCTCAGCTCCAATACATCTCTGCATGAGTTCCTGGGAGTAGTGTCCGAGGACAAACCATCTTCAGCTGCTTCATCAATGACGTTTCCTCCATCATAAAGTCAGAAGTGGGTGTGTTCACTGATGATTGCACAATATTCACAACTCCTCAGATCCTGAAGTAGTCTCTGTTCAAATGGAATGATCTCTGGACAATATCCAGGCTTGCGCTAACAAGTAGCAAGTAACATTATGCCACATAAATGCCAAACTATGACCATGACCAAGTCGAGGCATCTCGTCATCATTTCCTAACTTTCACTGGTGTTACTATCACTGAAAACCACACTATCAACATCTTTGGAGTTGTCGTTGATCAGAAACTCAACTGGATGCACCACATAAACACGGTGGCTACAAGAGCAGGTCAGAGGCGTGTCATGCTGCAGTGAGTAACCCATCTCCCGACTCTTCAAAACCTGAACACCATCTGCAAGGCACACACCCACAATGTAATGGAATACAGAATACTCCCCAGTTGCCTGGGTGAGTGCATCCCCAACAACAGTCAAGAAGCTTGACACCATCCAGGACAAAACAACCTGGTTAACTGACACTGCATTCACAAGCATTCACTCCCTCGACCACTGATGCTGAGTAGCTGCAATGTGTACTACCTATAAGATACGATACAAAATTTCACCAAAGATCCATGCATAGCACATTTCACCCAAGACCACTTCCATCCAGAAAGAGAAGAGCCAGTCGATTATATGGACACCACTACCATCAACTTCTCCTCCAAGCGGCTCACCATCCTGACTTGGAAATATATCGCAGTCCCTTAACTGTCACTGAGCCAAACTCCTGAAATTCCCTCCTTCATGGCATTGGGGTCAACCCACAGCTGGTGGACTGCAGCAGTTCAAGAAAGCAGCTTACTATGACTTTCTCAGAGTCAACTGGAGATGGGCAATACATGCTGGCCAACCAGCGACACCCACATCCCAAAAAAGGAACTTAAAAAAAAATCACAGCAGTGAGGAGAGATAATATACTCAATGAAACATAACAATTCCTCTATTGCTGCTGTGTAAAATTGCAGAATTTATGTCCAAAATCATTCTGCGTTCTAAATACAGCAAATGGACTGGATGAATTTTTGAAGGCAGTATAACACCCCTTTTACAAGGAGAACTGGAGAGAAGTAACAAATGCTGGCCAGAGAATCTCAAATCGTTATAAAAAAAACCTGCGACTGCTTCTCAAAAGCTTACTTTTTAAACAAATCTGACCAGTTTGCTTTAATTATCACCATCATTTATACCTTGCCATTGACAGTACTTAAATTAAAGACATTTGTAATGAATCCAAGTTTCTCAATTTCAGCAACAAATTCGCTAATGTGAATTGTCCTTCAGCCCTTACGATTTCTGATCAGATTTATGTAATTGAGCTCATTGAATGTGTTCCACTATTCGTGAAGGCCATCATGTTTCTCAATTTCATTCTTCTACCTTCTCTGCATAAACCTTGATTCCTTTACCAATCCAGAACCTATTTATTTCTGTCATAAATAAACTCAATGACTTGTCCTCCACACTCCTCTGCACTGATGACTTCCACAGATTCACTATCCTCTGTCTGAAGAAATTCATTCTCATCTCAGTTATAAACGTCATTCAGTTACTCTGAGTCTGTGTACAGGAATACCATCCTCCTGTATGAGTGGAAGCAACTTCTCCATGTCTTCTTTTCCCAGGCCTCGTATGAATCTGTACAATTCAATTCGATCTCCCTCATCCTTATAAACTCTGAGTAAAGACATGAAAGCCTCAAACGCTTCTCATATGTTAAGGCCCGCATACTGAGATCATTGTTGTTAATCATTTCTACCACACAAGCCTACCTCCAGCTCATCTTTCCATTGATGCAGGGCCCAGATGTGACCTGACAGGTGCCTTATAGAAAAACAGTAGTATAGCTCGCTTCTTTATTTTCTAGCCCTCTTGAAATGAGTTCCAGCATTGCATTTACCTTCCAACAGCCAAGTGAAGCTGCATGTTAACCTGAAAAGAATCCTGAAGTAAAATTCCTAAGTTCCTTTGTGCTTGAATTTCTTACTTTTAGAAAATTATTTATTCCTTCACTTTCCCTGACAAAGTGCATAACCTCACACTTTCCCACATTTCCCTCCATCTGTCACTTCTTTGCCCACTTGGCAAGCATATCTGAGTTCTTTTGCGACCTTCCCCTTCCTCACGCTACCTGCCCCTCCATCTATCTTTGTTTCATCAGCAAACTTAACAACAATGCTCTTGGTTCCTCCATCAAAATCCTGAATGTATAGCGTGAATAGTTGTGGTCCTCACACGGAAACACAACAGAACTCCACTCGTCACTGCTATCCTGAAAATGATCCATTTATCCTCCCTGTTTGTCTTTTGTGATTCAGCCAATCCTCTACCAATGCCAGTCCCGTGCCCCTAACTTCATGGGCTCCTACCTTATTTAACAGCCTCTTGTTCAGCAACTTGTCAAAAGCCTCTGTCTAAACAAATGTATGATATCCACTGCCTCTCCTTTGTCTAAACTACTTGTTTCCTCCTTCAAGAATTCTAGCAGATTTATCAGGCACGACCACCACTTGGTGAAGCTGTGCTGACTCTGCACTATTTTATCATGCACTTTGAATTACTGTACAATCTCATTATTTCTAACGGCCTCTAAAACCTTACCAACGACTGAGGTCAGGTTAACAGGCGTATGGTTTTTGTCTTCTTCCTCCCTCTCTTCTTAAACAGGTGTGTTAAATTACCCATTTTCCAGCAGTCTGTGACCCTCCCTGAATCTAGTGATTTCTCAAAAATCACGATCAGGACCGCCACAATCTCTTCAGCGATCTACCTCAGAACTCTGGGGTGTAGCCCATCCAGTCTGGGTGAACTATGCACCTTCAGATCTTTCAGCTTCCCCAACACCGTCTTCTTCCTGATAGCGTTAACACTCCCCTCTGCCCCATGACTCGCTTGAAATTCTGCTATGCTGTTGGTATCCCCCATTGTGAAAACTAATGAAAAGTTACGTCTGCCATTTCTTTTTCCCCCTTTACTGCTTCTCCAGACTCATTGTACAGTGATGCAATGTCCTATTTTGCCTCTGCTGCACCATTTAGACGTCTACAAAAGCTCTCACAAACTTATTTTGTATTACGTGCTATCCTGGTCGCATATTTCAGCACCTCCGTCGCTATTCCTTTTTTAGTTATCCTCTTCTAGGTTTTAAATGCTTCCTAATGCAAATCTTCACAGCATCACATGATTTTCCGTTTGCTTTGATGTCGCTCCTGACTCCCCCAGTCAGCCATACTTGCCCCAACCTCACCATATTCTGATTCTTCTTCCAAGGATTAATTTATATTGTGGAATATTTTGCAGCGCTGATTCAGGCACCAGGACAGAGAATCCTTCGATGGCTAATGTTAATGGGATTCTTGTCTCAATATAAAATCAGTTTGAATATCTTTGGCAGTTGAGAGCAGATATTACACAGATATTACAACCAACTAAACACGCTTGAAATGGACAGTCACATTGCCGATAGCAGTACAACAGTCCTCAGCAGTCAATCCAAGTTCTGACTTCATTCACTGAATGAATACAGCAGAATGAAGAGATCCATTGAACAGCATGAGATATATAGATGGATCTGACTGTGTTTGAGTAATGAAAACCAAATCTGCGAGAATAACGTTTCTTATTTCCATGAGTTAAATGATATTGTCAAAATTAATCACTATTTACGTTTAACAATTCAATCTCAGTACGAGCTGTATATTGTATCACAACGGGGAGTTAACGAACTGTATTTCAAAGTGAAGCAAAGTTGAATGATTACCACTGAGTATACTTTAATGCTCCGTGCATGCGTCACCTCAGAAATAGTTGGTAGAGATTGTCTGTGGCATTACAGTATATGACATCACAAGTGAGGATTGGAAGAATATGGAAACATTTCACAGTATCATCAAAATATAGTACACAATCATTATTGTCATTGCTGTCCCTAGTCAGTGCTTATGGTCATTGACGTTCTCTAATCTACCTGGTTTCAGGATTTCTGTGACTGGTAATTTTGCATGATCTAGTGGTCACCATTATGGAATATCAAAGTCTTGATGAAAGGCTTGTGCCCGAAAAGTCGAGTCTACTTCACTTGGGATGCTGCCTAATCCGCTGTGCTTTTCCAGTTCCATATTTTTCGATAGTGATATCAGCTGTCACTCAAATTTTGTGAGTGATATCTGCATTTTCAATTCGTTACTGAGATAGATTCATGGCTCTCTCGATTGTCACTTCATTGGTTGACTGAAATACTGCACGCAGCAGCATCAAACTTGTAGATACTGCACAGAGAAAGGTACTTCTGCGAGTAACTGTCTCTAGATTTCTGTGTCACAAAACCAGAAGTATACATACAATGTCATTAACCAAATAACACTGTAATTATTGAATAATGTTGAATGTGTGCCACTAACTGTAATGGAACAAGTTGCTTCAATTTTCATTGAGGTGACAGATTCCTGTAATTCATGGAGTGGCCTCCTGTTTTTCTGAATATAAAATGTTTTGCTATGGCAGTTTCACAATTATCGTGTGATCTGAAATTGAGAAAAGTTGTTTCTAATTCCACTTGATCTGCACAGACAGAAACGAGTGGGAAGTATTTATACCTGGGAAATAACCGTACAGTACAATTACTGGATTCAAATAATCTGGGCTATGACTTATTCCTAACCTGAGTATAGTTAAAACAAATACTTCCATTGACTTGGTGTTTCTTTTCCAGCATTTCTTCATATTATTCCATCGAAATTGCTTTTTTCATTTATGATTTGCTCATCATTGAAGCTGAAGATTCGGTTGTGGTTGTTGAATCGTCGACTTTTCTTTCTGATAAATTTTTGCGAGACCAGAAATTACCTAATGGTTCGAAAAATGAACACCTCCTAAGTTGTAGCAAGCATTGTGATTAACTGTCGTTACATCAAAACACACAATGTTGAACTACATTGATGAAGTCAAAGAACACATGACACTGGATTATAGTCCAACAGGTCTATTTGAAATCATAAGCTTTGGGGCACCCTCTCCTTCCTCAGAGAACTGATGAGACAGATTACATTGGACAGAGAATTTATAACTTTATAAATTTTGCTTCTGATGTATTCTCTCGCAATAGCTGTCTGAGGAAAGAGTGGGTGCTCCAAAGGTTTGTGATCACAAATAAACTTGTACTATAACCAGGTGTAGTGTGCGTTTTGACTTTGTCCAGTCCAGTTCAGTGCCGGCACCGTTACAGCATGGCAATATTGATAGAGGTCATCATTGATTTAATCGGAGATAATCCGTGCGTTGAAAATAACAATGTGTTTAAACCATTAGTACTGAAATGGATTGTACATTACTCCAATAAACAAAAATATAGCACCGGCAATCATAAAAGTAAACTGATGACTCTATTTGCTTAATGTTCCGGTTACCTAAAATGGCATTGTGTAAGCAGCATTGGATCAGGTAATTTAGTATGAGATCTCTCTCACCCAACTTTACTTTGCCAAATTACACGAATAATCTTTTTAATGATTACATTTATCAAGATTTTTTAATACAATTATTGCACTATTTTCTGAGAGTTTAGCTCTGATCCTTACAGATACCTCTGTGTTACTCACTCTTCAATTTTGCATTTTCTGCTTTGTACCTTCCTGTTAATTTAGTGACAATGTTGGTCTTTTCACGTGGAAGACGTGGTCTCTCCAACTATTTGAACATTTGAATGGAAATCTAATGGTTATCATCAATGGAACCATTCTGCGGTGGATACATTCTTATTATTCCACAGTATCTTTTCTGAACATCACCCCATATCTAGTGTTATCATTGTGCTGTCTTCTGCAGTCACTGAATGTTCAACGTCACTTTCTCCTTTAATCGATTTGTAGCCATTTGTTGGCAGAAATTGAGAAATCAATGTATTGTGCTGGGTAAAAAAAAACGCTAGTATGGTTTCAACAGCAACTTACATTTTTCTTTGATTAAAGGGCATCCCCTTTTACTTTACATTTGAAGCTGAGGAAGCAGTTAACGATGTTCTCTGAGTTTGAAATGAAAGGGAAAGTTATTACATATATCCTGGGTGGATGGCATTTGACTGGCTTGATGAGGTATTGACCCCATTGCTCCCATCTGTTTTAATCATGTTGGCCCATGCTCTGATTGTCAGAGATAGTGTACTCGCCAGTCGAGTCCGTAAGGGACTGAAGGTTCATAGCGAGAGAAAGAATTGCCTTGACCCAGAGGTGGAGAGTAGAAGGAAGTTATTTGCAGTATATTTCCAACATTTGTTTACTGTGACGATTGATTCCAAATGACTCCCCCGCTCCCCTTCAAACTATCTTGGGTAAGGGGTCAGCACAGCAGCTCAAGTGTAGTAATGGACGGATAATAAACTCCTGGCTTGCCATTGACATCAAAAGAAATCTGACACCACCACCATCTTCTCAAGAGGAACCGAGTTGTGAAGCAAACGTTGCAACATTTGCAGCATTATGATGAGGGTAAATCTGATACGTTTGTGGTGATTCCTCGCTTGAGTTAAGCCTTCATTTTCCTTCTCAAGTAACGTACCTGTGGCAGTGCGAGCCCCATCGATGCAGCTGGCATGTAGGGGTAAGCTCTCACACACACTTTTCATATTATTTTCCAGAAAGCTAATGGGAAAGTACAATTCATATTTTTGAGGGCGTGTACAAAGAAAGTTGGTTGCACCCATTCAGGGCAGTATGTGAGATATTCACTGAAGCATTCACTATTTCTTTTCGGGATGGCTTTAAGTAGTTATGGAACATTGGAAATCTGCATTTGCATTCGGACAGGAGGAAATAATATTGGTCATGGGAGTGGATATAAGATTGTTTACAAAACTGATACCTTGTCAAACATCTTCAAGGAATTTAAAGATATGAAACTAATTGTCTCAATGAATTATAAAACAATTGTCCGTCATGATTTCCTCTTACAGAAAATATAATAACTTTACATGATCGTGTTGCGTATTTCGAAATGTTCTGATCAGATTTATGTTAAACTCTAAGATGTTCTCCACAATATATGTCAAGTGACTTGGCATAGTTAGCTTATGTTTGTGGCCTTCAGAGTGACCAAAGACGATACGTTGTCAGTTTTCCAAACCTCTGGTCTCTTTCCAGAATTTGGAGTCTTGGAAGACTACTTCCAATGCATCAGCCATATCTGTGCTTTCCAACGTATTTACTATTCTTAAACCCATCATATCTTGTCCATGCTATTTATCTGCTTCAAATCACATTAGTTTCTATGGCATTTATTCTCCAGTACTAATTATCACGTGTGTTTAATCTTCCACTTTTGCCCCATGATTCTTCAATATTTTTTGAATGCAATCAGTAATTTCTACATTTCAAATTGATGTAAAGCCTTGATTTCATTTTTCAGTTATTTCCTAGTTTTCCATTGCTATTTCCCCAGCTGAATTCTCTAATGAAGCTGCAATCAGTTTTTTTTTCCCCATTGAAAGAAACTTTTGCGATCCATGTTGATTATAATTGCAATTTTACTCGGAAATCTTATATTCTCAGGTGCACATTTTTTTGTTCATAGTTTTTGTTTTTAAACAGTCTTAGTTCTCTGATTTGTAGGCGGAGTAGAAAAGACGAACATTTGTAGACTGACTGAGCTTAGTTATAATTACCTTGGTTGCAAATCCTGGTACCTGAAATGTTGAGTTGCCACCCCTGTTTAACCTGCAAGTGCTGCATTAGTTAGGGAATCTACTTAAACTTGAAATGTGAAATAATTGGAGATCGGGGTAGCCTCAATGAACATGTTGTATTGTGAATATTGTGCAGCACTGAATTAGACATCAGAACGGGAATCTTGAGATGGATGATATTAATGGGACTATGTTTCATTATAGAATTAATTGAAGGAACTGTAGTAGTTTGAGGACACACATTAAACACTGGAATTATTAAACTAAATAACCATAGTTGAAATGGAAAAACACATTCAGGATTGCAGTAGAACAGCCCTCAGAGGACATTCCAAAATTTGACTTCATTCACTGAATGAACACAGCAGAACGAAGTGATGTATTGAACAGAGTGTGTGACACAGAGATGGACCTCACTTTGAATTTGGGATAAAAGCATTTCCAATTTCCATTAGCTTTTTATGATCCCAACTAATCACTGCTTACTGTTTAACACGAAACTCAACACCAGCTAAATTCTGTAACACGGAGAGTTAACTCAGGTGTTACAGCATATTTGCTGTTTGTTCTTGATTACGAAGCGAAGTCGAATAATGCTGTAATCGAAATTCCTCAAGGATATACCACTGGATATAAATTAAAGGCTATGTGCGTGCATCATTTCAGGACTTAGCTCTGAGAGATTGCTTGTGGCATTATAGAGCACATCACTTCACAAGGGAGAATTTGGAAAATATGGAAACATTTCACCACATAGTGAAAATATACTACACCATTCTTGCTGTCACTGGCGTCCCTGGTAAGTGATTCTGACCATTGGCATTATTTAAATCTGCCCGTTTTCTGGTTTTACTTTGAATGGTAATGTTGCACGATCTCGAGGTAACTATTATGGAGATACTTGTTCAGTGATTTCACATTGTCATTCAAACCTTGTGAATTGCATCCGTATTTTCAATCTACTGCTGAGATACACAACAAATTTGGTTGTAACTCATGAATCTCTTAATTGTGACATTATTGCCTTGAATGAAAATTTGTATACAACAAAACAAGACCTTACAATACTGCACAGCAAAAGATATTGTGGGAACAACTCAGTGTAGAACTTTGTGTCTCTATCCAGAATTGTGCCTTCAACAACAGTGACCATTGTTGGATAATGCTCAGTATGAGCAGTGGAGCAAGTTGCTTCCATTTCCATATGATTCATTCAGTGACAGATTTCTGAAATCCATCGAGTGATCTCATGACTTCATAAATATAAAATATGGTCAAGGGAAATGCATGTCCAAGTTAACAATTATCATGTCATGTAAAATTGATCAACATTGATTTACTTTCATTTGATCTACATGAAAAGGAACAGATGGCAACTGTTTACTAACAGGGAAATAGCAGCACAGCTTGACTAATTTATTTCAAATCATCTGGGCAGTGACGTTTACTTCGTCTGAGTATAGTGACTGCAAACACTTTCAGTGTTGTGGTTCTAAATGATCATTTTCCTTTAACACAGTCCTCAAATTATTGTATCATGATCATAGTTCTAATTTGTGATCTGCTCCTTAAAGAGACTGAATATTTAGCCGTGTTTGCTGATTTGTGCACTTCTCTAGCTGATTAATATTTGAGGGAGCAGTAATTACCTAATGGTTCAGAGGCTGAACACATGTAAGCTGTAGCAAGCTTTGTAATTATCTCCCATGAAGACAAGATGCATGTAATTGAATTACATTGATACAGACCAGTCATTAATTTAGTCAGAAGTCAGTCTCAACTTTGTAAATATTAACACCATTCATACTGAAATGAGTAATTCATTACTACAATAAGTAAAAATGTAAATGGCAGCAATGATAAAAGAGAACTGATGACTGTGTTTATTAATGTTCAAGTTACCAGGAATGGCATTGATTTCAGAACATTCAAAGAGGAAATGAAATGCGTGCTATAGTAATAAGTGCTAATATTCTATATTAGAGATTTCTCTCACCCCTCTTTAGTTAGCCAACTGATGAGAGCATTCTATTGCATACTGCTTTATGTCTTTACCCAATTTTACCTTTACTAATTCAGTGCTATTCCCCACAAGTTCTTAAAGTGAAAGTGACATTCACATTCTAACCATTCTCTTAAAAAGATGTGTTCTTCAGATAAAACAGATTTATTTAACAACAGTTTTTTTGGTGACAATCTCTTTGTTTAGAGTTCTAACAGGTGAAAGTATTTATCTGTGACCACCTAACAAACCATTCAGGATGTGCTCAGCGTTCTATCATGTCTATCCTCTACTTTCATCATTCTGTGGAAAGAATTTTGCAATATTTTCTGTTGTTCAAAACCGTGTTTACCAACACAGATCAGAATTGTACAAATTTTATTAATTGCTTGATAGTTTACTGAAATTGCTGATTTTATTTTTATTTCCTCTCCAAATAAATCTCCATGCTTTTCTTGATTTTTAAAAAAATGATATAGATGAATTACTTTGATAACATTAATATGAAAATCTGCACACCCGTAACCATTCCTGAATTGCAACACCAACTATCATCTGTTTAATACTTAAATTTGTGAAGACTCTTTGATACATTAATTGCATTATTTTCTGAGAGTTTAGTTTTAATCCTCACAGATACCACTCTCCACATCACTCTCCAATTTTGAATTTTCTGCATTGTCTCTTACAGTTAATATAGTGGCAATTGTGATCCTGTGCTGTGGAAGCTGTGGCCTCTCTACCTGCACTGTTTACTATCTGGTGTCCATGGCAATGGCAGATCTAATGGTTATCGTTAATGGCGTCATACTGTGGAAAATTAATTCTTATTATTTCTCGGTATCTTTCCTGAGCATCACCTCTGTGTGTAGTGTTATCAATGTCTTATTTTACGCAGCCACAGAATGTTCAGTCTGGTTCACCGTCACTTTCTCCTTTGATCGATTTGTGTCCATTTGTTGTCAGAAGTTGAGAATGAAGTATTGTACTGCAAAAAATGCAAGTGTAATTCTAACAATAACTTGTATTTTGATCTGTTTAAAGGACATTCCCTTCTACTTCATGTTTGAAGCTGGGGAGGTAATAAACAATGTTCCCTGGTTTTGTACTGAAAAGGAAAGCTACTTCACTGATCCTGGCTGGATTGCATTTGACTGGTTTGATAAGGTATTAACCACATTACTCCCATATATTTTAATTTTGCTGCTCAATGCTCTGACTGTTAGATACATTGTAGTCATCAGCCGAGTTCGTAAAGGACTGAGAGGTCATTGTAGGGGGGAGAATCACCATGACAGGGAGATGAAGAGCAGAAGAAACTCTATTATTTTACTTTTCACCATATCTGGTAGCTTCATTCTTTTGTGGCTTGTGTATATTGTAGACTTCTGCTTTTACAATATTATCACAATTATCCAAGAATATTACAATGATTCTTTACACATGTTAGCTGAACTTGCAATCATGCTGCTCAATTTAAATTGCTGTACAAATGCATTTATTTATGGGGTGACTCAATCCAAGTTCAGAGAACAATTCAAGAGCATGATGAAACATCCAGTTACATTATTCATCAAATTAATTCATAAACAAAGCGATTGAAAATAGTCTGGTCAGATATAAAGGTGGAGGAGAGGTGTCGGCAGGCAGTGATAGTAACTCTCACTCCCATGTCTATTAAAGATTTGAATAAGTAATTAATTATTTTTATACCATTTGTTTGGAGTGCTGTTACTTCTCGTATGGTCCACACCTGGGCACTAACTTTGGAGAGGTATGACTACACGGCACACAACGGCTCGAGGGTAGTGATGGAAGGAAAATAAATTCCCATCTTGACATTGACATCAGAAATGATCTGCCACCCCTTCTCAAGAGGAAACTAGGTGCTAAGCAACAGCTTCACCCTTTGAAACATTATCCTGAGGATAAATCTGATGAATATGTGATGTATCTTCTCTTAAATTAAATTTTCATTTTCACCTCACAAGCAGCTGTCCCTGGGGTAATATGAGCTGAATCCATGGTCCTGTCAATTCGTAGCGGCAAGTTTAAATTTGCATATTAGTTTCCAAAGAACAGATAGGAAAGAAGGATTCAGATGGTGGGGACTTTTACCAAGAGAGCTGTTAGCACCTTCTCAGGGTCGCATCGAAGATACGCACGGCAACATTTACTACTTGTATTTTTTTGTGGTGATGCAGTTAAAAAAGATGGTAGAGCACTGAGAACCTGGGATGGGAAATCAGACAGGAGAAAAATAAAACTGGTCCTGGGTGGAGGTAGGGCTGTGTTGGGGGGAGGTGGGATTGAAAATTAGTTGAATATGTGATTCCTTATGAAACCTCTTCTCAAAATATAAACAAAATGACACGAATTGCTTCAAAGGATTTAATAAATTTCTCAGACGTGACTTTCTCTATGTAAATATGCTAAGTCTGCTGTGTCTTTTAATGTATCAGGAAGAGCTGTTACATCATTTATAATGGATTCTGCAAATTTCCCCACAGTCTGAGTGACTTGTGATAACCTTTCCATGCATATCTCTCTTAACCATTTCCCCACTCTACTTGAACTTGTGACTTCAAGGAATTGTTTCCTACACTCTGGGGGAGAAAGCTTCTTGCTATCCACCCTGTATATACCTCTCATGATTTTGTAGACCACAATCACATTCTCCCTCAACCTCTGTCTTTCCAATGAAAATAATCTGAGTCTACTCAACTGCTCTTCAAAACTAGTGCCCTCCATACCAGGCAACCTCTTGGTGAACCACCTCTGCACCCTGTCCAAAACATCCACATTCTTTTGGTAATGTGATGACCAGAACTGTGCATAGTATTCTAAATATGGCTAAACCAATTGTAACATGACTTGCCTATGCTTGTACTCAGGACTCCATCGGATAAGGGAAAGTATACTGTCTGCTTTCTTGACCATTCGATCATCTGTGGTGCCACCTTCAGGGTTCAATCGACCTCAACACTCAGATCTCTGTGTACATTAATTTTCCCCAGGCCCTTTCCAGTTAGCATATAGCTCACTCTTGAATTAGATCTTCCAAAATGCATCACTTGAAGTCCATCTGCCATTTCTTTGCTCAACTCTCTAATCTATCTGTATTCTGCTGTACTCTTCGACAGTTCCTTTCACTATCTGCCAGTCCACAAATCTTAGTGTCATCTGCAAACTTGCTATTCAGACCACTTAAACATTCCTTCAGATCATTTATGTATATGAAAACAACAGGGGTCGCAACACAGATCCCTGTGCAACACCACTGGTCACAGTTCTCCATTTTGAGAAACTCCCTTCTACGACTACTCTCTGTCTCCTGCTGTCCAGCCATTTAACTAGTACACCATGGACCCCATGCAATGTCGCTTTCTCCTTCACCTATCATAGGGAACCTGATCTATTGCTTTATTGAAGTCATTGTATCTGCCATCCACAGCCCTTTACTCATCAATAAACTTTTCAATTCTTGAAAGAATTCAATTAAGTTGGTAAGATATGTCTTTCTTTGCACAAATCAATGCTGCCAATCACTGATAACCAGATTATCTTCTCCAGCTGCTTCCCAATCATTGACATCAAGCTCACTGATCTATCATTATCTGGAATATCCCTGCTACACTTCTTAAGCAGTGGGACAATATTCTCAGTTCTCCAGTCATCCAGGACATCACCTGTGCTCAAGGATACTGCAAAGATATCTGTTAAGGCTCCAGATATTTCCTCTCTCGCTTTCCTTCTTCCCTTCTTATGCTGACTTGACCTTGAGTAATCAGACATTTATCCCTCACATCAGCATCCATGACGTCCCTCTCCTCAGATAAAGAACAAAGAAAATTACAGCACAGAAACAAGTTCTTCGGCCCTCTTAGCCTGTACTGATCCAAATCCTCTATCTAAACCTTTCATTTATTGTTTCAGGGTGTGTATCTCTTTACTTCCTGCCCATTCATATATTTATCTGGGTACATCCTGAATAATGCTATCGTGCCCACCTCTACCACCTCCGCTGCCAATGTGTTCCAGGCACCCACCACACTCTGTGTAGGAAATTTTTAAGGCATATCTCCCCTAAACTTTTCCCCTTTCATTTTGAACTCGTGACCCCTAGTAATTGAGTTCTCCATGCTATGAAAAAGCTTCTTGCTATCCACCCTGCCGATACCTCTCATGATTTTGTAGACATCAATCAGGTCCCCCTTGAACCTCTGTCCTTCCCCTAAGAATAATCTTAATCTACTCAACCTGTGTTTATCGCTAGCGTCCTCCGTACCAGACAATATCCTACTGAAACCCCTCTGCACTCTGTCCAAAGCATCCACATCATTTTGGTAATGTGGTGACCAGAAGTGTGCGCAGTATTCCAAATATGGCTGAACCAAAGTCTTTTACAACTGTAACATGACCGACTGACTTTGTACTCAATATCCTTTCGATGAAGCGAAGTATGCCATATACCTTCTTAACCACTCTATTGACCTGCATTTCTACCTTCAGGGAACAATGGATGTAAACACCCAGATCTTTCTGTCCATCAATTTTCTCCGGATTATTTCCCCAGGACTTTTTCATTTACTGTATAGTTTGCTCTTGAATTGGATCTTCCAAGATACATCACCTCACATTTGCCAGGATTGAACTCCATTTGCCATTTTTCTGGCCAGCTCGCCAATCTATCTATATTTTGCTGTGTTCTCTGACAGTCCCTTTCATCTATCTGCTACTTCACCAATCTTAGTGTCACCTGGAAACTTGCCAATCAGACCATCTGCACCTTCCTCTTATGTATCTCAAAAACAATAGTGGTTCCAGCATGGATCCCTGTGGAATACCACTGGTCACAGGTCTCTATTTTGAGCAACTCCCTTCCATTACTACTCTCTGTCTCCTGTTGCCCAGCCATCTCTTTATCCATCTAGATAGTGCAGCTGGGAACCCATGCAACTTCACCTTCTTCATCAGCCTACCATGGTGAAGGATTTCAAACACCTTACTGAAGTCCATGTGTATAACCTCTTTGAATACCAAGATAAAGTACTCATTAAGAGTCTCACCTATTTTCTCTGTCTCCATACATAACTTCCCTCCTTTGTCCTTGAGTAGACAAACTCTTTCTCTCGTTACCCTCTTGTTCCTTATATATGAATAAAAGGTTTTGGGATTTTCCTTAATCCTGTTTGCTAAAGATATTTCATTACCCTTTTCAGGCCTCTTAATTCTTCATTTCATATTGGTTCACCTTTCCAATATTTTTCCAAAGAATCATCTGTTTGCAGTCGTCTAGACTTTACTTTTTCATCTGTCATTCATGGTCCCTAATCTTGCCATTTCTATATCTAATCTTGCCATTTCTATCCCTCATTTTACATATCTGAACTGCAACCTTTCTTTAAAAGCAGTATCAAATGTGGATTTACCCTCAAACAGCTGCTACGAATCCACATTCTCCAGCTCCTGCCAAAATTTGCTATAGTTGTCCATCCCCAATTTAGCAGTCTTCCTTTAGGACCACTCTCGTCTTTCCATGAGTATTCTAAAACTTAGGAATTGTAATCACTATTCGCAATGTAATCCCCTACTGAAACTTCAACCCCCAGTATGGTCCAGTATGGCCCGGAACAAGTGGACTAATTACATGATGCTCTATGAAACCCTGTGGATGAGCCTGACCAATTCTGCGATTCTAAACCACTAATATTAAGTGAATCCCAGTCGATGTTGGGAAAATTGAAATCTGCCATCAACACCACCTGGTTGCTCTTACATCTTTCCAGAATCTGTTTACATATTTGCACCTCTATCTCATATTCACTATTGGGAGGCCTGTAGTTTACCCCTAATATGGTTACTGCAGCCTTCCTATTTCTGTGCTCTGCTAATGTTGTCTCACTGCTCCAGCCTTCCAGAGCGCACTCCTTCAGCGTAGCTGTGATATTCTCTCTGACCTGTAATGCAACACCTCCACGCATTTTACCTCCCTCTCTATTCCACCTGCAATATCTATAACCTGGTATATTTAGTTGCCAATCTTGTCCTTTCCTCAACCGACTCTCAGTAACAGCAATAACATCACATTCTTAGGTAGTAATCCAAGCCCTAAGTTCATCTGTGTTCCCTATGACACTTCTTGCATGAAAACAAATACACCTCAGACCATCTGTACCTTTGTGTTCACCATCTGATCCCTGCCTGCTATTCCCCTTATTCACGCTGACTTCATGACCTAGTTCCTAGCAGACTTTAGTTCGTACCCCTTTACTGTCTACTAACCTCCTCATTTGGTTCTCATTCCCCTGCAACATTAGTTTAAACCCTCCCCAACAGTGTTAGCAAAAGCACATTGGTTCCAGTCTGGCCCAGGTATAGACCATCCAATTTGCAATAGTCCCATCTCCACCAGAACTGTCCCAAAATCCCAAACATCTGAACCCCTCCCTCTTGCACCATCACTCAAGTCATTCATTCATACTGCCTATTCCTTCATTTCTATTCTGACTCGCACGTGGCACTGGCAGTAATCCTGAGATTACCATCTGAGTCCTACATTTTAACTTGGCACCTAACTCCCTAGATTCTGCTTGTAGGACATCATCCCGTTTATTACCATAGCCTATGTGTAACTCAAACTGTCTTGAATATACTACATGAATCTTCCTGATAGTCTCCTCTGCTTATTTTACTTTTCCAGTGTCTTTCAAGATTAAAGTCACTCATGATTTATGTGCTTCATTTTTATCCTTGCTCCACTTAACCCCTGATATAGTCTCTGTTCTGCAATATATCTACAGTTAGGGACTTTACAGATTGCTAATCCCTCACGAACCCTCTGATGAAAGGTCGCTCACTTAGCGTGGAGTTATTGAGGTCCTCTGTCTCAAAAGTTCTTGGATGCAGATTCATTGAACATTATTAAGGCTGAGCTAGATTTATTCTTTGGAAACAAAGAGTTAAAAGTTTATTGGGTGTAGCAGAGAAAATAGTGTGTTCAGGTCATCACTGGTTGCCATACGTTAGTGATGGGAAGGTTGTGCAGTTTTTATTGATGTTCACCGCCACCGTGGCTTTGACAGGGAGAGTGTGAAGTAATGGTAGTTTGCATGACTAAGAATTGGGTTAAGGCTTAATGGTTACTTTGTTTGATGACATTCTGAGGTCAAATAGATGCATGGGAAGAGTTGAAAGCTCAGTACTGATAGGAGAGACAGAGAGTGTCAGGAAGGATGGAACATCTATGTTCTATGCATGGCAAATTTGTAACGAAAGTGGAACATAATTGTATCCATACTTGGACTAGGAGGGTCAAATGCTTTACTCCTGTCTCATTATGCAGGTTCTACTTGTGAATATTTTTAGTCTTTCAAGTGGCAATTCCATGATTCAGACACACTAACATTGTTCTGACCACATTATTGAAATACAATTATAATTTTAAGGAGTTGCAAAACATATGGCAAAATACAATTTCTCGTCTAATCCTGAAACCAAGACTTTACGATAACTCAAATACTGGAGAGAATTCCCTACCTTATCACGTTCTATAAGTTTGACTTAACTGTTTCTTTCACTTCTTGGACGTGAGAGACAACATGTCTTTTCCTTGACTATTTAGAAAATTCTCCCGAAACCATCTTCAGTTGAAATGACCCTTACAATGTTCCAATGAGACACTTGTGGCCTGGAGTTTTCAAAGTAAAATCTTTACACTGCGCTGAGTTATTTCTACACCGAAACAGAAGTTGCTGGTGAAAGTCATTAATCAAGCTGCATCTAAGGGATGAAATCAGAGATAGCACTTTGAGGCGAATGATTCTTCATCAGAACACATCTGGCAAATTGACGCTGTTCACATTTGCCATCGAATTAAGTTTTTCTTTCAGATCTCCAGCGTCCACATTTCTTTATTTTATTAAGTTTTTCTCTAGCTGTTCTGAAGAAACTCATTTCTTCTATAGAAATTGCTCATATAACAAAACCCAACCAAGTTTTCTTCAAATTGAATTGAAAAGCCCTCCAGCCATTGCGATTTCCCGAAGCAAACAAAAAGAAAATCAATTTTTCAGTGATATAATACAGTTGAATGGTTATTCTGTTCGTTTGTAAAACATTTATAATGAAAACAAAACCCATTATTACTCAAGGAGATCTCTGTCATACTTCCTTGTGTGAATATCATGGCTTGAGAGAAACTGACATTAATTACAGACCCCTCAGACACACTGATCAAAACTCTTTTCCCACCCTTTCAGTGTCGAAAATTTGGAATCAATGAGATAAATATGTATGAAGCTTTATTTGACATTACACACTGTATGGATTGAAGTAATCTGTATTCATCATAATTTGCAATATAAAATGTATGGCAACCCAATCTGTGGGGCATATGTCCTTTTCACAAGCATTCTTGATGACAACATTTGGCATTAAAGATTGAAGTTGGTCCACATTCCTGAGGATACTCCTCCATCCGATCCTGCTTTTCAGAGAATCTGGATGTTGTGGAGTGGGGCTTAAGGTATCATTAATCATGCTGCATTTACTGCCTGTAACGGCAGCTGTACTATATGAATTCATTGGAATACGTTTCCTTGGCAGAGCACGCCATGCTTCACTGTATGGAGGAGTATACTAAGTTAAGAATGACTAGATTGCTTCTAAGATGCATACAATGATACATGGTTTATCCTCTGCAGCAATGGATACTGATTCTATAATGCTACCCCTGATAGAATGTGAGTACAGATACAAAGCAGGTCTTTCTTCAGTCAAGTATTGTGGAGCAGATCATAGTCATGTTGAAGATAAATCTCTAATGTTTGCATAGGTGTGACAGCCTATTACTGTACAATGCAGATTGCGCTTTGCTCTGCATAGATGATGCAGAGAAAACAGTGATGTGATGCAGTCTGTAGAGACGGGAAATGGCAGCAATACACTGTAGAGAAAGATGAGATCATTGAACAGAAGTGGAACGAGCCAGGCATGGTTCAGTTGACATCCAGTTCCACCAGAAATGATGAATCTGCAATGATCCCTCATTGAGTATAAAGGTGGCTGCTCTAAGGCAAAGTTCCCTGTTTGTCCTCAGAAGGAAATGAATCTTTTCTTGAAAAATAAAACAAAGATTGCTAGAAGAACTCAGCAGATCTTGCAGCATCGGTGTAAAAACAGAGTTAATGCTTCGAGTCCATTTTCTGGAGATTTTCTTCATGTATTTTGCTCTTCAGTTTTGTTGTTGTCAAATAAAAGTGACTCTTTTCAAAAATGTTTGGAGATGTATTTGTCTGTGATATAACTGGTTGGAGTCATAACTGATTAAAAGGAAAATGGTTGCATTTGGTGGTTGTCAGTAATCTCAGCTCCAGGACGTCACTGCTGCAATTCCTCAGGCTAATTTCCTGGGCCAATCAACTTCAGCTACTTCACCAATGACATCCCCTCCATCATAAGGTCAGATGTGGGATTATTTGCCGGTGATTGCACTACTTCCTCAGATACTGAAGCAATCCAGGTTTCAATAAATAAACTTTGATAATACCCAGGTTTGGGCTGATAAGAATCATTCAATTCACAGGAGTGCTAGACACTGCTGATCACCCATAGAAACAATTTAACCACTGCTTCTTGACGTTCAATGACACTTATTAACGTTCAGGGAGTTAACATTGACTAGAAAGAAGGATTGGTCACACACATATGGTCGCTAAAAGATTGAGTCAGAGGCTACTAATTGTGCAACAGTAACTCACTTCCTGACATCCCAAAGCCTGTCCATCAGGTGCAAGACACAAGTTAGCAGTGTGATGGAATACACCCCATTTGCCTGGATGGGTGCAGCTCTAACAATACTCAAGAAGTTTGACACCATCTAGAACAAAGCAGCCTGCTGATTGCACCCACACACAAAAAATGTCAGCCATTCTAGTTATAGGAGATTGCAGTAAGTCACCAGAGGTACTTAGCTTGCACATTTCTAGAACCCATGAGCAATTCCATCGAGAAAGACAAGGATAGCAAATCCATTGGAACAACAACGCATTTGAGTCACTCCAAGCTTTTCATCATCCTGATGTGCAAATATATCACCATTTCTTCATTGCCATTGAGTTAACATTCTGTATTTACTTCACTAATGGCATTGCTGGTCAACCTACAGCACAATGACTGCAGTGGTTTTACAATCACCAGCTTCTCGGGGGCAACTAGGGATGGACAATAATTGCTGTCCCAGCCAGCAATGAATTGAAAATTATAAGAAATGTCATTCACTTCTGTGAGGTTGGGTGGTATACAAAATAAAACATCAAATGATGCCCTTCAGGTTAAGCTCAGAATTTTTTTGTCCCGCTATGGACCGCAAATAACGGAAGTTTGTTAGACAGACATCATTGCAGAACCAATAGAGTGGTAATAATGAGGTGTAAACTGGCCAAATGCTGAAGTACAAGCAACTTGAAAGGTGCAGAATACACAAAGTTCTTGGACTGCATTCAGCATGACATTTTTAGCCAGCACATAAAATGCAATAAAAGAGTCTACAATTCTAGATTTAGTCACAGTAAATGAAGCTGGGAATGGGGATCAAGTCAGAGTGGGACAGAATTTTGGAAATAATGACCAGTATTCAATTAGATTTAACATTATTACAGAAAAGAACAAAATATAACAAAAGGAAAAAGTTAAACTGTGACAATACAAACTTTATGAAGTTTAGATATAATCTGGCAAAAGTAGACAAAGTCCAGTTACTGAAGGGAAAGACTAACATAAATCTACAGGGGGTATTCGAGTGTAAGGGTCATGCAGGCTTAACCCCGCCACCCACCCAAAATAAAATGTGTGGTATCACCAAGTCTGGAGTTGGCTGGTTATCCAGAAGCAGAGTGCAGTAAATTAGAGTTTACAACAATCCCAAAAATATGATGCATTTAGAAGCTTTTAGAAGTATGGAAAGTAGGAGGGGACGAAGTGAACAAGAAAATTATGAAAACAAACAAAGGAAACAAGTAAGAAAAAATTGGGAGGTAAAATTAAAATGACACAATGTTTTATCTGTGGCTGAACAATAATAGTGATGAGTATATTAGGAATGCATGTATTAAGTTGTGCCTGTTTGTTGAAGATGGAGACAGAATTCTAAATGAGTATTCTGCCTCCTCATAAAGGAGAGGAGTAATGCAGACATTCTAAATGAAATGCACCAGTATACAGTATTAAACAAAATAGGCATTATGACAAGGGAAACACTGGAGGGTCTTCAATTCTTGAAGCTGGTTAAATCACGAGAGCAAGATACACTTTAAGATAGTGTGTTAAAGGATAGTTGAAGGCAATGGTCTAAGGAATTTTCCAACTCATTAAGTACAGGCAAGATAATGGAGAATTGGAATCTGCTGCCATTAACAATCAGGGAAAAGCAATGAATAGGCCAAATCGGCCACGACTGTTATGGACCAGGCCAGAAGACCTCAAAATATTTCAAGAAAGCAGCCCAGACCCTAACTTTGCTCATTGTATTAAGAAGGTGTAATGCAGATATTCCAGTAGGGATGTAGCTGTTCAAACACTGAGTTCTAAACAAAACAGAATTTATTGACAAGATTACCAAAGAGGACAGAATACCAAATAACTTAACCTATTCAAAACCCAACGGATTATCCCAAATTAATGATGGTTTTTCAAATACTTGCAGCAATCTCCATGAACACCCCTTGGCACAAAAGGTAACACCAAACACAAAGTCTTACAGGAGACAGAGGGAGAGAGAGAGAGAGAGAGAGAGATGGCAGCATGGAACATCCTCTTCCATGTAGCTGTTTCTTGGTCGAGCAGTCTCAAACTGCCTGACTGCTTTCAATGAATAGCCAGAGTGCCAAACCCATCAAGCTGGGGAAAAGCTGAGCCACTCCCCTTTCATTGTGCAAGTGTCTTTTTTTAAAAGACTTGAAATCAATTTGCGTGAGGCAGTATGTTAGCGATAATCAAATTGGCCCTCTTACTCTTCACACTTCAACGTTTTGGAGTGTCTTTTACAACCTCTCTGGAAAACAAAAGCCAAAGACAACATCACCTTGTTAAAGGAACAGCATCATTACAAGGTTAGATGATCTGACATCCGTGGTGGCCAAGATACTGGAATCAATACTGAGAGATAAGAATAATGGTTAATTAACTAGACACAAATCAATCAAGGATAGTTTGGATGGCTTCATTGTGAGCTTAATTGAAATTTGAAGATGTAGCAAGAAGGATTGATGCAGGTTGTGCAGGAAGCAGCTCAAACAACAATCGATAACTTAATACCATTCCAAGACAGAGCAGTCTGCAAGAAATACTGAATACCAAAATTCCCAGAGTGTCTTCTTTGAATCCCAGGTTTAGTACCATCTGGAAGGACAAGGGCAGTAGGCACATGGAAACAACAACCTGAGCTGTAAATTTCACTATTCATTTATTACTGCTTGCTTAAAATCATGGAATTCATCTTTAAAACCAATCATAAGAAAACAGAAAAATAAAAAAAAGACTCATGCAATCTTTTATATAACTTGCTATCTTGCTCGCATGTTTCATCTCATCTCTCCTTCTTGCTCTTTCAGTTATTTTCTGCTGGTTTTTAAGAATGTTCCACTCCCCTGACTTCCAACCAATCTTCTGCTTTTCATCTTGCTTCAATGTTGTCCCTAATGTCGACTGTCAGCCATGATTGCCACATCCTCCCAATAGAATATTTCTTCTTCCTTGGTATAAATCTTTGCTGTACATTGCAAATTACCCCTAGAAATCCCTGCTATTGCTTCTGCACCATTTTCCCTACCAGGCTTCCCTTCCAATTAACTCTAACCAGCTTTTCCTCATGCCTTTGCAGTTATCTTTAGTTACTTGTAACACCACGACATCTTCCATCAAGCTTCTTCCTCTTAAACTTCAGGGTGAATGCTTTCATATTATGGCCACTGTCCTCAAGAGATCGTTTGCTGTCAGCTCCCGACCACCCTAATTATGTCTGATTCATGACACATCTTTAAATCCATAACTGCCTATCTTTGAAATGGTTCTACCACATGTAGCTCCCCACCAGAGAAAAAAAAATGTAGACATTACACAAATTTCTTTCCTTGAATTTGGCTTTGAAACTATTTCCCCTGTCCATCTGCATATTGGATTCTCACATGATGATTGTAACAATGCCTTTCTTACACCTTTTTTTGTCTCTGGATCTATTTTCTTCTGAATATACTGACTACTGCTAGGAGGCTTGTACAAAATTGCCATCAGGGTCTGTTTCCCTTTGCAGTTCCTCAACTCTACCCACAAAGAATCTATGTCTTCTGACTCTATTTCTTGTTATTAATGTAATTTCGTTTCTTACAAAAAAGGTATCCCCCTCCCTCTGGAAATCTACCTACCCTTACAACAGGACATGGAACTTTGTATAGTTCTTAGCCTCCACTTCCCTTTCAGGAACATCTCTATTATACTACAATATTTTAACATCCAACTTCAAACTGCATTACAAGCTCATTTATCTTGGTTTATATACTGCTTGTGTTTATGTACAACACCCTCAGTCCTGCATTGACTGCCCTCTTTCTAGTAGTTGTTCCCTCATCTGCCCTGCTTAAAGTTTAGATTTCTGACTCTTTTCAGACCCTCTGAATTACCAGTTGTTCTGAAGACTTTAACTTCTGTTGAGCCCAGCCTGCCTTTCAAATTTTCCAAGTTTTTCAAGAGGCAGAAACTGACACCCCGACACTGCATCCCCACTATTTAGTTTAAACCCTATGAAGATCTCTAATTGTGCCATTCATCTGGACTCTGGACTGAAAATGATTTTGATAGAGCCCATATAACTGGAAATGTTCAGTATTTCAAGGGTACTGATGCTAATATCTCATGAACCCAAGCCCGTTTCTCCTCAGCAATCCTTGAGCTGAGCCTTTACCTCTTTAATCTTGTTGAGCGTTTGCCAATGTAATCCTGGCTCAGGTAGTCATCCATTTTGTTTATGCTTTTAAATTGATCTCCTAGTTGCTCATATTCCCTTAGCAGGACCACTTTCCTCTTTCTACCTGTACCTTTCCTAGCCAGGTGGACCACAACAACTGGACATTTCCCCTCTGAGTCCAAAGTCTTCTGCAGCCTGAATGAATACATGTCCGAAGAAGGGTCAATGGACTCAGAACCTCAAATCTCCTGTCTCTCCACAGATTCTGCCAGCCATGCTGAGATTTTCCAGCAATTTATAATTTTATTTCTTATTTCCAGTTCTTTCAGTTTTTTTGTTTAGTGAGTAAGGAATTCAGTACCGAAATCTGGAGAACTTCTTCACGAATAGCCTTCCCACTAAAAACTTATTAACTTCTGCGAACGCGACTCTTCACTTCCCGTCACTCTGTATTGTAGGATTCAATTTGCCATTTTCCTGTATTTTACATGTGTTTTAACTTTCGACTAGCCTGTCACATGGCTGTAGGTTTGCTATTTCTCCATTCATTAAAAGATACACACGTGGAAATTCACTCCATTTTTGTTTCAATGCTGCCATCTGATCTTCCAAATCTCATCTTTCAGTCGCTCCTCCAGATCGCTTCAGCTAAATTAAATGTCAGCTTAGTCCACCTCAATTAACACCCCGTCAAGAAAGATTTTATACATTGTAAATATTTGTCATTTTCTATAATTAGACCACGTCTCCTTGAATTTTGAATATTTTGAAAAATAGTTGATTCATCTATAGCTCTTTAAACTATCCAAATTTTTCGCAACCCCTTTTTTTTCTCCTTTCTTATTGGTTGGAAATAAATAGCTTATAGGCATCTTACTCTGTCCGTTTCAAGATTTCATCCCATTCTTTTCCTTATACATCATTTCTAGCCCAGTTCATATGTGGGCCAATTGAATCCCAAGTTGCCTAACTATTTTTTTGCATTTATTTGAGACTAAGCTTCCTACTTCGCTCTCATTCCAGCTTTAAGTTGATTCTTTATCACAATGTCAGTTGGGCTCTTATTAACGTCATTACTTTCAAAGTTATTATCATGTTTGATTATCCTTATATAAGCGTGTCCCATCTCACAGTTATGAAAGCTTAGTTAACCAGCAGTGCAAATGTCAACATCTTTGATATCTTGCCTAGAAAGTGTGTTACTTGAAATGTTGAGTTGCCCTCCCTGCTCATTGTTCAAGTCCTGCATTCATTACCAAGCTGCTTATATTTGACACATGAAAATAAGTGGGAATGAGGGCTCCCTGAATGGCCGAATTATATTTTGGAATATTGTGCAGAGCTGAATCAGACATCAGTATGGGGAGTCCTTAAACAGACGATGGTTTCTTATTATAGGATCAGGATGAGGAACTGTAGCAGCTTAAGGATACACGATATAAATTTGATCTATTAAACAAAATAACCACAGTTGAAAAAGACAATTGCATTCAGGATTGATGTGGAGGACACGCTAAAATTTGACTGAAAAAAAAACAGCAGAATTTTGTGATCCATGGAACAGTGTGAAATGCTGAGAATGACTTGGTTTTGTTCGAATAATCAAAACCAATACTGAAAGACTAAAAATCCCAATTTCCACTTGTGAATTGAGCTGATCAAAATTAATTACTGCTTAATCTTAACAATTCAATGTCAGCCCTAGGTGTATTCTATTACAACAGGGAGTTTACTCAGGTGTTATAACATATTTGCCAACTGTTTCTCAATGCACATCAAAGATTAATGATGTTTGAATCCATCAAGGATTATCACTGGATATAAATTAAAGGCTCTGTGCATGCATTACCACAGAACTTCATTCGTAGAGATTCCTGTGGAATCACTTCACAGGTGAGGATTGGAAAAATATGAAATCAATTCTCAGCATAATGAAAATATACTACGCAATTCTTGCTGTCATCGGTGTCCCTGGTAAGTGATTATGACCATTGACATTGTTTTAATCTGGCTGGATTCTGGTTTACTATGATTGATAATGTTGCATGATGTAGTAGTGTACATTATGGAGAGACTTGATCAGTGATATCACATTGTCATTGAAGCATTCTGAATTGCATTTGCATTTTCAATCCATTGTTGAGACAAACAACAAGCTTGTTTGTGACTCATGAATCTCTCGATTGTAACATTATTACATAGAATATAGAACATTAGAGCGCAGTACGGTCCTTCAGCCCTCGATGTTACGCCGACCTGTCAAACCAATCCGAAGCCCATCTAACCTACACTATTCCATGTACGTCCATATGCTTGTCCAATGACGACTTAAATGTACTTTAAGTTGGCGAATCTTCTACCGTTGCAGGCAAAGCATTCCGTAACATTACTTCTCTCAGAGTAAAGGAAATACCTCTGACATCTGTCCTATATCTATCACCCCTCACTTTAAAGCCCCCTCGTGCTGGCCATCACCGTACTTGGAAAAAGGCTCTCCCTGTCCACCCTATCTAACCCTCTGATTATCTTCTATGTCTCTATTAAGTCATCTCTCTTCTTCTCTCCAACGAAAACAGCCTCAAGTCCCTCAGCCTTTCCTCGTAAGACCTTCACTCCATACCAGGCAATATCCTCGTAAATCTCCTCTGCACCCCTTCCAAAGCTTCCACATCCTCCTTATAATGCGGTGACCATAACTGCGGACAATACTCCAAGTGTGGCCGTACTAGAGTACAGCTGCAGCATAACCTCATGGTTCCGGAACTCGACCCCTCGATTAATAAAAGCTAAAACACAGCAATTACCTCCAATAAAAGTTTGTACACAGCAGACCAAGACTTGTAACACTGTGCAGAAAAAAGGTATTGTGAGAAGAACTTAGGGCAGAACTTTGTGTTTCTATCCAGAATTGTGCCTTCAACAGCAGTGACCATTGTTGAATAATGCTCAGTATGAGCAGTGGAGCAAGTTGCTTCCATTTCCATATTATTCATTCAGTGACAGATTTCTGAAATCCATCGAGTGATCTCATGACTTCATAAATATAAAATATGGCCAAGGGAAATGCATGTCCAAGTGAACAGTTATCATGTCATGTGAAATTGATCAACATTGATTTACTTTCATTTAATCTACATGAAAAGGAACAGATGGCAACTGTTTACTAACAGGGAAATAGCAGCACAGCATGACTAATTTATTTCAAATCATCTGGGCAGTGACGTTTTCTTAGTCTGAGTATAGTGACTGGAAACACTTTCAGTGTCGTGGTTCTAATAATGTAAATGGCAGCAATGATAAAAGAGAACTGATGACTGTGTTTATTAATGTTCAAGTTACCAGGAATGGCATTGATTTCAGAACATTCAAAGAGGAAATGAAATGCGTGCTATAGTAATAAGTGTTAATATTCTATATAAGAGATTTCTCTCACCCCTCTTTAGTTAGCCAACTGATGAGAGCATTCTATTGCATACTGCTTTATGTCATTAACCAACTTTACCTTTACTAATTTAGTGCTATTCCCCACAAGTTCTTAAATTGAAAGTGACATTCACATTCTAACCATTCTCTTAAAAAGATGTGTTCTTCAGATAAACCAGATTTATTTAACAACAGTTTTTTGGTGACAATCTCTTTGTTTTGAGTTCTAACAGGCGAAAGTATTTATCTGTGACCACCTAACAAACCATTCAAGATGTGCTCAGCGTTCTGTCATGTCTATCCTCTACTTTCATCATTCTGTGGAAAGAATTTTGCAATATTTTCTGTTGATCAAAACCGTGTTTACCAACACAGATCAGAATTGTACAAATTTTATTAATTGCTTGATAGTTTACTGAAATTGCTGATTTTATTTTTATTTCCTCTCCAAATAAATCTACATGCTTTTCGTGATTTTTAAAAAAATGATGTAGATGAATTACTTTGATAACATTAATATGAAACTCTGCACACCCGTAACCATTCCTTAATTGCAACACCAACTATCATCTGCTTAATACTTAAATTTGTGAAGACTCTTTGATACATTAATTGCATTATTTTCTGAGAGTTTAGTTCTGATCCTCACAGATATCACTCTCCACTTCACTCTCCAATTTTGAATTTTCTGCATTGTCTCTTACAGTTAATATAGTGGCAATTGTGATCCTGTGCTGTGGAAGCTGTGGCCTCTCTACCTGCACTGTTTACTATCTGGTGTCCATGGCAATGGCAGATCTAATGGTTATCGTTAATGGCGTCATACAGTGGAAAATGAATTCTTATTATTTCTCAGTATCTTTCCTGAGCATAACCCCTGTGTGTCGTGTTATCAATGTCTTATTTTATGCAGCCACAGAATGTTCAGTCTGGTTCACCGTCACTTTCTCCTATGATCGATTTGTGTCCATTTGTTGTCAGAAGTTTAGAATGAAGTATTTTACTGCAAAAAATGCAAGTGTAATTCTAACAATAACTTGTATTTTGATCTGTTTAAAGGACATTCCCTTCTACTTCATGTTTGAAGCTGGGGAGGTAATAAACAATGTTCCCTGTATTTGTACTGAAAAGGAAAGCTACTACACTGATCCTGGCTGGATTGCATTTGACTGGTTTGATAAGGTATTAACCCCATTACTCCCATATATTTTAATTTTGCTGCTCAATGCTCTGACTGTTAGATACATTTTAGTCATCAGCCGAGTTCGTAAAGGACTTAGAGGTCATTGTAGGGGGGAGAATCACCATGACAGGGAGATGAAGAGCAGAAGAAACTCTATTATTTTAATTTTCACCATATCTGGTAGCTTCATTCTTTTGTGGCTTGTGTATATTGTAGACTTCTGCTTTTACAATATTATCACAATTATCCAAGAATATTACAATGATTCTTTACACATGTTAGCTGAACTTGCAATCATGCTGCTCAATTTAAATTGCTGTACAAATGCATTTATTTTATGGGGTGACTCAATCCAAGTTCAGAGAACAATTCAAGAGCATGATGAAACATCCAGTTACATTATTCATCAAATAAATTCATAAACAAAGCGATTGAAAATACTCTGGTCAGATATAAAGGTGGAGGAGAGGTGTAGGCAGTCAGTCATAGTAACTCTCACTCCCATGTCTGTTAAAGATTTGAGTAAGTAATTAATTATTTTTATACCATTTGTTTGGAGTGCTGTTACTTCTCGTATGGTCCACACTTGGGCACTAACTTTGGAGAGGTATGACTACACGGCACACAACGGCTCGACGGTAGTGATGGAAGGAAGATAAATTCCCATCTTGACATTGACATCAGAAATGATCTGCCAACCCTTCTCAAGAGGAAACTAGGGGCTAAGCAACAGCTTCACCCTTTGAAACATTATCCTGAGGATGAATCTGATGGATATGTGATGTATCTTCTCTTAAATTAAATTTTCATTTTCACCTCACAAGCAGCTGTCCCTGGGGTAATATGAGCTGCATCCATGGTCCTGTCAATTCGTAGGGACAAGGTTAAATTTGCATATTAGTTTCCAAAGAACAGATAGGAAAGAAGGATTCAGATTGTGGGGACTTGTACCAAGAGAGCTGTTTGCACCTTCTCAGGGTCGCATCCAAGATACGCACGGCAACATTTACTACTTGTATTTTTTTGTGGTGATGCAGTTAAAAAAGTTGGTAGAGCACTGAGAACCAGGGATGGGAAATCAGACAGGAGAAAAATAAAACTGGTCCTGGGTGGAGGTCGGGCTGTGTAGGGGGGAGGTGGGATTGAAAATTAGTTGAATATGTGATTCCTTATGGAACCTCTTCTCAAAATATAAACAAAACGACACGAATTGCTTCAAAGGATTGAATAAATTTCTCAGACATGACTTTCTCTATGTAAATATGCTAAGTCTGCTGTGTCTTTTTATGTATCAGGAAGAGCTGTTACATAACTTATAATGGATTCTGCAGATTTCCCCACAGTCTAAGTGACTTGTGATAACCTTTCCATGCATATCTCTCTTAACCATTTCCCCACTCTACTTGAATTTGTGACTTCAAGGAATTGTTTCCTACACTCTGGGGGAGAAAGCTTCTTGCTATCCACCCTGTATATACCTCTCATGATTTTGTAGACCTCAATCACATTCTCCCTCAACCTCTGTCTTTCCAATGAAAATAATCTGAATCTACTCAACTGCTCTTCAAAACTAGTGCACTCCATACCAGGCAACCTCTTGGTGAACCACCTCTGCACCCTGTCCAAAGCATCCACATTCTTTTGGTAATGTGATGACCAGAACTGTCCATAGTATTCCAAATATGGCGAAACCAATTGTAACATGACTTGCCTATGCTTGTACTCAGGACTCCATCGGATAAGGGAAAGTATACTGTCTGCTTTCTTGACCATTCGATCATCTGTGTTGCCACCTTCAGGGTTCAATCGACCTGAACACTCAGATCTCTGTGTACATTAATTTTCCCCAGGCCCTTTCCAGTTAGCATATAGCTCACTCTTGAATTAGATCTTCCAAAATGCATCACTTGAAGTCCATCTGCCATTTCTTTGCTCAACTCTCTAATCTATCTGTATTCTGCTGTACTCTTCGACAGTTCCTTTCACTATCTGCCAGTCCACAAATCATAGTGTCATCTGCAAACTTGCTAATCAGACCACTTAAACTTTCCTTCAGATCATTTATGTGTTTGAAAACAACAGGGGTCGCAACACAGAACCCTGTGCAACACCACTGGTCACAGTGCTCCATTTTGAGAAACTCCCTTCTACGACTGCTCTCTGTCTCCTGTTGTCCAGCCATCTAACGAGTACACCGTGGACCCCATGCAATGTCGCTTTCTCTTTCACCTATCATAGGGAACCTGATCTATTGCTTTATTGAAGTCATTGTATCTGACATCCACAGCCCTTTACTCATCAATAAGCTTTTCAATTCTTGAAAGAATTCAATTAAGTTGGTAAGATATGTCTTTCTTTACACAAATCTATGCTGCCGATCACTGATAACCAGATTATCTTCTCCAGCTGCTTCCCAATCATTGACATCAAGCTCACTGATCTATCATTATCTGGAATATCCCTGCTACGTTTCTTAAGCAGTGGCACAATTTTATCAGTTCTCCAGTCATCCAGGGCATCACCTGTGCTCAAGGATACTGTAAAGATATCTATTAAGGCTCCAGATATTTCCTCTCTCGCTTTCCTTCTTCCCTTCTTATGCTGACTTGACCTAGAGTAATCAGACATTTATCCCTCACATCAGCATCCATGACATCCCTCTACTCAGATAAAGAACAAAGAAAATTACAGCACAGAAACAAGTTCTTCGGCCCTCTTAGCCTGCACTGATCCAAATCCTCCAACAAAACCTTTCATCTATTGTTTCAGGGTGTGTATCTCTTTACTTCCTGCCCATTCATATATTTGTCTGGGTACATCCTGAATAATGCTATCGTGTCCACCTCTACCACCTCCGCTGCCAATGTGTTCCAGGCACCCACCACACTCTGTGTAGGAAATTTTTAAGGCATATCTCCCCTAAACTTTTCCCCTTTCATTTTGAACTCGTGACCCCTAGTAATGGTGTTCCCCATGCTATGAAAAAGCTTCTTGCTATCCACCCTGCCGATACCTCTCATGATTTTGTAGACATCAATCAGGTCCCCCTTGAACCTCTGTCCTTCCCCTAAGAATAATCTTAATCTACTCAACCTGTTTTTGTCGCTAGCGTCCTCCGTACCAGACAATATCCTAGTGATACTCCTCTGCACTCTGTCCAAAGCATCCACATCATTTTGGTAATGTGGTGACCAGAAGTGTGCGCAGCGTTCCAAATATGGCTGAACCAAAGTCTTTTACTGCTGTAACATGATCGACTGACTTTGTACTCAATATCCATTCGATGAAGCGAAGCATGCCATATACCTTCTTGACCTCTCTATTGACCTGCATTTCTACCTTCAGGGAACAATGGACGTAAACACCCAAATCTTTCTGTCCATCAATTTTCTCCGGAATATTTCCCCAGGACTTTTTCATTTACTGTAAAGTTTGCTCTTGAATTTGATCTTCCAAGATACATCACCTCACATTTGCCAGGATTGAACTCCATCTGCCATTTCTCTGGCCAGCTCGCCAATCTATCTATATTTTGCTGTGTTCTCTGACAGTCCCTTTCATCTATCTGCTACATCACCAATCTTAGTGTCACCTGGAAACTTGACCAATCAGACCATCTGCACCTTCCTCTTATGTATCTCAAAAACAATAGTGGTTCCACCATGGTTCCCTGTGGAACACCACTGGTCACAGGTCTCTATTTTGAGCAACTCCCTTCCATTACTACTCTCTGTCTCCTGTTGCCCAGCCATCTCTTTATTCATCTAGCTAGTGCAGCTGGGAACCCCTGCAACTTCATCTTCTTCATCAGCCTTCCATGGTGAAGGATTTCAAACACCTTTCTGAAGTCCATGTGTATAACCTCTTTGAATACCAAGATAAAGTACTCATTAAGACTCTCACCTATTTTCGCTGTCACCGTACATAACTTCCCTCCTTTGTCCTTGAGTTGACAAACTCTTTCTCTCGTTTCCCTCTTGTTCCTTATATATGAATAAAAGGTTTTGGGATTTTCCTTAATCCTGTTTGCTAAAGATATTTCATGACCCTTTTCGGTCCTCTTAATTCTTCATTTCATATTGGTTTTACTTTCCCAATATTTTTCCAAAGGATCATCTGTTTGCAGTCGTCTCGACTTTACTTTTTCCTCTGAGCTCGTCTCGCAATTTCATCTGTCATTCATGGTCCCTAATCTTTTCATTTCTATCCCTCATTTTTACAGGGGCACATGTGTCCTACAACCTTTCTTTAAAAGCAGTATCAAATGTGGATTTACCTTCAAACAGCTGCTACTAATCCACATTCTCCAGCTCCTGCCAAAATTTGCGAGAGTTGGCCACCCCCAATTTAGCAGTCTTCCTTTAGCACCACTCTCGTTTTTCCATGAGTATTCTAAAACTTACGGAATTGTAATCACTATTTTCAATGTAATCCCCTACTGAAACTTCAACCCCCAGTATGGTCCATTATGGCCCGGAACAAATGGACCCATTACGTAATGCTCTATGAAACCCTTTGGATGAGCCTTACCAATTCTGCTCCATCTAAACGACTAATATTAAATGAATCCCAGTCAATGATGGAAAATTATAATCTGCCATCAACACCACCTGGTTGCTCTTACATCTTTCCAGAATCTGTTTAATATTTGTACCTCTATCTCTTATTCACTATTGGGAGGCCTGTGGTTTACCCCTAATATGGTTACTGCAGCTTTCCTATTTCTGTGCTCTGCTACTATTGCCTCACTGCTCCAGCCTTCCAGAGCGCACTCCTTCAGCGTAGCTGTGATCTTCTCTCTGACCTGTAATGCAACACCTCCACGCATTTTACCTCCCTCTCTATTCCACCTGCAATATCTATATCCTGGGATATTTAGTTGCCAATCTTGTCCTTTCCTCAACCAACTCTCAGTAACAGCAATAACATAACATTCTTAGGTAGTAATCCAAGCCCTAAGTTCATCTGCGTTACCTACGACACTTCTTGCCTGAAAACAAATGCACCTCAGGCAACCTGTCGCTTTGTGTTCACCATCTGATCCCTGCCTGCTATTCCCCTTATTCACGCTGACTTCATGACCTAGTTCCTAACAGACTTTAGTTCGTACCCCTTTACTGTCTACTAACCTCCTCATTTGGTTCTCATTCCCCTGCAACATTAGTTTAAACCCTCCCCAACAATGTTAGCAAAAGCACATTGGTTCCAGTCTGGCCCAGGTGTAGACCGTCCAATTTGCAATAGTCCCATCTCCATCAGAACCGTCCCAAAATCCCAAACATCTGAACCCCTCCCTCCTGCACCATCACTCAAGTCATTCATTCATACTGCCTATTCCTTCATTTCTATTCTGACTCGCACGTGGCACTGGCAGTAATCCTGAGATTACCATCTGAGTCCTACATTTTAACTCGGACCCTAACTCCCTAGATTCTGCTTGTAGGACATCATCCCATTTATTACCGTAGCCTATGTGTAACTCAAACTGTCTTGAATATACTACATGAATCTTCCTGATAGTCTCCTCTGCTTATTTTACTTTTCCAGTGTCTTTCAAGATTGAAGTCACTCATGATTTATGTGCTTCATTTTTATCCTTGCTCCACTTAACCCCTGATATAGTCTCTGTCCTGCAATATATCTACAGTTAGGGTCCTTACAGATTGCTGATCCCTCACGAACCCTCTGATGAAAGGTCGCTCACTTAGCGTGGAGTTATTGAGGTCCTCTGTCTCAAAAGTTCTTGGATGCAGATTCATTGAACATTATTAAGGCTGAGCTAGATTTATTCATTGGAAACGAAGAGTTAAAAGTTTATTGGGTGTAGCAGAGAAAATAGTGTGTTCAGGTCATCATTGGTTGCCATAGGTTCGTGATGGGAAGGGTGTGCAGTTTTTATTGATGTTCACCACCACCGTGGCTTTGACAGGGAGAGTGTGAAGTAATGGTAGTTTGCATGACTAAGAATTGGGTTAAGGCTTAATGGTTACTTTGTTTGATGACATTCTGAGGTCAAATAGATGCATGGGAACAGTTGAAAGCTCAGTACTGATAGGAGAGACAAAGAATGTCAGGAAGGATGGAACATCTAAGTTCTATGCATGGCAAATTTGTAACGAGAGTGGAACATAATTGTATCCATACTTGGACTAGGAGGGTCAAATGCTTTACTCCTGTCTCATTATGCAGGTTCTACTTGTGAATATTTTTAGTCTTTCAAGTGGCAATTCCATTATTCAGACACACTAACATTGTTCTGACCACATTATTGACGTACAATTATCATTTAAAGGAGTTGCAAAACATATGGCAAAATGCAATCTCGTCTAATCCTGAAACCAAGACTTTACGATAACTCAAATACTGGAGAGAATTCCCTAACTTATCATGTTCTATAGGTTTGACTTAACTGTTTCTTTCACTTCTTGGACTTGAGAAATAACGTGTCTTTTCCTTGACTGTTTAGAAAATTCTGCCGAAACCATCTTCAGTTGAAATGACCCTTACAATGTTCCAATGAGACAATTGTGGCCTGGAGTTTTCAAAGTAAAATCTTTACACTGCACTGAGTTATTTCTACACCGAAACAGAAGTTGCTGGTGAAAGTCATTAATCAAGCTGCATCTCAGTGATGAAATCAGAGATAGCACTTTGAGGCGAATGATTCTTCATCAGAAAACATCTGGCAAATTGACGCTGTTCACGTTTGCCATTGAATTCAGTTTTTCTTTCAGATCTCCAGCGTCCACATTTCTTTGTTTTATTTAAGTTATTCTCTAGCTGTCCTGAAGAAACTCATTTCTTCTGTAGAAATTGCTCATATAACAAAACCTAAACAAGTTTTCTTCAAATTGAAATGAAAAGCCCTCCAGTCATTGGGATTTTCCGGAAGCAAACAAAAGAAAAACAATTTTTCAGTGTTATAATACAGTTGAATGGTTATTCTGTTCGTTTGTAAAATATTTATAATGAAAACAAAACTCATTATTACCCAAGGAACTCTCTGTCATACTTCCTTGTGTGAATATCATGGCTTGAGAGAAGCTGACATTAATTACAAAGCCCACAGACACACTGATCAAGACTCTTTTCCCAACCTTTCAGTGTCGAAAATTTGGAATCAATGAGATAAATATGTATGAAGCTTTATTTGACATTACACGCTGCATGGATTGAAGTAATCTGTATTCATCATAATTAGCAATATAAAATGTATGGCAACCCAATCTGTGGGGCATATGTCCTTTTCACAAGCATTCTTGATCACGACATTGGGCATTAAAGATTGAAGTTGGTCCACATTCCTGAGGATGCTCCTCCATCCGATCCTGCTTTCAGGCAATCTGGATGTTGTGGAGTGTGGCTCAAGGTATCATTAATCATGCTGCATTTACTGCCTGTAATGGCAGTTGTACTATATGAATTCATTGGAATACGTTTCCTTGGCAGAGCACGCCATGCTTCACTGTATGGAGGAGTATACTAAGTTAAGAATGACTAGATTGCTTCTAAGATGCATACGATGATACATGGTTTATCCTCTGCAGCCATGGATAATGATTCTATAATGCTACACCTGATGGAGTGTGAGTACAGATACAAAGCAGGTCTTTCTTCAGTCAAGTATTGTGGAGCAGATCATAGGTATGTTGAAGATAAATCTATAATGTTTGCAGAGTGTGACAGCCTATTACTGTACACTGCAGATTGCGCTTTGCTCTGCATAGATGATGCAGAGAAAACAGTGATGTGATGCAGTCTGTAGAGATGGGAAGTGGCAGCAATACTCTGCAGAGAAAGATGAGATCATTGAACAAAAGTGGAACGAGCCAGGCATGGTTCAGTTGACATCCAGTTCCAACAGAAATGATGAAGCTGCAATAATCCATCATTGAGTATAAAGGTGGCTGCTCTAAGGCAAAGTTCCCTGTTTGTCCTCAGAAGCAAATGAACCTTTTCTTGAAAAATAAAACAAAGATTGCTAGAAGAACTCAGCAGATCTTGCAGCATTGGTGTAAAAACAGAGTTAATGCTTCGAGTCCATTTTCTGGAGATTTTCTTCATGTATTTTGCTCTTCAGTTTTGTTGTTGTCAAATAAAAGTGACTTTTTAAAAAAATGTTTGAAGATGAATTCATACCTGATTAAAAGGAAAATGGCTGTATTAGGTGGTTGTCAGTAATCTCAGCTCCAGGACATCACTGCTGCAATTCCTCAGCCTAATTTCCTGTGAAAATCACCTTCAGCTACATCACCAATGACATCCCGTCCATCATAAGGTCAGATGTGGGAATACTTGCCGGTGATTGCACTACTTCCTCAGATACTGAAACACTCCAGGTTTCAATAAATCAACTTTGATAATACCCAGGTTTGGGCTGATAAAAATCATTCAAACCACAGGAGTGCTGGACACTGCTGATCACCCATAGAAACAATTTAACCACTGCTTCTTGACATTCAATGACCCTTATTAACGTTCAGGGAGTTAACATTGACTAGAAAGAAGGATTGGTCACACACATATGGTCGCTAAAAGATTGAGTCAGAGGCTAGTAATTCTGCAACAAGTAACTCACTTCCTGACATCCCAAAGCCTGTCCATCAGCTGTAAGGCACAAGTTAGCAGTGTGATGGAATACACCCCATTTGCCTGGATGGGTGCAGCTCTAACAATACTCAAGAAGTTTGACACCATCTAGAACAAAGCAGCCTGCTGATTGCACCCACACACAAAAAATGTCAGCCATTCCAGTTATAGGAGATTGCAGTAAGTCACCAGAAGTACTTAGCTTGCACATTTCTAGAACCCATGACCAATTCAATCGAGAAAGACAAGGATAGTAAATCCATTGGAACAACAACGCATTTGAGTCACTCCAAGCTTTTCATCATCCTGATGTGCAAATGTATCACCATTTCTTCATTACCATTGAGTTAACATTCTGTATTTACTTCCCTAATGGCATTGTGGGTCAACCTACAGCACAATGCCTGCAGTGGTTTTACAATCACCACCTTCTCGAGGGCAACTAGGGATGGACAATAATTGCTGTCCCAGTCAGCAGTGAATTGAAAATTATAAGAAAAGTCATTCACTTCAGTGAGGTTGTGTGGTATACAAAATAAAACATCAAATGATGCCCTTCAGGTTAAGCTCAGAATTCTTTTTTTCCCGCTATGGACCACAAATAACGGAAGTGTGTTAGACGGACAAACATATAGGCAGCATCTGAGTGCAGAACCAGTGGAGTGGTAATAGTGAGGTATAAACTGGCCAAATGCTGAGGTACAAGCAACTTGAAAGGCGCAGAATACACAAAGTTCTTGGACTGCATTCAGGACGACATTTTTAGTCAGCACATAAAATGCAATAAAAGAGTCTACAATTCTAGATTTAGCCACAGGAAATGAAGCTGGGAAAGGTGATCAAGTCAGAGTGGGACAGAATTTTGTAAATAATGACCATTATTCAATTAGATTTAACATTATTACAGAAAAGAACAAAATATAGCAAAAGGAAAAATGTAAACTATGACAATACAAACTTTTTGAAGTTTAGATATAATCATGCAAAAGTAGACAAAGTCCAGTTACTGAAGGTAAAGGCTAACACAAATCTACAGGGAGTATTCGAGTCTAAGGGTCATGCAGGCTTAATCCCGCCCCCTCCCAAAATAAAATGTGTGGTATCACCAAGTCTGGAGTTTGCTGGTTATCCAGAAGCAGAGTGTAGAAAATTAGAGTCGACGACAATCCCAAAAATATGATGCATTTAGAAGCTTTTAGAAGTATGGAAGATAGGAGGGAACGAAGTGAACAAGAAAATTATGAAAACAAACAAAGGAAACAAGTAAGAAAAAATTGGGAGGTAAAATTAAAATGACACAATGTTTTATCTGTGGCTGAACAATAATAGTGATGAGTATGTTAGGAATGCATGTACTAAGTTGTGCCTGTTTGCTGAAGATGGAGACAGAATTCTAAATGAGTATTCTGCCTCCTCATAAAGGAGAGGAGTAACGCAGACATTCTAAATGAAATGCACGAGTATACAGTATTAAAAAAAGTAGGCATTATGACACGGGATATACTGGAGGGTCTTCAATTCTTGAAGTTGGTTAAATCACGAGAGCCAGATACACTTTAAGATAGTGTGTTAAAGGATACTTGACAGCAATGGTCTGAGGAATTTTCCAACTCTCATTAAGTACAGGCAAGATAATGGAGAATTGGAATCTGTTACCATTAACAAACAGGGAAAAGCAATGAATAGGCCAAATAGGCCATGATTGTTATGGACCAGGCCAGAAAACCTCAAAATATTTCAAGAAAGCAGCCCAGACCCTAACTTTGCTCATTGTTTTAAGAAAGTGTAATGCAGATATTCCAGGAGGGATGCAGCTGGTCAAACACTTAGTTCTAAACAAATCAGAATTTATTGACAAGATTACAAAAGAGGACATAATACCAAATAACGTAACCTATCCAAAACCCATCAGATTATCCCAAATTAATGATGGTGTTTCAAATACTTGCAACAATCTCCATGAACAACCCTTGGCACAAAAGTTAAAACCAAACACAAAGTCGTCCAGGAGAGAGAGAGAGAGAGAGAGAGAGAGAGAGAGAGAGAGAGAGAGAGAGAGAGAGAGAGAGAGAGAGAGAGAAAGAGAGAGAGAGACAGAGAGACAGAGAGACAGCAGCATGGAACATCCTCTTCCATGTAGCTGTTTCTTGGACTAGCAGTCTCAAACTGCCTGACTGCTTTCAGTGAATAGCCAGAGTGCCAAACCCATCAAGCCAGGGACAAGCTAACCCACTCTCCTTTCATTGTGCAAGTGTCTTTTTAACAAAGACTTGAAATCTTTTTGCGTGAGGCAGTATGTTGGAGATAATCAAATTGTCCCTCTAATTCTACACACTTCGATGTTTTGGAGTGTCTTTTTACAACCTCTCTGGAAACCAAAAGCCAAAGTCTGTAACTTGAAATGTTGAGTTGCCCTCCCTGCGCATCGTTCAAGTCCTGCATTAATTACCAAGCTGCTTATGTTTGACATGTGAACGTAAGTGAGGATGAGGACGCGCTGAATGGCCTAAATATATTTTGGAACATTGTGCAAAGCTGAATCAGACATCAATATGGGGAGTCCTTAGATGGACAATGATTTCTTATGATAGGATCAGGTTGAGGAACTGCAGCAGCTTGAGGATACACCTTACAAATTTGATCTATTAAACGAAATGACCACAGTTGAAAAAAGACAATTGCATGCAGGATTCAAGTGTCCTTGGAGGACACTTTAAAATTTGACTGGAAAAGAAACCCAGCAGAATTTTGTGATCCATGGAGCAGTGTGAAATGCAGAGAATGACTTGGTATTGTTTGAATAATCAAAACCAATACTGAAAGACTACAAATGCCAATTTCCACTTGCGAATTAAGGTGATCAAAATTAATTACTGCTTATGTCTTAACAATTCAATGTCAGCCCTAGGTGTATACCATTACCACAGGGAGTTTACTCAGGTGTTATAACATATTAACCAACTGTTTCTCAATGCGCATCAAAGATTAATGACTTTCGAATCTATCACGGTTTCGATATCACTGGTTATAAATTAAAGGCACTGTGCATGCCTTACCTCAGAACTTCATTCGTAGAGATTCCTGTGGAATCACTTCACAAGTGAGGATTGGAAAAATATGAAAACACTTCACAGCATAATGAAAATATACTACACAATTCTTGCTGTCATTGGTGTCCCTGGTAAGTGATTATGACCATTGACATTGTTTAAATCTGGTTGTATTCTGATTTACTATGACTGATAATGTTGCATGATGTTGTAGTATACATTATGGAGACAGTTGGTCAGTGATATCACATTGTTATTGAAGCATTCTGAATTGCATCTGCAGTTTCAATCCACTGTTGAGACAATAAGCTTGTTTGTAACTCATGAATCTCTCAATTGTAACATTACTACATAGAACATAAAACATTTCAGCGCAGTACAGGTCCTTCGGCCATCGATGTTACGCCGACCTGTCATAGCAATCTGAAGCCCATCTTACCTACACTATTCCATGTACGTCCATATGCTTGCCTAATTATGACTTAAATGTACTTAAAGTTGGCGAATCTACTACTGTTGCAGGCAAAGCATTCCATACCATTACCACTCTCAGAGTAAAGAAAGTACCTTTGACATCTGTCCTATATCTATCACCCCTCAATTTAAAGCCCCCTCGTGCTGGCCGTCATTATCCTTGGAAAAAAGCTCTCCCTGTCCACCCGATCTAACCCTCTGATGATCTTCTGCGTCTCTATTAAGTTATCTCTCCATTTTCTTCTCTCCAACGATAACAGCCTCAAGACCCTCAGCCTTTCCTCGTAAGACCTTCACTCCATACCAGGCAATATCCTTGTAAATCTCCTCTGCACCCCTTCCAAAGCTTCCACATCCTTCTTATAATGTGTTGAGCATAACTGCACACAATACTCCAAGTGTGGCCGTACTAGAGTACAGCTGTAGCATAACCTCATGGTTCCAGAACTCGATCCCTCTATAATTAAATCTATAACACTGTATTACCTTCAATGAAAGTTTGTACACAGCAGAACAAGACCTGTAACATTGTGCAGAAGAAGATATTGTGAGAAGAACTTAGTGCAGAATTCTGAGTCTGTGGCCAGAATTGTGCATTCAACGTTAGTGACCACGTGTCTGTCATTTTTGAATAATGCTGAGTATGCGTCACGAATTGCAGTGGAGCAAGTTCCTTCAGCTTTCGTATGATTCATTCAGTGACAGATTCCAGAAATCCATGGAGTGGTCTCATGACTTTATGAAGATAACCAAGGGAAAAACATGGCCATTGAAACACATGGCCAAGACAAATTATTGCATTGTGTGAAGTTGATCAATATTGATTTACTTTCACTTGATCTGTACGAAAAGGAACAGATGGCATCTATTTATTAACAGGAAAATAGTAGCATAGCATGACGAATTTCATTCAAATCATCTGTGCAACGACTTGTTCTTAGCCTGAAAGTCGTTACTGCAAACACTTTCATTGTTTTGGTTGTAAATAATCAGTTTGTTCTAACTATCCTTAATTATTGTATCGTGATTGCTGTTCTAATTCATGATCTGTCCATTATAGAACTGAACATTCCATTGTGATTGTTAGATTGTCCACTTCTCTAACTGATGTTTGATGTACCAGTAATTACCTTTTGGTTCAGAGGCTGAACACATAGCAGGCTTTCTGATTATCTCTCATGATGACATGATACATGCAATTGAATTATATTGATACAAGTCAGCGATTGATACACACAGCAATCAGTCTGAGCATTATAAATATTAATGTTGTTAAATCATTAGTAATGAAATGAATAGTGCATTGATTCAAGAAATAAAAATCTCATCCATGAAATGATAAAATGATACTCAAAATGTTGCATTAATATTCAGCTTATTAAGAATGCCATAAAACTTTCAGCATTAGAACACGTACCTTAATTGCTGTAGGTGCTAATATTCCAAATGAGATTTCTCTCACCATTCTTTACTTTGCCAAATGATGAGGATATTCTGTTGTAAATTAATTCATGTCCTTTCCAATTTTTCCCTGATTGAATTCTGTGCTATTCACCACAACTGCATCAAGTTAAAGTGTTTTTCACGTGTTAACCATTATCTGCTTGAAGATATTCGTCCTTCACGTAAACCATGTTTATTTAACATCGTTGTGATGCTAACTGCTTCCAGTAAAGGTTCCAAAACTGGAAATATCTTATGTGTGACCACCCTAGCAAACACTTCAGAATTTGTTCAGGCTTTTGTTACATTTGTCTCAAACTATGCCTTTTCCCGGAAAAAAGTTGCAACATTTCTGTTCAACATCTAATTTATTAATATGGAGATCACAATTGTGCTAATTTCATTAATTATATTCAAAACAGTTTTATTGACTTTGAGGTGTTGGTGTTGGACTGAGGTGGACAAAGTAAAAAAAAATCACATGATACCAGGTTATACTCTAACAGGTTTATTTGGAAGCACAAGCTTTCAGAGCACCACTCCTTCATCACCAACTGATGTCGGAGTGATGTTGTGAAAGCCAGTACTTCCAAATAAACCTCTTGGACAAAATCTGGTGTTGTTTGATTTTTAAGTCTTCTGTAATTGCTGATTGTTAGTTTATTTCATCTACTATACAAATAAATCTCGATGTATTGTTCATTGTTTTATGATGTTACTGAATTGTTTTGAGACTTTAAATAAGATGTAAATATGCACATCTTTAGTCCTCCTAATTTGCAACACCAAGTGCATTGTTTCAGATTTTAATTTGTGAAGGTTTTTTTGATACATTTATTGCATTGATTTATGAGAGTTTTCTTCTGATCCTCAAGATACCTTTTTCCCCTCATTCTCAAATTTTGTAATTCACGCGTTGTATTTTACAGTTAATTTAACGGCAATTGTAATCATCTCAAGTGGAAGATGTGGCCTGTCTACCCGCACCATTCGCTATCTGGTGTCCATGGCAATGGCAGATCTATTGGTTATCGTCAATGGGATCATATTGTGGAGGATTAATTCTTATTATTTCATAGTTCCTTTCCTGAACATCACTCCTGTCTGTAGTGTAATCATTGTCCTGGTTTATGCAGCCACAGAATGTTCAGTCTGGTTCACTGTCACATTCTCCTTTGATCGATTTGTGTCCATTTGTTGTCAGAAGTTGAGAACAAAATATTGTACTGAGAAAAACGCAAGTGTGATTTTAACAACAACTTGCATTTTGATCTGTTTGAAGGACATTCCATTTTACTTTACTTTTGAAGCTGGGGAGGTAATTAACAATGTTCCCTGGTTTTGTAATGAGAAAGAAAGCTACTACACTGATCCTGCCTGGATGGCATTTGACTGGTTTGATAAATTATTAACTCCATTGCTTCCGTATGTTTTAATTTTGTTACTCAATGCTCTGACTGTTAGATATATTTTAGTCATCAGCCAGGTCCGTAAGGGACTGAGGGTTCATTGTGAAGGGGAGAATCACCATGACCCAGAGATGGTGAGCAGAAGGAAGTCTATGATTTTACTCTTTGCCATATCTGGCAGCTTCATTCTTTTGTGGCTTGTGTACATTGTAGACTTCTGCTTTTACAACATCATTGGAATTATCCCGGAATATTACAATGATTCTTTATCTATGTTAGTTGAATTTGCAATTATGCTGGCCAGTTTAAATTGTTGCACAAACGCATTTATTTATGGGGTGACTCAATCCAAGTTCAGAGAACAATTCAAGAGCATGATGAAACATCCAGTTACGTTATTTATCAAATTCCTTAATAGACAAAAAAAGTAAGAATACTCAGAGGTGTGGTATATAAGTGAAAGAATGCTAGGAAAACAGTAATAGTAAGTCACACTCCCATGTCTGTTGAAAGTAGGAATAAGCATTTGCAGAATATTTCTAATATTGGTTTGCGATGCTGATTAATTCTAAAGTAACCATATTCTGCACTGCATTCGGAGAGGAATCACCACACAGCTCACAGCGCCTCACGATTAATCATGGAAGGAAAAGAAATTCCCATCTTGCCCATTGACATCAAAAGAGAGCGGTTACTACCACTGTCAAATATTGAAAAGGAAACGATGGGTAAAGCAAGCGTTTTACTCCTTGCAGCTGTATCTTGAGGATAAATCTGAACAACCCGTTATTTTTCCCCTTAAAATATTTCTCACAAGTGGCAGTATCTGGGTGTGTATGACCCTGATTCATGCAGCTAGTAACTCTTACGGACAACGTTTCATACACACATTTCTTATTATTTTCTGCTGGTCTAATGGGAAAGAACGATTCCGATTATGAGGGACTTGTACACAGAAAGCTGATTACTTCCTATCAGAGTATGGTCTAAGATACTCTCTGCAATATTTGCTCATTCCTTTTGGAAGCTTTTGAAATTGCTGATTGAACATTGGGAACGTGCAATTGAATTCGGCAGGAGGAAAATAAATCCGGTCATGGGAGTGTGTAAAAATATCAAATATCTTCTGGAAGCACAAAGAAGTAGAATACATTTATTAGGCAGGATTTTCTGTATATGAAAACATCCCACATGTGTTTAATCTGTGCGTTTCTCAGTGCTCTGATGTTACTTAAATTGCACTCAAAATTTTCCCCACCATAAATGTTAATCTTAGTAACCTGTAGTTAACTTATTTTTGTGTCCTTCCCATATTAATAAAGGTAATATGTTTTCCAACCTTCTAGTACTTTCCCAAAATTTGGAGTCCTGGAAGATTGATGCTATTGCATCCAATATCTCTGTACTTTAATTCTTTATTATTTTGGGATACATCCTATCAGGCCCGTCTTGCATATCAGCTTTTAGCCGCTTTAGTTCCCCTCGTATTTATTCTCCTGCACCAATTATTGCATGTGTTTAATCTCCACCTTCTCCCCCTTGATTCTTTGCTACTTTGGGATGTTATCTGTACTTGCGACAATTAAAATTGATGTAAAATTGATTTAACTCCCCAGACACTTTCTGGTTTCTCATTTAATTTTCCTCTGCCCAAATGTCTCACAGACAAATGTTCATATTGGCCTCTTTCTTGATTGTGTTATGTTGAAAGAAGCTTTTTTGTCCATGTTCGTACTCCTTTAACATTTATTCTTAAAGTTTACATTGTCTCTGTTTATTTTTCTGTAATAATCTTTTGTTAGTTCTTAACATTCATTTCAGGTTTACTTGGAGAGTTGGTATTACCTATGTTTATTATGCTTTGATCATCTTTTGTTAGTTCTGAAACAGTCCCAATCCTCTGACATGTAAGTGGATTAGAGAAACTTGCATTTCACGATTGACGTAGCTTAGTTATAAAGACATGAATTATTTTCATTGAACAAGCTAAGTGGATATTCTTGGGTTTAATTATAACTAATGTAGATCTTTATACTATCACATGATGTGACTGTTCTTAGCTTTCTTTGAAATGCACCATGGCTTTATGAACAACTAGAAGACATTAATCTAATATTATCGAATCACAGTTACTGTTGAGGTTTTAGCTTATATGTAACATAGATTCAGGCTTCCAATTCTCGATAAGACAGAATGAGTCGATTCCCAGCTTATCGTCCTCATCAAGAAATCGTAATCACAGCTGCATCCTTGTAACAGCTTGTTTTCTTCTTTTAAGTAAGTTCAACAGTTGTGTTAAGTTTAACTTAGTTGCAAAATGCTTGGTTTTGCAATTGTATAATTTTTTAGTCTTAGCACACCTTGTATAATCGTTTGTTGAAGTTAATTTTTTTGATCTTCGGCAAAACATTTGCCTTTAAATTATAAAGTGTAACTTGAAAGTGTTTTCCGATATTCAAAAGCAGTGGAACCAAAAGCAAAAGAAATACTCTACTGATATATCTGTTTGATTTCATGGTAGTTTGGACAACTGGAGTGAAGACTGGGACATAAGCTCTGGGATATCAATTTTTGATTCCAAACAACAAATGCGTTCCTTTTACTTTAACAATGATGTTAACAACATTTCAAATTATCTCTTATCTTTGGAAACTTAGAATAGCAAAACTTAATGAAGAAAATGGGATAATCGCTAACTGACAACTTTAGGAACACATCGGGAGATGACATCAGTCAATGGCTATCGCCAACTAGAGCCAATTATTAACTATGAGGAACAGGAAATCCTTACCTTCTGACATATTCACTGTCCTACCACGTAGCTACTGTAAGGGGACACACTGATTGCTAATCCCTCACAAGACCGATTATGACAGGTGCAACAGTAAAATAAATTCTTATGAGACAGTGTGAGTGTGTTTGTTCATTAATCCCAAAAGAGTAATGTGCAGATGTCAAAATTAATTCGGAAATCCATTAGAAGATTCCTGGTTATCGTTAGAGGATTTGAATATAAAATTGGAAGTTTTGTGTATGTTTCTGCTCGTGTTATAAAGGGCAACGTTGACACATCATGTGGTGCATGGTATGAAATGTTATTCATATTCTTTAAGAATTACTTAGTTTGCTTGATGCAGTTGATATATAGTTTATCAGCAAAGGGTCATAGAGATGTCCAGCGTGAAAACAGATCCTTTTATCCAACTTGTCCATGCCGACCAGATATTGTCAATTAATCTCATCCCTTTTTCCTGCATTTGACCCATATCCTTCTAAACCTTTCCTATTCATAAACCCATCAAAATGCTTTTAAATGTTGTAGTATTAGCAGCCTTCGCAACTTCCTCTGACTGCTCAATTTCAGAGAAGCACCAATCTCTGCATATATAATAAAATTGCACCGAAGGTCCCTTTTAAACCTTTACCCTCTCATTCTAAACGTATACCCTCTAGTTCTGGACTGTCCCACCCCAGGGAAGTCTCCTTGTCTATTTACCATATCCATAATTTTATAATACACGAGAAGTTCACCCCTTAGCCTCCGATGCTGCAAGGAAAACAGCCCCAGCCTATTCAGGATAGGCTGAATGGACGGGGCAGGTTGTCTCACAAGGAAAGCTTGGACAAACCAAGGATTTGTCCTTTGTAATTTAGAAGAGTGAGAGATGACTTTATTGAAAGAGATAAGTCCCCTGCTAGCTTGACTGGGTAAATGTATTTTGGTGTGGAAAAAAAAATGCCTACGTGTTTAAACAAAAGGGTCGTTCATTTAACACAGAGTTATTGAGATTCTCTGTCTCGAAAGATTTTGGATGCAGACTCATTGGAGGGTATTGAGGCAGAGCTGGATATATTATCTGTATACAAGGAGGTTATTGGGGGTTGGAGAGAATATGTGTGATCCGAGCATCACTATTGTGTGCTGGTTAATGAACGGAGAAGGTGTTGTAATTAATGGTTTCCGTCATCCTGACGTTGACAGGGTGAGAGTGCAGCAACAGTGTTTGTCAATACAAAGGGTTGGATCTAGTGCTCAGATGTTGTTTGATAAAGTTATGAGATCAACTGTTGCAACAGGTGGAAGCTCAGGGAGGGCCAGGAAGAAGGGAACACGTAGTTTCCCAGATGCCTTTCATTACCAGTCATACTCGTGACACAAGGGTCAAGCTCACCGTCACCCCTTGAAATTCAATTGCAATACCATCACTGATTCCTCATCATGAACATTCAGGGAGTTACCATTGGCTAGGAACTGCAAGTGGCATATAAATTCAGTGGTTAAGAGAACAGTGTAAATGCATGGAACTCTGCAAAGAGGAACTTAACTCCGAACGACCCAGATTCTGCCTAACATCGACAAGGCAGAGATCAAAAGTGTGATGGAGTACTCCCCATTTGCCTGAATGTTGCAGCTCCAGCAACATTCAAGAGGCTTGACACCATCAATGAGAAATCATCTCACTGACTGGACTACCTCTACAAAAGTTCAGATACTACAGTTGCAGCAATGAGCAGAAATTCACCAAAGGCTCTTAGATTGTACCGTCCCAACCAAATACCACTTCAATCCAGAAGGGCAGCAAATACATGGGCACAGCAACATCTAAAAATCACTCCAAGCCGCTCTTCATTATGATTTAGTAATGTTGTATTATTCTTTTATTGTTGTTGTGTCAAATTCCTGAAATTCCCTCCCAAATGGCATTGCGGTCTACCTGCAGCTCATGGACAGCACTGGTTCAAAAATGCATCTCAATATCAACTTATCGATGGACAAGTATAAATGGGCAATATATATTGGCTCTGCCAGTGATGCTTTTATCTCTGAAGTGAATTAACAAAAAGAAGAAAAATTGATATTCCTCCATGTTGAACAATATTTAGAGGAAGCACTGAAGGTGGTAAGGGCACAAAATATACTCTGGGTGAGGCACTTCAATGCTCATTCCTGAGGTGGCTCAGCAGCAGTATTACTGATCGAGCTGGTGGGGCGCTAAAGGACATAGCTACTAAACTGGGTGTGCAACAGATGGTGAGGTAACCAGCAAGACGGAAAAACATACATAACCTCATCCTAATGAATCTATTAGTTGCAGATGGACCTGTCCCCGATGGTGTGGAAAGAGAGATATCAATGCACAGTGTTTGTGGAGACAAAGTCCCGTCCTCACAATAAAAATAACTTACTTTGTATTATACTATGCTAAATAGAACATCATAATCCTAATGATGGGCTTGCTCCTGAAATGTTGAGTCTCCTTCTCTGTCAATGCTTTTCTTGTATCAAAATCTTCAACTCAAACTTCAAACAGATCGAGCAAGTCAAGGCTGGACATCCTTGAAGAGCTACAAGAAAGTGAGGACTGCAGATGCTCGGGATCAGAGTCGAGAGTGTGGTGCTGGAAAAACGCTGCAGAACAGGCAGCATCTAAAGAGCAGGAGAATCGATAGTTTGGGCATAAAGCCGCATTCCTATTGTAGGGCATATGCCCGAAACTTCAATTCTCTTTCTCCTTGGATGCTCCTTGGATTCTCCTTGAACTGCTGTGTTTTCCAGCACCACACTCTCGATCCTTGAAGAGCTGTAGACCATCAGCAGTAGCAGGATTGTACTCTAGCACATTCTGAAACTTCATAGTCTGACATTTCCCCCATTTAACCCCAACCAAGCCAGGTGATCAATTCCGTTTCAAAGGAGAGAAACAGGAGTAGCACCAGGCATGCCAGAAATTCAAGTATCAAACTGACGAAGCTACCAAACAGGGCTACTTGCACAACAAATAGCATAAGAAACAAGTGATTGAGCAAAGTGATCCCACAAACAAAGTATCTGCTCCAAGCTCTGCATGCCTGCTACATCCAGTCGTGAATGGTGGTTGACAGTGAAACAATTGACTGAAGTAGATGGCTCCACAAATATCCCCATTCTTAATGATGGAAGAGCACAGCACATCTGTGAAGAGATAAGAATGAAGGTTTTGCAGCAACCTTCAGCAAGAAGTGCTGTGTGGATAATTTATCTCAGGCTCCTCCAGTGGCCACCAACATTACCGATAACATTCTTCAACTGATTCGATTTGCTTCACGTGATATCAAGAAACAGTTGGAAGGATTGCAAAGCCGACAGGCCCTGACAACATTTTGGAAAAACTGAAGACATGTGCTCCAGAACTTGCTGCTCCCTAAGCATGTCGTTCCAGCACTGTTGTAACACCGGCATCTACCTGAGAATGTAGACAATTGCTCAAGAATGTCCTGTACATAAAAAAGGACAAACTCAACCCAGTCGGTTTCTACTCCATCAGTCTACTGTCGATCATCAGTAAAGTGGTGGATGGTGTCATCAACAGTGCTATTGAGCATCACCTCTCAGCAATAACCTGCTTAGTGATGCCCAGTTTTGGTGCAGACATGATAATAGCACTGAACTCCAGAGATGAGGTGAGAGTGACTGATGTTGATATCAACGCTACATTCGACCAAGTGTGGCATCAAGGAGTCCAGTGCAAACTGGAAACAGTTGGTAACAAAGAGCAGACTCTCTGGTCGTTACCTGACCCATAGATTGCTGGTCATGGTTAGGGGTCAACCACCTTTGCTCCACGACATATTTGCATGAGTTCCTGACAGAAGTGTCCTAGGGAAAACCATCTTCAGCTGCTTCATCAATGACATTTCCTCCATCATAAGGTCCGAAGTGGGCATGTTCACTGATGATTGTACAATATTCACAACTCCTCAGATCCTGAAGTAGTCCCTGTTCAAATGGAATGATCTCTGAACAATATCCAGGCTTGGGCTAACAATTAGCAAGTAACATTCTGGCACATAAATGCCAAGCTATGACCATGACCAATAAAAGGCAATCTCGTCATCATGTCTTAACTTTCAATGGTGTTACCATCACTGAATCCCTCAGCATCGACATCTTTGGAGTTGTCGTTGATCAGAAACTCAACTGGTTGCAACACATAAACATGGTGGCTACAAGAGCAGGTCAGAGGCTTGGCATGCTGCAGTGAGTAACCCATCTCCCGACTCTTCAAAACCTGAACACCATTTGCAAGGCACACATCTACAATGTAATGGAATACAGAATACTCGCCAGTTGCCTGTGTGAGTGCATCCTCACCAACACTCAAGAAACTTGATAGCATCCAGGACAAAACAACCTGCTTAAATGACATTGCATTCACAAGCATTCACTCTCTCGACCACTGATGCTGAGTAGCTGCAATGTGTACTATCTATAAGATACGATGCAAAATTTCACCAAAGATCCCTACACAGCACATTTCAAACCCAAGACCACTTCCACCAGAAAGGGAAGAGCCAGTAGATACATGGTCCCCACCAGCATTAACGTCTCTGCCAAGTCGCTCACCATCCCAAAAATTGAATTTTAAAAAATCACAGCAGTGAGGAGAGATAATATACTCAATGAAACATAACAATTCATCTATTGCTGTTGGGTAAAATTGCAGAATTTATGCCCAAAATCATTCTACATCTAAATACAGCAAATGGACGAGATGAATTTTTGAAGGCAGTTTAACATCCCTTTTACAAGGACAACTGGAGAGAAGTAACAAATGCTGGCCAGAGAATCTCAAATTGTTATAAAACAAAACCTGCCACTGCTTCTCAAAAACTTGCTTTTTAAACAAATCTGGCCAGTTTGCTTCAACTATCGCCATCATTTATACCTTGTCATTGACAGTACTTAAATTAAAGACATTTGTAATGAATCCACGTTTCTCAATGTCAACAACAAATTCACTCATACGAATTGTCTGTAAGCCCATAAGATTTCTGAACAGAATTGTGCCATTGAGCCCATTGAATCTGTTCCACTATTCGTTAATGGCTGTCGTGTTTCTCAATTTCATTCTTCTGCCTTCTCCTCATAAACTTTGATTCCTTTACCAATCCAGAACATGTTTATTCCTGTCCTAAATAAACTCAATGACTTATCCTCCACACTCGTCTGCAGTCATGACTTCCACAGGTTCATTGTCCTCTGTTTGAAGAAATTCATTCTCATCTCAGTTATAAAGGTCATTCAGTTACTCTGAGGCTGTGTCCTGGAATAGAAGCCTCCTCTATGACTGGAAGCATTTTCTACATGTCTTCTTTTTCCAGGCCTCATATGAATCTGTACGATTCAATTAGATCTCTCTCATCCTTATAACCTCTGAGAAAAGACCTGGAAGCCTCAAACCCTTCTCATATGATAAGTCCCTCATCACTGAGATCATTGCTGTAAATCATTTCTACCCCACAAGCCTACCTCCAGCTCATCTTTCCATTGATACAGGGCCCAGATGTGCAGACAGTATTTCAAATATGATCTGACAGGCGCCTTATAGAACCTCAATAGTATAGCTCGCTTCTTTGTTTTCTAGCCCTCTTGAAATGAGTTCCAGCATTGCATTTACCTACCAACAGCCAAGTGAAGGTGCGTGTTAACCAGAAAATAATTCTGATGTAAAGTTCCCAAGTTCCTTTGCGTTTGAATTTCTTACTTTTAGAAAAGTATTTATTCCTTCACTTTTCCTGACAAAGGGTATAACCTCAGACTTCCCCACATTTCCCTCCATCTGTCACTTCTTTGCCCACTTGGCAAGCATATCTGAGTTCTTTTGCAGCCTCCACCTTCCGCACGCTAGCTGCCCCTCCTCCTATTTTTGTTTCACCAGCAAATTTAGCAACAATGCTCTTGGTTCCTCCGTCTTTTGTGATTCAGCCAATCGTCTACCAATGCCAGTACCTTGCCCCTGACTTCATGGGCTCCTATCTTATTCAACAGCCTCTTGTCAAAAGCCTCTGGCAAAACAAATGGATTACATCCACTGCCTCTCCTTTGGCTAACCTACTTGTTACCTCCTTAAAGAATTCTAGCAGATTTATCAGGCACGACCTCCACTTGGCGAAGCTGTGCTGACTCTGCACTATTTTACCATGCACTTTTAAGTCCTGTACAATCTCATTATTTCTAATGGCCTCTAAAATCTTACCAACGACTGAGGTCAGGTTAACAGGCCTATGGTTTTTGCCTTCTTCCTCCCTCTCTTCTTAAACAGCTGAGTTAAATTACCCATTTTACAGCGGTCTGGGACCCTCCCTGACTCTAGTAATTCTCAAAAATCACTGTCAGAAACGCCACAATCTCTTCAGCTATCTCCTTCAGAACTCTGGGGTGGAGCCCATCCAGTCTGGGTGCACTATGCACCTTCAGATCTTTCAGCTTCCCCAACATCTTCTCCTTCCTGATCGCTTTAACACTCCCCTCTGCCCCATGACTGCCTTAAAGTTCTGGTATGTTGTTGGTATCCCCCATTGTGAAAACTAATGAAACGTTACCTCTGCCATTTCTTTTTTCCCCCTTTACTTTTCTCCAGACTCATTGTACAGTGATGCAATGCCATATTTTGCCTCTCCTGCACCATTTAGACGTCTACAAAAAGTCTTACAAACTTATTTTATATTATTGATATCCTGTTCACATATTTCGGTACCTCCGTCGCTATTCCTTTTTTAGTTATCCGCTTCTACCTTTTAAATGCTTCCTAATGCAAATCTTCACAGCATCACATGATTTTCCGTTTGCTTTGATGTTGCTCCTGACTTCCCCTGTCAGCCATGTTTGCCCCATCGTCATCTTATTCTGATTCTTCTTCCGAGGATTAATTTTGGCGATGTCTCCCGGATTCATTCGAGAAAAACCTGCCATTGCTGTTCTACAATTTTCCCAGTTTATTCCAGTCCGTTTGTATCAACTCCTCCAATGTAATTCTAATACATATGACTTATGCTTCTCTGGCTCATTCCAGGGTGAATTCTCTCATAGTAGGTCACTTAACCTCGGGCTTCCAACACCTTCAGCTAGCAAATCAAGTCTGCATCATTGCATATCATTAAAACTACAACTGCCTATTCCCACGTTGGGGCTATCACATTTTGATCCAAAAAGTACCCTGGTTTCAGGCGTAAGACCTTCTTCAGGATGAAGGGCTTATGCCCGAGACGTGGAATCTCCTGCTCCTTGGATGCTGCCTGACCTGCTGCGCTTTTCCAGCAACACATTTTCAGCTCTGATCTCCAGCATCTGCAGACCTCACTTTCTCCTCAAAATAACCGTACAGTACAATTACTGGATTCAAATAATCTGGGCTATGACTTATTCTTAATCTGAGGATAGTTAAAACAAATACTTCCATTGTTTTGTTGTTAAATGATAATTTTCTTTTCCCGCATTTCTTCAAATTATTCTATCGAAATTGCTGTTTTAATTAATAATTTGCCCATTATTGAGGCTGAAGATCCGGTTGTGGTTAATGAATCGTCGACTTCTCTTTCTGATAAATATTTGATAGACCAGAAAGTATCAAATGATTTGGAAGATGAACACGTCCTGAGTTGTAGCAAGCAATGTGATTAAATGTCGTTACAGCAAGACACACAATGTTGAATTACATTGATGTAGTCAAAGATCGCATAACACTGGATTATAGTCCAACAGGTCTATTTGAAATCATAAGCTTTGGGGCACCCGATCCTTCCTCAGGCAACTGATGGGAGAGAATATATCGGACAGAGAATTTATAACTTCATAAATTTTGCTTCCGATGTATTCTCTCTCAATAGCTGTCTGAGGAAAGAGAGGGGGCTCCAAAGGTTTGCGATCACAAATAAACTTGCTGTACTATAACCAGGTGTGGTGTGCGTTTTGACTTTGTCCAGTCCAGTCCAATGTCGGCACCTTCACAGCATGGCAATATTGATAGAGATCATCATTGATATAATCGAAAATAATCCATGCATTGTAAATAGCAAAGTCTTTAAACCATTAGTACTGAAATGGATTGTACATTACTACAACAGATAAAAAAAAATAGCACCAGCAATAATAAAAGTAAATTGATGACTGTGTTTCCTTAATGTTCGGGTTACCTCAAATGGCATTGAGTAAGCAGGATCAGGTAATTTAGCATGAGATCTCTCTCACACATCTTTACTTTGCCAAATTACTAGAATTTTCTATTGCGTTCTACTTCGTGTGCTTAGCTGCTTTTTCATCAATTAATCCTATAATATTCACCATAACTGCTCAAAGTTATAGTGAGTTTCACATGTTAGACATTCTCTGCTTAAAGACATTGTCCTTCCTGTAGACCAAATTTATTTAACAGAAGTCTTGCAATAACACTATCTCCCTTTAGTTTACAACTGCTGGAATAACTTGCCTGTGAGTACCCTGCATATCTTTCAGAACTTACTCAGGCACCTATTATGTCTAACCTCAATCTTCGCATTTCCATGGAAAATAATTTGCAACATTTGCCCAATACAGAGATCGCAATTGCACATATTTTCTTAATTATTTTGTAGGAATTTATTGTAATTGCTGTTTTTAAGGTTGTTTCCAGTATAACAGAAACTCCATGCCATGATTGATTTTCTTTATATAATGTCGCTGAATTAATTTATCTGTTGAAATAAAATGTAAATCTGCACATCAGTCACCTTCATTAATTGCCAACATCAATAATAATCTTTTTAATGTTTACATTTGTCGAAATTTTTTGATACATCTATTGCAATATTTTCTGAGAGTTTAGCTCTGATCCTTACAGATACCTCTGTGTCCCTCACTCTTCAATTTTGCATTTTCTGCATTGTTCCTTCCAGTTGATTTAGTAACGGTGTTGGTCGTTTCACGAGGAAGACCTGGCCTCTCAACTATTTGAACATGTGAATGGCGAATCTAATGGTTATCATCAATGGAACCATTCTGCAGTGGATACAGTTTTATTTTTTCACAGTATCTTTTCTGAACATCAACCCTGTCTTTCGTGTTATCATTGTGCTGTCTTATGCAGTCACTGAATGTTCATTGCCACTTTCTCCTCTGATCAATTTGTAGCGGTTTGTTGGCAGAATCTGAAAACAATGTATTGTACTGAGTAAAAAATAAACGCAAGTATCGTATCAACATCAATTTACATTTTGCTTTGTTTAAAGGACATCCCCTTTTATTTTACATTTGAGGAAGCAGTTAACGTCGTTTTCTGGGTTTCCAATGCAAGGGAAAGTTATTACATATATCCTGGGTGAATGGCATTTGACTGGCTTGATAAGGTATTCACCCCATTGCACCCATCTGTTTTAATTATGTTGCCCCATGCTCTGATTGTTAGACATATGGTACTCGCCAGTCGAGTCCGTAAGGGACTGAAGGTTCACAGTGAGAGAAAGAATTGCATTGACCCAGAGGTGGAGAGTAGAAGGAAGTTACTTGCAGGATATTTCCAACATTTGTTTACGGTGACGATTGATTCCAAATGGCTCCCCTGCTCCCCTTCAAACTATCTTGGGTAAGAGGTCAGCACAGCGGCTCAAGTGTTGTGATGGAAGGAAAATAAACTCCCGTCTTGCCATTGACATCAAAAGAAATCTGATACCACCACCATCTTCTCAAGAGGAAACTATTTGTGAAGCAAATGTTGCGACATTTGCAGCATTATCATGAGAATAAATCTGATAAGTTCATGGTGATTCTTATCTTAACTTAAGCCTTCATTTTCCCTCACAAGTAAAGTACCTGTGGCAGTGCGAGCCCCATCGATGCAGCTGGCAACGGAGGGGTAAGCTCACATACACACTGTTCATATTATTTGCCATGGGAAATTACGATTCAGATTTTTGAGGGCGTGTACAAAAAACGTTGGTTGCACCCATTCAGGGCAGTATGTGAGATATTCACTGCAGCATTCTTTATTTCTTTTCGAGATGTCTTTAAGTAGTTGTGGAACATTGGGAAACTGCACTTGAATTCCTACAGGAGGAAATAATATTGGTCATGGGAGGGGGTATAAGATTGTTTATACCTTATCAAACATCTTCAAGAAATTTAAAGATACTAAACTAGTTGTCTCAATGAATTATAAAACAATTGTCCGTCATGACTTCCTCTTCAAGGAAACATACTAACTTTGCATGACCATGTTGCGTATTTCTAAACGTTCTTATCAGATTTATGTTAAACTCTCAGTTGTTCTCCAGAATACATGTTAAGCTACTTGGCATAGTTAGTTTCTGTTTGTGGCCTTCAGTGTGACCAAAGTTTTTATGTTGTCAGTTTTCCAAACCTCTGGTCCCTTTCCAGAATTTGGAGTCTTGGAAGACTACTTCCAATGCATCAGCCATATCTGTGCTTTCCAAAGGATTTACTATTCTGAAATCCATCATATCTTGTCCATGCTATTATCTGCTTCAAATTACATTTGTTTCTGTGGCATTTGTTATCGAGTACTAACTATCACGTGGTTAAATCTTCCACTATTGCCCCATGATTCTTCAATATTTTTGGAATGCAATCAGTAATTTCTACAATTCAAATTGTTGCAAAGCCTTGATTTCATTCTTCAGTTATTTCCTAGTTTTCCATTGCTATTTCCCCATCTGAATTCTCCAACGAAGCTACAATCAGATTGCCTTCCATTGAAAGAAATTCTTGCTACCCATGTTGATAATAATTGCAATTTTACTCTGAAATCTTATATTCTCAGGTGTACTTTTTCGTTCATAGTTTTTGTTTTTAAACAGTCTTAGTTCTCTGATTTGTAGGCAGATTAGAAAAGACAGCATTTGTAGACTGACTGAGCTGAGTTATAATTACCTTGGCTGCAAATCCTGTAACCTGGAATGTTGAGTTGCCACCCCTGCTTAACCTGCAAGTGCTGCATTAGTTAGGGAATCTACTCAAACTTGAAATGTGAAATAATTGGAGATCAGGGTAGCCTCAATGAACAAGCTATATTGTGAATATTGTGTAGCACTGAATTAGACATCAGAACAGGAATCTTGAGATGGATGGCATTAATGGGACTATATCTCATGATAGAATTAATTGGAGGAACTGTAGTAGTTTGAGGACACACATTAAACACTGGAATCATTAAATTAAATAACCACGGTTGAAGTGGAAAAACACATTTAGGATTGCAGTAGAACAGTTCTCAGAGGACATTCCAAAATTTGACTTCATTCACTGAATGAACACATCAGAACGAAGTGATGGATTGAACAGTGTGAGACACAGAGATGGATCTGACTTTGAATTTGGGATAAAAACATTTCCAATTTCCATTAGTTTGATGTGATCAAAACTAATCACTGCTTACAGTTTAACAAGCAAACTCAATACCAGCTATATTCCATAACACGGAGAGTTAACTAAGGAGTTACAGCATATTTGCTGTTTGTTCTTGAATGCGAAGAGAAGTTGAATAATGCTGTCATCGTAATTCCTCAAGGAGATACCACTGGGTATAAAATAAAGGCTCTGTGCATACATCATTTCAGGACTTAGCTCTGAGAGATTGCTTGTGGCATTACAGAACACATCATTTCACAAGTGAGGATTTGAAAAATATGGAAACATTTCACAGCATAGTGAAAATATACTACATAATTCTTGCTGTCACTGGTGTCTCTGGTAAGTGATTCTGGCCATTGACATTATTTAAATCTGCCCGCTTTCTGGCTTTACTGTGACTGGTAATGTTGCACGATCTCGAGGTAACTATTATGGAGATACTTGTTCAATGATTTCAGATTGTCATTCAAACCTTCTGAATTGCATCTGCATATTTAATCTACTGTTGAGATACACAACAAATTTGGTTGTAACTCATAAATCTCTGGATTGTCACCTTCTTGCCTTGAATGAAAATGTGTATGCAACAAAACATGACCTTTCAACACTGCACAGAAAAAGATATTGTGAGAACAACTCAGTGTAGAACTTTGTGTCTCTATCCAGAATTGTGCCTTCAACAACAGTGACCATTGTTGGATAATGCTCAGTATGAGCAGTGGAGCAAGTTGCCTCCATTTCCATATGATTCATTCAGTGACAGATTTCTGAAATCCATTGAGTGATCTCATGACTTCATAAATATTAAAAATGGCCAAGGGAAATGCATGTCCAAGTTAACAATGATCATGCCATGTGAAATTGATAAGCATTGATTTCATTTCATTTGATCTACTTGAAAAGGAGCAGATGGCAATTGTTTACTAACAGGGAAATAGCAGCCCAGCATGTCTAATTTATTTCAAATCAATCTGGGCAGTGACGTTTTCTTAGCCTGAGTATAGTTTCTGCAAACACTTTCAGTTTTGTGGTTCTAAATGATCATTTTCCTTTAACACAGTCCTCAAATTATTGTATTATGATCATTGTTCTAATTTGTGATCTGCTCCTTATAGAGAGTGAATCGCGTTTGCTGAATTGTGCACTTCTCTAGCTGATTAATATTTGAGGGAGCAGTAATTACCTAATGGTTGAGAGTCTGAACACATGTAAGCTGGAGCAAGCTTTGTAATTATCTCTCATGAAGACAAGATGCATGCAATTGAATTACATGAATACAGAACAGTCATTAATTTAGTCAGAAGTCAGTCTCAACTTTGTAAATATTTACACCATTCATACTGAAATGAGTAACACATTACTTCAATAAGTAATAATGTAAATGGCAGCAATGATAAAAGAGAACTGATGACTGTGTTTCATTAATGTTCAAGTTACCAAAAATGGCATTGATTTCACAGCATGCAAAGAGGAAATGAAATCTGTGCTAATGTAATAAGTGCTGATAGTGTATAGAAGCAATTTCTCTCACCCCTCTTTACTTAGCCAACTGATGAGAGTATTCTATTGCATACTGCTTTATGTCTTTACCCAATTTTACCTTTGCTATTTCAGTGCTTTTCCTCACAAGTTCTTAAAGTGAAAGTGGCATTCACATTCTAACGATTCTCTTAAAAAGATCTGTTCTTCAGGTAAATCAGATTTATTGAACAGCAGTTTTGTGATGACAATCTCTTCGTTTAGAGTTCCAACAGGCGAAAGTATCTTATCTGTGACCACCTCACAAACCATTCAGAATTCGTTCAGACTTCTATTATGTCTATCCTCTACTTTCATCATTCTATGGAAAGAATTTTGCAGTATTTTCTGTTGTTCAAAACCGTGTTTACTAACATAGATCAGAATTGCGCAAATTTTATTGATTGCTTGATAGTTTACTGAAATTGCTGATTTTGTTTTTATTTCGTCTCCAAATAAATCTCCACGCTCTTTTTGATTTTGTAAAATTATACAGATGAATTACTTTGGGACATTAAATAATATGTACTCTGCACACCCGTAACCCTTCCTTAATTGCAACACTAACTATCATCTGTTTATTACTTATATTTGTGTAGACTCTTTGATACATTAATTGCATTATTTTCTGAGAGTTTAGTTCTAATCCTCACAGATATCACTCACCTCTTCACTCTCCAATTTTGAATTTTCATCATTGTCTCTTTCAGTTAATATAGTGGCAATTGTGATCCTGTGCTGTGGAAGCTGTGGCCTCTCTACCTGCACTGTTTACTATCTGGTGTCCATGGCAACGGCAGATGTAATGGTTATCATTAATGGCGTCATACTGTGGGAAATTAATTCTTATTATTTCTCAGTATCTTTCCTGAACATCACCCCTGTTTGCAGTGTTATCCGTGTCTTATTATATGCAGCCACAGAATGTTCAGTCTGGTTCACCATCACTTTCACCTTTGATCGATTTGTGTCCATTTGTTGACAGAAGTTGAGAACGAAGTATTGTACTGCAAAAAATGCAAGTGTAATTCTAACAATAACTTGTATTTTGATCTGTTTAAAGGACATTCCCTTCTACTTCATGTTTGAAGCTGGGGAGGTAATAAACAATGTTCGCTGGTTTTGTACTGAAAAGGAAAGCTACTACACTGATCCTGGCTGGATTGCATTTGACTGGTTTGATAAGGTATTAACCCCATTGCTCCCATATATTTTAATTTTGCTGCTCAATGCTCTGACTGTTAGATGCATTTTAGTCATCAGCCGAGTTCGTAAAGGACTGAGAGGTCATAGTAGGGGGGAGAATCACCATGACAGGGAGATGGAGAGCAGAAGAAACTCTATTATTTTACTTTTCACCATATCTGGTAGCTTCATTCTTTTGTGGCTTGTGTATGTTATACACTTCTGCTTTTACAATATTATTGGAATTATCCCCGAATATTACAATAATTCTTTACACATGTTAGCTGAACTTGCAATCATGCTGCTCAATTTAAATTGCTGCACAAATGCATTTATTTATGGGGTGACTCAATCGAAGTTCAGAGAACAATTCAAGAGCATGATGAAACATGCAGTTACATTACTTATCAAATTAATTCATAAACAAAGCGATTGAAAGTACTCTGGCCAGATATAAAGGTGGAGGAGAGGTGATGGCAACCAGTCATAGTAACTCTCACTCCCATGTCTGTTAAAGATTTGAATAAGTACTTAATTTTTTTTTACCATTTGTTTGGAATGCTGTTACTTCTCGTATGGTCCACACCTGAGCACTAACTTTGGAGAGGTATGACTACACGGCACTCAACGGCTCGAGGTTAATGATGGACGGAAAGTAAGTTCCCATCTTGACATTGACATCAGAAAAGATCTACCACCTCTCCTCAAGAGGAACTATGCGCTTAGCAACAGATTCACCCTTTTCAACATTATTCTGAGCATAAATCTGATGAATACGTGATATTTCTTCTCTTAAATTAAATCTTAATTTTCACCTAACAAGCAGCTGTCCCTGGGGATAGTATAACTGCACCCATGCTACTGTCAACTCGTAGGTACAAGGTTAAATTTCCATATTATTTTCCAAAGAACCGATAGGAAAGAAGGATTCCGATTATGGGGATTTTTGCCAACAGAGCTGTTTGCACCTTTTCAGAGTCGCATCGAAGATACGCATGGCAACATTTACTAAATGTAGTTTTTTGTGTGGCGGATGCAGTTTAGGAAGTTGGAAGAGCATTGAGAACCTGGGATGGGACATCAGACAGGAGAAAAATGAAACTGGTCCTGGGTGGAGGTAATGTTGTGTTTGGGGGAGGTGGGATTGATAACTGGTTGAATAAATGATTCCTTATGTAACCTCTTCTCAAAATATAAATAAATGACACAAATTGCTTCAAAGGTTTGAATACCTTTATCAGGCATGATTTTCTCTATGAAAATATGCTAAGTCTGCTGGATCTTATAATGTATCAGTAAGAGCTGTTACATCATTTATAAGGATTTTGAAGATTTCCCCACAGTCTCAGTGACTTGTAATAACGTGCTTCATGTCTGCCTCTCTAATGAATAAAGGCAATACATAGTTAGTTTTGCCAAGTTCTGATACTTTTCCAGAATTTGGAGTCTTGGAGTGTTGCTCCCAGTGAATGCACTACCTCTGCGCTTTCTATTTCTTTAACATTCTGGAATTCCTCCTATCAGGACTATGTAACATATCAGCTTTTGGCCACATTTCCCATGCTTCAGCGTTAAGTTTTACACGTATTTAATCTTATCCGTTTGCTCCTGATTCTTTAATTTTTTTCAGTGTAATTAGTACTCCCTGCAATGAAGTGACCTACAGTCTTATTTATCTCCACAGCCACTTCATGATTTCCCATTTTCATTTCCCATCCCAATTCTCTAACTGGCCTATGTTCACATCGGCCTCTCTTTTCATTTTTTTGTAGATTGAAAGAAGCTCTTGCCGTCCACCAGGACATTACTTTCAAGTTTACTCTGAAAGTTTATGTATTCACTGTTTATTTTTATTTATAATCTCTATTAGTTCTTAAACAGGCCCAATCCTTAGATTTGTTCGCGGAGTCAAGAAACTAGCATTTCATGATTGACTTACATTCATGTACCAAACTAAGTTTATATTATTTAACAGAATTATAGCCAAATTGTTTCTTGGTGTTTTCACATCAGGCAACTTTGTTTAACTTAATGTGAAACACACCTTGGGTTGATGAACAGAGTGATAACAACAACCTGAAACACATGGATTTATCGCAACAAGAGTGAGGGGCTTTTGTTGACAAAGAACAAAAGAAAAACAACTACAGCATAGGAACAGGCCCTTTTGACCTCCAAGATTTTTCCTATCGAGATCTTTTATTTAAACCTGTCACCTATTTGCTCAGGATTTGTATCCCTCTGCTCCCTGCCCAATGATGCTGTTATCCCTGCCTCTAAAACCTCTGTTGAAAATGCGTTCCAGGCACCCACCACCCTCTGCGTATAGAACTTTCCATGCATATCTCTCTTAACCATTTCCCCGCTCTACTTGAACTTGTGACTCCAAGTAATTGAGTCCTACACTCTGCGGGAGAAAGTGTCTTGCTCTCCACTCTGTCTATACCTCTCATGATTTTGTAGATCTCAATCACATTCTCCCTTAACCTCTGCCTTTCCAATGAAAATAATCTGAATCTACTCAACTGCTCTTCAAAACTAGTGCCCTCCATACCAGGCAACCTCTTGGTGAACCTCCTCTGCACCCTGTCCAAAGCATCCACTCATTTGGTAATGTGGTGACCAAACTGTCCATAGCATTCCAAATGTGGCTAAACCAAGTGTAACATGACCTGCCTATGCTTGTACTCATGACCACATCGGATGAGGGAAAGTATACTGTCTGTTTTCTTGAGGATTCGATCACCTGTGTTGCCACCTTCAGGGTTCAATTGACCTGAACACTCAGATCTCTGCGTGCATTACTTTTCCCCAGGACCTTTCCATTTACCATATAGCTACATCTTGAATTAGATCTTCGAAAATGCATCACTTGAACTCCATCTGCCATTTCTTTACCCAACTCTCCAATCTGTCTGTATTCTGCTGTATTCTTTGACAATTCCTTTCACTATCTGCCAGTCCACCAATCTTAGTGTCATCTGAAAACTTGCTACTCAGAACACTTAAACTTTCCTTCAGATCATTTATGTATATGAAAACAACACTGGTCTCAACTCAGATCCCTGTGGAATACCACTGGTTACAGTACTCCATTTTGAGAATCTCCCTTCTACGACTGCTGTCTGTCTCCTGCTGCCCAGCCATCTAACTAGTACACCGTGGACCCCATGCAATGTCGCTTTTTCCTTCACCTATCGTAGGGAACCTGATCTATTGCTTTATTGAAGTCATTGTATATGACATATACAGCCCTTCATTCATCAGTCAACTTTGTCACTTCCTGAAAGAATTCAATTAATTTGGTAAGATACGACTTTCTTTGCACAAATCTATGCTGCCTATCACTGATCGGCTTATTTTCTTCCAAACGTAAATAAATCCTATCGCTCATTATCTTCTCCGGCTGCTTCCCAACCACTGACATCATGCTCACTGATCTATAGTTAACTGGAATATCCATGCTATCCTTCTTAAACAGGGGGACAATATTATTCATTCTCCAGTCCTCCAGGACATCACCTGTGCTCAAGGACACTGCAAAAATATCTGTTAAGGCTCCAACTATTTCCTCTCTCGCTTTCCTTGGAACCTGGGATAGACCACATCCACCCTTGGGGACTTGTTCACTTTAATGCCTTTTAGAGTACTCAACACTTCCTCCCTTCTTATGATGACTTGACCTTGAGTAATCAAACATTTATCCCTCACCTCAGCATCCACGACGTCCCTCTCCACAGACAAAGAACAAAGAAAATTACAGCACAGAAACAGGTTCTTCGGCCCTCCAAACCTACACTGATCCATATCCTCGATCTAAATCTGACATTTATTGTTTCAGGGTGCGTATCTCATTACTCCCTGCCCATTCATACATCTGTCTGGGTCTATCTTGAATAATGCTACCATGCTCATCTCTACCACCTCTGTTGCCAATGTGTTCTAGGCACCCAACACACTCTGTGTAGGAAATATTTCAGGCATATCTCCCCGAAACTTCTCCCCTTTCTCGTTGAACTCGTGGCCCCTAGTATTTGTGTCCCCCATGTTATGATAAAGCTTCTTGCTATCCACCCTGTCGATACCTCTCATGATTTTGTAGACATCAATCAGGTCCCCCTTTAACCTCTGTCCTTCTCCTGAGAATAATCTTAATCCATTCAACCAGTGTTTATGGCTAGCGACCTCCGTACCAGATAAAATCCTCGTGAAACTCCTCTGCACTCTGTCCAAAGCATCCACATCATTTTGGTAATGTGATGACCAGAAGTATACGCAGTATTCCAAATGTGTCTGAAACAAAGTCTTTTACAACTGTAACATGACCTGCTGACTTTTGTCCTCAATATCCTTTCGATGAAGGAAAGCATGCCATATGCCTTCTTGTCAACTCTATTGACCTGCATTTCTACCTTCAGGGAACAATGGACATGAACACCCAGATCTTACTGTGCATCAATTTTCCCCGGAATTTTTCCCCAGGACTTTTTCATTTACTGCATAGTTTTCTCTTGAATTGAATCTTCCAAGATGCATCACCTCACATTTGCCTGGATTGAACCCCATCTGCCTTTTCTCTGGCCAGCTCGCCAATCTATCGATATATTGCTGTGTTCTCAGACAGTCCCTTTCACTATCTGCTACTTCACCAATTTTAGTATCACCTGGAAACTTGCCAATCAGACTATCTATAACTTCCTCCAAGTCACTTATGTATATCAAAAACAGCATGGATCCCTGTGGAACACCACTGGTCACAGGTCTCTATTTTGTGCAATTCCCTTCCATTACACCCCTCTGTCTCCTGTTGCCCAGCCATCTCTTTATCCATCTACCTAATACAGCCAGGAACCCATGCGACTTCACCTTCTTCATCAGCCTACCATTGGGAAGCTTTTCAAACACCTTACTGAAGTCCATGTGTAAAACCTCTGTGAATACCAAGATAAAGTACTCATTAAGAGTCTCACCTATTTTCTCTGTCTCCATACATAACTTCCCTCCTTTGTCCTTTAGCTGGCAAACTCATTCTCTCGTTACCCTCTTGCTCCTTATATATGAATAAAAGGCTTTGGGATTTTCCTTAATCCTGTTTCCTAAAGATATTTCATGACCATTTTCAGCCCTGTTAATTCTTCATTTCATATTTGGTCTCCTTTCCCAATATTCTTCCAAAGAATCATCTGTTTGCAGTCTTCGAGGCTTTACTTTATCCTCTTAGCTTTTCTCACAATTGCATCTGTCATTCATGGTTCCTAATCTTGCCATTTCCATCCTTTATTTTTACAGGAACATATCAGTTCTGCAACCTTTCTTTAAAAGCAGCATCAAATGTGGATTTACCCTGAAACAGCTGCTCTTAATCCACATTATCCAGCTCCTGCCAAAATTTGCTATAGTTGGCCGTCCCCAATTTTGCAGTCTTCCTTTAGGACCACTCTCGTCTTTCCAAGAGTAATCTAAAACATCCGGAATTGTAATCACTATTCTACATGTAATCCCCTACTGAAACTTCAACCCCCAGCACCAGGTCCAGTATGACCCCTAACAAGTTGGACTAATTACATGATGCTCTATGAAACCCTCTGGATGGTCCTGACCAATTCGGCTCCATCTAAATCTCAATTACTAAGTGAATCCCAGTCAATGTTGGGAAAATTAAAATCTCCCATCAACATCACCTGATTGCTCCTACATCTTTCCATAATCTGTTTACATGTTTGTACCTCCATATCATGTCTACTATTGGGAAGCCTGTAGTTTACCCCTAATATGGTTACCGCAGCCTTCCTATTTCTGTGCTCTGCTAATGTTGCCTCACTGCTCCAGCCTTCCATAGCGCACTCCTTCAGCATAGCTGTGATATTCTCTCTGACCTGTAATGCAACAACTCCAGACATGTTACCTCCCTTTCTATCCCACCTGCAGTATCTATAACCTGGGATATTTAGTTGCCAATTTGCGCTTCCCTCAACCAACTCTCAGTAACAGCATTAACATCATATTCCCAGGTAGTAATCCAAGCCCAAAGTTCATCTGTCTTACCTACGACACTTCTTGCATGGAAACAAATGCACCTCAGACCACCTGTCCCTTTGTGTTCACCATCTCCTCCCTGCCTACTCTTCCCCTTATTCACTCTGAATTCGTTACCTAGTTCCTTAAAGACTTCAGTTACTACCCGTTTACTCTCTACTAACCTTCTCATTTAGTTTTTATCCCCCTGCAACGTTAGGTTAAACCCTCCCCAACAGTGTGAGCGAAAGCACATTGGTTTCAGTCTGTCCCAGGGGTAGACCGTCGAATTGCAATAGGCCCATCTCCGCCAGAACTGTCCCGAAATCCCAAACATGTGAACCCCTCCCTCCTTCACCATCTCTCAAGACATTCATTCATCCTGCCTATTCCTTCATTTCTATTCTGAGTCGCTCGTGGCACTGGCCGTAATCCTGAGATTACCATCTGAGTCCGACATTTTAACTTGGCTCCTAACTCCCGAGATTCTGCTTGTAGGACATCATCCCATTTATTACCTTAGCCTATCTGGAACTCAAACTGTCTTGAATATACTACATAAATCTTCCTGGCAGTTTCCTCTGCTAATTTGAATTTTCCAGTCACTTTGAAGATTGAAGGCACTCATGATTTATGTGCTTCATTTTTATCCTTGCTCCACTTAACCCCTGATATAGTCTCTGTGCTGCAACATATCCACAGCTAGGGGCTTTACAGATTGGTAATCCCTCACCAGCCCTCTTACGAAAGGTCGCTCACTTAGCGCAGAGTTATTGAGGTCCTGTGTCTCCAAAGTTCTTGGATGCAGATTCATTGAACATTATTAAGGCTGAGCTAGATTTATTCTTTGGAAACAAAGAGTTTATTCGGTGTAGCAGAGAATGTTGTGTGTTCCTGTCATCACTGTAATCACTGATTGCCATAGGTTAGTGATGGGAAGGGTGTGCAGTTTTTATTGATGTTCACCACCACCGTGGCTTTGACAGGGAGAGTGTGAAGTAATGGTAGTTTGCATGACTAAAAATTGGGTTAAGGCTTAATAGTTACTTTGTTCGATGACATTCTAAGGCCAAATAGATGCATGGGAAGAGTCGAAAGCTCAGTACTGATAGGAGACAGAGAGTGTCAGGAAGAATGGAACATCTAAGTTCTACGAATGGCAAATTTGCAACAAAAGTGGAAAATAATTGTATCCATACTTGGACTGGGAGGGTCTAATACTTTACTCCTGTCTCATTATGCAAGTTCTACGTGTGAATATTTTTAGTCCTTCAAGTGGCAATTCCATTCTTCAGACACACTCACATTGTTCTGATCACATTATTGACACACAATTTTAATTTTAAGGTGTTGCAAAACATATGGCAAAATACAATCTCGTCTAATCCTGAAACCAAGACTTTACGATAACTCAAATACTGGAGAGAATTCCCTACCTTATCACGTTCTGTAGGTTTGACTTTACTGTTTCTTACACTTCTTGGACTTGAGAGATAACGTGTCTTTTCCTTGACTATTTAGAAAATTCTGCCTAAACCATCTTCAGTTGAAATGATACATACAATGTTCCAATGAGACACTTCTGTCCTGGAGTTTTTTAAGTAAAACCTTTACACTGCACTGAGTTATTTCCTACACCGAAACAGAAGTTGCTGGTGAAAGTCATTAATCAAGCTGCATCTAAGGGATGAAATCAGAGATAGTACTTTGAGGCGAATTATTCTTCATCAGAACACATCTAGCAAATTGACGCTGCCTGACCTGTTCACATTTGTATTCGAATTCAGTTTTTCTTTCAGATCTCCAGCGTCCACATTTCTTTGTTTTATTTAAGTTATTTTCGAGTTGTTCTGAAGAAACTCATTTCTTCTGGAGAAATTGCTCATATAACAAAATCCAACCAAGTTTTCTTCAAATTGAAATGAAAGGCCCTCCAGTCATTGGGATTTCCCGAATCAAACAAAAAGAAAATCAGTTTTTCAGTATCTAATAGAGTTGAATGGTTATTCTGTTCGATTGTAAAACATTTATAATGAAAACAAAACTCTTTATTACTCAAGGAGCTCTCTGTCATACTTCCTTGTGTGAATATCATGGCTTGAGCGAAATTGACATTAATTTCAAACCCCTCATACACACTGATCAAAACTCTTTTCCCACCCTTTCAGTATCGAAAACGTGGAATCAGTGAGATAAATATGTATGAAGCGTTGTTTGACATTACACGCTGTATGGATTGAAGTAATCTATATTCATCATAAACTGCAATATAAAATGTATGGCATCCAATTCTGTGAGGCACATGCCCTTTTCCCAAGCATTCTTGATCACGACATTGGGCATTAAAGATTGAAGTTAGTCATCTCTTTGCAGCAGAAGCAAGAGCAGATGAGCTGAAAATTGTCACCTGCAGACGACATTTCACAAAGAGAACCCACAATCTCATGGACTGCACAAATGCTTGGGACCACATTGCTGAGGTTACTCCTCTGTCCGATCCTGTTTTTCTGAGGAGGTGGATGTTGTGGCGTGAGGCACAAGGTATCATTAATCATGCCGCATTTACTATCTGTAATGGCATTTGTACGATATGAATTCATTGGAATACGTTTCCTTGGCTGAGCACACCATGCTTCACTGTATGGAGGAGTATACTCAGCTAAGAATGACTACATTGCTTCTAAGATGAATACGAGGATACACGGTTTATCCTCTGCAGCCATGGCTAATGATTCTATAATGCAACCCCTGATGGAGCGTGAGTACAGATACAAAGCAGGGCTTTCTTCAGTGAATTATTGTGGAGCAGATCATAGGAATGTTGATGATAAATCTAAAATGTTTGCATATGTGTGACAGCCTAATGCTGTACACTGCAGATTGTGCTTTGCTCAGCATAGGTGATGCAGAGAAAACAGTGATGTTATGCAGTCTGTAGAGATGGGAAGTGGCAGCAATACTCTGCAGAGAAAGATGAGATCATTTAACAGAAGGAGAACGAGCCAGGCATGGTTCAGTTGACATCCCGTTCCACCAGAAATGATGAAGCTGCAATTATCCCTCATTGAGTGGAAAGGCGGCTGCTATAAGGCAAAGTTCCCTGTTTTCCTCAGAAGCAAATGAACCTTTTCTTGAAAAATATAACAAAGATTGCTAGAAGAACTCAGCAGATCTTGCAGCATCGGTGTAAAAACAGAGTTAATGCTTCGAGTCCATTTTCTGGAGATTTTCTTCATGTATTTTGCTCTTCAGTTTTTTTTTGTTGCCAAATAATAGTGACTTTTTAAAAAATGTTTGAAGATGTATTTGTCTGTGATATAACTGGTTGGAGTCATACCTGATTAAAAGGAAAATGGTTGCATTTGGTGGTTGTCAGTAATCTCAGCTCCAGGACATCACTCCTGCAATTCCTCAGGCTAACTTCCTGTGCCAATCATCTACAGCTACTTCAACAATGACATCCCCTCCATCATAAGGTCAGAAGTGGGGATATTTGCCGTGATTGCACTACTTCCTCAGATACTGAAACACTCCAGGTTTCAATAAATAAACTTTGATAGTATCCAGGTTTGGGCTGACAAGAATCATTCACACCATAGGGCTGCTAGACACTGATAATCACCCATAGAGACAATTTAACACTGCTTGTTAACATTCAATGTCACTTATTAACGATCAGGGAGTTACAATTGACTAGAAAGAAGAATTCGTCACATCCATATGGTTGCTGACAGATCGAGTCAGAGGTTAGTAATTTTGCAACATGTAACTCACTTCCTGACATCCCAAAGCCTGTCCATCAGCTGTAAGGCACAAGTTAGCAGTGTGATGGAATACACCCCATTTGCCTGGATGAGTGCAGCTCCGACAATACTCAAGAAGTTTGACACCATATAGATCAAAGCAGCCTGCTGATTGCACCAACACAAAAAATGTCAGCCATTCCAGTTATAGGAGATTGCAGTAAGTCACCAGAGGTACTTAGCATTTCTAGAACCCATGACCAATTCAATCGAGAAAGACAAGGACAGTAAATCAATTGGAACAACAACGCATTTGAGTCACTCCAAGCTTTTCGTCATCCTGATGCGGAAATGTATCACCATTTCTTCATTGCCATTGAGTTAACATTCTGTATTTACTTCACTAATGGCATTGTGGGTCAACCTACAGCACAATGACTGCAGTGGTTTAACAACCACCAGCTTCTCGAGGGCAACTCGGGTTGGACAATAATTGCTGTCCCAGCCAGCAATGAATTGAAAATTATAAGAAAAGTCATTCACAGCAGTGAGGTTGGGTTGTATACAAGATAAAATATCAAATGATGTCCTTCAGGTTAAGCTCAGAATTTTTTTTCCGCTATGGACCACAAATACCGGAACCGTGTTAGACGGACAAACATATAGGCAGCAGCTGAGTGCAGAACCAATAGAGTGTTAATAGTAAGGTATAATCTGGCCAAATGCTGAGGTACAAGCAACTTGAAGTGCGCAGAATACACAAAGTTCTTGGACTGCATTCAGGACAACATTTTTAGCCAGCACATAAAATGCAATAAGAGAGGCTCCAGTTCTAGATTTAGTCACAAGACATGAAGCTGGGAATGGGGATCAAGTCAGAGTGGGACAGAATTTTGGAAATAATGACCATGATTCAATTATATTTAACATTATTACAGAAAAGAACAAAATATAACAAAAGGAAAAATTTAAACTGTGACAATACAAACTTTATGAAGTTTAGATATAATCTGGCAAAAGAAGACAAAGTCCAGTTACTGAAGGGAAAGGCTAACACAAATCTACAGGGGGTATTCGAGTCTAAGGGTCATGCAGGCTTAACCACGCCCCCTCCCAAAATAAAATATGTGGTATCACCAAGTCTGGAGTTTGCTGGTTATCCAGAAGCAAAGTGCAGAAAATTAGAGTCGACGACAATCCCAAAAATATGATGCATTTAGAAGCTTTTAGAAGTATGGAAAGTAGGAGGGGACGAAGTGAACAAGAAAATTATGAAAACAAACAAAGGAAACAAGTAAGAAAAAAATGGGAGGTAAAATTAAAATGACACAATGTTTTATCTGTGGCTGAACAATAATAGTGATGAGTATATTAGTAATGCATGTACTAAGTTGTGCCTGTTTGCTGAAGATATAGACAGAATTCGAAATGAGTATTCTGCCTCTTCATAAAGGAGAGGAGTAATGTAGGCATTCAAAATGAAAAGCACGAGTATACAGTAGTAAACAAAACAGGCATTATGACACGGGATACACTGGAGGGTCTTCTATTCTTGAAGCTCGTTAAATCACTAGAGCCAGACACACTTTAAGATAGTGTGTTAAAGGATACTTGACAGCAATGGTCTAAGGAATTTTCCAACTCATCAAGAACAGGCAAGATAATGGAGAATTGGAGTCTGCTACCATTAACAAACAGGGGAAATCAATGAATAGGCCAAATATGCCATGATTGTTATGGACCAGGCCAGAAAAACTGAAAATTTTTCAAGAAAGCAGCCCAGACACTAACTTTGCTCATTGTATTAAGAAGGTGTAATGCAGATATTCCAGGAGGGATACAGCTGGTCAAACACTTCGTTCTAAACAAAACAGAATTTATTGACAAGATTACCAAAGAGGACAGAATACCAAATAACTTAACCTATCCAAAACCCAACAGATTATCCCAAATTAATGATGGTGTTTCAAATACTTTAACCATCTCCATGCACACCCCTTGGCACAAAACGTAAAACCAAACACAAAGCCTTACAGGAGAGAGAGAGAGAGAGAGAGAGAGAGAGAGAGAGAGAGAGAGAGAGACAGAGACAGAGAGAGACAGAGAGAGAGAGAGAGAGAGAGACAGAGAGAGAGAGAGAAAGAGAGAGAGAGAGAGAGAGACGAGAGAGAGAGAGAGAGAGAGAGACAGAGAGAGAGAGAGAGAGAGCGAGAGAGTGATGGCAGCATGGAACATCCTCTTCCATGTAGCTGTTTCTTGGACTAGCGGTCTCAAACTGCCTGACTGCTTTCAATGAATGGCCAGAGTGCCAAACCCATCAAGCCAGGGACAAGCTGAGCCACTCACTTTTATTGTGCAATTATCTTTTTTTAAAAGACTTGAAATCCTTTTGCGTGAGGCAGTATGTTAGCGATAATCAAATTGGCCCTCTAACTCTTCACACTTCGATGTTTTGGAGTGTCTTTTTACAACCTCTCTGGAAAACAAAAGCCAAAGTCTGTAAGTTGAAATGTTGAGTTGCCCTCCCTGCTGATCGTTCAAGTCCTGCATTAATTACCAAGCTGCTTATGTTTGACACGTGAAAATAAGTGAGGATGAGGGCGCCCTGAATGGCCAAATTATATTTTGGAACATTGTGCAAAGCTGAATCAGTCATCAGTATGGGGAGTCCTTAGATGGACAATGATTTCTTATGATAGGATCAGATTGAGGAGCTGTAGCAGCTTGAGGATACACATTTACAAATTTGATCTATTAAACAAAATAACCACAGTTGAAAAAAGACAATTGCATTCAGGATTGAAGTGCAACAGTCCTTGGACGACACTATAAAATTTGACTGGAAAAGAACCCAGCAGAATTTTATGATCCATGGAACAGTGTGAAATGCAAAAAATGACTTGGTTTTGTTTGAATAATCAAAACCAATACTGAAAGACTAAAAATCCCAATTTCCACTTGTGAATTGAGGTGATCAAAATTAATTACTGCTTATGTCTTAACAATTCAATGTCAGTCCTAGTTGTATTCCATTACAACAGGGAGTTTACTCAGGTGTTATAACATATTTGCCAACTGTTTCTCAATGCGCATCAAAGATTAATGACGTTCGAATCCATCAAGGAGATATCACTGGTTATAAATTAAAGGCACTGTGCATGCATTACCTCAGAACTTCATTCGTAGAGATTCCTGTGGAATCACTTCACAAATAAGGTTTGGAAAAATATGAAAACATTTCACAGCATAATGAAAATATACTGCACAATTCTTGCTGTCATTGGTGTCCCCGGTAAGTGATTATAACCATTGTCATTGTTTAAATCTGGCGGGATTTTGATTTACTATGATTGATAATGTTGCATGATGTTGTAGTATACATTATGGAGACACTTGCTCAGTGATATCACATTGTTATTGAAGCATTCTGAATTGCATCTGCAGTTTCAAGCCATTGTTGAGACAAACAACAACCTGTTATGTAACTCATGAATCTCTCGATTGTAACATTATTACATAGAACATAGAACATTACAGCGCAGTGCTGGTTCTTTGGCCCTCGATGTTACGCCGACCTGTCATAGCAATCTGAAGCCCATCTAACCTACACTATTCCATGTACGTCCATATGCTTGTCCAATGACGACTTAAATGTACTTAAAGTTGGCGAATCTACTACCGTTGCAGGCAAAGCATTCCAAACCCTTACTATTCTCAGAGTAAAGAAAATACCTCTGACACCTGTCAGATATCTATCACCCCTCAATTTAAAGCTATGCCCCCTCGTGCTCGTCGTCACTATACTTGGAAAAAGGCTGTCCCTGTCCACTCTAACACTCTGATTATCTTCTACGTCTCTATTAAGTTATCTCTCCATCTTCGTCTCTCCAACGAAAACAGCCTCAAGACCCTCAGCCTTTCCTCGTAAGACCTTCACTCCATACCCGGCAACATCCTAGTAAATCTCCTCTGCACCCTTTCCAAAGCTTCCACATCCTTATAATGTGTAGACCAGAACTGTATCCAATACTCCAAGTACAGCTGCACCAGAGATTTGTACAGCTGTAGCATAACCTCATGGTTCCGGAACTCGATCCCTATCTTAATAAAAGCTAAAACACTGTATTACCTTCAATGAACGTTTGTACACAACAGAACAAGACCTGTAACATTGTACAGAAAAAGGTATTGTGAGAAGAACTCAGTGCAGAGTTCCGAGTCTGTGGCCAGAATTGTGCATTCACCGTTAGTGACCATGTGTCTGTCATTTTTGAATACTGCTCAGTATGCGTCACTAATTGCAGTGGAGCAAGTTACTTCAATTTTCTTATGATTCATTCAGTGACAGATTCCTGACATCCATGGAGTGGTCTCATGATATTATAAAGATAGCCAAGGGAAAAACATAGTCAATGAAATACATGGCCAAGAGAAATTATCGCTACGTGTGAAGTTGATCAATGTTGATTTCCTTTCACCTCGTCTGTACGAAAAGGAACAGATGGTATCTATTATTAACAGGGAAAGAATAGCATAGCATGACTAATTTCATTCAAATCATCTGTGCAGCGACTTGTTCTTAGCCTGAAAGCAGTTCCTGCAAATGCTTTCATTGTTTTGTTTGTTAATGATCAGTTTCTTGTAACAGTCCTCGAATTATTGTGTCGTGATTGATTTTCTAATTCATGATCTAACCTATATAGAACTGAACATTCCATTGTGATTGTTAAATTGTATACTTCTCTAACTGGTATTTGATGGACCAGTAATTACCTTTTGGTTCAGAGGCCGAACACATAGCAGGCTTTCTGATTGTCTCTCATTATGACAAGATGCATGCAATTGAATTATATTGATATAAGTCAGCGATTGATACACACAGCAATCAGTCTGGACATTATAAATATTAATATTGTTAAATCATCCGTAATGAAATGAATAGTGCTTTGTTTCAATAAATAAAAATTAGATCCATGAAATGATAAAATGATACTGAAAATGTTGCATTAATATTCAAGTTACTAAGAATGACATAAGCAGTCAGCATTATAATACGCAACTTAATTGCTGTAGGTGCTAATATTCCAAATGAGATTTCACTCACCCCTCTTTACTTTGCCAAATGATGAGGATATTCTGTTGTAAATTAATTCATGTCCTTTCCAATTTTCCCTGATTGAATTTTGTGCTGTTCACCACAACTGCATCAAGTTAAAGTGTCTTTCACATGTTAACCATTATCTGCTTAAAGATATTCGTCCTTCAGGTAAACCATGTTTATTTAACATCATTGTTATGATAATTGCTTCCAGTAGAGGTTCCAAAACTGGAAATATCTTATGTGTGACCACACAAGCAAACACTTCAGAATTTCTTCAGGCTTTTATTACATCTGCCTCAAACTATGCCTTTTCCCGGAAAAAAATTGCAACATTTCTGTTGTTCAACATCTCATTTATCAACATGGAGATCACAATTGTGCAAATTCCATTAATCATATTCGAAACAGTTTTATTGTCTTTGAGGTGTTAGTGTTGGACTGGGGTGGACAAAGTTAAAAAATCACATGATACCAGGTTATACTTTAACAGGTTTATTTGGAAGCACTAGCTTTCAGAGCACCACTTCTTCATCACCACTTGATGTAGGAGTGATGTTCTGAAAGCTAGTGCTTCCAATTAAATCTCTTGGACATAATCTGGTGTTGTGTGATTTTTAAGAGTTTTCTGTAATTGCTGATTTTTAGTTTCTTTCATCTACTATACACATATATCGCCCTGTACTGTTTATTGTTTTATGCTGTTACCGAATTGTTTTGTGACTTTAAATTATATGTAAATATACACATATTTGGTCCTCCTAAGTTGCAACACCAATTGCCATGTTTCACATTTTAATTTGTGAAGGTTTTTTGATACATTTATTGCACTGATTTATAAGAGTTTTCTTCTGATCCTCAAGATACCTTTTTCCCCTCACTCTCAAATTTTTTAATTCACACATTGTATTTTGCAGTTAATTTAACGGCAATTGTAATCATCTCAAGTGGAAGATGTGGCCTGTCTACCCGCACCATTCGCTATCTGGTGTCCATGGCAATGGCAGATCTATTGGTTATCGTCAATGGGATCATATTGTTGAGGATTAATTCTTATTATTTCAAAGTTCCTTTCCTGAACATCACTCCTGTCTGCAGTGTAATCATTGTCCTGGTTTATGCAGCCACAGAATGTTCAGTCTGGTTCACTGTCACTTTCTCCTTTGATCGATTTGTGTCCATTTGTTGTCAGAAGCTGAGAACCAAATATTGTACTGAGAAAAACGCAACTGTGATTTTGACAACAACTTGCATTTTGATATGTTTGAAGGACATTCCATTTTACTTTACATTTGAAGCTGGGGAGATAACTAACAATGTTCCCTGGTTTTGTAATGTGAAAGAAAGCTACTACACTGATCCTGGCTGGATGGCATTTGACTGGTTTGATAAATTGTTAACTCCATTGCTTCCGTATGTTTTAATTTTGTTACTCAATGCTCTGACTGTTAGATATATTTTAGTCATCAGCCAGGTCCGTAAGGGACTGAGGGTTCATTGTGAAGGGGATAATCACCATGACCCAGAGATGGTGAACAGAAGGAAGTCTATGATTTTACTCTTTACCATATCTGGCAGCTTCATTCTTTTGTGGCTTGTGTATGTTGTAGAGTTCTGCTTTTACAACATCATTGGAATTAACCCAGAATATTACAATGATTCTTTATATATGTTAGCTGAATTTGCAAATATGCTGGCCAGTTTAAATTGCTGCACAAACGCATTTATTTATGGGGTGACTCAATCCAAGTTCAGAGAACAATTCAAGAGCATGATGAAACATCCAGTTACGTTATTTATCATATTCCTTAACAAACAAAACAATTAAAAATACTCAGAGGTGTGGTATATAAGTGAAGGAATGCTAGGAAAACAGTAATAGTATGTCACACTCCCATGTCTGTTGAAAGTCGGAATAAACATTTGCAGATTATTTCTAATATTTTTTCCGATGCTGATTAATTCTAAAGTAACCATGTTCCACACTATTTTCCGAAAGGACTACCACACAGCTCACAGCGCCTCACGATTTATCATGGGAGGAAAAGAAATTCCTATCTTGCCCATTGACATCAAAGAAACCTGTCACTACCAGTGTCAAATATTGAAAAGGAAACTAGGGGTAAAGCAAACGTTTTACCCCTTGCAGCTGTATCTTGAGGATAACTCTGAACAAACCGTTTTTTCCCCTTAAAATGTTTCTCACAAGTGGCAGTACCTGGGTGTGTATGACCCTGATCCATGCAGCTGGCAACTCTTACAGACAAAGTTACATACACACATTTCTTATTATTTTCTGCATGTCTAATGGGAAAGAACGATTCAGATTATGAGGGACTTGTACAAAGAAAGCTGATTACTTCCTATCAGAGTATGGCCTAAGATACTCGCTGCTGTATTTACTGCTTCTTTTTGGAAGGGTTTGAAATTGCTGGTTGAGCATTGGGAACGTGCATTTGAATTCGGCAGGATGAAAATAAATCTGTTCATGGGCGTGTGTAAAAATATCAAATATCTTCTGGAAGCGCAAAGATATTAAATTAACTGCTTCAAAAACGTAGAATACATTTGTTAGGCATGATTTTCTGTATATGAAAACATCCCAAATGTGCTTAATCTCTGCATTTCTCAGTGCTCTGATGTTACTTAAATTGCACTCAAAATTTTTCCCTACCATAAATGTTAAGCTTAGTAACCTGTAGTTAACTTATTTTTGTGTCCTTCCCTTATGAATAAAGGCAATATGTTTTCCAACCTTCTCGTACTTTCCCAAAATTTGGAGCATTGGAAGATTGCTGCTATCACATCCAATATCTCTGTACTTTAATTCTTTACTATTTTGGGATTCATCCTGTCAGGTCCGTGTGACAGATTAGCTTTTAGCCACATTAGTTTCCCTATTGTTTATTCTCCTGCACCAATTATTGCATGTGTTTAATCTCCACCTTTTCCCCCTTGATTCTTTACCACTTCGGGATGTGATCTGTACCTTCGACAATTAAAATTGATTTAACTCCTCAGCCACTTTCTGGTTTCTCATGTAATTTTCCTCTGCCCAAATCTCTAACAAACCAATGTTCATATTGGACTCTTTCTTGATTGTTTTAGGTTGAAAAAGCTTTTGTTGTCCATGTTAATATTCCTTTAAGATTTACTCTAAAAGTTTCTCGTGTCCCTGTTTATTTTTCTGTAATAATCTTTTGTCAGTTCTTCATATTCATTACAGGTTTACTTGGAGAGTTGGTATTACCTATGTTTATGATGCTTTGATCATCTTTTGTTAGTTATTAAACAGTCCCAATCCTCTGACATGTAAGTGGATTAGAGAAACTTGCATTTCACGATTGACGGAGCTTTGTTATAAAGACATGAATTATATTCATTGAACAAGCTAAGTTGATATTATTGGGTTTAATTATAACTAATGCAGATCTTGATACTATCACATGAAGTAACAGTTCTTAACTTTCTTTGAAATGGTTTTATGAGTAACTAGAAGACATTAATCTCATATTATTGAATCACAGTTATTGGTGAAGTTTTAGCTGATATGTAACATAGATTCAGGCTTCCAATTTTCCATAAGACAGAATGAGTCGATTCCCAACTTTTCGTCCTCATCAAGAAATCGTAATCATAGTTGTATCCTTGTACCAGCTTGTTTTCTTCTTTTAAGTAAGTTCAACAGTTGTGTTAAGTTTAACTTAGTTACAAAATGCTTTGTTTTGCAATTGTCTAATCTTGAGAATTAGCATACCTTGTATAACAGTTTCTTGAAGTTAGTTTTTTTGATCTTCCGCAAAACATTTGCCTTTAAATTATAAAGTGCAACCTGAAAGTATTTTCCGATATTCAAACACAGCAGAACCAAAAGCAAAAGAAATACTCTACTGATATATCTGTTTGATTTCATGGGAGTTTGGACAACTGGAGTGAAGACTGGGACATAAGCTCCAGGATATCAATTTTTGAGTCCAAACTGCAAATGTCTTCCTTTTACTTTAACAATGATGTTAACAACATTTCAAATTATCTCTTATCTTTGGAAACTAAGAATAGCAAAACTTAATGAAGAAAATGGGATAATTGATAACTGACAACTTTATGAACACATCGGGAGATGACATCAGTCAAAGCCTATCGCCATCTAGAGCCAATTATTAACTATGAGAAGCTGAAAATCCTTACCTTCTGATATATTCACTGTCCTACCACCTAGCTACTGTGAGGGGACTCATAGATTTTTTAATCCCTCACAAGACCGATTATGACAGGTGCAACAGTAAAATAAATTCTTATGAGACAAGTGTGAGTGTGTTCATTCACTAATCCCAAAAGAGTAGTGTGCAGATGTCAAAATTAATTCGGAAATCCATTACATTGTTACTGGTTATCGTAAGAGGAATTGAATATAAAATTGGGAGTTTTGTGTAGGTTTCTGCTCATGTTATAAAGGACAACGTTGACCCATCATGTGGTGCATGGTGTGAAGTGTTGTTCATATTATTTAAGAATTACTTAGTTCACTTGATGCAGTTGATATATAGTTTATCAGCAAAGGGTCATAGAGATGTCCAGCGTGAAAACAGATCGTTTGGTCCAACTTGTCCATACTGACCAGATATTCTAAATTCATCTCATCCCTTTATCCTGCATTTGACCCATATCCTTCTAAACCGTTCCTATTCATAAACCCATCAAAATGCTTTTTAAATGTTACAAGTGTACCAGCCTCCACAACTTCCTCTCGTTGCTCAATTTCACAGAAGCACCAACCTCTGCATATTAGATTAGATTAGACTTACAGTGTGGAAACAGGCCCTTCGGCCCAACAAGTCTACACCGACCCGCCGAAGCGCAACCCACCCATACCCCTACATTTACCCCTTACCTAACACTACGGGCAATTTAGCATGGCCAATTCACCTGACCCGCACATCTTTGGACAGTGGGAGGAAACCGGAGCACCCGGAGGAAACCCACGCAGACACGGGGAGAACATGCAAACTCCACACAGTCAGTCGCCTGAGTCGGGAATTGAACCCGGGACTCTGGTGCTGTGAGACAGCAGTGCTAACCACTGTGCCACCGTGCCGCCCATATATTATAAAATTGCACCGAAGGTCCCTTTTAAATCTTTGCCCTCTCATTTTAAACCTATACCATCCACGTCTGTGCTACCCAAACCCAGGGAAGTGTCCTTGTCTATTCACCATATCCATGATTTTATAATCCTCTAGCAGTTCACCCCTTAGCCTCTGATGCTACAGGGAAAACAGCCCCAGCCTATTCAACATGGTACATGGACGGGGCAGGTTGTCTTACAAGGAAAGCTTGTACAAACCAAGGTTTTGTCCTTTGCAATTTAGAAGAGTAAGAGATGACTTTATTGAAAGAGATAAGTCCCTTGCTAGCTTGACTAGGTAAATGTATTTTGGTATTGAAAAAAAAATTGCCAACGTGTTAAAACAAAATGGTCGTTCATTTATCACAGAGTTATTGAGATTCTCTGTCTCAAAAGGTTTTGCATGCTGATTAATTGGATGTTTTTGAGGCAGAGTTGGATATATTATCTGTAAACAAGGAGGTTATTGGGGATTGGAGAAAATATGTGGGATGCGATCATCACTATTGTGTGGCAGTTAATGAAGGGAGGATGTGTTGTAATTAATGGTTTCCATCATCCTGACGTTGGCAGGGTGAGAGTGCAGCAACATTGTTTGTCATGACTAAGGGTTGGATCTAGGGCTCTGATGTTGTTTGACAACTGTTCAACTGTTGCAACAGGTGGAAGCTCAATGAGTGCCAGTAAGAAGGGAACACGTAGTTTCCCAGATGCCTTTCATTACCAGTAATACTCGTGACACAAGGGTCAAGTTAACCATCTCCCCTTGACATTCGATGGCAATACCATTGCCGGTTCCTCATCACGAAAATTCAGGGAGTTACCATTGGCTAGGAACTGGACGTGACATATAAATTCAGTAGTTAAGAGAACAATGTAAACGCATGGAATTCTGCAACGAGTAACTTATCACCTAACTCCCCAGACTCTGCCTAACATCGACAGGCAGAGATCAAAAGTGTAATGGAATACTCCCCATTTGCCTGAATGTGTGCAACTCCAGCTACATTCAAGAAGCTTGACACCATCAATGAGAAATCAGCTCACTGACTGGACTACATCTACAAAAGTTAAGATACTCCATTAGCAGCAATGAGCAGAAATACACCAAAGGCTCTTAGATTGTATCGTCCCAACCAAATACCACTTCAGTCCAGAAGGGCAGCAAATACATGGGCACAGCAACATCTAACAGTCACTTCAAGCCGCTCTTCATTATGATTTGGTAATGTTGCATTATTCTTTTATTGTTGTTGGGTCAGATTACTGAAATTTCCTCCCAAATGGCATTGTGGTCTACCTGCAGCTCATGGACAGCACTGGTTCAAAAATGCAGCTCAATATCAACTTATCGATGGACAAGTATAAATGGGCAATAGACATTTGCCCTGCCAGTGATGCTTTTTTCTGTCAAGTAAATAAACAAAAATAAGAAAAATTGATATTTTTCCATGTTGAACAATATTGAGAGAACGCACTGAAGATGGTAAGTGCACAAAATATACTCTGGGTGGGGCACATCAATGTTCATTCCTGAGGTGGCTTAGCAGCAGTATTACTGATCGAGCTGGTGGTGTCCTAAAGGACATAGCTACTAAACTGTGTGTGCGACAGATGGTGAGGTAACCAGCAAGACAGAAAAGCATACATGACCTCATCCTATTCAATCTATCAGTTGCAGATACACCTCTCCCTGATGAAATGGCAAGAGAGAGACCAATGCACAGTATTTGTGGAGACAAAGTCCCGTCTTCAAAATGACAATAATTTCCATTGTGTTATCACTGATCTAAATAGAACATAATATTCCTAATAATGGGCCTGCACCTGAAATGTTGATTCTCCTGCTCTGTCTATTCTTTTCTAGTATCAAACTCTTCAACTTATACTTCAAACAGATCCAGCAAATCAAGGCTGGACATCCTTGAGGAGCTCGGAGAAAGTCAGGACTGCAGATGCTGGGGATCAGAGTCGAGTGTGTGGGGCTGGAAAAACACAGCAGGTTAGGCAGCATCTAAAGAGCAGAAGAATCGACATTTTCGGCATAAAGCCTCATTCCTATTGAAGGGCATATGCCGGAAATGTCAATTCTCTTGCTCATTGGATGCTCCCTGACCTGCTGTGCTTTTCTAGCACCACACTCTCGATCCTTAAGAGCTGTAGGCCACCAGCAGTAGCAGGATTGTACTCCAGCACATTCTGCAACTTCATAGTCTGACATATCCCCCATTTAACCCCAACCACGCTAGGTAATCAATTCTGTTTCAATGGAGAGAAACAGGAGCAGCACCAGGCAGGTCTGAAATTCAAGTATCAAACTGATGAAGCTACCAAACATGGCTATTTGCACAACACATTGCATAAGAAACAAGTGATTGAACAAAGTGATCCCACAACCAATGTATCTGCTCTAAGCACGGCATGCCTGCCAAATCCAGTCGTGAATGGTGGTGAATGGTTAAACAACTGACTGAAGGAGGAGGCTACACAAATATCCCTATTCTTAATGATGGAAGAGTCCAGCACATCTGGGAAAAGGTAAGGCTGAAGGTTTTGCAGCAACCATCAGCTGGAAGTGCTGTGTTAATAATTTATCTCAGCCTCCTCCAGTGGCCCCCAACATTACTGATACCATTCTTCAACTGATTCGATTTAATTCATGTGATATCAAGAAACAGTTGGAAAGACTGGACATTGCAAATCCAACAGACCCTGACAACACTCTGGAAATACTGAAAACATGTACTCCAGATCTTACTGCTCCCTCAGCATGTTGTCCAGCACTGTTGTAACACTGGCAGCTACCTGAGAATGTAGACAATTGCTCACGTATGTCCTGTAATAAAAAAGGGCAAATCCAACCCAGTCAATTGCCACCCCATCAGTCTACTGTCGATTATCAGTAAAGTGGTGGAAGGTGTCATCAACAGTACTATTGAGCATCACCTCTCAGCAATAACCTGCTTAGTGATGCCCAGTTTTGGTGCAGACATGATAATAGCACTGTACTCCAGAGATGAGGTGAGAGTGACTGATGTTGATATCAACGCTACATTCGACCAAGTGTGGCATCAAGGTGTCCAGTGAAAACTGGAAACAGTTGGCAACAAAGAGCAGAATCTTCAGTCGTTACTTGACACATTGATTGCTGGTCATGGTTGTTCGGGGTCAATCATCTCAGTTCCACAGCATCTCTGCATGAGTTACTGAGAGTAGTGTCCTAGGGCTAACCATCTTCACCTGCTTCATCAATGACCTTTCCTCCATCATAAGGTCTGAAGTGGTTATGTTCACTGATGATTGCACAATATTCACAACTCCTCAGATCCTGAAGTAGTCCCTGTTCAAATGGAATAATCTCTGAACAATATCCAGGCTTGGGCTAACAAGAAGCAAGTAACATTATGCCACATAAATGTCAAGCTATGACCATGACCAAATCGAGGCATCTCGTCATCATTTCCTAACTTTCAATGGTGTTACGATCTCTAAAACCCTCACTATCAACATCTTTGGAGTTGTCGTTGATCAGAAACTCAACTGGATGCACCACATAAACACGGTGGCTAAAAGAGCAGGTCAGAGACTTGGCATGCTGCAGTGAGTAACCCACCTCACGACTCTTCAAAACCTGAACACCATCTTCAAGGCATACCTCCACAATGTAATGGAATACAGAATACCCCCAGATGCCTGGGTGAGTGCATCCCCAACAACACTCAAGAAGCTTGACTCCATCCAGGACAAAACAACCTGTTTAATTGACACTGCATTCACAATCATTCACTCCCTCGACAACCGATACTGAGTAGCTGCAATGTGTACCATCTATAAGATACGATGCAAAATTTCACCAAAGATCCCTACACAGCAAATTTCAAACCCACGACCACTTCCATCCAGAAAGAGAAGAGCCAGTAGATTATATGGACACCACCACCATCAACTTCTCCTCCAAGCGGCTCACCATCCTGACTTGGAAATATATCACAGTCACTTAAGTGTCACTGACCAAAACTCCTGAACCTCCCTCCTTCATGACATTGGGGTCAACCCACTGCTGTTGGACTGCAGCAGTTCAAGAAAGCAGCTTACTATGACCTTTTCAGAGTCCACTGGACATGGGCAATACATGCTGACCATCCAGTGACACACAACTCCCCAAAAATGAATAAAAATAATCACAGCAGTGATGAGAGATAATGTACTCAATGAAAAATAGCAATTCATCTATTGCTGCTGGGTAAAATTGCAGAATTTATGCCCAAAATCATTCTACGTCTAAATACAGCAAATGGACGAGATGAATTTTTGAAGGCAGTTTAACACCCCTTTTACAAGGACAACTGGAGAGAAGTAACAAATGCTGGCCAGAGAATCTCAAATTGTTATAAAACAAAACCTGCCACAGCTTCTCAAAAACTTGCTTTTTAAACAAATCTGACCAGGTTGCTTTAACTAACACCATCATTCAAACCTTGCCATTGACAGTACTCAAATTAAAGACATTTGCAATGAATCCAGATTTCTCAATTGCAACAAGTTCACTAATATGAATTGTCTGTAAGCCCATAAGATTTCTGAACAGAATTATGCCATTGAGCCCATTGAATCTGTTCCACTATTCGTTAATGGCTGTCATGTTTCTAAATTTCATTCTTCTGCCTTCTCCTCATAAACTTTGATTCCTTTACCAATCCAGACCCTGTTTATTTCTGTCATAAATAAACTCAATGACTTGTCCTCCACACTCGTCTGCAGTCATGACTTCCACAGATTCATTGTCCTCTGTCTGAAGAAATTAATTCTCATCTCAGTTATAAAGGTCATTCAGTTACTCTGAGACTGTGTCCTGGAACAGCACCCTCCTCTATGAGTGGAAGCATCTTCTCCATGTCTTGTTTTTCCACGACTCATATGAATTTGTACGATTCAATTAGATCTCCCTCATCTTATAAATTATGAGTAAAAGGCCTGGACGCCTCAAACGCTTCTCATATGATAAGACACTCATCACTGAGATCATTGCTGTTAACCATTTCTACCCCACCAGCCCACCTCCAACTCATCTTTCCATTGATACAGGGCCCAGATGTGCCGACAGTATTTCAAATGTGATCTGACAGGAGCCTTTTTGAACCTGAATAGTATAGCTCGCTTCTTTCTTTTCTAGCCCTCTTGAAATGAGTTCCAGCATTGCATTTACCTTCCAACTGCCAAGTGAAGCTGCATGTTAACCTGAACAGAATATTGAAGTAAAATTCTCAAGTTCCTTTGCACTTTAATTTTTTACTTTTAGAAAATTATTTATTCCTTCACTTTTCCTGACAAAGTGTATAACCTCAGACTTTCCCACATTTCCCTCCAACTGACACTTCTTTGCCCACTTGGCAAGCATATCTGAGTTCTTTTGCAGTCTCCCCCTTCCTCATGCTACCTGCCCCTCCATCTACCTTTGTTTCATCAGCAAATTTAGCAACAATGCTCTTGGTTCCTCAGTCGAAATCATTAATGTCTAGCGTGAATAGTTGTGGTCCTCACACGGAAACCCCACAGAACTCCACTCGTCACTGCTATCCTGAAAATGATCCATTTATCCTTCCTGTTTGTCTTTTGTGATTCAGCCAATCCTCTACCAATGCAAGTCCGGTGCCCCTAACTTCATGGGCTCCTATCTTATTTAACAGCCTCTTGTTCAGCAACTTGTCAAAAGCCTCTAGCAAAACAATTGGATTGCATTCATTGGCTCTCCCTTGTCTAACCTACTTGTTACCTCCGTGAAGAATTCTAGCAGATTTATCAGGCACGACCACCACTTGGCGAAGCTGTGCTCACTCAGCACTATTTTACCATGCACTTTTAAGTACTTTTCAATCTCATTATTTCTAATGGCCTCTAAAATCTTACCAACGACTGAGGTCAGGTTAACAGGCCTATTGTTTTTGTCTACTTCCTCCCTCTCTTCTGAAACTGGTGTGTTAACTCACCCATTTTCCAGCAGTTTGGAACGCTCCCTGATTCCAATGATTTCTCAAAAATCGCTTTCAGTACCACCACAATCTCTTCAGCTATCTCCTTCAGAACTCTAGGGTGTAGCCCATCCAGTCTGGATGAACTATGCACCTTCAGATCTTGCAGCTTCCACAACACCTTCTCCTTCCTGATGGCCTTCACACCCCCCTCTGCCCCATGACACGCTTGAAGTTCTGGGATGTTGTTGGTATTCCCCCAATGTGAAAACTAACGAAAAGTTACCTCTGCCATTTCTTTTTTCCCCCTTTACTACTTCTCCAGACTCATTGTACAGGATGCAATGTCCTATTTTGCATCTCCTGCATCATTGTGACGTCTACAACAGGCTCTTACAAATTTATTTTGTATTACGTGCTATCCTGCTCCCATATTTCGGCACCTCCGTCGTTATTCTTTTTTTAGTCATCTGCTGCGAGCTTTTAAATGGTTCCGAATGCAAATCTTCACAGCATCACATGATTTTCCGTTTGCTTTGATGTTGCTCCTGACTTTCCCTGTCAGCCATGTTTGCCCCATCCTCCCCATATTCTGATTCTTCTTTCGAGGATTAATTTTGTCTTTGTCTCCCGGATTCATTCGAGAAACACCTGCCATTGCTTTTCTACCATTTTCCCAATTTCTTCCAGTCCGTTTGTATCAACTCCTCCAATGTAATTCTAATACATCTGACTTATGCTTCTCCCGGTCAAACCAGGGTGAATTCTCTCATATTATGGTCACTTAACCTAGGGGTTCCACCACCTTCAGCTAGCGAATCAAGTCTGCAACATTGCATATCATTAAATCTACAACTGCCTCTTCCCACGTAGGGACTCCGACATTTTGATCCAATAATAACCCTGTGGATGCACCACCAATGTATTTCCTTTCGACAGACTACCAACCCTGACTTTCCCAGTACACCTGCACATTGACGTCCCACATGATTGCCTTTCTTGCATGCCTTTCCTATTTCCTGTTTTAGTTCATGTGCACAACTTCCATCAGTCTCTTTTTCCCTTTGGAGTTCCCCAACTCTGCCCATACAGATTATATTTCTTACTAACAAGGCAGCCCCGTCCCCTGTATCCATCTGCCTGCCCTTCCAATAGGACATCCTGCTTGGATAGTCCCTTCAGATCGATCAGAAGGGGCATGATTCACCCGGACTGGGTGGACTATACCCCAGAGTTCTGAAGGTGATATTATGATCCTCTTGAAGCCATGTCTTTATGACACACACAGAATTATACCCGCCAATTTCAATCTGATCTACAAGTTCATTTATCTTGTTTCGCATACTGTGCGTGCCTATTTATTATATCCTGAGCTCTGCATTGACCACTCCCTCTTTCGGAGACATCCGCTCATCTGCTGCACTTGAAGTTAGATTAATTTTCCTTTTCATGCTGTCTAAACTATCACTTGTTTCAGAAACCTTAACCTCAGCTGAGCCCTCCCTGCCATGGCATGTTCCATAATTTTGCATGCAATTGACGTTCCCCGCCATACTGTTTAGTTTAAAGTCGTATCCATGGGTCTCGTTATGCCATTCAGGAGGACTCTGTTCCCAGCACGATTTTGGTAGAACCCATTTCATCGGAAAAGCTCTCTCTTTCAACAATAATGGCATGAATGTCCCATGATTTCAAACCCATTTCTCCTGCGCTAATCTTTGAGCAATGTATTTACCTCTTTAACCTTGTTGACAGTTTGTCAATTTGATCTTGGCCGAGGTAATAATCCATATTTTCTCTGATCTTTGACTGCAACCGTAGGTGCTCATATTCCCTGAGCAGAAACCCTTTGCCTTTCTAATTATGTCTTTAGTCGCTCCGTGATCTGTATCTTTCCCCTGCCACTCCAAGTACCTCTCCAGCCTGGATGAAAACATTTCTGAAGAAGTGCCACTGGACCAAAACAGTAGCTCTGCTGCTCCCCACAGGTGCTGAGATTTGCAGCGTTTTTTCTGTTTGTTGCTGATTGACAGTTCGTTTATTTAGTGAGCAAGCAATCCAGTAATGAACGCTGAGGAATCTCATCACGCACAACCTTCTTGACACACACACACATCCGCAAAACCCTGGTTAACTTTGTGCAAAAAGAATACTTTGCTCCCTGCCCACTGTAATGTGGGTTTAAACTTGCCATTTTGTAAGTATTCCATGTGCTTTCACTGTCGTGACTGGACTGCTACATGTTTATTCTTTCTACCCTTTCTAATTAAAGAATATACATTTAAAACTTGGTCATCTTTTGTTTTATTGCCTCCATCTGATCTCCCAGATCTAACCTTTATGTAGCTCCACTGTATCACTTTAATTATTACACCTCAGCTTGGTCTACTTCGACTTTTCCCAAATCAGAGATCTTTTGCTGGGTAAACATTTCTCTTTTTACATAAGTAGTCTAAATCTACTTTAATTATGAATATTTTGAAAAAAAATTATACCACTTTCACTTGCCCCATTTAATCATCTAAATCCAGATCCTTTCCCATCGCTTTCCTCATTGGGCTTGTATGTAACAGGCAAAACAAAAAGAAAAACTGCTTAATTCGTTTTAATTTTTGGGCCCATTCTTTGTCTTTCACAGTACTCTTACCCCAGTTAATATTAGAGGAATTAAAATTCCAGGTTGTCTCATTGTTTTTATATTTATTGGAGACTTACCTATCTACTTCACTCTATGACCTGTTTCCATGCGTTTGGGGTTCTTCGGCAAATTAGTGGTCGTTTTGTTTCTACCCGTACTGTCTCGTTTGATTATCCTTTTGTTAGCGCATTTCACCTCATATTTATGAATGCTTATCTAATCAACAGTGCAAACATCAGCACCTTTTGAACTTTTGTCTACAAACTTTCTACACTGAAATGTCGAGTTGCCTTGCCTGCGAATCTTTTAATTTGTGAAGCTACATAAACTTGAGATGCTAACATAAGTGGGCGTGAGGACTCCCTGAGTGATCAAGTTATATTGTGGAATATTTTGCAGCGCTGAATCCGGCACCAGTACAGAGAATCCTTAGGTAGACATTGTTAATGCGATTCTTTTCTCAATATGAAATCAGTTTGAATATCTATGACAATTGAGAGCAGATATTACACAGATATTACAACTAACTAACCACGCTTGAAATGGACAGTCACATTGCCGATTGCAGTACAACAGTCCTCAGCAGTCAATCCAAGTTCTGACTTCATTCACTGAATGAATACAGCAGAATGCAGTGATCCATTGAACAGCATGAGATATATAGATGGATCTGACTGTGTTTGAGTAATGAAAACCAAATCTGGGAGAATAATGTTTCTTATTTCCATGAGTTAAATGATATTGTCAAAATTAATCACTATTTACGTTTTAATAATTCAATCTCAGTACTAGCTGTATATTCTATCAACACTGGGAGTTAACTAACTATTTCAAAGTGAAGCAAAGTTGAATGATTACCACTGAGGATAAATTAAGGCTCCGTGCATGCGTCACCTCAGAAATAGTTGGTAGATATTGTCTGTGGCATTACAGAATACATGACATCACAAATGGGCACGGTGGCACAGTGGTTAGTACTGCTGCCTCACAGCGCCTGAGAACCGGGTCAAATCCCAACTCAGGCGACTGACTGTGTGGAGTTTGCACGTTCTCTCCGTGTCTGCGTGGGTTTCCTCCCACAGTCCAAAGTTGTGCGGGTCAGGTGAATTGGCCATGCTAAATTGCCCGTAGTGTTAGGTAAGGGGTAAATGTAGGGGTATGGGTGGGTTTCGCTTCGGCGGGTCGGTGTGGACTTGTTGGGCCGAAGGGCCTGTTTCCACACTGTATGTTTAATCTAATTTAATCTAAAAAAAAGTGAGGATTTGACGAATATGGAAACATTTCACAGCATAATTAAAATACAGTGCACAATGATTATTGTCATTGCTGTCCCTCGTAAGTGATTATGATCATTGACATTCTCTAATCTTCATGGTTTCAGAATTTACAATGATTGGTAATGTTGCATGATCTAGTGGGCACCGTTATGGTATATTAAAGTCTTGATGAAGGGCTTGTTCCCGGAACGTCGAGTCTCCTGCATCTGGGATGCCGCCTAATCTGCTGTGCTTTTCCAGTTCCCTTTTTTTCGATAGTAATATCAGCTGTCACTCAAATTTTGTGAGTGACATCTGCATTTTCAATTCGTTACTGAGACAGATTCATGGCTCTCTCGATTGTCACTTTATTAGTTGAATTAAATACTACACGCAGCAGCATTAAACTTGTAGATACTGCACAGAGAAAGGTACTTCTGTGAGTAACTGACTGTAGATTTCTGTGTCACAAAACCAGAAGTATACATACAACGTCATTAACCAAATAACACTGTAATTATTGAATAATGTTAAATATGTGCCACTAACTGCAATGGAACAAGTTGCTTCAATTTTCATTCAGGTGACAGATTCCTGTAATTCATGGAGTGGCCTCCTGTTTTTCTGAATATAAAATGCTTTGCTATGGCAGTTTCCCAATTATTTCGTGATCTGAAATTGAGAAAAGTTGTTTCTAATTCCACATGATCTGCACAGACAGAAACGGGTAGGAAGTATTTATGCCAGGGGAATAAGCGTACAGTACAGTTACTGGATTCAAATAATCTGGGCTATGACTCATTCTTAACCTGAGTATAGATAAAACAAATACTTCCATTGTTTTGGTGTTAAATGATAATTTTCTTTTCCTGCATTTCTTCAAACTAATCTATCGAAATAGCTGGTTTAATTCATGGTTTGTCCATTAATGAGGCTGAAGTTTCGGTTGTAATTGTTGAATCGTCAACCTCTCAATCTGATAAATATTTGCTAGACCAGAAATTAACTAATGGTTCGAAAGATTAACACATCCTAAGCTGTAGCAAGCATTGTGATTAAATGTCGTTATAGCAAGACACACAATGTTGAATTACATTGATGTAGTCAAAGATAAAAAAAACCACTAGATTATAGTCCAACAGTTGCATTTTAAATCATAAGCTTTGGGGCACACACTGCTTCCTCAGGCAACTGATGGGGGAGAGTATGTCGGACAGAGAATTTATAACTTCATAAATTTTGCTTCCGATGTATTCTCTCCTAATAGCTGTCTGAGGAAAGAGTGGGTCTCCAAAGATTTGTGATCACAAATAAACTTGTTCTACTATAAACAGGTGTAGCGTGCGTTTTGACTTTGTCCAGTCCAGTCCAATGTCGGCACCTTCACAGCATGGCAATATTGATAGAGATCATCATTGATATAATCGGAGATAATCCATGCATTGTAAATAGCAAAGTCTTTAAACCATTAGTACTGAAATGGATTGTACATTACTACAACAGACAAAAAAAATAGCAGCGGAAATAATTAAAGTAAATTAATGACTGTGCTTCCTCAATGTTCGGGAAACCTAAAATGGCGTTGACTAAGCAGCATTGGATCAGGTAATTTAGTATGAGATCTCTCTCACACATCTTTACTTTGCCAAATTACTAGAATTTTCTATTGCGTAATACTTCGTGTGCTTAGCTGCTCTTTCATCAATTAAACCTGTAATGTTCACCATAACTGCTCAAAGTTAAAGTTCACATGTTAGCCATTCTCTGCTTAAAGATATTGTCCTTCCTGTAGACCAAATTTATTTAACAGAAGTCTTGCAATAACACTATCTCCCTTTAGTTTACAACTGCTGGAATAACTTGCCTGTGAGTACCCTAGAATATCTTTCAGAACTTAGTCAGGCTTCTATTATGTCTAACCTCAATCTTCGTATTTCCATTGAAAGTATTTTGCACCATTTGCTCAATACAGAGATCACAATTGCACAAATTTCCTTAATTGTTTTGTAGGAATTTATTGTAATTGCTGTTTTTAAGTTTGTTTCCACGATATCAGAAACTCCATGCCTTGGTTTATTTTCTTTATATAATGTCCCTGAATTAATTTGTCATCTAAGTACAATTTAAATCTGCACATCAGGAACCTTCTTTAATTGCCAACATCAATAATAATCTTTTTAGTGTTTACATTTGTCAAGATTTTTTGATACATCTATTGCACTATTTTATGAGAGTTTAGCTGTGATCCTTACGGATACCTCTGTGTCCCAGACTCTTCAATTTTGCATTTCCTGCATTGTTCCTTCCAGTTAATTTAGTGACTATGTTGGTCTTTTCATGTGAAAGACGTGGCCTTTCCAACTATTTGAACATGTGAATTGCGAATCTAATGGTTATCATCAATGGAACCATTTTGCGGTGGATACATTCTTATTATTTCACAGTATCTTTTCTGAACGTCACCCCTGTCTGTAGTGTTATCTTGTGCTGTCTTCTGCACTCACAGAATGTTCACCGTCATTTTCTCCTTTGATCGATTTGTAGCCATTTGTTGGCAGAAACTGTAAAAAATATATTGTACTGGGTTAAAAAAAACGCAAGTATGGTTTCGACAGCAACTTACATTTTGCTTTGTTTAAAGGGAATCCCCTTTTACTTTACATTTGAAGCTGAGGAAGCAGTTAGCGATGTTCTCTGGGTTTGCAATGAAAGGGAAAGTTATTACATATATCCTGAGTGGATGGCATTTGACTGGATTGAGGAGGTATTCACCACATTGCTCCCATCCGTTTTAATTTTGTTGCCCCATGCTCTGATTGTTAGACATATAGTACTCGCCAGTCGAGTCCGTAAGGGATTGAAGGTCCATAGCGAGAGAAAGAATTGCCTTGACCCAGAGGTGGAGAGTAGAAGGAAGTTACTTGCAGTATATTTCCAACATTTGTTTATTGTGACGATTGATTCCAAATGACTACCCCGCTCCCCTTCAAACTATCTTGGGTAAGGGGTCAGCACAGTGGCTCAAGTGTAGTCATGGAAGCAAAATAAACTCCAGTCTTGCCATTGACATCAAAAGAAATCTGACGCCAGCACCATCTTCTCAAGAGGAAACTAGTTATGAAGCAAATGTTTCAACATTGGCAGCATTATCGTGAGAATAAATCTGATAAGTTCGTGGTGATTCTTATGTTAACTGAAATCTTCATTTTCCCTCTCAAGTAACGTACCTGTGGCAGTGCGAGCCCCATCGATGCAGCTGGCAACAGAGGGGGAAGCTCTCTCACACACTTTTCATATTATTTTCCATGGGAAATTACGATTCAGATTTTTGAGGGCGTGTACAAAAAACGTTGGTTGCACCCATTCAGGGCAGTATGTGAGATATTCAGTGCAGCATTAACTATTTCTTTTCGGGATGGCTTTAAGTAGTTATGGAACATTGGGAAACTGCACTTGAATTCGGACAGGAGGAAATAATATTGGTCATGGGAGGGGGTATAATATTGTTTACATAACTGATACCTTATCAAACATCTTCAAATTTCAAGATATTAAACTAGTTGTCTCAATGAATTATGAAACAATTGTCCGTCATGATTTCCTCTTCAAGAAAACATACTAACTTTACATGATCATGTTGCATATTTCTAAACGTTCTTATCAGATTTATGTTAAACTCTAAAACGTTCTCCACAGTATATGTTAAGCTAATTGGCATAGTTAGCTTCTGTTTGTGGCCTTCAGTGTGACCAACGACTTTACGTTGTCAGTTTTTCAAACCTTTGGTCTCTTTCCAGAATTTGGAGTCTTGGAAGACTACTTTCAATGCATCAGCCATATGTGTGCTTTCCAACGTATTTACTATTCTGAAATTCATCAAATCTTGTCCATGCCATTTATCTGCTTCAAATCACATTAGTTTCTATGACATTTACTCTCCAGTACTAATTATCACGTGTGTTTAATCTTCCACTTTTGCCCCATGATACTTCAATATTTTTGGAATGCAATCAGTAATTTCTACAATTTTTCATTCATCAGTTATTTCCTAGTTTTCCATTGCTATTTCCCCAGCTGAATTCTCTAACGAAGCTACAATCAGGTTGCCTTCCATCGAAAGAAACTCTTGCTATCCATGTTGATAATAATTGCACTTTTACTCGGAAATCTTATATTCTCAGGTGTACTTTCTTTTTGTTCATAGTTTTTGTTTTTAAGCAGTCTTAGTTCTCTGATTTGTAGGCGGAGTAGAAAAGACTAACGGTTGTAGACTGACTGAGCTTAGTTATATTAACCTTGCCTGCAAATCCTGTCACCTGAAATGTTGAGTTGCCACCCCTGCTTCTCCTGCAAGTGCTGCCTTAATTAGGGAATCCACTTAAACTTGAAATGTGAAATAATTGGAGATCAGGGTAGCCTCAATGAAAAGCGAGATTGTGAATATTGTGTAGCACTGAATTAGACATCAGAACAGAAATCTTGAGATGGATGGTATTAATGGGACTCTATCTCATGATAGAATTAATTGGAGAAACTGTAGTACTTTGAGGACACACATTAAACACTGGAATTATTAAATTAAATAACCACAGTTGAAATGGAAAAACGCATTCAGGATTGCAGTAGAACAGTCCTCAGAGGACACTCCAAAATTTGACTTCATTTGCAGAATGAGAACAGCAGAACGAAATGATGGATTGAACAGTGTGAGACACAGAGATGGATCTGACTTTGAATTTGGGATAAAAATATTTCCAATTTCCATTAGTTTGATGTGATGAAAACTAATCACTGCTGACAGTTTAACAACCAAACTCAATACCAGCTATATTCTGTAACACGGAGAGTTAACTCAGGTGTTACAGCATATTTGCTGTTTGTTCTTGAATGCGAAGCGAAGTTGAATAATGCTGTAATCGTAATTCCTCAAGGTGATACCCCTGCGTATAAATTAAAGGCTCTGTGCATGCATCATTTCAGGACTTAGCTCTGAGAGATTGCTTGTGGCATTACAGAACACATCACTTCACAAGTGAGGGTTTGAAAAAAAAGGAAACATTTCAGAGCATAGTGAAAATATACTACACAATTCTTGCTGTCACAGGTGTCTCTGGTAAGTGATTCCGACCACTGACATTATTTAAATCTGCCTATTTTCTGGTTTTACTGTGACTGGTAATGTTGCACGATCTCGAGGTAACTATTATGGAAATACTTGTTCAGTGATTTCATGTTGTCACTCAAACATTCACAATTGCATCTGCATTTTCAATCTACTGCTGAGATACACAACAAATTTGGTTGTAACTCATAAATCTCTGGATTGTTACCTTATTGCCTTGAATGAAAATGTGTATGCAACAAAACAAGACCTTACAACACTGCACAGAAAAAGATATTGTGAGAACAACTCAGTGTAGAACTTTGTGTCTCTATCCAGAATTGTGCCTTCAACAACAGTGACCATTGTTGGATAATGCTCAGTATGAGCAGTGGAGCAAGTTGCTTCCATTTCCATATGATTCATTTAGTGACAGATTTCTGAAATATATTGAGTGATCTCATGACTTCATAAATATAAAATATGGCCAAGGGAAATGCATGTCCACGTTAACAATTATTATGTCATGTGCAATTAATGAACATTGATTTATTTTCGTTTGATCTACATGAAAAGGAACAGATGGCAAATGTTTTCTTAAAAGGAAATAGCAGCACAGCATGACTAATTTATTTCAAATCATCTGGACAGTGATGTTTTCTTAGTCTGAGTATAGTTACTGCAAACACTTTCAATGTTGGGTTCGAAATGATCATTTTCCTTTATCACAGTCCTCAAACTATTTTATCATGATCATTGTTCTAATTTGTGATCTGCTCCTTATAGAGACTGAACATTCAGCCGTGTTTGCTGAATTGTGAACTTTTCTGGCTGATTAATATTTGAGGGAGCATTAATTACCTAATGGTTCAGAGGCTGAACACATGTAAGCTGCAGCATACTTTGTAATTATCTCCCATGAAGACAAGATGCATGTAATTGAATTATATTCATACAGAACAGTCATTAATTTAGTCAGAAGTCAGTCTCAACTTTGTAAATATTTACACCATTCATAATGAAATGAGTAACACATTACTTCAATAAGTAATAATGTAAATGGCAGCAATGATAAAAGAGAACTGATGACTGTGTTTCATTAATGTTCAAGTTACCAAAAATGGCATTGATTTCACAGCATGCAAAGAGGAAATGAAATCTGTGCTAATGTAATAAGTGCTGATAGTGTATAGAAGCAATTTCTCTCACCCCTCTTTACTTAGCCAACTGATGAGAGTATTCTATTGCATACTGCTTTATGTCTTTACCCAATTTTACCTTTACTATTTCAGTGCTTTTCCTCACAAGTTCTTAAAGTGAAAGTGACATTCACATTCTAACGATTCTCTTAAAAAGATCTGTTCTTCAGGTAAACCAGATTTATTGAACAACAGTTTTGTGATGACAATCTCAAATTTAGAGTCCCAACAGGTGAAAGCATCTTATCTGTGACCACCTAACAAACCATTCAGAATTTGTTCAGACTTCTATTTTGTCTATCCTCTACTTTCGTCATTCTGTGGAAATGATTTTGCAATACTTTCTGTTGTTCAAAACCGTGTTTACCAACACAGATCAGAATTGCGCAAATTTTATTGATTGCTCGATAGTTTACTGAAATTGCTGATTTCATTTTTATTTCTGCCATGCTATTCTTGATTTTTTCAAATGATATAGATGAATTACTTTGGAACATTAAATAATATGTAACTCGGCACACTCGTAACCCTTCCTTAATTGCAACACCAGCTATCATATGTTTAATACTTATATTTGTGAAGACTCTTTGATATCTTAATAGCATTATTTTCTGAGAGTTGAGTTCTGATCCTCACAGATATCGCTCTCCTCTTCACTCTCCAATTTTGAATTTTCATCATTGTCTCTTTCAGTTAATATAGTGGCAATTGTGATCCTGTGCTGTGGAAGCTGTGGCCTCTCTACCTGCACTGTTTACTATCTGGTGTCCATGGCAACAGCAGATCTAATGGTTATCATTAATGGCGTCATACGGTGGGAAATTAATTCTTATTATTTCTCAGTATCTTTCCTGAACGGCACCCCTGTCTGTAGTGTTATCAATGTCTTATTATATGCAGCCACAGAATGTTCAGTCTGGTTCACCATTACTTTCTCCTTTGATCGATTTGTGTCCATTTGTTGTCAGAAGCTGAGAATGAAGTATTGTACTGCAAAAAATGCAAGTGTAATTCTAACAATAACTTGTATTTTGATCTATTTAAAGGGCATTCCCTTCTATTTCATGTTTGAAGCTGGGGAGGTGATAAACAATGTTCCCTGGTTTTGTACTGAAAAGGAAAGCTACTACACTGATTCTGGCTGGATTGCATTTGACTGGTTTGATAAGGTATTAACCCCATTACTCCCATATATTTTAATTTTGCTGCTCAATGCTCTGACTGTTAGATACATTTTAGTCATCAGCCGAGTTCGTAAAGGACTGAGAGGTCATAGCAGAGGGGAGTATCACCGTGACAGGGAGATGGAGAGCAGAAGAAACACTATTATTTTACTTTCCACCATATCTGGTAGCTTCATTCTTTTGTGGCTTGTGTATGTTATAAACTTCTTCTTTTACAACATTATCGGAATTATCCCCGAATATTACAATGATTCTTTACACATGTTAGCTGAACTTGCAATCATGCTGCTCAATTTAAATTGCTGCACAAACGCATTTATTTATGGGGTGACTCAATCCCAGTTCAGAGAACAATTCAAGAGCATGATGAAACATGCAGTTGTATTATTTATCAAATTAATTCATAAACAAAGCGATTGAAAATACTCTGGTCAGATATAAAGGTGGAGGAGAGGTGTAGGCAGTCAGTCATGGTAACTCTCACTTCCATGTCTGTTAAAAATTTGAATAAGTAATTAATTATTTTTATACCATTTGTTTGGAGTACTGTTCCTTCTCGTATGGTCCACACCTGAGCTCTAACTTTGGAGAGGAATGATGACACAGCACACAACGGCTCGAGGGTGGTGATGGAAGGAAAATAAATTCCCATCTTGACATTGACATCAGAAAAGATGTACCACCCCTTCTCAAGAGGAAACTAGGTGCTAAGCAACAGATTCACCCTGTGCAACATTGTCCTGAGGATAAATCTGATGAATATGTGATGTTTTTTACTCTTAAATTAAGTCTTCATTTTCACCTCACAGGCATCTGTACCTGGGGTAATGTGAGCTGCACCCATGCTACTGTCAATTCGTAGGGACAAGGTTAAATTTGCATATTATTTTCCAAAGAACAGATAGGAAAGAATGATTGAGATTGTGGGGACTTGTACCAAGAGAGCTGTTGACACCTTCTGAGGGTCGCATCGAAGATACGCACGGCAACATTTAATGTTTGTATTTTATTTTATGGGGGATGCAGTTAAGAAAGTAGAGCATTGAGAACCTGGGATGGGAAATCAGACAGGAGAAAAATAAAACTGGGTGGAGGTAGCGCTGTGTAGGGGGGAGGTGGGATTGAAAATTAGTTGAATAAGTGATTCCTTATGAAACCTCTTCTCAAAAAAAAGACACGAATTGCTTCAAAGGATTTAATAAATTTCTCAGACATGACTTTCTCTATGTAAATATGCCAAGTCTGCTGTGTCTTATAATGTATCAGGAAAAGCTGTTACATCATTCATAATGGATTCTGAAGATATCCCCACAGTCTAAGTGACTTGTGATAACCTGCTTCATGTATTCTTCTGCAATGAATAAAGGCAATACATTGTTAGTTTTGCAAAGTTCTGATACTTTTCCAGAATTTCGAGTGTTGCTACCAGTGAATGCACTACCTCTGTGCTTTACTATTTCTTTAACATTCTGGAATTCCTCCTATCAGGACCATGTAATGTATCAGCTTTTGGCCACATTTTCCATGCTTCAGCGCTAAGTTTTATATGTATTTAATTGTCTCCTTTTGCTCCTGATTCTTTAATTTTTTGAGTGCAATTAGTACTTCCTGCAATGAAGTGACATACAGTATTATTTATCTCCACAGCCACTTCATGGTTTCCCATTTTCATTTCCCATCGCAATTCTCTAACTGGCCTCTGTTCACATTGGCCTCTGTCTTCATTTTTCGTAGTTTGAAAGAAGCTCTTGCCGTCCACCTGGATATTACTTTCAAGTTTACTCTGAAAGTTTATGTATTCACTGTTTATTTTTATTTATAATTCTATATTAGTTCTTAAACAGGCCCAATCCTTAGATTTGTTGGTGGAGTCAAGAAACTGGCATTTCATGATTTACTTATATTCATTTACCAAATTAAGTTTATATTATTTAGCTTAATTATAGCCAAATTGTTTCTTGGTGATTTCACATCATGTGACTATGATTCGCTTTATTTGAAATGCGCCTTGGGTTTATGAACAGAGTGATGAGAAGAATCTAATAAACATGGATTTATAGCTACAAGGTGAGGTGCTTTTGTTTACAAAAAACAAAAGAAAACTACAGCATAGGAAGAGGCCCTTTTGTCCTCCAAGCTTTTTCCTATCCAGATCCTTTATCTAAACCTGTCACCTATGTGCTCAGGATTTGTATCCCTCTGCTCCCTGCCCTTTCATGTATCCATCCAGATACATCTCAAATGATGCTATTGGCCCTGCCTCTAAACCCTCTGTTGAAAATAGTTTCCAGGCACCCACCACCCTCTGCGTAAAGAACTTTCCATGCATATCTCTCTTAACCATTTCCCTGCTCTACTTGAACTTGTGACCCGAAGTAATTGAGTCCTGCACTCTGGGGGAGAAAGCTTCTTGCCCTCCAACCTGTCTATACCTCTTATGATTCTTTTTAGACATCAATCACATTCTCCTTCAACCTCTGTCTTTCCAATGAAAATACTCTGAATCTACTCAACTGCTCTTCAATACTAGTGCCCTCCATATCAGGCAATCTCTTGGTGAACCTCCTCTGCACCCTGTCTAAAACATCCACATTCTTTTGGTAATGTGGTGGTCAGAATTGTCCATAGTATTCCAAATGTGGCTAAACCAATTGAAAGATGACCTGCCTATGCTTGTACTCATGACCCCATCGGATGAGGGAAAGTATCCTGTCTGCTTTCTTGACCATTCATCACCTGTGTTGCCACAGTCATCGACCTGAACCCTCAGATCTCTGTGAACATTAATTTTCCCCACGTCCATTCCTTTTACCAGATAGCTCGCTTTTGAATTAGATCTTCCAAAATACATCACTTGAACTCCATCTGACATTTGTTTGCCCAACTCTCTAATCTATCTGTATTCTGCTGTAATCTTTGACAGTTCCTTTCACTATCTGCCAGTCCACTAATCTTAGGGTCATCCGAATACGTGCTAGTCAGACCACTTAACCTTTCCTTCAGATCATTTATGAATATGAAAACAACACTGGTCGCAAAACAGATCCCTGTGGAACACCACTGGTCACAGTTCTCCATTTTGAGAAAGTCCCTTCTACGACTCCTCTCTGTCTCCAGCTGCCCAGCCATCTAACTAGTACACCATGGACCCCATGCAATGTCGCTTTCTCCTTCACTTATCATAGGGAACCTGATCTATTTCTTTATTGAAGTCATTGTATATGACATCTACAGCCCTTCACTCATCAATCAACTTTGTCACTTCCTGTAAGAATTCAATTAAGTTGGTAAGATGTGACTCTATTTGCACAAATCTTTGCTGCCTATCACTGATAGGCTCATTTTCTTCCAAACGTACATACATCCTATCCCTCATTATCTTCTCCAGCTGCTTCCCAACCACTGAGATCACGCTCACTGATCTATAATTAACTGGAATATCCCTGCTACCCTTCTTAAACAGGGGGACAATACTATCAATTCTCCAGTCCTCTAGGACATCATCTGTGCCCAAGGACACTGTAACGATATCTATGAAGGCTCTAGCTACTTCCTCTCTCGCTTTCCTTGGAACCTTGGATCGATCACATCCACCCTTGGGGACATGTTCACTTTAATGCTTTTTAGAATGCTCAACACTTCTTCCCTTCTTATGCTGACTTGACCTTGAGTAATCAAACATTTATCCCTCACCTAAGCATCCATGACATCCCTCTCCTCAGACAAAGAACAAAGAAAATCACAGCACAGAAACAAGTTCTTCGCCCCTCCAAGCCTGCACTGATCCAAATCCTCTATCTAAACCTTTCAACTATTATGTATCTCTTTACTCCCTGGCCATTCATACATCTGTCTGGGTATATCTTGAATAATGCTTCCATGCCCATCTCTACCACCTCCGCTGCCAATATGTTCCAGGCACCCACCACACTCTGTGTAGGAAACATTTCAGCCATATCTCTCCACAACTTTTCCCCTTTCACTTTCAACTCGTGACCACTAGTAATTGAATCCCCAGGGTTATGAAAAAGCTTCTTGCTATCTACCCTTCCGATACCTCTCATGATTTTGTGGACATCAATCGGTCCCCTTGAACCTTTGTCCTTCTCCTGAGAATACTCTAAATCTACTCAACCTGTGTTTATCGCTTGCCTCCTCCGTACCAGACAATATCCTAGTGAAACTCCTCTGCACTCTGTCCAAAGCATCCACATCATTTTGGTAATGTGGTGACCAGTTGTGTTAGCAGTATTCCCAATGTGGCTGAACCAAAGTCTTATACAACTGTAACATGACCTGCTGACTTTATACTCAATATCCTTTCAATGAAGGAAAGCATGCCATATGCCTTCTTGTCAACTCTATTGACCTGCATTTCTACATTCGGGGAACAATGGACGTGAACACCCTGATCTTTCTGTGCACCAATTTTCCCCGGAATATTTCCCTGGGACTTTTTCATTTACTGTATAGTTTGCTCTTGAATTGGATCTTCCAAGATGCATCACCTCACTTTTGCCTGGATTGAACTCCATCTGCCATTTCTCTGGCCAGCTCGCCAATCTATCTATATTTTCCTGTGTTCTCTGACAGTCCCTTTCACTATCTGCTACTTCACCAATCTTAGTGTCACCTGGAAACTTGCCAATCAGACCATCTGTACCTTCCTCCAAGTCACTTATGTATCTCAAAAACAATAGTGGTTCCAGCATGGATCCCTGTGGAACACCATTGGTCACAGGTCTCTATTTTGAGCAACTCCCTTCCATTACCACTCTCTGTCTCCTGTTGCCCAGCCATTTCTTTGTCCATCTAGCTAGTGCAGCTTGGACCCCATGCGACTTCACCTTCTTCATCAGCCTACCATGGGGAAGCTTTTCAAACACCTTACTGAAGACTATGTGTATAACCTCTGCGAATACCAAGATAAAGTACTCATTAAGAGTCACACCTATTTACTCTGTCTCCATACATAACTTCTCTCCTTTGTCCATGAGCTGACAAACTCTTTCTCTCGTTACCCTTTTACTCGTTATATATGAGTAAAAGGCTTTGGGATTTTCCTTAATCCTGTTTGCTAAAGATATTTCATGACCCTTTTCAGCCCTCTTAATTCTTCGTTTCATATTGGTTCTACTTTCCCAATATTCTTCGAAAGAGTCATCTGTTTGCAGTCTTCTAGACTATACTTTTTCCTCTTAGCTAGTCTGATAATTTCATCTGTCATTCATAGTCCCTAATCTTGCCATTTCTATCCCTCATTTATGCAGGGACATATCTGTCCTGCAACCTTTCTTTAAAAGCAGTATCAAATGTCGATTTACCCTCAAACAGATGCTCCTAATCCACATTCTCCAGCTCCTGCCAAAATTTGCCATAGTTGGCCATCCCCAATTTAGCAGTCTTCCTTTAGGACCACCCTAGTCTTTCCATGAGTGTTTTAAAACTTACGGAATTGTAATCACTATTCTCAATGTCATCCCCTACTGAAACTTCAACCCCCAGCACCAGGTCCAGTATGACCCCTAACAAGTTGGACTAATTACACGATGCTTTCTGAAGCCGTCTGGGTGGTCCTGGCCACTTCTGCTCCATCTAAACCTCTAATACTAAGTGAATCCCAGTCAATGTTGGGAACATTAAAATCTCCCATCAACATCACCTGTTTGCTCCTACACCTTTCCATTACCTGTTTCCATATTTGTACCTCTACCTCATGTTCACTATTGGGCGGCTTGTAGTTTACCCCTAATATTTATTTGCCAATCTCGCCTTTCCCTCAACCAACTCTCAGTCACAGCAAGGACATCATATTCCCAGGTAGTAATCCAAACCGTAAGTTCATCCGCCTTACCTATGACATTTCTTGCATAAAAACAAATGCACCTCAGACCACCTGTCCATCTGTGTTCATCATCTGCTCCCTGCCTACTCTTCCCCTTAGTCATGCTGACTTCATGACCTAGTTCCTCAAAGACTTTAGTTACTGTCCCTTTATTGTCTCCTAACCTCCTCATTTTTTCTCATCCCCCTGAAACATTAGTTTAAACCGTCCCCAACAGTGTTAGCAAAAGCACATTGGTTCCAGTCTGGCCCAGATGCAGACCGTCCAATTTCCAATAGTCCCATCTCCGCCAGAACTGTCCCAAAATCCCAAACATCTGAACCCCTACCTTCTGCACCATCTCTCAAGACATTCATTCATCCTGCCTATTCTTTCATTTCTATTCTGACTCGCACGTGGCACTGGCAGTAATCCTGAGATTACCACCTCATTTCCTACAATTTAACTTGGCGCCTAACTCCCTGGATTCTGCTTGTAGGACATCATCCCATTTATTACCTTAGCCTATGTGTAACTCAAACTATTTTGAGATGAATCTTCCTCATAGTTTCCACTGCTTATTTGACTTTTCCAGTGTCTTTGAAGATTGAAGTCACCCATGATTTATGTGCTTCCTTTTTATCCTTGCTCCATTTAACCCCTGATATAGTCTCTGTCATGCAACATATCTACCGTTAGGGGCTTTATAGATTGCTAATCCCTCACAAGTCCTATTATTAAAGGAGTAACAAATGTCTTATATAAAGTCCTATTTCGCTCAGTGAAATCACCCATTGAAAATAAAGATTTCTCAGTACATTTGTCTTATTAAATAGATCTGAATTAAGTAAAAGAGCAGTTTTACCTCTGTCCAAACTCACAACAATGTGAAATTAATCAAATGCTTCCATATGAGTGCTTGCAACTTATTACAAAGTTTAAATGAAAAGCAATGAAAAGCATTGAATGATTAGAAAAAAATATATCTGGACAAAAGAAAGCATCTTGAGATTAAAATTCCTGATAAAACTGGAAACTCACTGATCTTGAAAGGAGTATCCTGAGCAGTTTGTATCAAGAGGGAATGCGGTGTTTTTGTTCTTTTCCTGCGATTAATCCTTGTGATAATGCCTCACTCCTGCAGGTCAGAGCTGCAACAACGAACAAAATATCGAGCTGTCCTTTTAATTGCAGTCAGCAGTTGAGCAGAAGATTGAGCAATTCCATTTATTTTCTCTAAAGTTCTTATCGGTTTGCATTATTCCAGAATAATTCAATTTTCAATTGTAACGACAAAGAGGGGCACTATGAACTCTGAGAAAATGGAAGTCCTTTTGATAACATTTCATGATAGAAAAAGGGATTTCACTTGGCTCAGAGAGGCTGTATTTCAGATAGAAAGGGACAATCCAGATATTACAATTAATGCTTCATGTCTTGAACCAATGTGTGGATAAAAGATGAAAAGAATTTGATGCCATGGGCTGAAGACCTGGTTGCTTAAGTTGCTGATGACTCAAACACAGGGAGGAAAGGACATTTTGAAGAACATATACAGTGACTTCAAAGAGAAACAGATCGATTTAATGAGTGGGCACTGTTAAATGTGAAACTTTCCACTTCAGCAAGAAGAATAGAAAGAAGTACATTAATGCAGCATTAAACAAAATAGGCATTATGACAAGGGATATACTGGAGTGTCTTCAATTCTTGAAGCTGGTTAAATCACTCGGGCCAGATACACTTTAAAATAGTGTGTGAAAGGAAACTTGACAGCAATGGTCTGAGGAGTTTTCCAACTCTCATTAAGTACAGGCAAGATAATGGTGAATTGGAATCTGCTGCCATTAACAAACAGGGAAAAGCAATGAATAGGCCAAATAGGCCATGATTGTTATGGACCAGGCCAGAATGCCTCAATAAAGCAGCCTAGACCCTAACTTTGCTCACTGTATTAAGAAGGTGTAATGCAGTTATTCCAGGAGGCATGCAGCTGGTCAAACACTTTGTTCTAAACAAAACAGGATTTATTGACAAGATTACCAAAGAGGACACAATAACAAATAACCTAACCTATCCAAAACCCAACAGATTATCCCAAGTTAATGTTGGTGTTTCAAATACTTGCAACAATCTCCATGAACACCCCTTGGCAGAAAAGGTAAAACCAAACACAAAGTCTTTCAGGAGAGAGAGAGAGAGATGGCAGCATGTAACATCCTCTTCTATGTAGCTGTTGCTTGGACTAGCAGTCTCAAACTGCCTGACTGCTTTCAATGAATAGCCAGAGTGCCAAACCCATCAATCCGGGGACAAGGTGAGCCACTCCCCTTTCATTGTGCAAGTGTCTTTTTTTAAAAGACTTGAAATCCATTTGCGTGAGGCAGTATTTAGATTAGATTAGATTAGATTACTTACAGTGTGGAAACAGGCCCTTCGGACCAACAAGTCCACACCGACCCGCCGAAGCGCAACCCACCCATACCCCTACATATACCCCTTACCTAACACTACGGGCAATTTAGCATGGCCAATTCACCTGACCCGCACATCTTTGGACTGTGGGAGGAAACCGAAGCACCCGGAGGAAACCCATGCAGACGCGGGGAGAATGTGCAAACTCCACACAGTCAGTCGCCTGAGGCGGGAATTGAACCCAGGTCCCTGGCACTGTGAGGCAGCAGTGCTAACCACTGTGCCACCGTGCCGCCCTAGCTATAATCAAATTGGCCCTCTAACTCTTCACACTTCAACGTTTTGTAGTGTCTTTTAGAAACTCTCTGGAAAACAAAAGCCAAGGACAACATCACCTTGTTAAAGGATGAGCATCATTACAAGGTTAGATGGTCTGACCTCCGTGGTGGCCAAGATACTGGAATCAATACTGAGAGATAAGAATAATGGTTAATTAACTAGACACAAATCAATCAAGGATAGTTTGGATGGCTTCATTGTGAGCTTAATTGAAATTTGAAGATGTAGCAAGAAGGATTGATGAAGGTTGTGCAGGAAGCAGCTCAAACAACAATCGATAACTTAATACCATTCCAAGACAGAGCAGTCTGCAAGAAATACTGAACACATTCACCAAAATTCCCAGAGTGTCTTCTTTCAATCCCAGGTTTAGTACCATCTTGAAGGACAAGGGCAGTAGGCACATGGAAACACCAACCTGAGTTGTAAATTTCACTATTCATTTATTACTGCTTGCTTAAAATCATGGAATTCATCTTTAAAACCAATCATAAGAAAACAGAAAAATAAAAAAAAAGACTCTTGCAATCTTTTATATAACTTGCTATCTTGCTCGCATGTTTCATCTCATCTCTCCTTCTTACTCTTTCAGTTATTTTCTGATGGTTTCTAAGAATGTTCCACTCCCCTGGCTTCCATCTAATCTTCTGCTTTTCATCTTGCTTCAATGTTGTCCCTGATGTCCACTGTCAGCCATGACTGCCTCATCCTCCCAATAAAATATTTCTTCTTCCTTGGGATGAATCTTTGCTGTACGTTGCAAATTACCCCTAGAAATCCCTGCTATTGCTTCTGCACCATTTTCCCTACCAGGCTTCCCTTCCAATTAACTCTAACCAGCTTTTCCTCATTTCTTTGCAGTTATCTTTAGTTACTTGTAACGCCACGACATCTTCCATCAAACTTCTTCCTCTTAAACTTCAGGGTGAATGCTTTCATATTATGGCCACTGTCCCCAAGAGATCCTTCGCTGTCACCTCCCGACCTCCCTAATTATGTCTGATTCATGACACATCTTTAAATCCATAACTGCCTATCTTTGAAATGGTTCTACCACATGTAGTTCCCCACCAGAGAAAAAAGAATGTAGACATTCCACAAATTTCTTTCCTTGAGATTGGCTTTGAAACTATTTCCCCTGTCCATCTGCATATTGGATTCTCACATGATGATGGTAACAATGCCTTTCTTACACCCTTTTTTTGTCTCTGGATCTATTTTCTTCTGAATATACTGACTACTGCTAGGAGGCTTGTACAAAATTGCCAACAGGGTCTGTTTCCCTTTGCAGTTCCTCAACTCTACCCACAAAGAATCTATGTCTTCTGACTCTATTTCTTGTTATTAATGTAATTTCGTGTCTTACCAAAAAGGTATCGCTGCTCCCTCTGCAAATCTACCTACCCTTACAACAGGACATGTAACTTTGTATAGTTCTTAGCCTCCACTTCCCTTTCAGGAAAATCTCTATTATACTATAATATTGTACCATCCAACTTCAAACTGCATTACAAGCTCATTTATCTTGTTTTATATACTGCTTGTGTTTATGTACAACACCCTCAGTCCTGCATTGACTGCCCTCTTTCTTGTAGTTGTTCCCTCATCTGCCCTGCTTAAAGTTTAGATTTCTGACTCTTTTCAGACTCTCTGAATTACCAGTTGTTCTGAAGACTTTAACTTCTGTTGAGCCCAGCCTGCCTTTCAAATTTTCCAAGTTTTTCAAGAGGCAGAAACTGACACCCCGACACTGCATCCCCACTATTTAGTTTAAACCCTATGAAGATCTCTAATTGTGCCATTCATCTGGACTCTGGACTGAAAATGATTTTGATAGAGCCCATATAACTGGAAATGTTCAGTATTTCAAGGGTACTGATGCTAATGTCTCATGAACCCAAGCCCGTTTCTCCTCAGCAATCCTTGAGCTGAGCCTTTACCTCTTTAATCTTGTTGAGCGTTTGCCAATGTAATCCTGGCTCAGGTAGTCATCCATTTTGTTTATGCTTTTAAATTGATCTCCTAGTTGCTCATATTCCCTTAGCAGGACCACTTTCCTCTTTCTACCTATACCTTTCCTAACCAGGTGGACCACAACAACTGGACATTTCCCCTCTGAGTCCAAAGTCTTCTGCAGCCTGAATGAATACATGTCCGAAGAAGGGTCAATGGACTCAGAACCTCAAATCTCCTGTCTCTCCACAGATTCTGCCAGCCATGCTGAGATTTTCCAGCAATTTATAATTTTATTTCTTATTTCCAGTTCTTTCAGTTTTTTTGTTTAGTGAGTACGGAATTCAGTACCGAAATCTGGAGAACTTCTTCACGAATAGCCTTCCCACTAAAAACTTATTAACTTCTGCGAACGCGACTCTTTACTTCCCGTCACTCTGTATTGTAGGATTCAATTTGCCATTTTCCTGTATTTTACATGTGTTTTAACTTTCGACTAGCCTGTCACATGGCTGTAGGTTTGCTATTTCTCCATTCATTAAAAGATACACACGTGGAAATTCACTACATTTTTGTTTCAATGCTGCCATCTGATCTTCCAAATCTCATCTTTCAGTCGCTCCTCCAGATCGCTTCAGCTAAATTAAATGTCAGCTTAGTCCACCTCAATTAACACCCCGTCAAGAAAGATTTTATACATTGTAAATATTTGTCATTTTCTATAATTAGACCACGTCTCCTTGAATTTTGAATATTTTGAAAAATAGTTGATTCATCTATAGCTCTTTAAACTATCCAAATTTTTCGCAACCCCTTTTTTTTCTCCTTTCTTATTGGTTGGAAATAAATAGCTTATAGGCATCTTACTCTGTCCGTTTCAAGATTTCATCCCATTCTTTTCCTTATACATCATTTCTAGCCCAGTTCATATGTGGGCCAATTGAATCCCAAGTTGCCTAACTATTTTTTTGCATTTATTTGAGACTAAGCTTCCTACTTCGCTCTCATTCCAGCTTTAAGTTGATTCTTTATCACAATGTCAGTTGGGCTCTTATTAACGTCATTACTTTCAAAGTTATTATCATGTTTGATTATCCTTATGTAAGCGTGTCCCATCTCACAGTTATGAAAGCTTAGTTAACCAGCAGTGCAAATGTCAACATCTTTGATATCTTGCCTAGAAAGTGTGTTACTTGAAATGTTGAGTTGCCCTCCCTGCTCATTGTTCAAGTCCTGCATTCATTACCAAGCTGCTTATATTTGACACATTAAAATAAGTGGGAATGAGGGCTCCCTGAATGGCCGAATTATATTTTGGAATATTGTGCAGAGCTGAATCAGACATCAGTATGGGGAGTCCTTAAACAGACGATGGTTTCTTATTATAGGATCAGGATGAGGAACTGTAGCAGCTTAAGGATACACGATATAAATTTGATCTATTAAACAAAATAACCACAGTTGAAAAAGACAATTGCATTCAGGATTGATGTGGAGGACACGCTAAAATTTGACTGAAAAAAAAACAGCAGAATTTTGTGATCCATGGAACAGTGTGAAATGCTGAGAATGACTTGGTTTTGTTCGAATAATCAAAACCAATACTGAAAGACTAAAAATCCCAATTTCCACTTGTGAATTGAGCTGATCAAAATTAATTACTGCTTAATCTTAACAATTCAATGTCAGCCCTAGGTGTATTCTATTACAACAGGGAGTTTACTCAGGTGTTATAACATATTTGCCAACTGTTTCTCAATGCACATCAAAGATTAATGATGTTTGAATCCATCAAGGATTATCACTGGATATAAATTAAAGGCTCTGTGCATGCATTACCACAGAACGTCATTCGTAGAGATTCCTGTGGAATCACTTCACAGGTGAGGATTGGAAAAATATGAAATCAATTCTCAGCATAATGAATATATACTACGCAATTCTTGCTGTCATCGGTGTCCCTGGTAAGTGACTATGACCATTGACATTGTTTTAATCTGGCTGGATTCTGGTTTACTATGATTGATAATGTTGCATGATGTAGTAGTGTACATTATGGAGAGACTTGATCAGTGATATCACATTGTCATTGAAGCATTCTGAATTGCATTTGCATTTTCAATCCATTGTTGAGACAAACAACAAGCTTGTTTGTAACTCATGAATCTCTCGATTGTAACATTATTACATAGAATATAGAACATTAGAGCGCAGTACGGTCCTTCAGCCCTCGATGTTACGCCGACCTGTCAAACCAATCCGAAGCCCATCTAACCTACACTATTCCATGTACGTCCATATGCTTGTCCAATGACGACTTAAATGTACTTTAAGTTGGCGAATCTTCTACCGTTGCAGGCAAAGCATTCCATAACATTACTTCTCTCAGAGTAAAGGAAATACCTCTGACATCTGTCCTATATCTATCACCCCTCACTTTAAAGCCCCCTCATGCTGGCCATCACCGTACTTGGAAAAAGGCTCTCCCTGTCCACCCTATCTAACCCTCTGATTATCTTCTATGTCTCTATTAAGTCATCTCTCTATCTTCTTCTCTCCAACGAAAACAGCCTCAAGTCCCTCAGCCTTTCCTCGTAAGACCTTCACTCCATACCAGGCAATATCCTCGTTAATCTCCTCTGCACCCCTTCCAAAGCTTCCACATCCTCCTTATAATGCAGTGACCATAACTGCGGACAATACTCCAAGTGTGGCCGTACTAGAGTACAGCTGCAGCATAACCTCATGGTTCCGGAACTCGACCCCTCGATTAATAAAAGCTAAAACACAGCAATTACCTCCAATAAAAGTTTGTACACAGCAGACCAAGACTTGTAACACTGTGCAGAAAAAAGGTATTGTGAGAAGAACTTAGGGCAGAATTCTGAGTCTGTGGCCAGAATTGTGTATTCAACGTTAGTGACCATGTGTCTGTCATTTTTGAATAATGCTGAGAATGCGTCGCTAATTGCAGTGGATCAAGTTGCTTCAATTTCCGTATAATTCATTCAGTGACAGATTCCTGAAATTCATGGAGTGGTCTCATTACTTTATAAAGATAGCCAAGGGAAACACATTGCCAATGAAATACATGGCCAAGAGAAATTATTGCGTTGTGTGAAGTTGATCAATATTGTTTTACTTTCACTTGATCTGTACGAAAAGGAACAGATGGCTTCTATTTATTAACAGGAAAATAGTAGCATAGCATGACGAATTTCATTCAAATCATCTGTGCAGTGACTTGTTCTTAGCCTGAAAGTAGTCACTGCAAACACTTTCATTGTTTTGGTTGTAAATGATCAGTTTCTTCTAACAGTCCTCGAATTATTGTATCGTGATTGATTTTCTAATTCATGATCTATGCAGTATAGAACTGAACATTCCATTGTGATTGTTAAATTGTCCACTTCTCTAACTGATGTTTGATGGACCAGCAATTACCCTTTGGTTCAGGGCTGAACACTGAGCAGGCTTTCTGATTATCTCTCATTATGACAAGACGCATGCAATTGAATTATATTGATGTAAGTCAGCCATTGCTACACACATCAACCAGTCTGAGCATTATAAATATGAATGTTGTTAAATCATTAGGAATGAAATGAATAGTGCAGTGATTCAGTAAATAAAAATCAGATCCATGAAATGATAAAATGATACTGAAAATGTTGCATTAATATTCAAGTTACGAAGAATGATATAAAACAGTCAGCATTAGAACACGTAACTTAATTGCTGTAGGTGCTAATATTCCAAATGAGATTTCTCTCACCCCTCTTTACTTTGCCAAATGATGAGGATATTCTGTTGTAAATTAATTCGTGTCCTTTCCAATTTTTCCCTGATTGAATTCTGTGCTGTTCACCACAACTGCATCAAGTTAAAGTGTCTTTCACATGTTAACCATTATCTACTTAAAGATATTATTCCATCATGTAAACCATGTTTATTTAACATCGTTGTGATGATAACTGCTTCCAGTAGAGGTTCCAAAACTGGAAATATTTTATGTGTGACCAACCAAGCAAACACTTCAGAATTTCTTCAGGCTTTTATTACATCTGCCTCAAACTTTGCCTTTTCCAGGAAAAAAATGCAACATTTCTGTTGTTCAACATCTCATTTATCAACATGGAGATCACAATTGTGCAAATTTCATTAATTATATTCCAAACAGTTTTATTGACTTTGAGGTGTTGGTGTTGGACTGGGGTGGTCAAAGTTAAAAAAGTCACATGATACCAGGTTATACTCTAACAGGTTTATTTGGAAGCACTAGCTTTCAGAGCACCACTCCTTCATCACCACCTGATGTAGGAGTGATATTCTGAAAGCTAGTGCTTCCAAATAAACCTCTTGGACATAATCTGGCGTTGTTTGATTTTTAAGAGTTTTCTGTAATTGCTGATTTTTAGTTTATTTCATCTACTATACACTTAAATCTCCATGTATTTTTTATTGTTTTATGCTGTTACTGAATTGCTTTGAGACTTTAAATTATATGTAAATATGCACATCTTTAGTTCTCCTAATTTGCAACACCAGTTGCCATGTTTCAGATTTTAATTTGTGAAGGTATTTTTTTTTTGATACTGTTATTGCATTGATTTATGAGAGTTTTTTTCTGATCCTCAAGATACCTTTTTCGCCTCACTCTCAAATTTTGTAATTCACGTGTTGTATTTTACAGTTAATTTAACGGCAATTTTAATCATCTCAAGTGGAAGATGTGGCCTCTCTACCCGCACCATTCGCTATCTGGTGTCCATGGCAATGGCAGATCTATTGGTTATCGTCAATGGGATCATATTGTGGAGGATTAATTCTTATTATGTCATAGTTCCTTTCCTGAACATCACTCCTGTCTGCAGTGTAAACAATGTCCTGTTTTATGCAGCCACAGAATGTTCAGTCTGGTTCACTGTCACTTTCTCCTTTGACCGATTTGTGTCCATTCGTTGTCAGAAGCTGAGAACAAAATATTGTACTGAGAAAAACGCAAGTGTGATTTTGACAACAACTTGCATTTTGATCTGTTTGAAGGACATTCCATTTTACTTTACTTTTGAAGCTGGGGAGGTAATTAACAATGTTCCCTGGTTTTGTAATGTGAAAGAAAGCTACTACACGGATCCTGGCTGGATGGCATTTGACTGGTTTGATAAATTGTTAACTCCATTGCTTCCGTATGTTTTAATTTTGTTACTCAATGCTCTGACTGTTAGATATATTTTAGTCATCAGCCAGGTCCGTAAGGGACTGAGGGTTCATTGTGTAGGGGATAATCACCATGACCCAGAGATGGTGAGCAGAAGGAAGTCTATGATTTTACTCTTTACCATATCTGGCAGCTTCATTCTTTTGTGGCTTGTGTATGTTGTAGAGTTCTGCATTTACAAAATCATTGGAATTATCCCAGAATATTACAATGATTCTTTATATATGTTAGCTGAATTTGCAAATATGCTGGCCAGTTTAAATTGCTGCACAAACGCATTTATTTATGGGGTGACTCAATCCAAGTTCAGAGAACAATTCAAGAGCATGATGAAACATCCAGTTACGTTCTTTATCAAATTCCTTAATAAACAAAACAATTAAAATACTCAGAGGTGTGGTATATAAGTGAAGGAATGCTAGGAAAACAGTAATAGTAAGTCACACTCCCATGTCTGTTGAAAGTAAGAATTTGCAGAAAATTTCTAATATTTGTTTGCGATGCTGATTAATTCTAAAGTAACCATGTTCCACACTACTTTCCGAGAGGACTCAACATGCAGCTCACAGCGCCTCATGATTAATCATGGAAGGAAAAGAAATGCTCATCTTGCCCATTGACATCAAAAGAAACCTGTCAAATATTGCAAAGGAAACTAGGGGTAAAGCAAGCGTTTTACCACTTGCAGCTGTATCTTGAGGATAAATCTGAACAACCTGTTTTTCCCCTTAAAATATTTCTCACAAGTGGCAGTACCTGAGTGTGTATGACCCTGATCCATGCAGCTGACAACTCTTACAGACAAAGTTACATACAAATATTTCATATTATTTTCTGCAGGTCTAATGGGAACGAACGATTCTGATAATGAGGGACTTCTGCAAAGAAAGTTGATGACTTCGTATCAGAGTATGGTCTAAGATAGTCACTGCAGTATTTACTCTTTCTTTCTGGATGGGTTTAAAATTGCTGGTTGAACATTGGGAACGTGCAATTGAATTCGGCAGGAGGAAAATAAATCTGGTCATGGGCGTGTGTAAAAGTATCAAATATCTTCTGGTAGCTCATAGATTTTAAATTAACTGCTTCAAAGAAGTGCAATACATTTGATAGACTTGATTTTCTGTGAGTGAAAACATCCCAAAATCTGCTTAATCTGTGCGTTTCTCAGTGCTCTGATGTTACTTAATTTGCACTCAGAATTTTTCCCCACCATTAATGTTCAGCTTAGTAATCTGTAGATAACTTATTTTTGTGTCCTTCCCTTATGAATAAAGGCAATATGTTTTCCAACCTTCTGGTCCTTTTGCAAAATTTAGAGTCTTGGAAGATTGCTGCTATTGCATCCAATATCTCTGTACTTTAATTCTTTACTATTTTGGGATACATCCTGTCAGGTCCGTGTGTCACATTAGCTTTTAGCCACATTCGTTTCCCTATTATTTATTCTCCTGCACCAATTATTGCATGTGTTTAATTTCCACCCTTTCCTCCTTGATTCTTGACCACTTTGGGATGTTATCTGTAATTTCGACAATTAAAATTGATGTAAAATTGATTTAACTCCTCAGCCACTTTCTGGTTTCTCATTTAATTTTCCTCTGCCCAAATCTCTAACAGACCAATGTTCACATTGGCCTCTTTCTTGATGTTTTATGTTGAAAGAAGCTTTTGTTGTCCATGTTAATATTCCTTTCAGATTTACTCTAAAAGTTTATATTGTCCCTTTTTAGTTTTCTGTACTAATCTTTTGGTAGTTCTTAATATTAATTTCAGGTTTACTTGGAAAGTTGGTATTACCTACGTTTATTATGCTTTGATCATCTTTTGTTAGTTATTAAACAGTCCCAATCCCCTGACATGTAAGTGAATTAGAGAGACTTGCATTTCACGATTGACAGAGCTTAGTTATAAAGACACGAATTATATTGATTGAACAAGCTCTGTTGATATTATTGGGTTTAATTATACCTAATGCAGATCTTGACACTATCACATGATGTGACTGTTCTTAGATTTCTTTGAAATGCACCATGGCTTTATGAACAACTCGAAGACATTAATCTCATATTATTGAATCACAGTTTCTGGTGAAGTTTTAGCTTAAATGTAACACAGATTCAGGCTTCCAATTTTTGATAAGACAGAATGAGTCGATTCCCAGCTTTTCGTCCTCATCAAGAATTCATAATCACAGCTGTATCCTTGTACCAGCTTGTTATCTTCTTTGAAGTAATTTCAACAGTTGGGTTAAGTTTAACTTAGCTACAAATGCTTTATTTTGCAATTGTGTTATCTTAAAGAATTAGCATACCTTGTATAACAGTTTCTTGAAGTTAGTTTTTTTGATCTTCGGCAAAACATTTGCCTTTAAATTATAAAGTGTGAATTGAAAGTGTTTTCCGATATTCAAACACAGCAGAACCAAAAGCAAGAGAATTACTCTGCTGATATATCTGTTTGATTTCATGGGAGTTTGGACATCTGAAGTGAAGATTGGGACATAAGCTCCAGAATATCAATTTTTGAGTCTAAACTGCAAATGCCTTCCTTTTACTTTAATAATGATGTTAACAACATTTCAAATTATCTCTTATCTTTGGAAACTAAGAGTAGCAAAACGTAATGAAGAAAATGGGATAACTGATTATTGACAACTTTAGGAACACATCGGGAGATGACATCAGTCAATGCCTATCAGAATTGAATGTAAAATTGGGAGTTTTGTGTAGGTTTCTGCTCATGTTATAAAGGGCAACATTGACACATCATGTGGTGCATGGTTTGAAGCGTTGGTCATATACTTCAATAATAACTTAGTTGACTTGATGCAGTTGATATATAGTTTATCAGCAAAGTGTCATCGAAATGTCCAGCGAGAAAACAGATCCTTTGGTCAAACTTGTCCATGCCGACCAGATATTCAAAGTTTATCGCATTCCTTTTTATTGCATTGACCCTTATCCTTCTAAACCTTTCCTATTCATAAACCCATCAAAATGACTTTTAAATGTTGTAATTATACCAGCCTCCGCAACTTCCTGCAGTTGCTCAATTTCATAGAAGCACCAATCTCTGCATATATAATAAAATTGCACCAAAGGTCCCTTTTAAATTTTTTGTCTCTCATTCTAAACCTATACCCTCTAGTTCTGGACTACCCCACCCCAGGGAAGTGTGCTTGTTTATTTACCACATCCATGATTATATAATCCTCTAGAAATTCCCCCCTTAGCCTCCGATGCTACAAGGAAAACAGCCCCAGCCTATTCAACATGGTACATTGATGGGGAGGTTGTCTTACAAGGAAAGCTTGGACAAACCAAGGTTTTGTCGTTTGCAATTTAGAAGAGTAAGAGATGACTTTATTGAAATAGATAAAATCCCTTGCTAGCTTGACTGGGTAAATGCATTTTGGTATGGAAAAAAAATTGCCAACGCGTTTAAACAAAAGGGTCGTTCATTTAACACAGAGTTATTGAGATTCTCTGTCTCAAAATGTTTTGGTGCCGATTCATTGGATGTTATTGAGGCAGAGCTGTATATATTATCTGTAAACAAGGAGGTTATTGGGTGTTGGAGAAAATATATGTGATCCGATCATCACTATTGTGTGCCGGTTAATGAAGGGAGGAGGTGCTGTAATTAATGGTTTCCATCATCCGGAAGTTGACAGGGTGAGAGTGCAGCAACAGTGTTTGACATAACTAAGGGTTGGATCGAGGGCTCAGATGTTGTTTGATAAAGTTGTGAGATCAACTGTTGCAACAGGTGGAAGCTCAGGGAGTGACAGGAAGAAGGGAACATGTAGTTTCCCAGATGCCTTTCATTACCAGTAATACTCGTGACACAAGGGTCAAGCTAACCATCACCCTTTGACATTCGATGGAAATACCATCACCGATTCCTCATCATGAACATTCAGGGAGTTTCCATTGGTTAGGAACTGGACGTGACATATAAATTCAGTGGTTAAGAGAACAGTGTAAATGCATGGAACTCTGCAACAAGTCAGTTATCTCCTAAATCCCCAGGTTCAGCCTAACATCGACAAGGCAGAGATCAAAAGCGTGATGCAATACTTCCCATTTGCCTGAATGTGTGCAGCTCCAGCAACATTCAAGAAGCTTGACACCATCAATGAGAAATCAGCTCACTGACTGGACTACACCTACAAAAGTTCAGATACTCCAGTTGCAGGAACGAGCAGAAATTCACCAAAGGATCTTAGATTGTAAAGTCCCAACCAAATACCATTTCAATCCAGAAGGGCAGCAAATACATTGGCCCAGCAATATCTAACAGTCACTCCAAGCCCCTCATCATTATGATTTGGTAATGCTGCATTGTTTTTTTATCGTTGTTGGGTCAAATTCCTGAAATTCTCTCCCAAATGGCATTGTGGTCTACCTGCAGCTCATGGACAGCACTGGTTCAAAAATGCAGCTCAATACCAACTTATCGATGGCCAAGTATAAATGGGCAATTTATATTGGCCCTGCTATTGATGCTTATATCTCACAAGTGAATGAACAAAAAGAAGAAAAATTGATATTCCTCCACGTCGAACAATATTTAAAGGAAGCACTGAAGGTGGTAAGGCACAAAATATATCTGGGTGTGTCACTTCAATGCTCATTCCTGAGGTGGCTCAGCAGCAGTATTACTGATCGAGCTGGTGGGGTCGTAAAGGACATAGCTACTAAACTGGGTGTGTGACAGTTGGTGACCTCATCCGAATCAATCAATTAGGTGCAGATGCACCTGTCCCTGATGGTAGGTTAAGAGAGAGACCAATGCACAGTATTTGTGGAGACAAAGTCCCGTCTTCACAATGACAATAACTTCCATTGTATTATCACTGTGCTAAATAGAACATCATATCCCTAATAATGGGCTTGCACCTGAAATGTTGATTCTCCTGCTCTGTCTATGCTTTTCTAGTATCAAACTCTTCAACTCATACTTCAAACAGATCTAGCAAATCAAGGTTGGACACCCTTGAAGAGCTAAGAGAAAGTGAGGACTGCAGATGCTGGGGATCAGAGTCGAGAGTGTGGTGCTGGAAAAACACAGCAGGACAGGCAGCTTCTAAAGAGCAGGAGAATCGAAATTTTGGGCATCAATCCTCATTTCTATTGAAGGGCATATGCCGGAAACGTCAATTCTCTTGCTACATGGATGTTCCTTGGATGCTCCCTGAGATGCTGTGCTTTTCTAGCACTACACTCTCGATCCTTGAAGAGCTGTAGGCCACCAACAGTAGCAGGATTGTACTCCAGCATTTTCTGCATCTTCATAGTCTGACAGATCCCCAATTTAAACCCAACCAAACCAAGTAATCAGTTCCGTTTCAATGAAGAGAAACAGGAGCAGCACCAGGCATGCCTGGAATTCAAGTATCGAACTGATGAAGCTGCCAAACAGGGCTATTTGCACAACTAGGAACATCAGGAACAAGTGATTGAGCAAAGTGATCCCACAACCAATGTATCAGCTCTAAGCCCTGCATGCCTGCCACTTCCAGTCATGAATGGTGGTGGACAGTTAAACAACTTACTGAAGGAGGAGGCTCCACAAATATCCCCATTCTTAACGATGGAAGAGCCCAGCACATCTGTGAAAAGATAAGGCTGAAGGTTTTGCAGCAACCTTCAGCTAGAATTGCTGCGTGGATAATTTATGTCAGCCTCCTCCAGTGGCCCCCAACATTACTGATACCATTCTTTAACTGATTCGATTTGTTTCATGTGATATCAAGAAACAGTTGGAAAGACTGATCATTTCAAAGCCTACAGGCTCTGACAACACTCTGGAAGTACTGAAGACATGTGCTCCAGAACTTTGTGCTGCTGTAGCATGTTGTTCCAGCACTGTTGTAACACCGCCATCTACCTAAGAACGTAGACAATTTCTCACGTATGTCCAGGACATAAAAAAGGACAAACCCAGCCCAGTCAATTGCCACCCCATCAGTCTACTGTCGATTATCAGTAAAGTGGTGGAAGGTGTCATCAACAGTACTATTGAGCATCACCGCTCAGCAATAACCTGCTGAGTGATGCCCAGCTTTGGCGCAGACATGATAATAGCACTGAACTCCAGAGATGAGGTGAGAGTGACTGATGTTGATATCAACGCTACATTCGACCAAGTGTGGCATCAAGGAGTCCAGTGAAATCTGGAAACAGTTGGTAAAAAAGAGCAGACTCTTCAGTCATTACCTGACACATAGATTACTGGTCTTGGTTGTTAGGGGTCAATCATCTCAGCTCCAATACATCTCTGCATGAATTCCTGGGAGTAGTGTCCGAGGACAAACCATCTTCAGCTGCTTCATCAATGACCTTTCCTCCATCATAAAGTCAGAAGTGCGTGTGTTCACTGATGATTGCACAATATTCACAACTCCTCATATCCTGAAGTAGTCTCCGTTCAAATGGAATGTTCTCTGTACAATATCCAGGCTTGGGCTAACAAGTAGCAAGTAACATTATGCCACATAAATGCCAAGCTATGACCATGACCAAGTCGAGGCATCTCGTCATCATTTCCTAACTTTCGCTGGTGTTGCTATCACTGAAACCACACTATCAACATCTTTGGAGTTGTCGTTGATCAGAAACTCAACTGGATGCACCACATAAACACGGTGGCTAAAAGAGCAGGTTAGAGGCTTGGCATGCTGCAGTGAGTAACCCATCTCCCGACTCTTCAAAACCTGAACACCATCTGCAAGGCACACACCCACATTGTAATGGAATACAGAATACTCCCCAGTTGCCTGGGTGAGTGCATCCCCAACAACAGTCAAGAAACTTGACACCATCCAGGACAAAACAACCTGGTTAACTGACACTTCATTCACAAGCATTCACTCCCTCGACCACTGATGCTGAGTAGCTGCATTGTGCACTATCTATAAGATAAGATACAAAATTTCACCAAAGATCCATGCACAGCACATTTCACCCAAGACCACTTCCATTCAGAAAGAGAACAGCCAGTCGATTATATGGACACCACTACCATCAACTTCTCCTCCAAGCGGCTCACCATCCTGACTTGGAAATATATCGCAGTCCCTTAACTGTCACTGAGCAAAACTCCTGAAATTCCCTCCTTCATGGCATTGGGGTCAGCCCACAGCTGGTGGGCTGCAGCAGTTCAAGAAAGCAGCTTACTATGACTTTCTCAGAGTCAACTGGAGATGGGCAATACATGCTGGCCAGCCAGCGACACCCACATCCCAAAAATGAGCTTAAAAACAAATTACAGCAGTGAGGAGAGATAATTTACTCAATGAAACGTAACAATTCCTCTATTGATGCTGGGTAGAATTGCAGAATTTATGTCCAAAATCATTCTGCGTTCTAAATACAGCAAATGGACTGGATGAATTTTTGAAAGCAGTGTAACACCCCTTTTACAAGGAGAACTGGAGAGAAGTAACAAATGCTGGCCAGAGAATCTCAAATTGTTATAAAAAAAACCTGCGACTGCTTCTCAAAAGCTTACTTTTTAAACAAATCTGACCAGTTTGCTTTAATTATCACCATCATTTATACCTTGCCATTGACAGTACTTAAATTAAAGACATTTGTAATGAATCCACGTTTCTCAATTTCAGCAACAAATTCCCTAACGTGAATTGTCTGTCAGCCCGTAGGATTTCTGAACAGATTTATGTAATTGAGCTCATTGAATCTGTTCCACTATTCGTTGAGGCCGTCATACTTCTCAATTTCATTCTTCTGCCTTCTCCGCATAAACCTTGATTCCTTTACCAATCCAGAACCTATTTATTTCTGTCATAAATAAACTCAATGACTTGTCCTCCACACTCCTCTGCACTGATGACTTCCACAGATTCACTATCCTCTGTCTGAAGAAATTCATTCTCATCTCAGTTATAAAGGTCATTCAGTTCCTCTGAGGCTGTGTCCAGGAATACCATCCTCCTCTAAGGGTGGAAGCAACTTCTCCATGTCTTCTTTTTCCAGGCCTCGCATGAATGTGTACAATTCAATTCGATCTCCCACATCCTTATAAACTCTGAGTAAAGACATGAAAGCTTCAAACGCTTCTCATATGTTAAGGCCCTCATCACTGAGATCATTGCTGTTAATCATTTCTACCGCACAAGCCTCCCTCCAGCTCATCTTTCCATTGATACAGGGCCCAGATGTGACCTGACAGGTGCCTTATAGAAAAACAGTACGATAGCTCGCTTCTTTCTTTTCTAGCCCTCTTGAAATGAGTTCCAGCACTGCATTTACCTTCCAACAGCCAAGTGAAGCTGCATGTTAACCTGAAAAGAATCCTGAAGTAAAATTCCTAAGTTCCTTTGCGCTTGAATTTCTTACTTTTAGAAAATTATTTATTCCTTCACTTTTCCTGACAAAGTGCATAACCTCACACTTTCCCACATTTCCCTCCATCTGTCACTTCTTTGCCCACTTGGCAAGCATATCTGAGTTCTTTTGCGGCCTCCCCCTTCCTCACGCTACCTGCCCCTCCATCTATCTTTGTTTCATCAGCAAACGTAACAACAATGCTCTTGGTTCCTCCATCAAAATCCTGAATGTATAGCGTGAATAGTTGTGGTCCTCACACGGAAACCCAACAGAACTCCACTCGTCACTGCTATCCTGAAAATGATCCATTTATCCTCCCTGTTTGTCTTTTGTGATTCAGCCAATCCTCTACCAATGCCAGTCCCGTGCCCCTAACTTCATGGGCTCCTACCTTATTTAACAGCCTCTTGTTCAGCAACTTGTCAAAAGCCTCTGTCTAAACAAATGTATGATATCCACTGCCTCTCCTTTGTCTAACCTACTTGTTTCCTCCTTAAAGAATTCTAGCAGAGTTATCAGGCACGACCATCCCTTGGTGAAGCTGTGCCGACTCTGCACTATTTTATCATGCACTTTGAATTACTGTACAATCTCATTATTTCTAACGGCCTCTAAAACCTTACCAAGGACTGAGGTCAGGTTAACAGGCGTATGGTTTTTGTCTTCTCCCTCCCTCTCTTCTTAAACAGGTGTGTTAAATTACCCATGTCCTATTTTGCCTCTGCTGCACCATTTAGACGTCTATAAAAGGTCTTACAAACTTATTTTGATATTACGTGCTATCCTGCTCGCATATTTCAGCACCTCCGTCGCTATTCCTTTTTTAGTTATCCACTGCTAGGTTTTAAATGCTTCCTAATGCAAATCTTCACAGCATCACATGATTTTCCGTTTGCTTTGATGTTGCTCCTGACTCCCCCAGTCAGCCATACTTGCCCCAACCTCACCATATTCTGATTCTTCTTCCAAGGATAAATTTATATTGTGGAATATTTTGCAGCGCTGAATCAGGCACCAGGACAGAGAATCCTTCGATGGCTAATGTTAATGGGATTCTTGTCTCAATATAAAATCAGTTTGAATACCTTTGGCAGTTGAGAGCAGATATTACACAGATATTACAACCAACTAACCACGCTTGAAATGGACAGTCACATTGCCGATTGCAGTACAACAGTCCTCAGCAGTCAATGTAAGTTCTGACTTCATTCACTGAATGAATACAGCAGAATGAAGAGATCCATTGAACAGCATGAGATATATAGATGGATCTGACTGTGTTTGAGTAATGAAAACCAAATCTGCGAGAATAACGTTTCTTATTACCATGAGTTAAGTGATATTGTCAAAATTAATCACTATTTACGTTTAACAATTCAATCTCAGTACGAGCTGTATATTGTATCACAACGGTGAGTTAACGAACTGTATTTCAAAGTGAAGCAAAGTTGAATGATTACCACTGAGTATACTTTAATGCTCCGTGCATGCGTCACCTCAGAAATAGTTGGTAGAGATTGTCTGTGGCATTACAGTATATGACATCACAAGTGAGGATTGGAAGAATATGGAAACGTTTCACAGTATCATCAAAATATAGTACACAATCATTATTGTCATTGATGTCCCTAGTCAGTGATTATGGTCATTGACGTTCTCTAATCTACCTGGTTTCAGGATTTCTGTGACTGGTAATTTTGCATGATCTAGTGGTCACCATTATGGAATATCAAAGTCTTGATGAAGGGCTTGTGCCCGAAAAGTCGAGTCTCCTTCACTTGGGATGCCGCCTAATCCGCTGTGCTTTTCCAGTTCCATATTTTTCGATAGTGATATCAGCTGTCACTCAAATTTTGTGAGTGATATCTGCATTTTCAATTCGTTACTGAGGTAGATTCATGGCTCTCTCGATTGTCACTTCATTGGTTGACAGAAATATTGCACGCAGCAGCATCAAACTTGTAGATACTGCACAGAGAAAGGTACTTCTGCGAGTAACTGTCTCTAGATTTCTGTGTCACAAAACCAGAAGTATACATACAACGTCATTAACCAAATAACACTGTAATTATTGAATAATGTTGAATGTGTGCCACTAACTGTAATGGAACAAGTTGCTTCAATTTTCATTGAGGTGACAGATTCCTGTAATTCATGGAGTGGCCACCTGTTTTTCTGAATATAAAATGTTTTGCTATGGCAGTTTCACAATTATCGTGTGATCTGAAATTGAGAAAAGTTGTTTCTAATTCCACTTGATCTGCACAGACAGAAACGAGTGGGAAGTATTTATACCTGGGAAATAACCGTACAGTACAATTACTGGATTCAAATAATCTGGGCTATGACTTATTCCTAACCTGAGTATAGTTAAAACAAATACTTCCATTGATTTGGTGTTTCTTTTCCCGCATTTCTTCATATTATTCTATCGAAATTGCTTTTTTAATTTATGATTTGCTCATCATTGAAGCTGAAGATTCGGTTGTGGTTGTTGAATCGTCGACTTTTCTTTCTGATAAATTTTTGCGAGACCAGAAATTACCTAATGGTTCGAAAAATGAACACCTCCTAAGTTGTAGCAAGCATTGTGATTAACTGTCGTTACATCAAAACACACAATGTTGAACTACATTGATGAAGTCAAAGAACACATGACACTGGATTATAGTCCAACAGGTCTATTTGAAATCATAAGCTTTGGGGCACCCTCTCCTTCCTCAGAGAACTGATGAGACAGATTACATTGGACAGAGAATTTATAACTTTATAAATTTTGCTTCTGATGTATTCTCTCGCAATAGCTGTCTGAGGAAAGAGTGGGTGCTCCAAACGTTTGTGATCACAAATAAACTTGTACTATAACCAGATGTAGTGTGCGTTTTGACTTTGTCCAGTCCAGTTCAGTGCCGGCACCTTTACAGCATGGCAATATTGATAGAGGTCATCATTGATTTAATCGGAGATCATCCGTGCGTTGAAAATAACAATGTGTTTAAACCATTAGTACTGAAATGGATTGTACATTACTCCAATAAACAAAAATATAGCACCGGCAATCATAAAAGTAAACTGATGACTCTATTTGCTTAATGTTCCGGTTACCTAAAATGGCATTGTGTAAGCAGCATTGGATCAGGTAATTTAGTATGAGATCTCTCTCACCCAACTTTACTTTGCCAAATTACACGAATAATCTTTTTAATGATTACATTTATCAAGATTTTTTAATACAATTATTGCACTATTTTCTGAGAGTTTAGCTCTGATCCTTACAGATACCTCTGTGTTACTCACTCTTCAATTTTGCATTTTCTGCTTTGTTCCTTCCTGTTAATTTAGTGACAATGTTGGTCTTTTCACGTGGAAGACGTGGTCTCTCCAACTATTTGAACATTTGAATGGAAATCTAATGGTTATCATCAATGGAACCATTCTGCGGTGGATACATTCTTATTATTCCACGGTATCTTTTCTGAACATCACCCCATCTCTAGTGTTATCATTGTGCTGTCTTCTGCAGTCACTGAATGTTCAACGTCACTTTCTCCTTTAATCGATTTGTAGCCATTTGTTGGCAGAAATTGAGAAATCAATGTATTGTGCTGGGTAAAAAAAAACGCTAGTATGGTTTCAACAGCAACTTACATTTTTCTTTGCTGAAAGGGCATCCCCTTTTACTTTACATTTGAAGCTGAGGAAGCAGTTAACGATGTTCTCTGAGTTTGCAATGAAAGGGAAAGTTATTACATATATCCTGGGTGGATGGCATTTGACTGGCTTGATGAGGTATTGACCCCATTGCTCCCATCTGTTTTAATCATGTTGGCCCATGCTCTGATTGTCAGAGATAGTGTTCTCGCCAGTCGAGTCCGTAAGGGACTGAAGGTTCATAGCGAGAGAAAGAATTGCCTTGACCCAGAGGTGGAGAGTAGAATGAAGTTATTTGCAGTATATTTCCAACATTTGTTTACTGTGACGATTGATTCCAAATGACTCCCCCGCTCCCCTTCAAACTCTCTTGGGTAAGGGGTCAGCACAGCAGCTCAAGTGTAGTAATGGACGGATAATAAACTCCTGGCTTGCCATTGACATCAAAAGAAATCTGACACCACCACCATCTTCTCAAGAGGAACCTAGTTGTGAAGCAAACGTTGCAACATTTGCAGCATTATGATGAGAGTAAACCTGATACGTTTGTGGTGATTCTTCTCTTGAGTTAAACCTTCATTTTCCTTCGCAAGTAACGTACCTGTGGCAGTGCGAGCCCCATCGATGCAGCTGGCATGTAGGGGTAAGCTCTCACACACACTTTTCATATTATTTTCCAGAAAGCTAATGGGAAAGTACAATTCATATTTTTGAGGGCGTGTACAAAGAAAGTTGGTTGCACCCATTCAGGGCAGTATGTGAGATATTCACTGAAGCATTCACTATTTCTTTTCGGGATGGCTTGAAGTAGTTATGGAACATTGGAAATCTGCATTTGCATTCGGACAGGAGGAAATAATATTGGTCATGGGAGGGGATATAAGATTGTTTACAAAACTGATACCTTGTCAAACATCTTCAAGGAATTTAAAGATATGAAACTAATTGTCTCAATGAATTATAAAACAATTGTCCGTCATGATTTCCTCTTCCAGAAAATATACTAACTTTACATGATCGTGTTGCGTATTTCGAAATGTTCTGATCAGATTTATTTTAAACTCTAAGATGTTCTCCACAATATATGTCAAGTGACTTGGCACAGTTAGCTTCTGTTTGTGGCCTTCAGATGACCAAAGACTATACGTTGTCAGTTTTCCAAACCTTTGGTCTCTTCCCAGAATTTGGAGTCTTGGAAGACTACTTCCAATGCGTCAGCCATATCTGTGCTTTCCAACGTATTTACTATTCTGAAATCCATCATATCTTGTCCATGCTATTTATCTGCTTCAAATCACATTAGTTTCTATGGCATTTATTCTCCAGTACTAATTATCACGTGTGTTTAATCTTCCACTTTTGCCCCATGATTCTTCAAAATTTTTTGAATGCAATCAGTAATTTCTACAATTCAAATTGATGTAAAGCCTTGAATTCATTTTTCAGTTATTTCCTAGTTTTCCATTGCTATTTCCACAGCTGATTTCTCTGACGAAGCTGCAATCAGTTTTTTTTTCCCATTGAAAGAAACTTTTGCTATCCATGTTGATTATAATTGCAATTTTACTCGGAAATCTTATATTCTCTGGTGCACATTTTTTTGTTCATAGTTTTTGTTTTTAAACAGTCTTAGTTCTCTGATTTGTCGGCGGAGTAGAAAAGACTAACATTTGTAGACTGACTGAGCTTAGTTATAATTACCTTGGCTGCAAATCCTGGAACCTGAAATGTTGAGTTGCCACCCCTGTTTAACCTGCAAGTGCTGCATTAGTTAGGGAATCTACTTAAACTTGAAATGTGAAATAATTGGAGATCGGGGTAGCCTCAATGAACATGTTGTATTGTGAATATTGTGTAGCACTGAATTAGACATCAGAACGGGAATCTTGAGATGGATGATATTAATGGGACTATGTTTCATTATAGAATTAATTGAAGGAACTGTAGTAGTTTGAGGACACACATTAAACACTGGAATTATTAAACTAAATAACCATAGTTGAAATGAAAAAACACATTCAGGATTGCAGTAGACCAGCCCTCAGAGGACATTCCAAAATTTGACTTCATTCACTGAATGGACACAACGGAACGAAGTGATGTATTGAACAGAGTGTGTGACACAGAGATGGACCTCACTTTGAATTTGGGATAAAAGTATTTCCAATTTCCATTAGCTTTTTATGATCCAAACTAATCACTGCTTACAGTTTAACACGAAACTCAACATCAGCTATATTCTGTAACACGGAGAGTTAACTCAGGTGTTACAGCATATTTGCTGTTTGTTCTTGATTACGAAGCGAAGTCGAATAATGCTGTAATCGAAATTCCTCAAGGATATACCACTGGGTATAAATTAAAGGCTATGTGCGTGCATCATTTCAGGACTTAGCTCTGAGAGATTGCTTGTGGCATTATAGAGCACATCACTTCACAAGGGAGAATTTGGAAAATATGGAAACATTTCGCTACATAGTGAAAATATACTACACAATTCTTGCTGTCACTGGTGTCCCTGGTAAGTGATTCTGACCATTGGCATTATTTAAATCTGCCCGTTTTCTGGTTTTACTTTGAATGGTAATGTTGCACGGTCTCGAGGTAACTATTATGGAGATACTTGTTCAGTGATTTCACATTGTCATTCAAACCTTGTGAATTACATCTGCATTTTCAATCTACTGCTGAGATACACAACAAATCTGGTTGTAACTCATGAATCTCTTAATTGTGACATTATTGCCTTGAATGAAAATTTGTATACAACAAAACAAGACCTTACAATACTGCACAGTAAAAGATACTGTGGGAACAACTCAGTATAGAACTTTGTGTCTCAATCCAGAATTGTGCATTCAACAACAGTGGCCATTGTTGGATAATGCTCAGTATGAGCAGTGGAGCAAGTTGCTTCCATTTCCATATGATTCATTCAGTGACAGATTTCTGAAATCCATCGAGTGATCTCATGACTTCATAAATATAAAATGTGGTCAAGGGAAATGCATGTCCAAGTTAACAATTATCATGTCATGTGAAATTGATCAACATTGATTTACTTTCATTTGATCTACATGAAAAGGAACAGATGGCAACTGTTTACTAACAGGGAAATAGTAGCACAGCTTGACTAATTTATTTCAAATCATCTGGGCAGTGACGTTTACTTCGTCTGAGTATAGTGACTGCAAACACTTGCAGTGTTGTGGTTCTAAATGATCATTTTCCTTTAACACAGTCCTCAAATTATTGTATCATGATCATAGTTCTAATTTGTGATCTGCTCCTTATAGAGACTGAATATTCAGCCATGTTTGCTGATTTGTGCACTTCTCTAGCTGATTAATATTTGAGGGAGCATTAATTAACGAATGGTTCAGAGGCTGAACACATGTAAGCTGTAGCAAGCTTTGTAATTATCTGCCATGAAGACAAGATGCATGTAATTGAATTACATTGATACAGACCAGTCATTCATTTAGTCAGACGTCAGTCTCAACTTTGTAAATATTAACACCATTCATACTGAAATGAGTAATTCATTACTACAATAAGTAAAAATGTAAATGGCAGCAATGATAAAAGAGAACTGATGACTGTGTTTATTAATTTTCAAGTTACCAGGAATGGCATTGATTTCAGAGCATTCAAAGAGGAAATGAAGTGCGTGCTATAGTAATAAGTGCTAATATTCTATATAAGAGATTTCTGGCACACCTCTTTAGTTAGCCAAATGATGAGAGCATTCTATTGCATTCTGCTTTATGTCTTTAACCAATTTTACCTTTACTAATTCAGTGCTATTCCCCACAAGTTCTTAAAGTGAAAGTGACATTCACATTCTAACCATTCTCTTAAAAAGATGTGGTCTTCAGATAAACCAGATTTATTTAACAAGTTTTTTGGTGACAATCTCTTTGTTTAGAGTTCTAACAGGTGAAAGTATATTATCTGTGACCACTTAACAAACCATTCAGGATTTGCTCAGACATCTATTTTGTCTATCCTCTACTTTCATCATTCCGTGGAAAGAATTTTGCAATATTTTCTGTTGTTCAAAACCGTGTTTACCAACACAGATCTGAAATGTACAAATCTTATTAATTGCTTGATAGTTTACTGAAATTGCTGATTTTATTTTTATTTCCTCTCCAAATAAATCTCCATGCTTTTCTTGATTTTTTAAAAATGATATAGATGAATTACTTTGGGACATTAATATGTAACTCTGCACACCTACCTTAATTGGAACACCAACTATCATTTGTTTAACACTTATATTTGTGAAGACACTTTGATACATCAATTGCATTATTTTCTGAGAGTTTAGTTCTGATCCTCACAGATATCACTCTCCACTTCACTCTCCAATTTTGAATTTTCTGCATTGTCTCTTACAGTTAATATAGTGGCAATTGTGATCCTGTCCTGTGGAAGCTGTGGCCTCTCTACCTGCACTGTTTACTATCTGGTGTCCATGGCAATAGCAGATATAATGGTTATCATTAATGGCGTCATACTGTGGAAAATGAATTCTTATTATTTCTCAGTATCTTTCCTGAGCATCACCCCTGTGTGTAGTGTTATCAATGTCTTATTTTATGCAGCCACAGAATGTTCAGTCTGGTTCACCGTCACTTTCTCCTTTGATCGATTTGTGTCCATTTGTTGTCAGAAGTTGAGAATGAAGTATTGTACTGCAAAAAAATGCAAGTGTAATTCTAACAATAACTTGTATTTTGATCTGTTTAAAGGACATTTCCTTCTACTTCATGTTTGAAGCTGGGGAGGTAATAAACAATGTTCCCTGGTTTTGTACTGAAAAGGAAATCTACTACACTGATCCTGGCTGGGTTGCATTTGACTGGTTTGATAAATTATTAACCCCATTACTCCCATATATTTTAATTTTGCTGCTCAATGCTCTGACTGTTAGATACATTTTAGTCATCAGCCGAGTTCGTAAAGGACTGAGAGGTCATTGTAGGGGGGAGAATCACCATGACAGGGAGATGAAGAGCAGAAGAAACTCTATTATTTTACTTTTCACCATATCTGGTAGCTTCATTCTTTTGTGGCTTGTGTATATTGTAGACTTCTGCTTTTACAATATTATCACAATTATCCAAGAATATGACAATGATTCTTTACACATGTTAGCTGAACTTGCAATCATGCTGCTCAATTTAAATTGCTGTACAAATGCATTTATTTATGGGGTGACTCAATCCAAGTTCAGAGAACAATTCAAGAGCATGGTGAAACATCCAGTTACATTATTCATCAAATTAATTCATAAACAAAGCGATTGAAAATACTCTGGTCAGATATAAAGGTGGAGGAGAGGTGTAGGCATTCAGTCATAGTAACTCTCACTCCAATGTCTGTTAAAGATTTGAGTAAGTAATTAATTATTTTTATACCATTTGTTTGGGGTGCTGTTACTTCTCGTATGGTCCACACCTGGGCACTAACTTTGGAGAGGTATGACTACACGGCACACAACGGCTCGAGGGTAGTGATGGAAGGAAAATAAATTCCCATCTTGACATTGACATCAGAAAAGATCTGCCACCCCTTCTCAAGAGGAAACTAGGTGCTAAGCAACAGCTTTAATCTTTGAAACATTATCCTGAGGATAAATCTGATGAATATGTGATGTATCTTCTCTTAAATTAAATCTTCATTTTCACCCCACAAGCAGCTGTCCCTGGGGTAATATGTGCTGCATCCATGCTCCTGTCAATTCGTAGGGACAAGGTTAAATTTGCATATTAGTTTCCAATGAACAGATAGGAAAGAATGATTCAGATTGTGGGGACTTGTACCAAGAGAGCTGTTTGCACCTTCTCGGGTCGCATCGAAGATACGCATGGCAACATGTACTACTTGTATTTTTTTGTGGGATGCAGTTAAGAAAGTTGGTAGAGCACTGAGAACCTGGGATGGGAAATCAGACAGGAGAAAAATAAAACTGGTCCTGGGTGCAGGTAGGGCTGTGTAGGGGGGAAGTGGGATTGAAAATTAGTTGAATATGTGATTCCTTATGAAACCTCTTCTCAAAATATAAACAAAACGACACGAATTGCTTCAAAGGATTTAATAAATTTCTCAGACATGACTTTCTCTATGTAAATATGCTCAGACTGCTGTGTCTTTTAATGTATCAGGAAGTGCTGTTACATCATTTACAATGGATTCTGAAGATTTCCCCACAGTCTAAGTGACTTGTGATAACCTTTCCATGCATATCTCTCTTAACCATTTCCCCGCTCTACTTGAACTTGTGACTTCAAGTAAGTGTTTCCTACACTCTGGGGGAGAAAGCTTCTTGCTATCCACCCTGTGTATACCTCTCATGATTTTGTAGACCTCAATCACATTATCCCTCAACCTCTGTCTTTCCAATGAAAATAATCTGAATCTACTCAACTGCTCTTCAAAACTAGTGCCATCCATACCAGGCAACCTCTTGGTGAACCACCTCTGCACCCTGTCCAAAGCATCCACATTCTTTTGGTAATGTGATGACCAGAACTGTCCATAGTATTCCAAATATGGCGAAACCAATTGTAACATGACTTGCCTATGCTTGTACTCAGGACTCCATCGGATAAGGGAAAGTATACTGTCTGTTTTAATGACCATTCGATCATCTGTGTTGCCACCTTCAGGGTTCAATCGACCTGAACACTCAGATCTCTGTGTACATTAATTTTCCCCAGGCCCTTTCCAGTTAGCATATAGCTCACTCTTGAATTAGATCTTCCAAAATGCATCACTTGAATTCCATCTGCCATTTCTTTGCTCAACTCTCTAATCTATCTGTATTCTGCTGTATTCTTTGACAGTTCCTTTCACTATCTGCCAGTCCACAAATCTTAGTGTCATCTGCAAACTTGCTATTCAGACCACTTAAACTTTCCTTCAGATCATTTATGGAAATGAAAACAACAGGGGTCGCAACATAGATCCCTGTGCAACATCACTGGTCACAGTTCTCCATTTTGAGAAACTCCCTTCTACGACTCCTCTCTGTCTCCTGCTGTCCAGCCATCTAACTAGTACACCGTGGACCCATGCAATGTCGCTTTGTCCTTCACCTATCATAGGGAACCTGATCTATTGCTTTATTGAAGTCATTGTATCTGACATCCACAGCCCTTTACTCATCAATAAACTTTTCAATTCTTGAAAGAATTCAATTAAGTTGGTAAGATATGTCTTTTTTTTTAATTACTTACAGTGTGGAAACAGGCCCTTCGGCCCAACAAGTCCACACCGACCCGCCGAAGCGTAACCCATCCATACCCCTGCCTAACACTACGGACAATTTAGCGTGGCCAATTCACCTGACCCACACATCTTTGGAATGTGGGAGGAAACCGGAGCACCCGGAGGAAACCCACGCAGACACGGGGAGAACGTGCAAACTCCACACAGTCAGTCGCCTGAGGCGGGAATTGAACCCGGATCTCTGGCGCTGTGAGGCAGCAGTGCTAACCACTGTGCCACCGTGCCGCCCCTTTCTTTGCACAAATCTATGCTGCCGATCACTGATAACCAGATTATCTTCTCCAGCTGCTTCCCAATCATTGACATCAAGCTCACTGATCTATCATTATCAAGAATATCCCTGCTACCCTTCTTAAGCAGTGGGACAATATTTTCTGTTCTCCAGTCATCCAGGACATCACTTGTGCTCAAGGATACTGTAGAGATATCTGTTAAGGCTCCAGATATTTCCTTTCTCGCTTTCCTTCTTCCCTTCTTATGCTGACTTGACCTTGAGTAATCAGACATTTATCCCTCACATCAGCATCCATGACGTCCCTCTCCTCAGATAAAGAACAAAGAAAATTAAAGCACAGAAACAAGTTCTTCGGCCATCTTAGCCTGCCCTGATCAAAATCCTCCATCTAAACCTTTCATCTATTGTTTCAGGGAGTGTATCTCTTTACTTCCTGCCCATTCATATATTTGTCTGGGTACATCCTGAATAATGCTATCGTGCCCATCTCTACCACCTCTGCTGCCAATGTGTTCCAGGCAGCCACCACTCTCTGTGTAGGAAATTTTTAAGGCATATCTCCCCTAAACTTTTCCCCTTTCATTTTGAACTCGTGACCCCTAGTAATTGTGTTCCCCATGCTTTGAAAAAGCTTCTTGCTATCCACCCTGCCGATACCTCTCATGATTTTGTAAACATCAATCAGGTCGCCCTTGAACCTCTGTCCTTCCCCTAAGAATAATCTTAATCTAATCAACCTGTGTGTATCGCTAGCGACCTCCGTACCATACAATATCCTACAGAAACTCCTCTGCACTCTGTCCAAAGCATCCACATCATTTTGGTAATGTGGTGAACAGAATTGTACGCAGTATTCCAAACGTGGCTGAACCAAAGTCATATACAACTGTAACATGACCGACTGACTTTGTACTCAATATCCTTTCGATGAAGCGAAGCATGCCATATGCCTTCTTGACCACTCTATTGACCTGCATTTCTACCTTCAGGGAACAATGGACGTAAACACCCAGATCTTTCTGTACATCAATTTTCTCCGGAATATTTCCCCAGGACTTTTTCATTTACGATATAGTTTGCCCTTGAATTGGATCTTCCAAGATACATCACCTCACATTTGCCAGGATTGATCTCCATCTGGCATTTCTCTGGCCAGCTCGCCAATCTATCTATATTTTGCTGTGTTCTCTGACAGTCCCTTTCATCTATCTGCTACTTTACCAATCTTAGTGTCACCTGGAAACTTGCCAATCAGACCATCTGCACCTTCATCTTATGTATCTCAAAAACAATAGCGTTTCCAGCATGGATCCCTGTGGAACACCACTGGTCACAGGTCTCTATTTTGAGCAACTCCCTTCTATTACTACTCTCTGTCTCCTGTTGCCCAGCCATCTCTTTATCCATCTAGCTAGTGCAGCTGGGAACCCATGCAACTTCACCTTCTTCATCAGCCAACCATTGGAAGCTTTTCAAACACCTCACTGAAGTCCATGTGTATAACCTCTTTGAATACCAAGATAAAGTACTCATTAAGAGTCACCATACATAACTTCCCTCCTTTGTCCTTGAGTTGACAAACTCTTTCTCTCGTTCCCCACTTGTTCCTTATATATGAATAGAAGGTTTTGGGATTTTCCTTAATCCTGTTTGCTAAAGATATTTCATGACCCTTTTCAGTCCTCTTAATTCTTCATTTCATATTGGTTCTACTATCCCAATATTTTTCCAAAGAATCATCTGTTTGCAGTCGTCTAGACTTTACTTTTTCCTCTGAGCTCGTCTCGCAATTTCATCTGTCATTCATGGTCCCTAATCCTGCCATTTCAATCCCTCATTTTTACAGGGGCATATCTGTCCTGCAACCTTTCTTTAAAAGCAGTATCAAATGTGGATTTACCCTCATACAGCTGCTATAATCCACATTCTCCAGCTTCTGCCAAAATTTGCTATAGCTGGCCATCCCCAATTTAGCAGTCTTCCTTTAGGACCACTCTCGTCTTTTCATGAGTATTCTAAAACTTACGGAAGTGTAATCACTATTCTCAATGTAATCCCCGACTGAAACTTCAACCCCCAGTATGGTCCAGTATTGCCCGGAACAAGTGGACTAATTACATGATGCTCTATGAAACCCTCTGGATGAGCCTGACCAATTCTGCTCCAAATAAACCACTAATATTAAGTGAATCCCAGTCAATGTCGGGAAAATTAAAATCTGCCATCAACACCAACTGGTTGCTCTTACATCTTTTCAGAACCTGTTTACATATTTGTACCTCTATCTCATATTCACTATTGGGAGGCCTGTGGTTTACCCCTAATATGGTTACTGCAGCCTTCCTATTTCTGTGTTCTGCTAATGTTGCCTCACTGCTCCAGCCTTCCAGAGCGCACTCCTTCAGCTTAGCTGTGATATTCTCTCTGACCTACATTGCAACACCTCCACGCATTTTACCTACCTCTCTATTCCACCTGCAATATCTATAACCTGGAATATTTAGTTGTCAATCTTGTCCTTTCCTCAACCAGCTCTCAGTAACAGCAATAATATCACATTCTTAGGTAGTAATCCAAGCCCTAAGTTCATCTGCGTTACCTACGACACTTCTTGCATGAAAACAAATACACCTCAGACCACCTGTCCCTTTGTGTTCACCATCTGATCCCTGCCTGCTATTCCCTTTATTCACGCTGACTTCATGACCTAGTTCCTAACAGACTTTAGTTCGAACCCCTTTACTGTCTACTAACCTCCTCAATTGGTTCTCATCCCCCTGCAACATTAGTTTAAACCCTCCCCAACAGTGTTAGCAAAAGCACATTGGTTCCAGTCTGGCCCAGGTGTAGACCATCCAATTTGCAATAGTCCCATCTCCACCAGAACTGTCCCAAAATCCCAAACATCTGAACCCCTCCCTCCTGCACCATCTCTCAAGTCATTCATTCATACTGCCTATTCCTTCATTTCTATTCTGACTCGCACGTGGAACTGGCAGTAATCCTGAGATTACCATCTGAGTCCTACATTTTAATTTGGCTCCTAACTCCCTAGATTCTGCTTGTAGGACATCATCCCATTTATTACCATAGCCTATGTGTAACTCAAACTGTCTTGAATATACTACATGAATGTTCCTGATAGTCTCCTCTGCTTATTTTACTTTTCCAGTGTCTTTCAAGATTGAAGTCACTCATGGTTTATGTGCTTCATTTTTATCCTTGCTCCACTTAACCCCTGATATAGTCTCTGTCCTGCAACATATCTACAGTTAGGGGCTTTACAGATTGTTAATCCCTCACAAACCCTCTGATGAAAGGTCGCTCACTTTGCGCGGAGTTATTGAGGTCCTCTGTCTCAAAAGTTCTTGGATGCAGATTCATTGAACATTATTAAGGCTGATTTATTCTTTGGAAACGAAGAGTTAAAAGTTTATTGATAGTAGCAGAGAAAATAGTGCATTCAGGTCATCACTGGTTGCCATAGATTAGTGATGGAAATGGTGTGCAGTTTTTATTGATGTTCACCGCCACCGTGGCTTTGACAGGGAGAGTGTGAAGTTATGGTAGTTTGCATGACTAAGAATTGGGTTAAGACTTAATAGTTGCTTTGTTTGATGACTTTCTGAGGTCAAATAGATGCATGGGAACAGTTGAAAGCTCAGTACTGATAGGAGAGACAGAGAGTGTCAGCAAGGATGGAACATCTAAGTTCTATGCATGGCAAATTTGCAACGAAAGTGGAACATAATTGTATCCATACTTGTACTAGGAGGGTCAAATGCTTTACTCCTGTCTCATTATGCAGGTTCAACTTGTGAATATTTTTAGTCTTTCAAGTGGCAATTCCATTATTCAGACACACTAACATTTTTCTGACCACATTATTGACATACAATTATAATTTTAAGGAGTTGCAAAATATATGGCAAAATGCAATCTCGTCTAATCCTGAAAACAAGACTTTACGATAACTCAAATACTGGAGAGCATTCCCTACTTTATCACGTTGTATCGGTTTGACTGAACTGTTTCTTTCACTTCTTGGACGTGATAGATAACATGTCTTTTCCTTGACTATTTAGAAAATTCTGCTGAAACCATCTTCAGTTGAAATGATACATACAATGTTCCAATGAGACACTTGTGGCCTGGAGTTTTCAAAGTAAAATCTTTACTCTGCACTGAGTTATTTCTACACCGAAACAGAAGTTGCTGGTGAAAGCCATTAATCAAGCTGCATCTAAGGGATGAAATCAGAGATAGCACTTTGAGGCGAATGATTCTTCATCAGAACACATCTGGCAAATTGACGCTGTTCACATTTGCCATTGAATTCAGTTTTTCTTTCAGATCTCCAGCGTACAAATTTCTTTGTTTTATTTAAGTTATTCTCTAGCTGTCCTAAAGAAACTCGTTTCTTCTGTAGAAATTGCTCATATAACAAAAACCCAAACAAGTTTTCTTCAAATTGAAATGAAAAGCCCTCCAGTCATTGGGATTTCCCGAAGCAAACAAAAGAAAATCAATTTTTCAGTGTTATAATACAGTTGAATGGTTATTCTGTTTGTTTGTAAAACATTTATAATGAAAAAAAAAACTCATTATTACTCAAGGAGCTCTCTGTCATACTTCCTTGTGTGAACATCATGGCTTGAGAGAAACTGACATTAATTACAAAGCTCTCAGACACACTGATCAAAACTCTTTTCCCAACCTTTCAGTGTCGAAAATTTGGAATCAATGAGATAAATATGTATGAAGCTTTATTTGACATTACACGCTGCATGGATTGAAGTAATCTGTATTCATCATAAACTGCAATATAAAATGTATGGCATCCCAATCTGTGGGGCATATGTCCTTTTCCCAAGCATTTTTGATCACGACTTTGGGCATTAAAGATTGAAGTTGGTCCACATTCCTGAGGATGCTCCTCCATCCGATCCTGCTTTTCAGGGAATCTGGATGTTGTGGAGTGGGGCTCAAGGTATCATTAATCATGCTGCATTTACTGCCTGTAATGGCAGTTGTAAAATATGAATTCATTGGAATACGTTTCCTTGGCAGAGCACGCCATGCTTCACTGTATGGAGGAGTATACTAAGTTAAGAATGACTAGATTGCTTCTAAGATGCATACGATGATACATGGTTTATCCTCTGCAGCCATGGCTAATGATTCTATAATGCTACACCTGATGGAGTGTGAGTACAGGTACAAAGCAGGTCTTTCTTCAGTCAAGTAATGTGGAGCAGATCATAGGCATGTTGAAAATAAATCTATAATGTTTGCATAGTGTGACAGCCTATTACTGTACACTGCAGATTGTGCTTTGCTCTGCATAGATGATGCAGAGAAAACAGTGATGTGATGCAGTCTGTAGAGATGGGAAGTGGCAGCAATACTCTGCAGAGAAAGATGAGATCATTGAACAGAAGTGGAACGAGCCAGGCCTTGTTCAGTTGACATCCAGTTCCAACAGAAATGATGAAGCTGCAATAATCCATCATTGAGTATAAAGGTGGCTGCTCTAAGGCCAAGTTCCCTGTTTGTCCTCAGAAGCAAATGAACCTTTTCTTGAAAAATAAAACAAAGATTGCTAGAAGAACTCAGCAGATCTTGCAGCATTGGTGTAAAAACAGAGTTAATGCTTCGAGTCCATTTTCTGGAGATTTTCTTCATGTATTTTGCTCTTCAGTTTTGTTGTTGTCAAATAAAAGTGACTTTTTAAAAAAATGTTTGAAGATGAATTTGTCTGTGATATAACTGATTGGAGTCATACCTGATTAAAAGGAAAATGGCTATATTAGGTGGTTGTCAGTAATCTCAGCTCCAGGACATCACTGCTGCAATTCCTCAGCCTAATTTCCTGTGCAAATCACCTTTAGCTACATCACCAATGACATCCCCTCCATCATAAGGTCAGATGTGGGAATACTTGCCGGTGAGTGCACTACTTCCTCAGATACTGAAACACTCCAGGTTTCAATAAATAAACTTTGATAATACCCAGGTTTGGGCTGATAAAAATCATTCAAACCACAGGAGTGCTAGGCACTGCTGATCACCCATAGAAACAATGTAACCACTGCTTCTTGACATTCAATAACCCTTATTAACGTTCAGGGAGTTAACATTGACTAGAAAGAAGGATTGGTCCCACACATATGGTCGCTAAAAGATTGAGTCAGAGGCTAGTAATTCTGCAACAAGTAACTCACTTCCTGACATCCCAAAGCCTGTCCATCAGCTGCAAGGCACAAGTTAGCAGTGTGATGGAATACACCCCATTTGCCTGGGTGGTTGCAACTCCAACATTACTCAAGAAGTTTGACACCATCTAGAACAAAGCAGCCTGCTGATTGCACCCACACACAAAAAATGTCAGCCATTCCAGTTATCGGAGATTGCAGTAAGTCACCAGAGGTACTTAGGTTGCACATTTCTAGAACCCATGACCAATTCAATCGATAAAGTCAAGTATAGTAAATCCATTGGAACAACAACGCATTTGAGTCACTGATGCGCAAATGTATCACCATTTCTTCATTGCCATTGAGTTAACATTCTGTATTTACTTCTCTAATGGCATTGTGGGTCAACCTACAGCACAATGACTGCAGTGGTTTAACAACCACCACATTCTCGAGGGCAACTAGGGGTGGACAATAATTGCTGTCCCAGCCAGCAATGAATTGAAAATTATAAGAAAGTCATTCACAGAAGTGCGGTTGAGTGGTATACAAAATAAAACATCAAATGATGCCCTTCAGGTTCAGCTCAGAATGATTTTTTCGACTATGGACCACAAATAACGGAAGTGCGTTAGACGGACAAACATATAGGCAGCATCTGAGTGCAGAACCAGTAGAGTGGTAAAAGTAAGGTATAAACTGGCCAAATGCTGAGGTACAAGCAACCTGAAAGGCGCAGAATACACAAAGTTCTTGGATTGCATTCAGGACGACATTTTTAGCCAGCACATTAAATGCAATAAAAGAGGCTGCAATTCTAGATTTAGCCACAGGAAATGAAGCTGGGAAAAGGGATCAACTAAGAGTGGGACAGCATTTTGGAAATAATGACCATTATTCAATTAGATTTAACATTATTACAGAAAAGAACAAAAATATAACAAAAGTAAAAATTTAAACTATGACAATACAAACTTTATGAAGTTTAGATATAATCTGGCAAATGTAGACAAAGTCCAGTTACTGAAGGGAAAGGCTAACACAAATCTACGGGGGTATTCGAGTCTAAGGGTCATGCAGGACTAACCCCGCCCCCTCCCAACATAAAATGTGTGGTATCACCAAGTCTGGAGTTTGCTGGTTATCCAGAAGCAGAGTGCAGAAAATTAGAGTTGACGACAATCCCAAACATATGATGTATTTAGTCGCTTTTAGAAGTATGGAAGGTAGGAGGGGACCAAGTGAAAAAGAAAATTATAGAAACAAACAAAGGAAACAAGTGGAAAAAAATGGGAGGTAGAATTAAAATAAATGAAACAATGTTTTATCAGTGGCTGAACAATAATTGTAATAAGTATATTAGGAATGCATGTACTAAGTTGTGCCTGTTTGTTGAAGATGGAGACAGAATTCTAAATGAGTATTCTGCCTCGTCATAAAGGAGAGGAGTAATGCAGACATTCTAAATGAAATGCACGAGTATACAGTATTAAACAAAATAGGCATTATGACACGGGATATATGTAGGGTCTTCAATTCTTGAAGCTGGTTACATCACGAGAGCCAGATACACTTTAAGATAGTGTGTTAAAGGATACTTGACAGCAATGGTCTGACGACTTTTCCAACTCTCATTAAGTACAGGCAAGATAATGGAGAATTGGAATCTGCTACCATTAACAAACAGGGAAAAGCAATGAATAGGCCAAATAGGCCGTGAGTGTTGTGGACCAGGCCAGAAACCTCAAAATATTTCAATAAAGCAGCCCCGACCCTAACTTTGCTCATTGTATTAAGAAGGTGTGATGCAGATATTCCAGGTGGGATGCAGCTGGTCAAACACTTCGTTCTAAACAAGACAGAATTTAGTGACAAGATTACCAAAGAGGACAGAATACCAAATCACTTAACCTATTCAAAACCCAACAGATTATCCCAAATTAATGATGGTGTTTCGAATACTTGCAGCAATCTCCATGAACACCCCTTGGCACAAAAGGTAACACTAAACACAAAGTCTTACAGGAGACAGAGAGAGAGAGAGAGAGAGAGTGAGAGAGAGAGAGAGAGAGAGAGAGAGATGGCAGCATGGAACATCCTCTTCCATGTCGCTGTTTCTTGAACTACCAGTCTCAAACTGCCTGAGTGCTTTCAATGAATAGCCAGAGTGCCAAACCCATCAAGCCAGGGAAAAGCTAACCCACTCTCCTTTCATTGTGCAAGTGTCTTTTTTTAAAAGACTTGAAATCCTTTTGCGTGAGGCAGTATGTTAGCGGTTATCAAATTGGCCCTCTAACTCTTCACACTTCGATGTTTTGGAGTGTCTTTTTACAACCTCTCTGGTAAACAAAAGCCAAAGTCTGTGACTTGAAATGTTGAGTTGCTCTCCCTGCTCAGCGTTCAAGTCCTGCATTAATTACCAAGCTGCTTATGTTTGACATGTGAAAGTAAGTGAGGATGAGGTCTCCCTGAATGGCCTAACTATATTTTGTAACATTGTGCAAAGCTGAATCAGACATCAGTATGGGGAGTCCTTAGATGGACAATGATTTCTTATGATAGGATCAGGTTGAGGAACTGTAGCAGCTTGAGGATACACATTACAAATTTGATCTATTAAACAAAATAACCACAGTTGAAAAAAGACAATTGCATTCAGGATTGAAGTGCAACAGTCCTTGGAGGACACTCTAAAATTTGACTGGAAAAGAAACCCAGCAGAATTTTGTGATCAATGGAACAGTGTGAAATGCAAAAATTGACTTGGTTTTGTTTGAATAATCAAAACCAATAGTGAAAGACTAAAAATGCCAATTTCTACTTCCAAATTGATGTGATCAAAATTAATTACTGCTTATGTCTTAACAATTCCATGTCAGTCCTAGGTGTATTCCATTACAACAGGGAGTTTACTCAGGTGTTATAACATATTTGCCAACTGTTTCTCAATGCGCACCAAAGATTAATGACGTTCGAATCCATCAAGGAGATATCACTGGTTATGAATTAAAGGCACTGTGCATGCATTACCTCAGAACTTCATTCGTAGAGATTCCTGTGAAATCACTTCACGAGTGAGGATTGGAAAAATATGAAAACATTTCACAGCATAATGAAAATATACTATACAATTCTTGCTGTCGTTGGTGTCCCCGGTAAGTGATTATAACCATTGACATTGTTTAAACCTGGCGGGATTTTGGTTTACTATGATTGATAATGTTGCATGATGTTGTAGTATACATTATGGAGACACTTGTTTAGTGATATCACATTGTCATTGAAGCGTTCTGTATTGCATCTGCATTTTCTATCCATTGTTGAGACAAACAACAAGCTTGTTTGTAACTCATGAAAATCTCGATTGTAACATTATTACATAGAACATAGAACATTACAGTGCAGTACAGGTCCTTCGGCCCTCGATGTTACGCCGACCTGTCATACCAATCTGAAGCCCATCTAAACTACAGCATTACACGTCCGTCCATATGCTTGTCCAATGACGACTTAAATGTACTTAAAGTTGGCGAATCTACTACCGTTGCAGGCAAAGCATTCCATACCTTTACTACTCTCAGATTAAAGAAAATACCTCTGACATCTGTCCTATATCCATCACCCCTCAATTTAAAGCCCCCTCGTGCTGGCCGTCACCGTACTTGGAGAATAGCTCTCCCTGTCCACCCTATCTAACCCTCTGATTATCTGAAATGTCTCTATTAAGTCATCTCTCCATCTTCTTCTCTCCAACGAAAAATTCCTCAAGTCCCTCAGCCTTTCCTCGTAAGACCTTCACTCCATACCAGGCAATATCCTCGTAAAACTCCTCTGCACCCCTTCCAAAGCTTTCACATCCTCCTTATAATGCGGTGACCATAACTGCAGACAATACTCCAAGTCTGGCCGTACTCGTGTACAGCTGTAGCATAACCTCATGGTTCCGGAACTCGATCCCTCTATTAATAAAAACTAAAACACTGTATTATCTTCAATGAAAGTTTGTACACAGCAGAACAAGACTTGTAACATTGTGCAGGAGAAAGGTATTGTGAGAAGAACATAGTCCAGAATTCTGAGTCTGTGGCCAGAATTGTGCATTCAACGTTAGTGACCATGTGTCTGTCATTTTTGAATAATGCTGAGTTTGCGTCACTAATTGCAGTGGAGCAAGTTTCTTCAATTTTCGTATGATTCATTCAGTGGCATATTCCTGAAATCCACGGAGTGGTCTCATGACTTTATAAAGATAGCCAAAGGAAAAACATGGCCATTGAAATACATGGCCAAGAGAAATTATCACATCGTGTGAAGTTGATCAATATTGATTAACTTTCACTTGATCTGTACAAAAATGAACAGATGGCATCCATTTATTAACAGGGAAATAGTAGCATATCATGACGAATTCATCTGTGTAGTGACTTGTTCTTAGCCTGAAAGTAGTTACTGCAAACCCTTTCATTGTTTTGGTTGTAAATGATCAGTTTCTTCTCACAGTCCTAGAATTATTGTATCGTGATTGCTGTTCTAATTCATGATCTATCCATGATATAACTGAACATTCCATTGTGACTGTTAAATTGACAACTTCTCTAACTGATATTTGATGGACCAGTAATTACCTTTTGGTTCAGATGCTGAACACATAGCAGGCTTTTTGATTATCTCTCATTATGACTAGGTGCATGCACTTGAATTATATTGATGTAAGTCAGCCATTGCTACACACAGCAATCAGTCTGAGCATTATAAACATGAATGTTGTTAAATCATTAGGAATGAAATGGATAGTGCATTGAGTCAATAAATAAAAATCAGATCCATGAAATGATAAAATGATACTGAAAATGATGCATTAATATTAAAGTTACTAAGAATGACATTTAACAATCTACATTAGAACACGTAACTTAATTGCTGTAGGTGCTAATATTCTAAATGAGATTTCTCTCACCCCTCTTTACTTTGCCAAATGTTGAGCATATTCTGTTGTAAATTGATTCACGTCCTTTCCAATTTTTCCCTGATTGAATTCTGTGCTGCTCACCACAACTGCATCAAGTTAAAGTGTCTTTCACATGTTAACCATTATCTACTTAAAAAATTTAGTCCTTCATGTAAACCATATTTATTAAACATCGTTGTGATGATAACTGCTTCCAGTAGAGGTTCCAAAACTGGAAATATCTTATGTGCGACCAACCAAGCAAACACTTCAGAATTTTTTCTGGCTTTTATTACATTTGCCTCAAACTATGCCTTTTCCCGGAAAACAATTGCAACATTCTGTTGTTCAACATTTCATTTATCATCATGGAGATCACAATTGGGCAAATTTCATGAATTATATTCCAAACAGTTTTATTGACTTTGAGATGTTGGTGTTGGACTGGGGTGGGCAATGTTAAAAAAAATGACATGATACCAGGTTATACTCTAACAGGTTTATTTGGAAACACTAGCTTTCAGAGCACCACTCCTTCATCACCACCTGATGTAGGAGTGATGTTCTGAAAGCTAGTGCTTCCAAATAAACCTCTTGGACATAATCTGGTTTTGTTTGATTTGTAAGAGTATTCTGTAATTGCTGATTTTTAGTTTATTTCATCTATTATACACATACATCTCGATGTATTGTTTTATGCTGTTACTGAATTGCTTTGAGACTTTAAATTATATGTAAATATGCACATCTTTAGTCCTCCTAAGTTGTAACACCAATTGCCATGTTTCAGATTTTAATTTGTGAAGGTTTTTTGATACATTTATTGCATTGTTTTATGAGAGTTTCCTTCTGATCCTCAAGATACCTTTTTCCCCTCACTTCAAATTTTGTAATTCACGCGTTGTATTTTACAGTTAATTTAATGGCAATTGTAATCATCTCAAGTGGAAGATGTGGCCTGTCTACCCGCACCATTCGCTATCTGGTGTCCATGGCAATGGCAGATCTATTGGTTATCGTCAATGGGATCATATTGTTGAGGATTAATTCTTATTATTTCATAGTTCCTTTCCTGAACATCACTCCTGTCTGTCGTGTAATCATTGTCCTGGTTTATGCAGCCACAGAATGTTCAGTCTGGTTCACTGTCACTTTCTCCTTTGATCGATTTGTGTCCATTTGTTGTCAGAAGCTGAGAACAAAATATTGTACTGAGAAAAACGCAAGTGTGATTTTAACAACAACTTGCATTTTGATCTGTTTAAAGAACATTCCATTTTACTTTACTTTTGAAGCTGGGGAGGTAATTAACAATGTTCCCTGGTTTTGTAATGAGAAAGAAAGCTACTACACGGATCCTGGCTGGATGGCATTTGACTGGTTTGATAAATTATTAACACCATTGCTTCCGTATGTTTTAATTTTGTTACTCAATGCTCTGACTGTTAGATATATTTTAGTCATCAGCCAGGTCCGTAAGGGACTGAGGGTTCATTGTGAAGGGGATAATCACCATGACCCAGAGGTGGTGAGCAGAAGGAAGTCTATGATTTTACTCTTTACCATATCTGGCAGCTTCATTCTTTTGTGGCTTTTGTATGTTGTAGAGTTCTGCTTTTACAACATCATTGGAATTATCCCAGAATATTACAATGATTCTTTATATATGTTAGGTGAATTTGCAATTATGCTGACCAGTTTAAATTGCTGCACAAACGCATTTATTTATGGGGTGACTCAATCCAAGTTCAGAGAACAATTCAAGAGCATGATGAAACATCCAGTTACGTTATTTATCATATTCCTTAACAAACAAAACAATTAAAAATACTCAGAGGTGTGGTATATCAGTGAAGGAATGCTACGAAAACAGTAATCGTATGTCACACTCCCATGTCTGTTGAAAGTAGGACTAAGCATTTGCAGACTATTCCTAATATTTTTTCCGATGCTGAAAAATTCTAAAGTAACCATGTTCCACACTATTTTCAGAAAGGACTACCACGCAGCTCACAGCGCCTCACGATTAATCATGGAAGGAAAAGAAATTCCCATCTTGCCCATTGACATCAAAAGAAACCTGTCACTACCACTGTCAAATATTGAAAAGGAAACTAGGGGAAAGCAAGCGTTTTACCCCTTGCAGCTGTATCTTGAGGATAACTCTGAACAATCCGTTTTTTCCCCTTAAAATGTTTCTCACAAGTGGCAGTACCTGGGTGTGTATGACCCTGATCCATGCAGCTGGCAACTCTTACAGACAAAGTTACATACACACATTTCTTATTATTTTCTGCATGTCTAATGGGAAAGAACAATTCAGATTATGAGGGACTTGTACAAAGAAAGCTGATTACATCCTATCAGAGTATGGTCTAAGATACTCACTGCCGTATTTACTCCTTCTTTTTGGAAGGGTTTGACATTGCTGGTTGAACATTGGGAACGTGCATTTGAATTCGGCAGAATGAAAATAAATCTGGTCAAGGGCGTGTGTAAAAATATTAAATATCTTCTGGAAGCGCAAAGACATTAAATTAACTGCTTCAAAAAGTAGAATACATTTTTTAGGCATGATTTTCTGTATATGAAAACATCCCAAATGTGCTTAATCTCTGCGTTTCTCAGTGCTCTGATGTTACTTAAATTGCACTCAAAATTTTACCCCACCATAAATGTTAAGCTTAGTAACCTGTAGTTAACTTATTTTTGTGTCCTTCTCATATGAATAAAGGCAATATGTTTTCCAACATTCTGGTACTTTCCCAAAATTTGGAGTATTGGATGATTGCTGCTATCACATCCAATATCTCTGTACTTTAATTCTTTCCTATTTTGGGATACATCCTGACAGGTCCGTGTGACAGATTAGCTTTTAGCCAGATTAGTTTCCCTATTGTTTATTCTCCTGCACCAATTATTGCATGTGTTTTATCTCCAACTTTTCCCCCTTGATTCTTTACCACTTCGGGATGTGATCTGTACCTTCGACAATTAAAATTGATTTAACTCCTCAGCCACTTTTTGGTTACTCATGTAATTTTCCTCTGCCCAAATCTCTAACAAACCAATGTTCATATTGGACTCTTTCTTGATTGTTTTAAGTTGAAAAAGCTTTTGTTGTCCATGTTAATATTCCTTTAAGATTTACTCTGAAAGTTTCTCGTGTCCCTGTTTATTTTTCTGTAATAATCTTTTGTTAGTTCTTCATATTCATTACAGGTTTACTTGAACAGTTGTATTACCGATGTTTATGATGCTTTGATCATCTTTTGTTAGTTATTAAACAGTCCCAATCCTCTGACATGTAAGTGGATTAGAGAAACTTGCATTTCACGATTGACGGAGCTTAGTTATAAAGACATGAATTATATTCATTGAACAAGCTAAGTTGATATTATTGGGTTTAATTATAAATAATGCAGATCTTGATACTATCACATGAAGTGACTGTTCTTAGCTTTCTTTGAAATGGCTTTATGAACAACTAGAAGACATTAATCTCATATTATTGAATCACAGTTATTGGTGAAGATTTACCTGATATGAAACATAGATTCAGGCTTCCAATTTTCCATAAGACAGAATGAGTCGATTCCCAGCTTTTCGTCCTCATCAAGAAATCGTAATCACAGCTGCATTCTTGTACCAGCTTGTTTTCTTCTTTTAAGTAAGTTCAACAGTTGTGTTAAGTTTAACTTAGTTACAAAATGCTTTGTTTTGCAATTATCTAATCTTGAGAATTAACTTACCTTGTATAATAGTTTCTTAAAGTTAGTTTTTTTGATCTTCCACAAAACATTTGCCTTTGAATTATAAAGTGCAACCTGAAAGTGTTTTCCGATATTCAAACACAGCAGAACCAAAAGCAAAAGAAATATTCTACTGATATATCTGTTTGAATTCATGGGAGTTCGGACAACTGGAGTGAAGATTGGGACATAAGCTCCAGGATATCAATTTTTGAGTCCAAACTGCAAATGTCTTCCTTTTACTTTAACAATGATGTTAACAACATTTCAAATTATCTCTTTTCTTTGGAAACTAAGAATAGCAAAACTTAATGAAGAAAATGGGATAATTGATAACTGACAACTCTATGAACACATCGGGAGATGACATCAGTCAAAGCCTATCGCCATCTAGAGCCAATTATTAGCTATGAGAAGCTGAAAATCCTTACCTTCTGATATATTCACTGATTATGACAGGTGCAACAGTAAAATAAATTCTTATGCAACAAGTGTGTTCATTCACTAATCCCAAAAGAGTAGTGTGCAGATTTCAAAATTAATTCGGAAATCCATTACATTGTTACTGGTTATCGTAAGAGGAATTGAACATAAAATTGGGAGTATTGTGTAGGTTTCTGCTCATGTTATAAAGGACAACGTTGACACATCATGTGGTGCATGGTATGAAGTGTTGTTCATATTATTTAAGAATTACTTAGTTCACTTGATGCAGTTGATATATAGTTTATCAGCAAAGGGTCATAGAGATGTCCAGCGTGAAAACAGATCCTTTGGTCCAACTTGTCCATACTGACCAAATATTCTAAATTCATCTCATTCCTTTATCCAGCATTTGACCCATATCCTTCTAAACCGTTCCTATTCATAAACCCATCAAAATGCCTTTTAAGTGTTACAAGTGTACCAGCCTCCACAACTTCCTCTCGTTGCTCAATTTCACAGAAGCACCAACCTCCGCATATATTATAAAATTGCTCCGAAGGTCCCTTTTAAATCTTTGCCCTCTCATTTTAAACTATACCGTCCACGTCTGTGCTACCCCACCCCAGGGAAGTGTCCTTGTCTATTTACCATATCCATGATTTTATAATCCTCTAGCAGTTCACCCTTTAGACTCCGATGCTACAGGGAAAACAGCCCCAGCCTATTCAGCATGGTACATGGACGGGGCAGGTTGTCTTAGAAGGAAAGCTTGGACAAACCAAGGTTTTGTCCTTTGCAATTTAGAAGAGTAAGAGATGACTTGATTGAAAGAGATAAGTCCCTTGCTAGCTTGACTGGGTAAATGTATTTTGGGATGGAAAAAAAATTGCCAACGTGTTAAAACAAAATGGTCGTTCATTTATCACAGAGTTATTGAGATTCTCTGTCTCAAAAGGTTTTGATTAATTTGATGTTATTGAGGCAGAGCTGGATATATTATCTGTAAACAAGGAGGTTTTTGGGGATTGGAGAAAATATGTGGGATGCGATCATCACTATTGTGTGGCAGTTAAGGAAGGGAGGATGGGTTGTAATTAATGGTTTACATCATCCAGACGTTGGCAGGGTGAGAGTGCAGCAACGTTGTTTGTCATGATTAAGGGTTGGATTTAGTGCTCAGATGTTGTTTGACAAAGTTGTGAGATCAACTGTTGCAACAGGTGGAAGCTCAAGGAGTGCCAGTAAGAAGGGAACACGTAGTTTCCCAGATGCCTTTCATTACCAGTAATACTCGTGACGCAAGGGTCAAGTTAACCATCACCCTTGAAATTCGATGGCAATACCATTGCCGATTCCTCATCATGAACATTCAGGGAGTTACCATTGGCTAGGAACTGGACGTGACATATAAATTCAGTGGTTAAGAGGACAGTGTAAATGCATGGAACTCTGCAACGAGTAACTTATCACCTAACTCCCCAGATTCTGCCTAACATCGACAAGGCAGAGATCAAAAGTGTGATGGAATACTCCCTATTTGCCTGAATGTGTGCAACTCCAGCTACATTCAAGAAGCTTGACACCATCAATGAAAAATCAGCTCACTGACTGGACTACATCTACAAATGTTCAGATACTCCATTAGCAGCAATGAGCAGAAATACACCAACGGCTCTTAGATTGTATTGTCCCATTAAATACCACTTCAATTCAGAAGGGCAGCAAATACATGGGCACAGCAACATCTAACAGTCACTTCAAGCCGCTCTTCATTATGATTTGGTAATGTTGCATTATTCTTTTATTGTTGTTGGGTCAGATTCCTGAAATTTCCTCCCAAATGGCATTGTGGTCTACCTGCAGCTCATGGACAGCACTGGTTCAAAAATGCATTTCAATATCAACTTATCGATGGACAAGTATAAATGGGCAATATACATTTGCCCTGCCAGTGATGCTTTCATCTGTCAAGTAAATTAACAAAAATAAGAAAAATTGATATTTCTCCATGTTGAACAAAATTGAGAGGACGCACTGAAAATGGTAAGGGCACAAAATATACTCTGGGTGGGACACATCAATGTTCATTCCTGAGGTGGCTCAGCAGCAGTATTACTGATCGAACTGGTGGGGTCCTAAAGGACATAGCTACTAAACTGTGTGTGCGACAGATGGTGAGGTAACCAGCAAGACAGAAAAGCATACATGACCTCATCCTAATCAATCTATCAGTTGCAGATACACCTCTCCCTGATGATATGGCAAGAGAGAGACCAATGCACAGTATTTGTGGAGACAAAGTCCCGTCTTCACAATGACAATAATTTCCATTGTGTTATCACTGATCTAAACAGAACATAATATTCCTAATAATGGGCCTGCACCTGAAATGTTGATTCTCCTGCTCTGTCTATGCTTTTCTAGTATCAAACTCTTCAACTTATACTTCAAACAGATCTAGCAAATCAAGGCTGGACATCCTCGAGGCACTCGGAGAATGTCAGGACTGCAGATGCTGGGGATCAGAGTCGAGAGTGTGGGGCTGGAAAAACACAGCAGGTCAGGCAGCATCTAAAGAGCAGAAGAATCGACATTTTCGGCATAAAGCCTCATTCCTATTGAAGGGCATATGACGGAAATGTCAATTCTCTTGCTCCTTGGATGCTCCCTGACCTGCTGTGCCTTTCTAGCACCACACACTCGATCCTTAAGAGCTGTAGGCCACCAGCAGTAGCAGGATTATACTCCAGCAGATTGTGCAACTTCATAGTCTGACATATCCTCCATTTAACCCCAACCACGCTAGGTAATCAATTCTGTTTCAATGGAGAGAAATAGGAGCAGCACCAGGCAGGTCTGAAATTCAAGTATCAAACTGATGAAGCTACCAAACATGGCTATTTGCACAACACATTGCATAAGAAACAAGTGATTGAACAAAGTGATCCCACAACCAATGTATCTGCTCTAAGCACGGCCTGCCTGCCAAATCCAGTCGTGAATGGTGGTGAACGGTTAAACAACTGACTGAAGGAGGAGGCTCCACAAATATCCCCATTCTTAATGATGGAAGAGCCCAGCACATCTGGGAAAAGGTAAGGCTGAAGGTTTTGCAGCAACCATCAGCTAGAAGTGCTGCGTTAATAATTTATCTCAGCCTCATCCAGTGGCCCTCAACATTACTGATAATATTCTTCAACTGCTTCGATTTAATTCATGTGATATCAAGAAACAGTTGGAAAGACTGGACATTGCAAATCCAACAGACCCTGACAATACTCTGGAAATAGTGAAGACATGTGCTCCAGATCTTACTGCTCCCTCAGCATGTTGTCCAGCACTGTTGTAACACCGGCATCTACCTGAGAATGTAGACAATTGCACACGTATGTCCTGTAATAAAAAAGGACAAACCCAAACCAGTCAATTGCCACCCCATCAGTCTACTGTCGATTATCAGTAAAGTGGTAGAAGGTGTCATCGACAGTACTATTGAGCATCACCGCTCAGCAATAACCTGCGGAGTGATGGCCAGTTTTGGTGCAGACATGATAATAGCACTGAACTCCAGAGATGAGGTGAGAGTGACTGATGTTGATATCAACGCTACATTCGACCAAGTGTGGCATCAAGGAGTCCAGTGAAAACTGGAAACAGTTGGTAACAAAGAGCAGACTCTCCGATCGTTACCTGACACATTGATTGCTGGTCATGGTTGTTCTAGGTCAATCATCTCAGTTCCACAGCATCTCTGCATGAGTTCCTGAGAGTAGTGTCCGAGGGCAAACCATCGCACAATATTCACAACTCCTCAGATCCTGAAGTAGTCCCTGTTCAAATGGAATGATCTCTGAACAATATCCAGGCTTGGGCTAACAAGTAGCAAGTAACATTATGCCACATAAATGTCAAGCTATGACCACGACCAAATCGAGGCATCTCGTCATCATTTCCTAACTTTCAATGGTGTTACGATCTCTAAAACCCTCACTATCAACATCTTTGGAGTTGTCGTTGATCAGAAACTCAACTGAATGCACCACATAAACACGGTGGCTGAAAGAGCAGGTCAGAGACTTGGCATGCTGCAGTGAGTAACCCACCTCCCCACTCTTCAAAACCTGAACACCATCTGCAAGGCATACCTCCACAATGTAATGGAATACAGAATACCCGCCAGATGCCTGGGTTAGTGCATCCCCAACAACACTCAAGAAGCTTGACACCATCCAGGACAAAACAACCTGCTTAATTGACACTACATTCACAAGTATTCACTCCCTCGACAACCGGTGCTGAGTAGCTGCAATGTGTAGTATCTATAAGATACAATGCAAAATTTCACCAAAGATCCCTACACAGCACATTTCAAACCCACGACCACTTCCATCCAGAAAGAGAAGAGCCAATAGATTATATGGACACCACCACCACCAACTTCTCCTCCAAGCGGCTCACCATCCTGACTTGGGAATATATCGCAGTCACTTAACTGTCACTGACCAAAACTCCTGAAATTCCCTCCTACATGACATTGGGGTCAACCCACTGCTGGTGGACTGCAGCAGTTCAAGAAAGCAGCTTACTATGACTTTCTCAGAGTTAACTGGAGATGGGCAATACATTGCTGACCATCCAGTGACACCCACATCCCAAAAAATGAATAAAAATAATCACAGCAGCGAGGAGAGATGATATACTTAATGAAAAATAGCGATTCCTCTATTGCTGCTGGGTAAAATTGAGGAATTTATGCCCAAAATCATTCTGCATCTAAATACAGCAAATGGACTGGATGAATTTTTGAAGGCAGTTTAACACCCCTTTTACAAGGACAACTGGAGAGAAGTAACAAATGCTGGCCAGAGAATCTCAAATTGTTATAAAACAAAACCTGCCACTGCTTCTCAAAAACTTGCTTTTTAAAGTAATCTGACCAGTTTGCTTTAACTATCACCATCATTCATACCTTGCCATTGACTGTACTCAAATTAAAGACATTTGCAATGAATCCAGATTTCTTAATTTCAACAACAAATTCACTAATATGAATTGTCTTTAAGCCCGTAAGATTTCTGAACAGAATTATGCCATTGAGCACATTGAATCTGTTCCACTATTCGTTAATGGCTGTCATGTTTCTCAATTTCATTCTTCTGCCTTCTCCACATCAACCTTGATACCTTTACCAATCCAGACCCTGTTTATTTCTGTCATAAATAAACTCAATGACTTGTTCTCCACACTCGTCTGCAGTCATGACTTCCACAGATTCATTGTCTTCTGTCTGAAGAAATTAATTCTCATCTCAGTTATAAAGGTCATTCAGTTACTCTGAGGCTGTGTCCTGGAATAGCAGCCTCCTCTATGAGTGGAAGCATCTTCTCCATGGCTTCTTTTTCCCAGCCGCATATGAATCTGTACGATTCAATTAGATCTCCCTCATCTTATAAATTATGAATAAAAGGCCTGGACGCCTCAAACGCTTCTCATATGAAAATGAACTCATCACTGAGATCATTGCTGTTAACCATTTCTATCCCACAAGCCTACCTCCAGCTTATCTTTCCATTGATACAGGGCCCAGATGTGCAGACAGTATTTCAAATGTGATCTGACAGGAGCCTTTTTGAACCTCAATAGTATAGCTCGCTTCTTTCTTTTCTAGCCTTCTTGAAATGAGTTCCAGCATTGCATTTACCTCCCAACAACCAATTGAAGCTGCATGTTAACCTGAAAAGAGTATTGAAGTAAAATTCTCGATTTCCTTTGCACTTTAATTTTTTACTTTTAGAAAATTATTTATTCCTTCACTTTTCCTGACAAAGTGTATAACCTCAGTCTTTCCCAGATTTCCCTCCATCTGACACTTCTTTGCCCACTTGGCAAGCATATCTGAGTTCTTTTGCAGCCTCCCCCTTCCTCACGCTACCTGCCCTCCACCTACCTTTGTTTCATCAGCAAATTTAGCAAAAATGCTCTTGGTTCCTCCGTCGAAATCATTAATGTCTAGCGTGAATACTTGTGGTCCTCACACGGAAACCCCACAGAACTCCACTCGTCACTGCTATCTTGAAAATGATCCATTTATCCTTCCTGTTTGTCTTTTGTGATTCAGCCAATCCTCTACCAATGCCAGTCCGGTGCCCCTAACTTCATGGGCTCCTATCTTATTTAACAGCCTCTTGTTCAGCAACTTGTCAAAAGCCTCTAGCAAAACAATTGGACTGCATCCATTGCTTCTCCCTTGTCTAACTTACTTGTTACCTCCGTGAAGAATTCTAGCAGATTTATCAGGCACGACCACCACTTGGCGAAGTTGTGCTGACTCAGCACTATTTTACCATGCACTTTTAAGTACTTTTCAATTTCATTATTTCTAATGGCCTCTAAAATCTTACCAGCGACTGAGGTCGGGTTAACAGGCCTATTGTTTTTGTCTTCTTCCTCCCTCTCTTCTGAAACAGGTGCGTTAACTCACCCATTTTCCAGCAGTTTGGAACGCTCCCTGATTCCAATGATTTCTCAAAAATCGCTTTCAGTACCTCCACAATCTCTTCAGCTATCTCCTTCAGAACTCTAGGGTGTAGCCCATCCAGTCTGGAAGAAATATGCACCTTTAGATCTTTCATCTTCCCCAACACCTTCTCCTTCCTGATGGCCTTCACACTCCCCTCTGCCCCATGACACGCTTGAAGTTCTGGGATGTTGTTGGTATTCCCCCATTGTGAAAACTAATGAAAAGTTACCTCTGCCATTTCTTTTCTCCCCCTTTACTACTTCTCCAGACTCATTGTACAGGATGCAATGTCCTATTTTGCCTCTCCTGCATCATTGTCAACAGTGACTACAAAGACTCTTACAAATTTATTTTGTACTACGTGCTATCCTGCTCGCTTATTTCAGCACCTCCGTCGTTATTCCTTTTTTAGTCATCTGCTGCGAGCTTTTAAATGGTTCCTAATGCAAATCTTCACAGCATCACATGATTTTCCGTTTGCTTTGATGTTGGTCCTGACTTTCCCTGTCAGCCATGTTTGACCAATCCTCCTCATATTCTGATTCTTCTTCCGAGGATTAATTTTGTCTTTGTCTCCCGGATTCATTCGAGAAACACCTGCCATTGCTGTTCGAACATTTTCCCAACTTCTTCCAGTCCGTTTGTATCAACTCCTCCAATGTAGTTCTAATACATCTGACTTATGCTTCTCCCGGTCAAACCAGGGTGAATTCTCTCATATTATGGTCACTTAACCCCGGGGTTCCACCACCTTCAGCTAGCCAATCAAGTCTGCAACATTGCATATCATTAAATCTACAACTGCCTCTTCCCACGTAGGGACTCCGACATTTTGATCCAATAATAACCCTGTGGATGCACCACCAATGTATTTCCTTTAGACAGACTACCAACCCTGACTTTCCCAGTACACCTGCACATTGAAGTCCCACATGATTGCCTTTCTTGCATGCCTTTCCTATTTCCTGTTTTAGTTCATGTGCACAACTTCCATCAGTCTCTTTTTCCCTTTGGAGTTCCCCAACTCTGCCCATACAGATTATATTTCTTACTAACAAGGCAGCCCCGTCCCCTGTATCCATCTGCTGCCCTTCCAATAGGACATCCTGCTTGGATAGTCCCTTCAGATCGATCTGAAGGTGCATGATTCACCCGGACTGGGTGGACTACACCCCAGAGTTCTGAAGGTGATATTATGATCCTCTTGAAGCCATGTCTTTATGACACACACAGAATTATACCCGCCAATTTCAATCTGATCTACAAGTTCATTTATCTTGTTTCGTATACTGTGCGTGCCTATTTATTATATCCTGAGCTCTGCATTGACCACTCCCTTTTTCGGAGACATCCGCTCATCTGCTGCACTTGAAGTTAGATTAATTTTCCTTTTCATGCTCTCTAAACTATCACTTGTTTCAAAAACCTTAACCTCAGCTGAGCCCTCCGCACCATGGCATGTTGCATAATTTTGCATGCAATTGACGTTCCCCGCCATACTGTTCAGTTCAAAGCCGTATCCATGGGCCTCGTTATGCCATTCAGGAGGACTCTATTCCCAGCACGATTTTGGTAGAACCCATTTCATCGGAAAAGCTCCCTCTTTCAACAATAATGGCATGAATGTCCAATGATTTCAAACCCATTTCTCCTGCGCTAATCTTTGAGCCATGTATTTACCTCTTTAACCTTGTTGACAGTTTGTCAATTTGATCTTGGCTCAGGTAATAATCCATATTTTCTCTGATCTTTGATTGCAACCATAGGTGCTCATGTTCCCTGAGCAGAAACCCTTTGCCTTTCTAATTATGTCTTTAGTCACTCCATGATCTGTATCTTTCCTCTGCCACTCCAAGTACCTCTCCAGCCTGGATGAAAACATTTCTGAAGAAGTGCCACTGGAACAAAACAGTCGCTCTGCTGCTCCCCACAGGTGCTGAGATTTGCAGCGTTTTTTGTGTTTGTTGCTGATTGACAGTTCGTTTATTTAGTGAGCAAGCAATCCAGTAATGAACGCTGAGGAATCTCATCACGCACAACCTTCTTGAACACACACACACACATCCGCAAAACCCTGGTTAACTTTGTGCAAAAGGAATACTTCGCTCCCTGCCCACTGTAATGTGGGTTTAGACTTGCCATTTTGTAAGTATTCCATGTGCTTTCACTGTCGTGACTGGACTGCCACATGTTTATTCTTTCTACCCTTTCTAATTAAAGAATATACATTTAAAACTTGGTCATCTTTTGTTTTATTGCCTCCATCTGATCTCCCAGATCTAACCTTTATGTAGCTCCACTGTATCACTTTAACTAAATTACACCTCAGCTTGGTCTACTTCGACTTTTCCCAAATCAGAGATCTTTTGCTGGGTAAACATTTGTCTTTTTACATAAGTAGTCTAAATCTACTTTAATTATGAACATTTTGAAAAAAAAATTATACCAATTTCACTTGCCCCATTTAATCATCTGAATCCAGATCCTTTTCCATCGCTTTGCTCATTGGGCTACTATGTAACAGGCAAAACAAAAAAAACTGCTTAATTCGTTTTAATTTTTGGGCCCATTCTTTGCCTTTCACAGTACTCTTATCCCATTTAATATTAGAGGAATTAAAATTCCAGATTGTCTCATTGTTTTTATATTTATTGGAGACTTACCTATCTACTTCACTCTATGACCTGCTTCCATGCATTTGGCGTTCTTTGGCAAATTAGTGGTCGTTTTGTTTCTACCCGTACTGTCTCGTTTGGTTATCCTTTTATTAGCGCATTTCACCTCATGGTTATGAATGCTTATCTAATCAACAGTGCAAATATCAGCACGTTTTGAACTTTTGTCTGCAAACTCTCTACTCTGAAATGTCGAGTTGCCTTGCCTGCGCATCTTTTAATTTGTGAAGCTACATAAACTTGAGATGCTAACATAAGTGGGCGTGAGGACTCCCTGAGTGATCAAGTTATATTGTGGAATATTTTGCAGCGCTGAATCAGGCACCAGTACAGAGAATCCTTAGATGGACATTGTTAATGCGATTCTTTTCTCAATATAAAATCAGTTTGAATATCTATGGCAGTTGAGAGCAGATATTACACAGATATTACAACCAACTAACCACGCTTGAAATAGACAATCACATTGCCGATTGCAGTACAACAGTCCTCAGCGGTCAATCCAAGTTCTGACTTCATTCACTGAATGAATACAGCAGAATGAAGTGATCCATTGAACAGCATGAGATATATAGATGGATCTGACTGTGTTTGAGTAATGAAAACCAAATCTGGGAGAATAACGTTTCTAATTTCCATGAGTTGAATGATATTGTCAAAATTAATCACTATTTACGTTTAACAATTCAATCTCAGTACGAGCTGTATATTGTATCACAACGGGGAGTTAACTAACTGTATTTCAAAGTGAAGCAAAGTTGAATGATTACCACTGAGTATAAATTAAGGCTCCATGCATGCGTCACCTCAGAAATAGTTGGTAGATATTGTCTGTGGCATGACAGAATATAGGACTTCACAAGTGGGCACGGTGGCACATTGGTAGACACTGCTGCCTCACAGCGCCTGAGAATCGTGTTCAAATCCCGACTCAGGCGACTGACTGTGTGGAGTTTGCACGTTCTCTCCGTGTCTGCGTGGGTTTCCTCCGGGTGCTTCGGTTTCCTCCCACAGTCCAAAGATGAGCGGGTCAGGTGAATTGGTCATGCTAAATTGCCCGTAGTGTTAGGTAAGGGGTAAATGTAGGGGTATGGGTGGGTTTTGCTTCGGCGGGGCGTTGTGGACTTGTTGAGCCGAAGGGCCTGTTTCCACGCTGTGTGTCTAATCTAATCTAATCAAAAAAAAGTGAGGATTTGATGAATATGGAAACATTTCACAGTATAATTAAAATACAGTGCACAATGATTATTGTCATTGCTGTCCCTCGTAAGTTATTATGATCATTGACATTCTCTAATCTTCCTGGTTTCAGAATTTACAATGATTGGTAATGTTGCATGATCTCGTGGGCACCGTTATGGTATATTAAAGTCTTGATGAAGGGCTTGTTCCTGGAACGTCGAGTCTCCTGCACCTGGGATGTTGCCTAATCTGCTATGCTTTTCCAGTTCCCTATTTTTCGATAGTGATATCAGCTGTCACTCAAATTCTGTGAGTGACATCTGCATTTTCAATTCGTTACTGAGACAGATTCATGGCTCTCTCGATTGTCATTTTATTAGTTGTATTAAATACTGCACGCAGCAGCATCAAACTTGTAGATACTGCACAGAGAAAGGTACTTCTGTGAGTAACTGACTGTAGATTTCTGTGTCACAAAACCAGAAGTATACATATAACGTCATTAACCAAATAACACTATAATTATTGAATAATGTTAAATATGTGCCACTAACTGTAATGGAACAAGTTGCTTCAATTTTCATTCAGGTGACAGATTCATGTAATTCATGGAGTGGCCTCCTGTTTTTCTGAATATAAAATGTTTTGCTATGGCAGTTTCCCAATTATTTCGTGTTCTGAAATTGAGAAAAGTTGTTTCTAATTCCACTTGATCTGCACAGATAGAAACGGGTGGGAAGTATTTATGCCAGGGGAATAAGCGTACAGTACAATTACTAGATTCAAATAATCTGGGCTATGACTCATTCTTAACCTGAGTATAGATAAAACAAATACTTCCATTGTTTTGGTGTTAAATGATAATTTTCTTTTCCCGCATTTCTTCAAACTAATCTATCGAAATAGCTGGTTTAATTCATGGTTTGTCCATTAATGAGGCTGAAGTTTCGGTTGTAGTTGTTGAATCGTCAACTTCTCTTTCTGATAAATATTTGCTAGACCAGAAATTACCTAATGGTTCGAAAGATGAACACCTCCTAAGCAGCAGCAAGCATTGTGATTAAATGTCGTTACAGCAAGACACACAATGTTGAATTACATTGATGTAGTCTAAGATAAAAAAAAACACTAGATTATAGTCCAACAGTTGCATTTTAAATCATAAGCTTTGGGGCACCCACTGCTTCCTCAGGCAACTGATGGGGGAGAGTATGTCGGACAGAGAATTTATAACTTCATAAATTTTGCTTCCGATGTATTCTCTCTCAGTAGCTGTCTGAGGAAAGAGTGGGTCTCCAAAGATTTGTGATCACAAATAAACTTGTTCTACTATAACCAGGTGTAGCGTGCGTTTTGACTTTGTCCAGTCCAGTCCAATGTCGGCACCTTCACAACATGGCAATATTGATAGAGGTCATCATGGATATAATCGGAGATAATCCATGCATTGTAAATAGCAAAGTGTTTAAACCAATAGTACTGAAATGGATTGTACATTACTACAAAAGATAAAAAATATAGCAGCGGCAATAATTAAAGTAAATTGATGACTGTGCTTCCTCAATGTTCGGGAAACCTAAAATGGCGTTGACTAAGCAGCATTGGATCAGGTAATTTAGTATGAGATCTCTCTCACACATCTTTACTTTGCCAAATTACTAGAATTTTCTATTGCGTTCTACTTCGTGTGCTTAGCTGCTCTTTCATCAATTACTCCTGTAATGTTCACCATAACTGCTCAAAGTTAAAGTTCACAAGTTAGCCATTCTCTGCTTAAAGATATTGTCCTTCCTGTAGACCAAATTTATTTAACAGAAGTCTTGCAATAACACTATCTCCCTTTACTTTACAACTGCTGGAATAACTTGCCTGTTTTCCCTAGAATATCTTTCAGAACTTAGTTAGGCTTCTATTATGTCTAACCTCAATCTTCGTATTTCCATTGAAAGTATTTTGCAACATTTGCCCAATACAGAGATCACAATTGCACAAATTTCCTTAATTGTTTTGTAGGAATTTATTGTAATTGCTGTTTTTAAGTTTGTTTCCACGATAACAGAAACTCCATGCCTTGGTTTACTTTCTTTATATATTGTCCCTGAATTAATTTGTCATCTAAGTACAATTTAAATCTGCACATCAGGAACCTTCTTTAATTGCCAACATCAATAATAATCTTTTTAGTGTTTACATTTGTCAAGATTTTTTGATACATCTATTGCACTATTTTATGAGAGTTTAGCTGTGATCCTTACAGATACCTCTGTGTCCCAGACTCTTCAATTTTGCATTTCCTGCATTGTTCCAACCAGTTAATTTAGTGATTATGTTGGTCTTTTCAAGTGGAAGACGTGGCCTCTCCAACTATTTGAACATGTGAATTGCGAATCTAATGGTTATCATCAATGGAACCATTCTGCGGTGGACACATTCTTATTATTTCACAGTATCTTTTCTGAACGTCACCCCTGTCTGTAGTGTTATCTTGTGCTGTCTTCTGCAGTCACAGAATGTTCACCGTCATTTTCTCCTTTGATCGATTTGTAGCCATTTGTTGGCAGAAACTGTAAAAAATGTATTGTACTGGGTTAAAAAAAACGCAAGTATGGTTTCGACAGCAACTTACATTTTGCTTTGTTTAAAGGGAATCCCCTTTTACTTTACATTTGAAGCTGTGGAAGCAATTAGCGATGTTCTCTGGGTTTGCAAGGAAAGGGAAAGTTATTACATATATCCTGGGTGGATGGCATTTGACTGGCTTGATGAGGTATTCACCACATTGCTCCCATCTGTTTTAATTTTGTTGCTCATGCTCTGATTGTTAGACATCTAGTACTCGCCAGTTGAGTCCGTAAGGGATTGAAGGTCCATAGCGAGAGAAATAATTGCCTTGACCCAGAGGTGGAGAGTAGAAGGAAGTTGCTTGCAGTATATTTCCAACATTTCTTTATTGTGATGATTGATTCCAAATGACCCCCCCGCTCCCCTTCAAACTATCTTGGGTAAGGGGTCAGCACAGTGGCTCAAGTATAGTCATGGAAGGAAAATAAACTCCAGTCTTGCCATTGACATCAAAGGAAATCTGACGCCACCACCATCTTCTCAAGAGGAAACTAGTTATGAAGCAAATGTTTCAACATTGGCAGCATTATCATGAGAATAAATCTGATAAGTTCGTGGTGATTCTTATCTTAACTTAAGCCTTCATTTTCCCTCTCAAGTAACGTACCTGTGGCAGTGCGAGCCCCATCGATGCAGCTGGCAATGGAGGGGTAAGCTCTCACACGCACTGTCCATATTATTTTCCATGGGAAATTACGATTCAGATTTTTGGGGGCGTGTATGTGAGATATTCATTTCAGCATTCACTATTTCTTTTCGTCATGGCTTTAAGTAGTTATGGAACATTGGGAATCTGCACTTGAATTCGGACAGGAGGAAATAATATTGGTCATGGGAGGGGGTATAATATTGTTTACATAACTGATACCTTATCAAACATCTTCAAGAAATTTCAAGATATTAAACTAGTTGTCTCAATGAATTATGAAACAATTGTCCGTCATGATTTCCTCTTCAAGAAAACATACTAACTTTACATGATCATGTTGCGTATTTCTAAACGTTCTTATCAGATTTATGTTAAACTCTAAAATGATCTCCACAGTATCTGTTAAGCTAATTGGCATAGTTTGCTTCTGTTTGTGGCCTTCAGTGTGACCAACGACTTTACGTTGTCAGTTTTTCAAACCTCTGGTCTCTTTCTAGAATTTGGAGTCTTGGAAGACTACTTTCAATGCATCAGCCATATCTGTGCTTTCAAACGTATTTACTATTCTGAAATCCATCATATCTTGTCCATGCCATTTATCTGCTTCAATTCACATTAGTTTCTATAGCACTTTTTCTCCAGTACTAATTATCACGTGTGTTTAATCTTCCACTTTTGCCCCATGATTCTTCAATATTTTTGGAATGCAATCAGGAATTTCTACAATTTTTCATTCATCAATTATTTCCTAGTTTTCCATTGCTATTTCCCCAGCTGAATTCTCTAACGAAGCTACAATCAGGTTGTCTTCCATTGAAAGAAACTCTTGCTATCCATGTTGATAATAATTGCACTTTTACTCGGAAATCTTATATTCTCAGGTGTACTTTCTTTTTGTTCATAGTTTTTGTTTTTAAACAGTCTTAGTTCTCTGATTTGTAGGCAGAGTAGAAAAGACAAACATTTGTAGACTGACTGAGCTTCGTTATAATTACCTTGCCTGCAAATCCTGTCACCTGAAATGTTGAGTTGCCACCCCTGCTTCTCCTGCAAGTGCTGCATTAATTAGGGAATCTACTTAAACTTGAAATGTGAAATAATTGGAGATCAGGGTAGCCTCAATGAAAAGCTATATTGTGAATATTGTGTAGCACTGAATTAGACATCAGAACAGAAATCTTGAGATAGATGGTATTAATGGGACTATATCTCATGATAGAATTAATTGGAGGAACTGCAGTAGTTTGAGGACACACATTAAACACTGGAATTATTAAATTAAATAACCACAGTTGAAATGGAAAAACGCATTCAGGATTGCAGGAGAACAGTCCTCAGAGGACACTCCAAAAGTTGACTTCATTTGCTGAATGAGAACAGCAGAACGAAATGATGGATTGAACAGTGTGAGACACAGAGATGGATCTGACTTTGAATTTGGGATAAAAATATTTCCAATTTCCATTAGTTTGATGTGATCAAAACTAATCAATGCTGACAATTTAACAACCAAACTCAATACCAGCTATATCCTGTAACACGGAGAGTTAACTCAGGTGTTACAGCATATTTGCTGTTTGTTCTTGAATGTGAAGCGAAGTTGAATAATGCTGTAATCGTAATTCCTCAAGGAGATACCCCTGCATATAAATTAAAGGCTCTGTGCATGCATCATTTCAGGACTTAGCTCTGAGAGATTGCTTGTGGCATTACAGAACACATCACTTCACAAGTGAGGATGTGAAAAAAAAATGGAAACATTTCACAGCATATTGAAAATATACTACACAATTCTTGCTGTCACTGGTGTCCCTGGTAAGTGATTCCGACCATTGACATTATTTAAATCTGCCCATTTTCTGGTTTTACTGTGACTGGTAATGTTGCACGATCTCGAGGTAACTATTATGGAAATACTTGTTCAGTGATTTCATGTTGTCACTCAAACATTCTGAATTGCATCTGCATTTTCAATCTACTGCTGAGATACACAACAAATTTGGTTGTTACTCATAAATCTCTGGATTGTTACCTTATTGCCTTGAATGAAAATGTGTATAGAACAAAACAAGACCTTACAACACTGCACAGAAAAAGATATTGTGGGAACAACTCAGTGTAGAACTTTGTCTCTCTATCCAGAATTGTGCCTTCAACAACAGTGACCATTGTTGGATAATGCTCAGTATGAGCAGTGGAGCAAGTTGCTTCCATTTCCATATGATTCATTTAGCGACAGATTTCTGAAGTATATGGAGTGATCTCATGACTTCATAAATATAAAATATGGCCAAGGGAAATGCATGTCCACGCGAACAATTATCATGTCATGTGCAATTAATAAACATTGATTAACTTTCGTTTGATCTACATGAAAAGGAACAGATGGCAAATGTTTTCTTAAAAGGAAATAGCAGCACAGCATGACTAATTTATTTCAAATCATCTGGACAGTGATGTTTTCTTAGTCTGAGTATCGTTACTGCAAAAACTTTCAATGTTGGGTTCTAAATGATCATTTTCCTTTATCACAGTCCTCAAATTATTGTATCATGATCATTGTTCTAATTTGTGATCTGCTCCTTATAGAGACTGAACATTCAGCCGTGTTTGCTGAATTGTGAACTTTTCTGGCTGATTAATATTTGAGGGAGCAGTAATTACCTAATGGTTCAGAGGCTGAACACATGTAAGCTGCAGCAAGCTTTGTAATTATCTCCCATTAAGACAAGGTGCATGTAATTGAATTACATTGATACAGAACAGTCATTAATTTAGTCAGAAGTCAGTCTCAACTTTGTAAATATTAACACCATTCATAATGAAATGAGTAATGCATTACATCAATAAGTAATAATGTAAATGGCAGCAATGATAAAAGAGAACTGATGACTGTGTTTCATTAATGTTCAAGTTGCCAAAAATGGCATTGATTTCAAAACATTCAAAGAGGAAATGAAATCTGTACTCATGTAATAAGTGCTAATATTCTATATAAGAGATTTCTCTCACCCCTCTTTACTTAGCCAACTGATGAGAGCATTCTATTGCATTCTGCTTTATGTCTTTACCCAATTTTACCTTTACTAATTCAGTGCTATTCCTCACAAGTTCTTAAAGTGAAAGTGACATTCTCATTCTAACCATTCTCTTAAAAAGATGTGTTCTTCAGGTAAACCAGATTTATTGAACAACAGTTTTGTGATGACAATCTCAACGTTTAGAGTTCCAACAGGTGAAAACATCTTATCTGTGACCACCTAACAAACCATTCAGAATTTGTTCAGACTTCTATTTTGTCTATCGCCTACTTTCGTCATTCTGTGGAAATGATTTTGCAATATTTTTTGTTGTTCAAAACCGTGTTTACCAACACAGATCAGAATTGCGCAAATTTTATTGATTGCTCGATAGTTCACTGAAATTGCTGATTTTGTTTTTATTTCCTCCATGCTATTCTTGATTTTTTCAAATGATATAGATGAATTACTTTGGAACATTAAATAATATGTAACTCTGCACACTCGCAACTCTTCCTTAATTGCAACACCAGCTATCATCTGTTTAATACTTATTTTTGTGAAAACTCTTTGATATATTAATTGCATCATTTTCTGAGAGTTGAGTTCTGATCCTCACAGATATCGCTCTCCTCTTCACTCTCCAATTTTGAATTTTCATCATTGTCTTTTTCAGTTAATATAGTGGCAATTGTGATCCTGTGCTGTGGAAGCTGTGGCCTCTCTACCTGCACTGTTTACTATCTGGTGTCCATGGCAACAGCAGATCTAATGGTTATCGTTAATGGCGTCATACTGTGGGAAATTAATTCTTATTATGTCTCAGTATCTTTCCTGAACATCACCCCTGCCTGTAGTGTTATCAATGTCTTATTATATGCAGCCACAGAATGTTCAGTCTGGTTCACCATTACTTTCTCCTTTGATCGATTTGTGTCCATTTGTTGTCAGAAGCTGAGAATGAAGTATTGTACTGCAAAAAATGCAAGTTTAATTCTAACAATAACTTGTATTTTGATCTGTTTCAAGGGCATTCCCTTCTATTTCATGTTTGAAGCTGGGGAGGTGATAAACAATGTTCCCTGGTTTTGTACTGAAAAGGAAAGCTACTACACTGATTCTGGCTGGATTGCATTTGACTGGTTTGGTAAGATATTAACCCCATTGCTCCCATATATTTCAATTTTGCTGCTCAATGCTCTGACTGTTAGATACATTTTAGTCATCAGCCGAGTTTGTAAAGGACTGAGAGGTCATAGAAGAGGGGAGTATCACCATGACAGGGAGATGGAGAGCAGAAGAAACTCTACTATTTTACTTTTCAGCCTATCTGGTAGCTTCATTCTTTTGTGGCTTCTGTATGTTATAAACTTCTTCTTTTACAACATTATCAGAATTATCCAAGAATATTACAATGATTCTTTACACATGTTAGCTGAACTTGCAATCATGCTGCTCAATTTAAATTGCTGCACAAACGCATTTATTTATCGACTGACTCAATCCGAGTTCAGAGAACAAATCAAGAGCACGAAGAAACATGCAGTTATATTATTTATCAAATTAATTCATAAACAAAGCGATTGAAAATACTCTGGTCAGATGTAAAGGTGGAGGAGAGGTGTAGGCAGTCAGTCACAGTAACTCTCACTCCCATGTCTGTTAAAAATTTGAATAAGAAATTAATTATTTTTATACCATTTGTTTGGAGTGCAGTTACTTCGCGTATGGTCCACACCTGAGCTCTAACTTTGGAGATGAATGACTACACAGCACACAACGGCTCGAGGGTAGTGATGGAAGGAAAATAAATTCCCATCTTGACATTGACATCAGAAAAGATGTACCACCCCTTCTCAAGAGGAAACTCGGTGCTAAGCAACAGATTCACCCTGTGCAACATTATCCTGAGGATAAATCTGATGAATATGTGATGTTTTTTACTCTTAAATTAAATCTCCATTTTCACCTCACAGGCATCTGTACCTCGGGTAATGTGAGCTGCACCCATGCTACTGTCAATTCGTAGGGACAAGGTTAAATTTGCATATTATTTTCCAAAGAACAGATAGAAAAGAATGATTGAGATTGTGGGGACTTGTATCAAGAGAGCTGTTTACACCTTCTGAGGGTCGCATCGAAGATACGCATGGCAACATTTACTGTTTGTATTTTATTTTATGGGGGATGCAGTTAAGAAAGTAGAGCATTGAGAACCTGGGATGGGAAATCAGACAGGAGAAAAATAAAACTGTTCCTGGGTGGAGGTAGCGCTGTGTAGTGGGGAGGTGGGATTGAAAATTAGTTGAATAAGTGATTCCTTATGAAACCTCTTCTCAAAATAAAAAAAATGACACGAATTGCTTCAAAGGATTTAATAAATTTCTCAGACATGACTTTCTCTATGTAAATATGCTAAGTCTGCTGTGTCTTATAATGTATCAGGAAGAGCTGTTACATCATTCATAATGGATTCTGAAGATTTCCCCACAGTCTAAGTGACTTATGATAACCTGCTTCATGTATTCTTCTGCAATGAATAAAGGCAATACATTGCTAGTTTTGCAAAGTTCTGATACTTTTCCAGAATTTGGAGTGTTGCTACCAGTGAATGCACTACCTCTGTACTTTACTATTTCTTTAACATTCTGGAATTCCTCCTATCAGGACCATGTAATGTATCAGCTTTTGGCCACATTTCCCATGCTTCAGTGCTAAGTTTTATATGTATTTAATCGTCTCCTTTTGCTCCTGATTCTTTCATTTTTTGAGTGTAATTAGTGCTTCCTGCAATGAAGTGACATACAGTATTATTTATCTACACAGCCACTTCATGGGTTCCCATTTTCATTTCCCATCCCAATTCTCTAACTGGCCTCTGTTCACATTGGCCTCTCTTTTCATTTTTCGTAGTTTGAAAGAAGCTCTTGCCGTCCACCTAGACATTACTTTCAAGTTTACTCTGAAAGTTTATGTATTCACTGTTTCTTTTTATTTATAATTCTATATTAGTTCTTAAACAGGCCCAATCCTTAGATTTGTTGGTCGAGTCAAGAAACTGGCATTTCATGATTTACTTATATTCATTTACCAAATTAAGTTTATATTATTTAGCTTAATTATAGCCAAATTGTTTCTTGGTGATTTCACATCATGTGACTATGATTCACTTTATTTGAAATGCGCCTTGGATTTATGAACAGAGTGATGACAATAATCTAATATACATGGATTTATAGCTGCAAGGGTGAATGCTTTGTTGTCAAAAAAAAACAAAAAAAACTATAGCATAGTAACAGTCTCTTCTGTCCTCCAAGCTTTTTCCTATCCAAATCCTTGATCTAAATCTGTCACCTATTTGCTCAGGATTTGTATCCCTCTGCTCTCTGCCGATTCACGTCTACATCGAGATAAGTCTCAAATGATGCTATTGGCCCTGCCTCTAAACCCTCTGTTGAAAATAGTTTCCAGGCACCACCACCCTCTGCGTAAAGAACTTTCCATGCATATCTCTCTTAACCATTTCCCTGCTCTACTTGAACTTGTGACGCCAAGTAATTGAGTCCTGCACTCTGGGGGAGAAAGCTTCTTGCTCTCCAGCCTGTCTATACCTCTTATGATTTTTTTAAGACATCAATCACATTCTCCCTCAACCTCTGTCTTTCCAATGAAAATAATCTGAATCTACTCAACTGCTCTTCAATACTAGTGCCCTCCATATCAGGCAATCTCTTGGTGAACCTCCCCTGCACCCTGTCTAAAACATCCACATTCTTTTGGTAATGTGGTGACGAGAACTGTCCATAGTATTCCAAATGTGGCTAAACCAATTGAAAGATGACCTGCCTATGCTTGTACTCACGACCCCATCGGATGAGGGAAAAGTATACCGTCTGCTTTCTTGACCATTCGATCACCTGTGTTGCCACCTTCAGGGTTCAATCGACCTGAACCCTCTGATCTCTGTGAACATTAATTTTCCCCAGGACCATTCCTTTTACCATATAGCTCGCTTTTGAATTAGATCTTCCAAAATGCATCACTTGAACTCCATCTGCCATTTGTTTGCCCAACTCTCTAATCTATCTGTATTCTGCTGTAGTCTTTCAGTATCTGTCAGTCCACTAATCTTAGGGTCATCTGAACACTTTCTAATCAGACCACTTAACCTTTCCTTCAGATCATTTATGAATATGAAAACAATACTGGTCGCAACACAGATCCCTGTGGAACACCACTGGTCAAAGTTCTCCATTTTGAGAAACTCCCTTCTACGACTCCTCTCTGTCTCCTGCTGCTCAGCCATCTAACTAGTACACTATGGACCCCATGCAATGTCGCTTTCTCCTTCACTTATCATAGAGAACCTGATCTATTGTTCTATTGAAGTCATTGTATATGACATCTACAGCCCTTCACTCATCAATCAACTTTGTCACTTGCGGTAAGAATTCAATTAAGTTGGTAAGATACGACTTTCTTTGCACAAATCTTTGCTGCCTATCACTGATAGGCTCATTTTCTTCCAAACGTAAATAAATCCTATCACTCATTATTTTCTCCAGCTGCTTCCCAACCACTGACATCATGCTCACTGATCTATAATTAACTGAAATATCCCTGCTACCCTTCTTAAACAGGGGGACAATATTATCAATTCTCCAGTCCTCCAGGACATCACCTGTGCTCAAGGACACTGCAAAGATATCTATTAAGGCTCTAGCTACTTCCTCTCTCGCTTTCCTTGGAACCTGGGATAGATCATATCCACCCTTCGGGACATGTTCACTTTAATGCCTTTTAGAATGCTCAACACTTCTTCCCTTCTTATACTGACTTGACCTTGAGTAATCAAACATTTATCCCTCACCTAAGCATCCATGACATCGCTCTCCTCAGACAAAGAACAAAGAAAATCACAGCACAGAAATGAGTTCTTCGGCCCTCCAAGCCTGCACTGATCCAAATCCTCGATCTAAATCTTTCATCTATTGTGTATCTCTTTACGCCCTGCCCATTCATACATCTGTCTGGGTATATCTTGAATAATGCTTCCATGCCCATCTCTACCACCTCCGCTGCCAATATGTTCCAGGCACCCACCACACTCTGTGTAGGAAACATTTCAGGCATATCTCTCCTCGACTTTTCCCCTTTCACTTTCAACTCGTGACCCCTAGTAATTGAATCCCCCATGCTATGCAAAAGCTTCTTGCTATCTACCCTTCCGATACCTCTCATGATTTTGTGGACATCAATCGGTCCCCTTGAACCTATGTCCTTCTCCTGAGAATATTCTAAATCTACTCAACCTGTGTTTATCGCTTGCGGCCTCCGTACCAGATTTTACTTTTTCCTCTTAGCTAGTCTCACAATTTCATCTGTCATTCATAATCCCTAATCTTACCATTTCTATCCCACATTTTTAGAGGGACATATCTGTCCTGCAAACGTTCTTAAAAAGCAGTATCAAATGTCGATTTACCCTCAAACAAATGCTCCTAATCCACATTTTCCAGCTCCTGCCAAAATTTGCTATAGTTGGCCATCCCCAATTTAGCAGTCTTCCTTTAGGAACACCCTAGTCTTTCCATGAGTATTTTAAAACTTATGGAATTGTAATCACTACTCTCAATGTAATCCCCCTACTGAAACTTCAACCCCCACCATCATGTCCAGTATGACCCCCTAACAATTTGGACTAATTACTTGATGCTCTCTGAAACCGTCTGGATGGTCCTGACCACTTCAGCTCCATCTAACCCTCTAATACTAAGTGAATTCCAGTCAATGTTGGGAAAATTGAAATCTCCCATCAACATTACCTGGTTGCTCCTACATCTTTCCATTACCTGTTTCCATGTTTGTACCTCTATCTCATGTTCACTATTGGGCGGCTTGTAGTTTACCTCTAATATTTATTTGCCAATCTTGCCCTTCCCTCAACCAACTCTCAGTCACAGCAAGGACAGCATATTCCCAGGTAGTAATCCAAGTCGTAAGTTCATCCGCCTTACCTATGACACTTCTTGCATGAAAACAAATGCACCTCAGACCACCTGTCCATTTGTGTTCATCAACTGCTCCCTGCCTACTCTTCCCCTTAGTCATGCTGACTTCATGACCTAGTTCCTCACAGACTTTAGTTACTATCCCTTTATTGTCTACTGACCTCCTCATTTTGTCTCACCCCCCTGAAACATTAGTTTAAACCGTCCCCAACAGTGTTAGCAAAAGCACATTAGTTACAGTCTGGCCCAGGTGCAGACCATCCAATTTGCAATAGTCCCATCTCCGCTAGAACTGTCCCAACATCCCAAACATCTGAACCCCTACCTTCTGCACCATCTCTCAAGACATTCATTCATCCTGCCTATTCTTTCATTTCTATTCTGACTCGCACGTGGCACTGGCAGTAATCCTGAGATTACCACCACATTTCCTACAATTTAACTTGGCTCCTAACTCCCTAGATTCTGCTTGTAGGACATCATCCCATTTATTACCTTAGCCTATGTGTAACTCAAACTGTTTTGAGATGAATCTTCCTCATAGTTTCCTCTGCTTATTTGAATTTTCCAGCGTCTTTGAAGATTGAAGTCACCCATGATTTATGTGCTTCCTTTTTATCCTTGCTCCATTTAACCCCTGATATAGTCTCTGTCCTGCAACATATCTACAGTTAGGGGCTTTATAGATTGCTAACCCCTCACAAGCCCTATTATGAAAGGTGTAACAAATGTCTTATATAAAGTCCTATTTCGCTCAGTGAAATCACCCATTGAAAATAAAGATTTCTCAATACATTTGTCTTATTAAATAGATCTGAATTGGGTATAAGAGCAGTTTCACCTCTGTCCAAACTCACAGCAATGTGAAATTAATCAAATGCCTCCATATGAGTGCTTGCAACTTATTACAATGTTTAAATTAAAAGCAATGAAAAGCATTGAATGATGAGAAAAAAAATCTGGACAAAAGAAAACATCTTGAGATTAAAATTCCTGATAAAACTGGAAGCTCATTGATCTTGAAAGGAGTATCCTGAGCAGTTTGTATCAAGAGGGAATGCGGTGTTTTAGTTCTTTTCCTGCGATTAATCCTTGTGATAATGCCTCACCCCTGCAGGTCAGGGCTGCAACAACTAACAAAATATTGAGTTGTCGTTTTAATTGCAGTCAGCAGTTGTGCAGAAGATTGAGCAATTTCACTTATTTTCTCTAAAGTTCTCACCAGCTTGCATTATTGCAGAATAATTCAGTTTTCAGTTGTAACGACAAAGAGGGGCACTGTCAACTGTGAGATAATGGAAGTCCTTTTGATAACATTTCATGATAGAAAAAGGGACTTCCCTTGGCTCAGAGAGGCTGCGTATCAGATAGAAAGGAAACAATCCAGATATTACAATAAATGCTTCATTTCTTGAACCAATGTGTGGATAAAAGATCAAAAGAATTTGATGCCATGGGCTGAAGACCTGGTTGCTAGATGTTCTGATGACTCAATCACAGGGAGGAAAGGACATTTTGAAGAACATATACAGTGACTTCAATGAGAAACAGATCGATTTAATGAGTGGTCACTGTTAAATGTGAAACTTTCCACTTCAGCAAGAAGAATAGAAAGAAGTACATTAATGCAGTATTAAACAAAATAGGCATTATGACAAGGGATATACTGGAGTGTCTTCAATTCTTGAAGCTGGTTAAATCACTCGGGCCAGATACACTTTAAAATAGTGTGTTAAAGGAAACTTGACAGCAATGGTCTGAGGAGCTTTCCAACTCTCATTAAGTACAGGCAAGATAATGGTGAATTGGAATCTGCTGCCATTAACAAACAGGGAAAAGCAATGAATAGGCCAAATAGGCCATGATTGTTATGGACCAGGCCAGAATACCTTAATAAAGCAGCCCAGACCCTAACTTTGCTCACTGTATTAAGAAGGTGTAATGCAGTTATTCCAGGAGGGATGCAGCTGGTCAAACACTTTGTTCGAAACAAAACAGAATTTATTGACAAGATTACCAAAGAAGACATAATACCAAATAACTTAACCTATCCAAAACTCAACAGATAATCCCAAATTAATGATGGTGTTTCAAATACTTGCAACAATCTCCATGAACACCCCTTGGCAGAAAAGGTAAAACCAAACACAAAGTCATTCAGGAGAGAGAGAGAGAGATGGCAGCATGGAACATCCTCTTCCATGTAATTGTTGCTTGGACTAGCAGTCTCAAACTGCCTGACTGCTTTCAATGAATAGCCAGAGTGTCAAACCCATCAAGCCGGGGAAAAGCTGAGCCACTCCCCTTTCATTGTGCAAGTGTCTTTTTTTAAAAGGCTTGAAGTCCATTTGCGTGAGGCAGTATGTTAGCTATAATCAAATTGGCCCTTTAACTCTTCACACTTCGACGTTTTGGCGTGTCTTTTACAAACTCTCTGGAAAACAAAAGCCAAGGACAACATCACCTTGTTAAAGGAGCAGCATCATTACAAGGTTAGATGGTCTGACCTCCGTGGTGGCCAAGATACTGGAATCAATACTGAGAGATAAGAATAATGGTTAATTAACTAGACACAAATCAATCAAGGATAGTTTGGATGGCTTCATTGTGAGCTTAATTGAAATTTGAAGATGTAGCAAGAAGGATTGATGAAGGTTGTGCAGGAAGCAGCTCAAACAACAATCGATAACTTAATACCATTCCAAGACAGAGCAGTCTGCAAGAAATACTGAACACATTCACCAAAATTCCCAGAGTGTCTTCTTTCAATCTCAGGTTTAGTACCATCTGGAAGGACAAGGGCAGTAGGCACATGGAAACACCAACCTGAGCTGTAAATTTCACTATTCCTTTATTACTGCTTGCTAAAAATCATGGAATTCATCTTTAAAACCAATCATAAGAAAACAGAAAAATAAAAAAAAAGACTCATGCAATCTTTTATATAACTTGCTATCTTGCTCGCATGTTTCATCTCATCTCTCCTTCTTACTCTTTCAGTTATTTTCTGCTGGTTTCTAAGAATGTTCCACTCCCCTGGCTTCCATCTAATCTTCTGCTTTTCATCTTGCTTCAATGTTGTCCCTGATGTCCACTGTCAGCCATGATTGCCTCATCCTCCCAATAAAATATTTCTTCTTCCTTGGGATGAATCTTTGCTGTACGTTGCAAATTACCCCTAGAAATCCCTGCTATTGCTTCTGCACCATTTTCCCTACCAGGCTTCCCTTCCAATTAACTCTAACCAGCTTTTCCTCATTTCTTTGCAGTTATCTTTAGTTACTTGTAACGCCACGACATCTTCCATCAAGCTTCTTCCTCTTAAACTTCAGGGTGAATGCTTTCATATTAGGCCCACTGTCCCCAAGAGATCCTTCGCTGTCACCTCCCGACCTCCCTAATTATGTCTGATTCATGACACATCTTTAAATCCATAACTGCCTATCTTTGAAATGGTTCTACCACATGTAGCTCCCCACCAGAGAGAAAAAAAAAATGTAGACATTCCACAAATTGCTTTCCTTGAGATTGGCTTTGAAACTATTTCCCCTGTCCATCTGCATATTGGATTCTCACATGATGATTGTAACAATGCCTTTCTTACACCCTTTTTTTTGTCCCTGGATCTATTTTCTTCTGAATATACTGACTACTGCTAGGAGGCAAGTCCAAAATTGCCAATAGGGTCTGTTTCCCTTTGCAGTTCCTCAACTCTACCCACAAAGAATCTATGTCTTCTGACTCTATTTCTTGTTGTTCATGTAATTTCGTTTCTTACCAAAAAGGTATCGCTGCTCCCTCTGCAAATCTACCTACCCTTACAACAGGACATGGAACTTTGTATAGTTCTTAGCCTCCACTTCCCTTTCAGGAACATCTCTATTATACTATAATATTTTAACATCCAACTTCAAACTGCATTACAAGCTCATTTATCTTGGTTTATATACTGCTTGTGTTTATGTACAACACCCTCAGTCCTGCATTGACTGCCCTCTTTCTAGTAGTTGTTCCCTCATCTGCCCTGCTTAAATTTAGATTTCTGACTCTTTTCAGACTCTCTGAATTACCAGTTGTTCTGAAGACTTTAACTTCTGTTGAGCCCAGCCTGCCTTTCAAATTTTCCAAGTTTTTCAAGAGGCAGAAACTGACACCCCGACACTGCATCCCCACTATTTAGTTTAATCCCTATGAAGATCTCTAATTGTGCTATTCATCTGGACTCTGGACTGAAAATGATTTTGATAGAGCCCATATAACTGGAAATGTTCAGTATTTCAAGGGTACTGATGCTAATGTCTCATGAACCCAAGCCCGTTTCTCCTCAGCAATCCTTGAGCTGAGCCTTTACCTCTTTAATCTTGTTGAGCGTTTGCCAATGTAATCCTGGCTCAGGTAGTCATAGATTTTGTTTATGCTTTTAAATTGATCTCCTAGTTGCTCATATTCCCTTAGCAGGACCACTTGCCTCTTTCTGCCTATACCTTTCCTAACCAGGGGAACCACAACGACTGGACATTTTCCCTTTGGGTCCAAAGTCTTCTGCAGCCTGAATGAATGCATGTCCGAAGAAGAGTCAATGGACTCAGAACCTCAAATCTCCTTTCTCTCCACAGATTCTGCCAGCCATGCTGAGATTTTCCAGCAATTTATAATTTTATTTCTGATTTCCTGTTCTTTCAGTTTTTTTGTTTAGTGAGTGAGGAATTCAGTCCCAAAATCTGGAGAACTTTTTCACGAATAGCCTTCCCACTAAAAACGAGCACTTATTAACTTCTGCGAATGCGACTCTTTACTTCCCGTCACTCTGTAATGTAGGATTCAACTTGCCATTTTCCTGTGTTTTTCATGTGTTTTAACTTGCGAATAGCCTGTCACGTGGCTGTAGGTTTGCTATTTATCCATTCATTAAAAGATACATACGTGGAAATTTACTACATTTTTGTTTCAATGCTGCCATCTGATCTTCCAAATCTCATCTTTCAGTCGCTCCTCCAGATCGCTTCAGCTAAATTAAATGTCAGCTTAGTCCACCTCAATTGACACCCCGTCAAGAAAGATTTTATACATTGTAAATATTTGTCATTTTCTATAATTAGACCACGTCTCCTTGAATTTTGAACATTTTGTAAAATAGTTGATTCATCTATAGCTCTTTAAACTGTCCAAAGTTTTTGCAACCCTTTTTTTTTCTCCTTTCTTATTGGTTGGAAAGAAATAGCTTATAGGCATCTTACTCTGTCCGTTTCAAGATTTCATCCCATTCTTTTCCTTATACATCATTTCTAGCCCAGTTCATATGTGGGCCAATTGAATCCCAAGTTGCCTGACTATTTTTTTTGCATTTATTTGAGACTTAGCTTCCTACTTCGCTCTCATTCCAGCTTTAAGTTGATTCTTTAACACAATGTCAGTTGGGCTCTTATTCATGTCATTACTTTCAAAGTTATAATCATGTTTGATTATCCTTATATAAGCGTGTCCCATCTCACAGTTATGAAAGCTTAGTTAACCAGCAGTGCAAATGTCAACATCTTTGATATCTTGCCTAGAAAGTGTGTTACTTGAAATGTTGAGTTGCCCTCCCTGCTCATTGTTCAAGTCCTGCATTCATTACCAAGCTGCTTATATTTGACACATGAAAATAAGTGGGAATGAGGGCTCCCTGAATGGCCTAATTATATTTTGGAATATTGTGCAGAGCTGAATCAGACATCAGTATGGGGGGTCCTTAAATAGACGATGGTTTCTTATTATAGGATCAGGATGAGGAACTGTAGCAGCTTTAGGACACACAATATAAATTTGATCTATTAAACAAAATAACCACAGTTCAAAAAGACAATTGCATTCAGGATTTATGTGGAGGACACTCTAAAATTTGTCTGAAAAAAAAACAGCAGAATTTTGTGATCCAAGGAATAGTGTGAAATGCTGAGAATGACTTGGTTTTGTTCGAATAATCAAAACCAGTACTGAAAGACTAAAAATCCCAATTTCCACTTGTGAATTGAGCTGATCAAAATTAATTATTCCTTATGTCTTAACAATTCAATGTCAGCCCTAGGTGTATTCTATTACAACAGGGAGTTTACTCAGGTGTTATAACATATTTGCCAACTGTTTCTCAATGCGCATCAAAGATTAATGATGTTTGATTCCATCAAGGATTATCACTGGATATAAATTAAAGGCTCTGTGCATGCATTACCACAGAACGTCATTCGTAGAGATTTCTGTGGAATCACTTCACAGGTGAGGATTGGAAAAATATGAAAACAATTCACAGCATAATGAATATATACTACGCCATTCTTGCTGTCATCGGTGTCCCTGGTAAGTGATTATGACCATTGACATTGTTTTAATCTGGCTGGATTCTGGTTTACTATGATTGATAATGTTGCATGATGTAGTAGTGTACATTATGGAGACACGTGGTCAGTGATATCATCTTGTCATTGAAGCATTCTGAATTGCATTTTCATTTTCAATCCATTGTTGAGACAAACAACAAGCTTGTTTATAACTCATGAATCTCTCGATTGTAACATTATTACATAGAATATAGAACATTAGAGCGCAGTATGGTCCTTCGGCCCTCGATGTTACGCCGACCTGTAATACCAATCTGAAGCCCATCTAACCTACACTATTCCATGTACGTCCATATGCTTGTCCAATGACGACTTAAATGTACTTAAAGTTGGCGAGTCTACTACCGTTGCAGGCAAAGCATTCCATAACCTTACTTCTCTCAGAGTAAAGGAAATACCTCTGACATCTGTCCTATATCTATCACCCCTCAATTTAAAGCCCCCTCGTGCTGGCCATCACCGTACTTGGAAAAAGGCTCTCCCTGTCCACCCTATCTAACCCTCTGATTATCTTCTATGTCTCTATTAAGTCATCTCTCCATCTTCTTCTCTCCAACGAAAACAGCCTCAAGTCCCTCAGCCTTTCCTCGTAAGAACTTCACTCCATACCAGGCAATATTCTCGTAAATCTCCTCTGCACCCCTTCCAAGGCTTCCACATCCTCCTTATAATGCGGTGACCATAACTGCAGACAATACTCCAAGTGTGGCCGTACTAGAGTACAGCTGCAGCATAACCTCATGGTTCCGGAACTCGACCCCTCGATTAATAAAAGCTAAAACACAGCAATTACCTCAAATGAAAGTTGTACACAGTTGAAAAAGACTGGTAACACTGTGCAGAAAAAGGTATTGTGAGAAGAACTTAGTGCAGAATTCTGAGTCTGTGGCCAGAATTGTGCATTCAACGTTAGTGACCATGTGTCTGTCATTTTTGAATAATGCTGAGAATGCGTCACTAATTGCAGTGGATCAAGTTGCTTCAATTTCCGTTTAATTCATTCAGTGACAGAATGCTGAAATCCAGGGAGTGGTCTCATTACTTTATAAAGATAGCCAAGGGAAAAACATTGCCAATGAAACATGGCCAAGAGAAATTATTGCGTGGTGTGAAGTTGATCAATATTATTTTACTTTCACTTGATCTGTACGAAAAGGAACAGATGGCATCTATTTATTAACAGGAAAATAGTAGCACAGCATGACGAATTTCATTCAAATCCTCTGTGCAGTGACTTGTTCTTAGCCTGAAAGTAGTTACTGCAAACACTTTCATTGTTTTGGTTGTAAATGATCAGTTTCTTCGAACAGTACTCGAATTATTGTATCGTCATTGATTTTCTAATTCATGATCTATGCAGCATAGAACTGAACATTCCATTGTGATTGTTAAATTGTCCACTTCTCTAACTAATGTTTGATGGACCAGTAATTACCCTTTGGTTCAGAGGCTGAACACTTAGCAGGCTTTCTGATTATCTCTCATTCTGACAAGATGCATGCAATTGAATTATATTGATGTAAGTCAGCCATTGCTACACACAGCAACCAGTCTGAGCATTATAAATATGAATGTTGTGAAATCATTAGTAATGAAATGAATAGGGAAGTGATTCAGTAAATAAAAATCAGATCCATGAAATGATAAAATGATACTGAAAATGTTGCATTAATATTCAAGTTACGAAGAATGACATAAAACAGTCAGCATTAGAACACGCAACTTAATTGCTGTAGGTGCTAATATTCCAAATGAGATTTCTCTCACCCCTCTTTACTTTGCCAAATGATGTGGATATTCTGTTGTAAATTAATTCATGTCCTTTCCAATTTTTCTCTGATTGAATTCTGTGCTATTCACCACAACTGCATCAAGTTAAAGTGTTTTTCACATGTTAACCATTATCTGCTTAAAGATATTATTCCATCACGTAAACCACGTTTATTTAACATCGTTGTGATGATAACTGCTTCCAGTAGAGGTTCCAAAACTGGAAATATTTTATGTGTGACCAAACAAGCAAACACTTCAGAATTTCTTCAGGCTTTTATTACATCTGCCTCAAACTTTGCCTTTTCCCGGAAAAAAATGCAACATTTCTGTTGTTCAACATCTCATTTATCAACATGGAGATCACAATTGTGCAAATTTCATTAATTATATTCCAAACAGTTTTATTGACTTTGAGGTGTTGGTGTTGGACTGGGGTGGTCAAAGTTAAAAAAAAATCACATGATACCAGGTTATACTCTAACAGGTTTATTTGGAAGCACTAGCTTTCAGAGCACCACTCCTTCATCACCACCTGATGTAGGCGTGATGTTCTGAAAGCTATTGCTTCCAAATAAACCTCTTGGACATAATCTGGTGTTGTTTGATTTTTAAGAGTTTTCTGTAATTGCTGATTGTTAGTTTATTTCATCTACTATCCACATAAATCTCCGTGTATTGTTTATTGATTTATGCTGTTACTGAATTGCTTTGAGACTTTAAATTATATGTAAATATGCACATCTTTAGTCCTCCTAATTTGCAACACCAGTTGCCATGTTTCAGATTTTAATTTGTGAAGGTATTTTTTTTGATACTGTTATTGCATTGATTTATGAGAGTTTTCTTCTGATCCTCAAGATACCTTTTTCCCCTCACGCTCAAATTTTGTAATTCACGCGTTGTATTTTACAGTTAATTTAACGGCAATTTTAATCATTTCAAGTGGAAGATGTGGCCTGTCTACCCGCACCATTCGCTATCTGGTGTCCATGGCAATGGCAGATCTATTGGTTATCGTCAATGGGATCATATTGTGGAGGATTAATTCTTATTATTTCATAGTTCCTTTCCTGAACATCACTCCTGTCTGTCGTGTAATCATTGTCCTGGTTTATGCAGCCACAGAGTGTTCAGTCTGGTTCACTGTCACTTTCTCCTTTGATCGATTTGTGTCCATTTGTTGTCAGAAGCTGAGAACAAAATATTGTACTGAGAAAAACGCAAGTGTGATTTTGACAACAACTTGCATTTTGATCTGTTTGAAGGACATTCCATTTTACTTTACTTTTGAAGCTGGGGAGGTAATTAACAATGTTCCCTGGTTTTGTAATGTGAAAGAAAGCTACTACACGGATTCTAACTGGATGGCATTTGAGTGGTTTGATAAATTTTTAACTCCATTGCTTCCGTATGTTTTAATTTTGTTACTCAATGCTCTGACTGTTAGATATATTTTAGTCATCAGCCAGGTCCGTAAGGGACTGAGGATTCATTGTGAAGGGGATAATCACCATGACCCAGAGATGGTGAGCAGAAGGAAGTCTATGATTTTACTCTTTGCCATATCTGGCAGCTTCATTCTTTTGTGGCTTGTGTATGTTGTAGAGTTCTGCATTTACAACATCACTGGAATTATCCCAGAATATTACAATGATTCTTTATATATGTTAGGTGAATTTGCAATTATGCTGACCAGTTTAAATTGCTGCACAAACGCATTTATTTATGGGGTGACTCAATCCAAGTTCAGAGAACAATTCAAGAGCATGATGAAACATCCAGTTACGTTATTTATCAAATTCCTTAATAAACAAAACAATTAAAAATACTCAGAGGTGTGGTTTATAAGTGAAGGAATGCTAGGAAAACAGTAATAGTAAGTCACACTCCCATGTCTGTTGAAAGTAAGAATAAGCATTTGCAGAATATGTCTAATATTTGTTTGCGATGCTGATTAATTCTAAAGTAACCATGTTCCACATTACTTTCCGAGAGGACTCAACACGCAGCTCACAGCGCCTCACGATTAATCATGGAAGGAAAAGAAATTCCCATCTTGCCCATTGACATCAAAAGAAACCTGTCAAATATTGCAAAGGATATTAGGGGTAAAGCAAGCATTTTACCCCTTGCAGCTATATCTTGAGGATAAATCTGAACAACACGTTTTTACCCCTTAAAATATTTCTCACAAGTGGCAGTACCTGGGTGTGTATGACCCTGATCCATGCAGCTGGCAACTCTTACATACAAAGTTACATAAAAATATTTCTTATTATTTTCTGCTAGTCTAATGGGAACGAACGATTCTGATAATGAGGGACTTCTGCAAAGAAAGTTGATGACTTCGTATCAGAGTATGGTCTAAGATAGTCACTGCAGTATTTACTCTTTCTTTCTGGATGGGTTTAAAATTGCTGGTTGAACATTGGGAACGTGCAATTGAATTCGGCAGGAGGAAAATAAATCTGATCATGGGCGTGTGTAAAACTATCAAATATCTTCTGGATGCTCATGCATATTAAATTAACTGCTTCAAAGAAGTGCAATACATTTGTTAGACATGATTTTCTGTGAATGAAAACATACCAAAATCTGCTTAATCTGTGCGTTTCTCAGTGCTCTGATGTTACTTAAATTGCACTCAGAATTTTTCCCCACCATAAATGTTCAGCTTAGTAACTTGTAGTTAACTTATTTTTGTGTCCTTCCCTTATGAATAAAGGCAATATTTTTTCCAACCTTCTGGTCCTTTTCCAAAATTTAGAGTCTTGGAAGATTGCTGCTATTGCATTCAATATCTCTGTACTTTAATTCTTTACTATTTTGGGATACATCCTGTCAGGTCCGTGTGTCATATTAGCTTTTAGCCACGTTCGTTTCCCTATTATTTATTCTCCTGCACCAATTATTGCATGTGTTTAATTTCCACCCTTTACTCCTTGATTCTTGACCACTTTGGGATGTTATCTGTACTTTCGACAATTAAAATTGATGTAAAATTGATTTAACTCCTCAGCCACTTTCTGGTTTCTCATTTAATTTTCCTCTGCCCAAATCTCTAACAGACCAATGTTCACATTGGCCTCTTTCTTGATGTTTTATGTTGAAAGAAGCTTTTGTTGTCCATATTAATATTCCTTTCAGATTTACTCTAAAAGTTTATATTGTCCCTTTTTAGTTTTCTGTAATAATCTTTTGGTTCTAAATATTAATTGTAGGTTTACTTGGAAAGTTGGTATTACCTACGTTTATTATGCTTTGATCATCTTTTGTTAGTTATTAAACAGTCCCAATCCCCTGACATGTAAGTGAATTAGAGAGACTTGCATTTCACGATTGACGGAGCTTAGTTATAAAGACATGAATTATATTGATTGAACAAGCTTTGTTGATATTATTGGGTTTAATTATACCTAATGCAGATCTTGACACTATCACATGATGTGACTGTTCATAGATTTCTTTGAAATGCACCATGGCTTTATGAACAACTAGAAGACATTAATCTAATATTATTGAATCACAGTTATTGGTGAAGTTTTAGCTTATATGTAACATAGATTCAGGCTTCCAATTTTTGATAAGACAGAATGAGTCGATTCCCAGCTTTTCGTTCTCATCAAGAATTCGTAATCACAGCTGTATCCTTGTACCAGCTTGTTTTCTTCTTTGAAGTAATTTCAACAGTTGGGTTAAGTTTAACTTAGCTACAAATGCTTTATTTTGCAATTGTGTTATCTTAAAGAATTAGCATACCTTGTATAACAGTTTCTTGAAGTTAGTTTTTTTGATCTTCCGCAAAACATTTGCCTTTAAATTATAAAGTGTGACTTGAAAGTGTTTTCCGATATTCAAACACAGCAGAACCAAAAGCAAGAGAATTACTCTGCTGATATATCTGTTTGATTTCATGGGAGTTTGGACATCTGAAGTGAAGATTGGGACATAAGCTCCAGAATATCAATTTTTGAGTCTAAACTGCAAATGCCTTCCTTTTACTTTAACAATGATGTTAACAACATTTCAAATTATCTCTTATCTTTGGAAACTAAGAGTAGCAAAACGTAATGAAGAAAATGGGATAACTGATTATTGACAACTTTAGGAACACATCGGGAGATGACATCAGTCAATGCCTATCAGAATTGAATGTAAAATTGGGAGTTTTGTGTAGGTTTCTGCTCATGTTATAAAGGGCAACATTGACACATCATGTGGTGCATGGTATGAAGCGTTGGTCATATTCTTTAATAATAACTTAGTTGACTTGATGCAGTTGATATATAGTTTATCAGCAAAGTGTCATCGAAATGTCCAGCGAGAAAACAGATCCTTTGGCCTGCTTGGCTCTCTCTCTCTTATCCTGATGAAGGGCTTATGCTCGAAACGTCGAATTCTCTATTCCTGAGATGCTGCCTAACCTGCTGTGCTTTGACCAGCAACACATTTGCAGCTGTGATCTCCAGCATCTGCAGACCTCATTTTTTAGTCAAACTTGTCCATGCCGACCAGATATTCAAAGTTTATCTCATCCCTTTTTATTGCATTGACCCCTATCCTTCTAAACCTTTCCTATTCTTAAACCCATCAAAATGACTTTTAAATGTTGTAATTATACCAGCCTCCGCAAGTTCCTCCAGTTGCTCAATTTCATAGAAGCACCAATCTCTGCATATATAATAAAATTGCACCAAAGGTCACTTTTAAATTTTTTCTCTCTCATTCTAAACCTATACCCTCTAGGTCTGGACTACCCCACCCCAGGGAAGTGTCCTTGTTTATTTACCACATCCATGATTATATAATCCTCTAGAAATTCCCCCCTTAGCCTCCGATGCTACAAGGAAAACAGCCCCAGCCTATTCATCATGGTACATTGATGGGGAGGTTGTCTTACAAGGAAAGCTTGGACAAACCAAGGTTTTGTCGTTTGCAATTTAGAAGAGTAAGAGATGACTTTATTGAAATAGATAAAATCCCTTGCTAGCTTGACTGGGTAAATGTATTTTGGTATGGAAAAAAATTGCCAACGCGTTTAAACAAAAGGGTCGTTCATTTAACACAGAGTAATTGAGATTCTCTGTCTCAAAATGTTTTGGTGCCGATTCATTGGATGTTATTGAGGCAGAGCTGGATATATTATCTGCAAACAAGGAGGTTATTGGGTGTTGGAGAAAATATATGTGATCCGATCATCACTATTGTGTGCCGGTTAACGAAGGGAGGAGGTGCTGTCAATAATGGTTTCCATCATCCGGAAGTTGACAGGGTGAGAGTGCAACAACATTGTTTGTCATAACTAAGGGTTGGATCGAGGGCACAGATGTTATTTGATAAATTTGTGAGAGCAACTGTTGCAACAGGTGGAAGCTCAGGGAGTGCCAGGAAGAAGGGAACATGTAGTTTCCCAGATGCCTTTCATTACCAGTAATACTCGTGACACAAGGGTCAAGCTAACCATCACCCCTTGACATTCGATGGAAATACCATCACCGATTCCTCATCATGAACATTCAGGGAGTTACCATTGGTTAGGAACTGGATGTGACATATAAATTCAGTGGTTAAGAGAACAGTGTAAATGCATGGAACTCTGCAACGAGTAACTTATCACCTAACTCCCCAGACTCTGCCTAACATCGACAAGGCAGAGATCAAAAGCGTGATGCAATACTTCACATTTGCCTGAATGTGTGCACCTCCAGCAACATTCAAGAAGCTTGACACCATCAATGAGAAATCAGCTCACTGGCTGGACTACAAGTACAAAAGTTCAGATACTCCAGTTGCAGCAACGAGCAGAAATTCACCAAAGGCTCTTAGATTGTAAAGTCCCAACCAAATACCACTTCAATCCAGAAGGGCAGGAAATACATGGGCCCAGCAACATCTAACAGTCACTCCAAGCACCTCATCATTATGATTTGGTAATGTTGCATTATTCTTTTATTGATGTTGGGTCAAATTCCTGAAATTCCCTCCCAAATGGCATTGCGGTCTACCTGCAACTTATGGACAGCACTGGTTCAAAAATGCAGCTCAATACCAACTTATCGATGGCCAAGTATAAATGGGCAATTTATATTGGCCCTGCCATTGATGCTTTTATCTCACAAGTGAATTAACAAAAAGAAGAAAAATTGATATTCCTCCATGTTGAACAATATTTAGAGGAAGCACTGAAGGTGGTAAGGGCACAAAATATACTCTGGGTGGGGCACTTCAATGTTCATTCCTCAGGTGGCTCAACAGCAGTATTACTGATCGAGCTGGTGGGGTAGTAAAGGACATAGCTACTAAACTGGGTGTGTGACAGTTGGTGACCTCATCCTAATCAATTTATCAGTTGCAGATGCACCTGTACCTGATGGTATGTTAAGAGAGAGACCAATGCACAGTATTTGTGGAGACAAAGTCCCGTCTTCACAATGACAATAACTTCCATTGTATTATCACTGTGCTAAATAGAACATCATATTCCTAATAATGGGCTTGCACCTGAAATGTTGATTCTCCTGCTCTGTCTATGCTTTTCTAGTATCAAACTCTTCAACTTATACTTCAAACAGATCTATCAAATCAAGGTTGGACACCCTTGAAGAGCTAAGAGAAAGTGAGGACTGCAGATGCTGGGGGTCAGAGTCGAGAGTGTGGTGCTGGAAAAACACAGCCGGACAGGCAGCTTTTAAAGAGCAGGAGAATCGAAATGTTGGGCATAAATCCTCATTTGTATTGAAGGGCATATGCCGGAAACGTCAATTCTCTTGCTACATGGATGTTCCTTGGATTCTCCCTGAGATTCTGTGCTTTTCTCGCACTATACTCTCGATCCTTGAAGAGCTGTAGGCCACCAACAGTAGCAGGATTGTACTCCAGCATTTTCTGCATCTTCATATTCTGACAGATCCCCCAATTAAAACCAACCAAACCAGGTAATCAGTTCCGTTTCAATGAAGAGAAACAGGAACAGCACCAGGCATGCCTGAAATTCAAGTATCGAACTGATGAAGCTGCCAAACAGGGCTATTTGCACAACTAGGAACATCAGGAACAAGTGATTGAGCAAAGTGATCCGACAACCAATGTATCACCTCTAAGCCCTGCATGCCTGCCACTTCCAGTCATGAATGGTGGTGGACAGTTGAACAACTGACTGAAGGAGGAGGCTCCACAAATATCCCCATTCTTAAGGATGGAAGAGCCCAGCACATCTGTGAAAAGATAAGGCTGAAGGTTTTGCAGCAACCTTCAGCGAGAAGTGCTGCGTGGATAATTTATCTCAGCCTCCTCCAGTGGCCCCCAACATTACTGATTCCATTCTTTAACTGATTCGATTTGCTTCATGTGATATCAAGAAACAGTTGGAAAGACTGGTCATTGCAAAGCCTACAGGCTCTGACAACACTCTGGAAATACTGAAGACATGTGCTCCAGAACTTTGTGCTCCTGTAGCATGTTGTTCCAGCACTGTTGTAACACCGGCATCTACCTGAGAATGTAGACAATTGCTCACGTATGTCCTGTACATAAAAAAAGGACAAACCCAACCCAGTCAATTGCCACCCCATCAGTCTACTGTCGATTATCAGTAAAGTGGTGGAAGGTGTCATCGACAGTACTATTGAGCATCACCGCTCAGCAATAAACTGCTGAGTGATGGCCAGTTTTGGTGCAGACATGATAATAGCACTGAACTCCAGAGATGAGGTGAGAGTGACTGATGTTGATATCAAAGCTGCATTCGACCAAGTGTGGCATCAAGGAGTCCAGTGAAAACTGGAAACAGTTGGTAAAAAAGAGCAGACTCTTCAGTCATTACCTGACACATAGATTACTGGTCTTGGTTGTTAGGTGTCAATCATCTCAGCTCCAATACATCTCTGCATGAGTTCCTGGGAGTAGTGTCCGAGGACAAACCATCTTCAGCTGCTTCATCAATGACGTTTCCTCCATCATAAAGTCAGAAGTGGGTGTGTTCACTGATGATTGCACAATATTCACAACTCCTCAGATCCTGAAGTAGTCTCTGTTCAAATGGAATGATCTCTGGACAATATCCAGGCTTGCGCTAACAAGTAGCAAGTAACATTATGCCACATAAATGCCAAACTATGACCATGACCAAGTCGAGGCATCTCGTCATCATTTCCTAACTTTCACTGGTGTTACTATCACTGAAAACCACACTATCAACATCTTTGGAGTTGTCGTTGATCAGAAACTCAACTGGATGCACCACATAAACACGGTGGCTACAAGAGCAGGTCAGAGGCGTGTCATGCTGCAGTGAGTAACCCATCTCCCGACTCTTCAAAACCTGAACACCATCTGCAAGGCACACACCCACAATGTAATGGAATACAGAATACTCCCCAGTTGCCTGGGTGAGTGCATCCCCAACAACAGTCAAGAAGCTTGACACCATCCAGGACAAAACAACCTGGTTAACTGACACTGCATTCACAAGCATTCACTCCCTCGACCACTGATGCTGAGTAGCTGCAATGTGTACTACCTATAAGATACGATACAAAATTTCACCAAAGATCCATGCATAGCACATTTCACCCAAGACCACTTCCATCCAGAAAGAGAAGAGCCAGTCGATTATATGGACACCACTACCATCAACTTCTCCTCCAAGCGGCTCACCATCCTGACTTGGAAATATATCGCAGTCCCTTAACTGTCACTGAGCCAAACTCCTGAAATTCCCTCCTTCATGGCATTGGGGTCAACCCACAGCTGGTGGACTGCAGCAGTTCAAGAAAGCAGCTTACTATGACTTTCTCAGAGTCAACTGGAGATGGGCAATACATGCTGGCCAACCAGCGACACCCACATCCCAAAAAAGGAACTTAAAAAAAAATCACAGCAGTGAGGAGAGATAATATACTCAATGAAACATAACAATTCCTCTATTGCTGCTGTGTAAAATTGCAGAATTTATGTCCAAAATCATTCTGCGTTCTAAATACAGCAAATGGACTGGATGAATTTTTGAAGGCAGTATAACACCCCTTTTACAAGGAGAACTGGAGAGAAGTAACAAATGCTGGCCAGAGAATCTCAAATCGTTATAAAAAAAACCTGCGACTGCTTCTCAAAAGCTTACTTTTTAAACAAATCTGACCAGTTTGCTTTAATTATCACCATCATTTATACCTTGCCATTGACAGTACTTAAATTAAAGACATTTGTAATGAATCCAAGTTTCTCAATTTCAGCAACAAATTCGCTAATGTGAATTGTCCTTCAGCCCTTACGATTTCTGATCAGATTTATGTAATTGAGCTCATTGAATGTGTTCCACTATTCGTGAAGGCCATCATGTTTCTCAATTTCATTCTTCTACCTTCTCTGCATAAACCTTGATTCCTTTACCAATCCAGAACCTATTTATTTCTGTCATAAATAAACTCAATGACTTGTCCTCCACACTCCTCTGCACTGATGACTTCCACAGATTCACTATCCTCTGTCTGAAGAAATTCATTCTCATCTCAGTTATAAACGTCATTCAGTTACTCTGAGTCTGTGTACAGGAATACCATCCTCCTGTATGAGTGGAAGCAACTTCTCCATGTCTTCTTTTCCCAGGCCTCGTATGAATCTGTACAATTCAATTCGATCTCCCTCATCCTTATAAACTCTGAGTAAAGACATGAAAGCCTCAAACGCTTCTCATATGTTAAGGCCCGCATACTGAGATCATTGTTGTTAATCATTTCTACCACACAAGCCTACCTCCAGCTCATCTTTCCATTGATGCAGGGCCCAGATGTGACCTGACAGGTGCCTTATAGAAAAACAGTAGTATAGCTCGCTTCTTTATTTTCTAGCCCTCTTGAAATGAGTTCCAGCATTGCATTTACCTTCCAACAGCCAAGTGAAGCTGCATGTTAACCTGAAAAGAATCCTGAAGTAAAATTCCTAAGTTCCTTTGTGCTTGAATTTCTTACTTTTAGAAAATTATTTATTCCTTCACTTTCCCTGACAAAGTGCATAACCTCACACTTTCCCACATTTCCCTCCATCTGTCACTTCTTTGCCCACTTGGCAAGCATATCTGAGTTCTTTTGCGACCTTCCCCTTCCTCACGCTACCTGCCCCTCCATCTATCTTTGTTTCATCAGCAAACTTAACAACAATGCTCTTGGTTCCTCCATCAAAATCCTGAATGTATAGCGTGAATAGTTGTGGTCCTCACACGGAAACACAACAGAACTCCACTCGTCACTGCTATCCTGAAAATGATCCATTTATCCTCCCTGTTTGTCTTTTGTGATTCAGCCAATCCTCTACCAATGCCAGTCCCGTGCCCCTAACTTCATGGGCTCCTACCTTATTTAACAGCCTCTTGTTCAGCAACTTGTCAAAAGCCTCTGTCTAAACAAATGTATGATATCCACTGCCTCTCCTTTGTCTAAACTACTTGTTTCCTCCTTCAAGAATTCTAGCAGATTTATCAGGCACGACCACCACTTGGTGAAGCTGTGCTGACTCTGCACTATTTTATCATGCACTTTGAATTACTGTACAATCTCATTATTTCTAACGGCCTCTAAAACCTTACCAACGACTGAGGTCAGGTTAACAGGCGTATGGTTTTTGTCTTCTTCCTCCCTCTCTTCTTAAACAGGTGTGTTAAATTACCCATTTTCCAGCAGTCTGTGACCCTCCCTGAATCTAGTGATTTCTCAAAAATCACGATCAGGACCGCCACAATCTCTTCAGCGATCTACCTCAGAACTCTGGGGTGTAGCCCATCCAGTCTGGGTGAACTATGCACCTTCAGATCTTTCAGCTTCCCCAACACCGTCTTCTTCCTGATAGCGTTAACACTCCCCTCTGCCCCATGACTCGCTTGAAATTCTGCTATGCTGTTGGTATCCCCCATTGTGAAAACTAATGAAAAGTTACGTCTGCCATTTCTTTTTCCCCCTTTACTGCTTCTCCAGACTCATTGTACAGTGATGCAATGTCCTATTTTGCCTCTGCTGCACCATTTAGACGTCTACAAAAGCTCTCACAAACTTATTTTGTATTACGTGCTATCCTGGTCGCATATTTCAGCACCTCCGTCGCTATTCCTTTTTTAGTTATCCTCTTCTAGGTTTTAAATGCTTCCTAATGCAAATCTTCACAGCATCACATGATTTTCCGTTTGCTTTGATGTCGCTCCTGACTCCCCCAGTCAGCCATACTTGCCCCAACCTCACCATATTCTGATTCTTCTTCCAAGGATTAATTTATATTGTGGAATATTTTGCAGCGCTGAATCAGGCACCAGGACAGAGAATCCTTCGATGGCTAATGTTAATGGGATTCTTGTCTCAATATAAAATCAGTTTGAATATCTTTGGCAGTTGAGAGCAGATATTACACAGATATTACAACCAACTAAACACGCTTGAAATGGACAGTCACATTGCCGATAGCAGTACAACAGTCCTCAGCAGTCAATCCAAGTTCTGACTTCATTCACTGAATGAATACAGCAGAATGAAGAGATCCATTGAACAGCATGAGATATATAGATGGATCTGACTGTGTTTGAGTAATGAAAACCAAATCTGCGAGAATAACGTTTCTTATTTCCATGAGTTAAATGATATTGTCAAAATTAATCACTATTTACGTTTAACAATTCAATCTCAGTACGAGCTGTATATTGTATCACAACGGGGAGTTAACGAACTGTATTTCAAAGTGAAGCAAAGTTGAATGATTACCACTGAGTATACTTTAATGCTCCGTGCATGCGTCACCTCAGAAATAGTTGGTAGAGATTGTCTGTGGCATTACAGTATATGACATCACAAGTGAGGATTGGAAGAATATGGAAACATTTCACAGTATCATCAAAATATAGTACACAATCATTATTGTCATTGCTGTCCCTAGTCAGTGCTTATGGTCATTGACGTTCTCTAATCTACCTGGTTTCAGGATTTCTGTGACTGGTAATTTTGCATGATCTAGTGGTCACCATTATGGAATATCAAAGTCTTGATGAAAGGCTTGTGCCCGAAAAGTCGAGTCTACTTCACTTGGGATGCTGCCTAATCCGCTGTGCTTTTCCAGTTCCATATTTTTCGATAGTGATATCAGCTGTCACTCAAATTTTGTGAGTGATATCTGCATTTTCAATTCGTTACTGAGATAGATTCATGGCTCTCTCGATTGTCACTTCATTGGTTGACTGAAATACTGCACGCAGCAGCATCAAACTTGTAGATACTGCACAGAGAAAGGTACTTCTGCGAGTAACTGTCTCTAGATTTCTGTGTCACAAAACCAGAAGTATACATACAATGTCATTAACCAAATAACACTGTAATTATTGAATAATGTTGAATGTGTGCCACTAACTGTAATGGAACAAGTTGCTTCAATTTTCATTGAGGTGACAGATTCCTGTAATTCATGGAGTGGCCTCCTGTTTTTCTGAATATAAAATGTTTTGCTATGGCAGTTTCACAATTATCGTGTGATCTGAAATTGAGAAAAGTTGTTTCTAATTCCACTTGATCTGCACAGACAGAAACGAGTGGGAAGTATTTATACCTGGGAAATAACCGTACAGTACAATTACTGGATTCAAATAATCTGGGCTATGACTTATTCCTAACCTGAGTATAGTTAAAACAAATACTTCCATTGACTTGGTGTTTCTTTTCCAGCATTTCTTCATATTATTCCATCGAAATTGCTTTTTTCATTTATGATTTGCTCATCATTGAAGCTGAAGATTCGGTTGTGGTTGTTGAATCGTCGACTTTTCTTTCTGATAAATTTTTGCGAGACCAGAAATTACCTAATGGTTCGAAAAATGAACACCTCCTAAGTTGTAGCAAGCATTGTGATTAACTGTCGTTACATCAAAACACACAATGTTGAACTACATTGATGAAGTCAAAGAACACATGACACTGGATTATAGTCCAACAGGTCTATTTGAAATCATAAGCTTTGGGGCACCCTCTCCTTCCTCAGAGAACTGATGAGACAGATTACATTGGACAGAGAATTTATAACTTTATAAATTTTGCTTCTGATGAATTCTCTCGCAATAGCTGTCTGAGGAAAGAGTGGGTGCTCCAAAGGTTTGTGATCACAAATAAACTTGTACTATAACCAGGTGTAGTGTGCGTTTTGACTTTGTCCAGTCCAGTTCAGTGCCGGCACCGTTACAGCATGGCAATATTGATAGAGGTCATCATTGATTTAATCGGAGATAATCCGTGCGTTGAAAATAACAATGTGTTTAAACCATTAGTACTGAAATGGATTGTACATTACTCCAATAAACAAAAATATAGCACCGGCAATCATAAAAGTAAACTGATGACTCTATTTGCTTAATGTTCCGGTTACCTAAAATGGCATTGTGTAAGCAGCATTGGATCAGGTAATTTAGTATGAGATCTCTCTCACCCAACTTTACTTTGCCAAATTACACGAATAATCTTTTTAATGATTACATTTATCAAGATTTTTTAATACAATTATTGCACTATTTTCTGAGAGTTTAGCTCTGATCCTTACAGATACCTCTGTGTTACTCACTCTTCAATTTTGCATTTTCTGCTTTGTACCTTCCTGTTAATTTAGTGACAATGTTGGTCTTTTCACGTGGAAGACGTGGTCTCTCCAACTATTTGAACATTTGAATGGAAATCTAATGGTTATCATCAATGGAACCATTCTGCGGTGGATACATTCTTATTATTCCACGGTATCTTTTCTGAACATCACCCCATATCTAGTGTTATCATTGTGCTGTCTTCTGCAGTCACTGAATGTTCAACGTCACTTTCTCCTTTAATCGATTTGTAGCCATTTGTTGGCAGAAATTGAGAAATCAATGTATTGTGCTGGGTAAAAAAAAACGCTAGTATGGTTTCAACAGCAACTTACATTTTTCTTTGATTAAAGGGCATCCCCTTTTACTTTACATTTGAAGCTGAGGAAGCAGTTAACGATGTTCTCTGAGTTTGAAATGAAAGGGAAAGTTATTACATATATCCTGGGTGGATGGCATTTGACTGGCTTGATGAGGTATTGACCCCATTGCTCCCATCTGTTTTAATCATGTTGGCCCATGCTCTGATTGTCAGAGATAGTGTACTCGCCAGTCGAGTCCGTAAGGGACTGAAGGTTCATAGCGAGAGAAAGAATTGCCTTGACCCAGAGGTGGAGAGTAGAAGGAAGTTATTTGCAGTATATTTCCAACATTTGTTTACTGTGACGATTGATTCCAAATGACTCCCCCGCTCCCCTTCAAACTATCTTGGGTAAGGGGTCAGCACAGCAGCTCAAGTGTAGTAATGGACGGATAATAAACTCCTGGCTTGCCATTGACATCAAAAGAAATCTGACACCACCACCATCTTCTCAAGAGGAACCGAGTTGTGAAGCAAACGTTGCAACATTTGCAGCATTATGATGAGGGTAAATCTGATACGTTTGTGGTGATTCCTCGCTTGAGTTAAGCCTTCATTTTCCTTCTCAAGTAACGTACCTGTGGCAGTGCGAGCCCCATCGATGCAGCTGGCATGTAGGGGTAAGCTCTCACACACACTTTTCATATTATTTTCCAGAAAGCTAATGGGAAAGTACAATTCATATTTTTGAGGGCGTGTACAAAGAAAGTTGGTTGCACCCATTCAGGGCAGTATGTGAGATATTCACTGAAGCATTCACTATTTCTTTTCGGGATGGCTTTAAGTAGTTATGGAACATTGGAAATCTGCATTTGCATTCGGACAGGAGGAAATAATATTGGTCATGGGAGTGGATATAAGATTGTTTACAAAACTGATACCTTGTCAAACATCTTCAAGGAATTTAAAGATATGAAACTAATTGTCTCAATGAATTATAAAACAATTGTCCGTCATGATTTCCTCTTACAGAAAATATAATAACTTTACATGATCGTGTTGCGTATTTCGAAATGTTCTGATCAGATTTATGTTAAACTCTAAGATGTTCTCCACAATATATGTCAAGTGACTTGGCATAGTTAGCTTATGTTTGTGGCCTTCAGAGTGACCAAAGACGATACGTTGTCAGTTTTCCAAACCTCTGGTCTCTTTCCAGAATTTGGAGTCTTGGAAGACTACTTCCAATGCATCAGCCATATCTGTGCTTTCCAACGTATTTACTATTCTTAAACCCATCATATCTTGTCCATGCTATTTATCTGCTTCAAATCACATTAGTTTCTATGGCATTTATTCTCCAGTACTAATTATCACGTGTGTTTAATCTTCCACTTTTGCCCCATGATTCTTCAATATTTTTTGAATGCAATCAGTAATTTCTACATTTCAAATTGATGTAAAGCCTTGATTTCATTTTTCAGTTATTTCCTAGTTTTCCATTGCTATTTCCCCAGCTGAATTCTCTAATGAAGCTGCAATCAGTTTTTTTTTCCCCATTGAAAGAAACTTTTGCGATCCATGTTGATTATAATTGCAATTTTACTCGGAAATCTTATATTCTCAGGTGCACATTTTTTTGTTCATAGTTTTTGTTTTTAAACAGTCTTAGTTCTCTGATTTGTAGGCGGAGTAGAAAAGACGAACATTTGTAGACTGACTGAGCTTAGTTATAATTACCTTGGTTGCAAATCCTGGTACCTGAAATGTTGAGTTGCCACCCCTGTTTAACCTGCAAGTGCTGCATTAGTTAGGGAATCTACTTAAACTTGAAATGTGAAATAATTGGAGATCGGGGTAGCCTCAATGAACATGTTGTATTGTGAATATTGTGCAGCACTGAATTAGACATCAGAACGGGAATCTTGAGATGGATGATATTAATGGGACTATGTTTCATTATAGAATTAATTGAAGGAACTGTAGTAGTTTGAGGACACACATTAAACACTGGAATTATTAAACTAAATAACCATAGTTGAAATGGAAAAACACATTCAGGATTGCAGTAGAACAGCCCTCAGAGGACATTCCAAAATTTGACTTCATTCACTGAATGAACACAGCAGAACGAAGTGATGTATTGAACAGAGTGTGTGACACAGAGATGGACCTCACTTTGAATTTGGGATAAAAGCATTTCCAATTTCCATTAGCTTTTTATGATCCCAACTAATCACTGCTTACTGTTTAACACGAAACTCAACACCAGCTAAATTCTGTAACACGGAGAGTTAACTCAGGTGTTACAGCATATTTGCTGTTTGTTCTTGATTACGAAGCGAAGTCGAATAATGCTGTAATCGAAATTCCTCAAGGATATACCACTGGATATAAATTAAAGGCTATGTGCGTGCATCATTTCAGGACTTAGCTCTGAGAGATTGCTTGTGGCATTATAGAGCACATCACTTCACAAGGGAGAATTTGGAAAATATGGAAACATTTCACCACATAGTGAAAATATACTACACCATTCTTGCTGTCACTGGCGTCCCTGGTAAGTGATTCTGACCATTGGCATTATTTAAATCTGCCCGTTTTCTGGTTTTACTTTGAATGGTAATGTTGCACGATCTCGAGGTAACTATTATGGAGATACTTGTTCAGTGATTTCACATTGTCATTCAAACCTTGTGAATTGCATCCGTATTTTCAATCTACTGCTGAGATACACAACAAATTTGGTTGTAACTCATGAATCTCTTAATTGTGACATTATTGCCTTGAATGAAAATTTGTATACAACAAAACAAGACCTTACAATACTGCACAGCAAAAGATATTGTGGGAACAACTCAGTGTAGAACTTTGTGTCTCTATCCAGAATTGTGCCTTCAACAACAGTGACCATTGTTGGATAATGCTCAGTATGAGCAGTGGAGCAAGTTGCTTCCATTTCCATATGATTCATTCAGTGACAGATTTCTGAAATCCATCGAGTGATCTCATGACTTCATAAATATAAAATATGGTCAAGGGAAATGCATGTCCAAGTTAACAATTATCATGTCATGTAAAATTGATCAACATTGATTTACTTTCATTTGATCTACATGAAAAGGAACAGATGGCAACTGTTTACTAACAGGGAAATAGCAGCACAGCTTGACTAATTTATTTCAAATCATCTGGGCAGTGACGTTTACTTCGTCTGAGTATAGTGACTGCAAACACTTTCAGTGTTGTGGTTCTAAATGATCATTTTCCTTTAACACAGTCCTCAAATTATTGTATCATGATCATAGTTCTAATTTGTGATCTGCTCCTTAAAGAGACTGAATATTTAGCCGTGTTTGCTGATTTGTGCACTTCTCTAGCTGATTAATATTTGAGGGAGCAGTAATTACCTAATGGTTCAGAGGCTGAACACATGTAAGCTGTAGCAAGCTTTGTAATTATCTCCCATGAAGACAAGATGCATGTAATTGAATTACATTGATACAGACCAGTCATTAATTTAGTCAGAAGTCAGTCTCAACTTTGTAAATATTAACACCATTCATACTGAAATGAGTAATTCATTACTACAATAAGTAAAAATGTAAATGGCAGCAATGATAAAAGAGAACTGATGACTGTGTTTATTAATGTTCAAGTTACCAGGAATGGCATTGATTTCAGAACATTCAAAGAGGAAATGAAATGCGTGCTATAGTAATAAGTGCTAATATTCTATATTAGAGATTTCTCTCACCCCTCTTTAGTTAGCCAACTGATGAGAGCATTCTATTGCATACTGCTTTATGTCTTTACCCAATTTTACCTTTACTAATTCAGTGCTATTCCCCACAAGTTCTTAAAGTGAAAGTGACATTCACATTCTAACCATTCTCTTAAAAAGATGTGTTCTTCAGATAAAACAGATTTATTTAACAACAGTTTTTTGGTGACAATCTCTTTGTTTAGAGTTCTAACAGGTGAAAGTATTTATCTGTGACCACCTAACAAACCATTCAGGATGTGCTCAGCGTTCTATCATGTCTATCCTCTACTTTCATCATTCTGTGGAAAGAATTTTGCAATATTTTCTGTTGTTCAAAACCGTGTTTACCAACACAGATCAGAATTGTACAAATTTTATTAATTGCTTGATAGTTTACTGAAATTGCTGATTTTATTTTTATTTCCTCTCCAAATAAATCTCCATGCTTTTCTTGATTTTTAAAAAAATGATATAGATGAATTACTTTGATAACATTAATATGAAAATCTGCACACCCGTAACCATTCCTGAATTGCAACACCAACTATCATCTGTTTAATACTTAAATTTGTGAAGACTCTTTGATACATTAATTGCATTATTTTCTGAGAGTTTAGTTTTAATCCTCACAGATACCACTCTCCACATCACTCTCCAATTTTGAATTTTCTGCATTGTCTCTTACAGTTAATATAGTGGCAATTGTGATCCTGTGCTGTGGAAGCTGTGGCCTCTCTACCTGCACTGTTTACTATCTGGTGTCCATGGCAATGGCAGATCTAATGGTTATCGTTAATGGCGTCATACTGTGGAAAATTAATTCTTATTATTTCTCGGTATCTTTCCTGAGCATCACCTCTGTGTGTAGTGTTATCAATGTCTTATTTTACGCAGCCACAGAATGTTCAGTCTGGTTCACCGTCACTTTCTCCTTTGATCGATTTGTGTCCATTTGTTGTCAGAAGTTGAGAATGAAGTATTGTACTGCAAAAAATGCAAGTGTAATTCTAACAATAACTTGTATTTTGATCTGTTTAAAGGACATTCCCTTCTACTTCATGTTTGAAGCTGGGGAGGTAATAAACAATGTTCCCTGGTTTTGTACTGAAAAGGAAAGCTACTTCACTGATCCTGGCTGGATTGCATTTGACTGGTTTGATAAGGTATTAACCACATTACTCCCATATATTTTAATTTTGCTGCTCAATGCTCTGACTGTTAGATACATTGTAGTCATCAGCCGAGTTCGTAAAGGACTGAGAGGTCATTGTAGGGGGGAGAATCACCATGACAGGGAGATGAAGAGCAGAAGAAACTCTATTATTTTACTTTTCACCATATCTGGTAGCTTCATTCTTTTGTGGCTTGTGTATATTGTAGACTTCTGCTTTTACAATATTATCACAATTATCCAAGAATATTACAATGATTCTTTACACATGTTAGCTGAACTTGCAATCATGCTGCTCAATTTAAATTGCTGTACAAATGCATTTATTTATGGGGTGACTCAATCCAAGTTCAGAGAACAATTCAAGAGCATGATGAAACATCCAGTTACATTATTCATCAAATTAATTCATAAACAAAGCGATTGAAAATAGTCTGGTCAGATATAAAGGTGGAGGAGAGGTGTCGGCAGGCAGTGATAGTAACTCTCACTCCCATGTCTATTAAAGATTTGAATAAGTAATTAATTATTTTTATACCATTTGTTTGGAGTGCTGTTACTTCTCGTATGGTCCACACCTGGGCACTAACTTTGGAGAGGTATGACTACACGGCACACAACGGCTCGAGGGTAGTGATGGAAGGAAAATAAATTCCCATCTTGACATTGACATCAGAAATGATCTGCCACCCCTTCTCAAGAGGAAACTAGGTGCTAAGCAACAGCTTCACCCTTTGAAACATTATCCTGAGGATAAATCTGATGAATATGTGATGTATCTTCTCTTAAATTAAATTTTCATTTTCACCTCACAAGCAGCTGTCCCTGGGGTAATATGAGCTGAATCCATGGTCCTGTCAATTCGTAGCGGCAAGTTTAAATTTGCATATTAGTTTCCAAAGAACAGATAGGAAAGAAGGATTCAGATGGTGGGGACTTTTACCAAGAGAGCTGTTAGCACCTTCTCAGGGTCGCATCGAAGATACGCACGGCAACATTTACTACTTGTATTTTTTTGTGGTGATGCAGTTAAAAAAGATGGTAGAGCACTGAGAACCTGGGATGGGAAATCAGACAGGAGAAAAATAAAACTGGTCCTGGGTGGAGGTAGGGCTGTGTTGGGGGGAGGTGGGATTGAAAATTAGTTGAATATGTGATTCCTTATGAAACCTCTTCTCAAAATATAAACAAAATGACACGAATTGCTTCAAAGGATTTAATAAATTTCTCAGACGTGACTTTCTCTATGTAAATATGCTAAGTCTGCTGTGTCTTTTAATGTATCAGGAAGAGCTGTTACATCATTTATAATGGATTCTGCAAATTTCCCCACAGTCTGAGTGACTTGTGATAACCTTTCCATGCATATCTCTCTTAACCATTTCCCCACTCTACTTGAACTTGTGACTTCAAGGAATTGTTTCCTACACTCTGGGGGAGAAAGCTTCTTGCTATCCACCCTGTATATACCTCTCATGATTTTGTAGACCACAATCACATTCTCCCTCAACCTCTGTCTTTCCAATGAAAATAATCTGAGTCTACTCAACTGCTCTTCAAAACTAGTGCCCTCCATACCAGGCAACCTCTTGGTGAACCACCTCTGCACCCTGTCCAAAACATCCACATTCTTTTGGTAATGTGATGACCAGAACTGTGCATAGTATTCTAAATATGGCTAAACCAATTGTAACATGACTTGCCTATGCTTGTACTCAGGACTCCATCGGATAAGGGAAAGTATACTGTCTGCTTTCTTGACCATTCGATCATCTGTGGTGCCACCTTCAGGGTTCAATCGACCTCAACACTCAGATCTCTGTGTACATTAATTTTCCCCAGGCCCTTTCCAGTTAGCATATAGCTCACTCTTGAATTAGATCTTCCAAAATGCATCACTTGAAGTCCATCTGCCATTTCTTTGCTCAACTCTCTAATCTATCTGTATTCTGCTGTACTCTTCGACAGTTCCTTTCACTATCTGCCAGTCCACAAATCTTAGTGTCATCTGCAAACTTGCTATTCAGACCACTTAAACATTCCTTCAGATCATTTATGTATATGAAAACAACAGGGGTCGCAACACAGATCCCTGTGCAACACCACTGGTCACAGTTCTCCATTTTGAGAAACTCCCTTCTACGACTACTCTCTGTCTCCTGCTGTCCAGCCATTTAACTAGTACACCATGGACCCCATGCAATGTCGCTTTCTCCTTCACCTATCATAGGGAACCTGATCTATTGCTTTATTGAAGTCATTGTATCTGCCATCCACAGCCCTTTACTCATCAATAAACTTTTCAATTCTTGAAAGAATTCAATTAAGTTGGTAAGATATGTCTTTCTTTGCACAAATCAATGCTGCCAATCACTGATAACCAGATTATCTTCTCCAGCTGCTTCCCAATCATTGACATCAAGCTCACTGATCTATCATTATCTGGAATATCCCTGCTACACTTCTTAAGCAGTGGGACAATATTCTCAGTTCTCCAGTCATCCAGGACATCACCTGTGCTCAAGGATACTGCAAAGATATCTGTTAAGGCTCCAGATATTTCCTCTCTCGCTTTCCTTCTTCCCTTCTTATGCTGACTTGACCTTGAGTAATCAGACATTTATCCCTCACATCAGCATCCATGACGTCCCTCTCCTCAGATAAAGAACAAAGAAAATTACAGCACAGAAACAAGTTCTTCGGCCCTCTTAGCCTGTACTGATCCAAATCCTCTATCTAAACCTTTCATTTATTGTTTCAGGGTGTGTATCTCTTTACTTCCTGCCCATTCATATATTTATCTGGGTACATCCTGAATAATGCTATCGTGCCCACCTCTACCACCTCCGCTGCCAATGTGTTCCAGGCACCCACCACACTCTGTGTAGGAAATTTTTAAGGCATATCTCCCCTAAACTTTTCCCCTTTCATTTTGAACTCGTGACCCCTAGTAATTGAGTTCTCCATGCTATGAAAAAGCTTCTTGCTATCCACCCTGCCGATACCTCTCATGATTTTGTAGACATCAATCAGGTCCCCCTTGAACCTCTGTCCTTCCCCTAAGAATAATCTTAATCTACTCAACCTGTGTTTATCGCTAGCGTCCTCCGTACCAGACAATATCCTACTGAAACCCCTCTGCACTCTGTCCAAAGCATCCACATCATTTTGGTAATGTGGTGACCAGAAGTGTGCGCAGTATTCCAAATATGGCTGAACCAAAGTCTTTTACAACTGTAACATGACCGACTGACTTTGTACTCAATATCCTTTCGATGAAGCGAAGTATGCCATATACCTTCTTAACCACTCTATTGACCTGCATTTCTACCTTCAGGGAACAATGGATGTAAACACCCAGATCTTTCTGTCCATCAATTTTCTCCGGATTATTTCCCCAGGACTTTTTCATTTACTGTATAGTTTGCTCTTGAATTGGATCTTCCAAGATACATCACCTCACATTTGCCAGGATTGAACTCCATTTGCCATTTTTCTGGCCAGCTCGCCAATCTATCTATATTTTGCTGTGTTCTCTGACAGTCCCTTTCATCTATCTGCTACTTCACCAATCTTAGTGTCACCTGGAAACTTGCCAATCAGACCATCTGCACCTTCCTCTTATGTATCTCAAAAACAATAGTGGTTCCAGCATGGATCCCTGTGGAATACCACTGGTCACAGGTCTCTATTTTGAGCAACTCCCTTCCATTACTACTCTCTGTCTCCTGTTGCCCAGCCATCTCTTTATCCATCTAGATAGTGCAGCTGGGAACCCATGCAACTTCACCTTCTTCATCAGCCTACCATGGTGAAGGATTTCAAACACCTTACTGAAGTCCATGTGTATAACCTCTTTGAATACCAAGATAAAGTACTCATTAAGAGTCTCACCTATTTTCTCTGTCTCCATACATAACTTCCCTCCTTTGTCCTTGAGTAGACAAACTCTTTCTCTCGTTACCCTCTTGTTCCTTATATATGAATAAAAGGTTTTGGGATTTTCCTTAATCCTGTTTGCTAAAGATATTTCATTACCCTTTTCAGGCCTCTTAATTCTTCATTTCATATTGGTTCACCTTTCCAATATTTTTCCAAAGAATCATCTGTTTGCAGTCGTCTAGACTTTACTTTTTCATCTGTCATTCATGGTCCCTAATCTTGCCATTTCTATATCTAATCTTGCCATTTCTATCCCTCATTTTACATATCTGAACTGCAACCTTTCTTTAAAAGCAGTATCAAATGTGGATTTACCCTCAAACAGCTGCTACGAATCCACATTCTCCAGCTCCTGCCAAAATTTGCTATAGTTGTCCATCCCCAATTTAGCAGTCTTCCTTTAGGACCACTCTCGTCTTTCCATGAGTATTCTAAAACTTAGGAATTGTAATCACTATTCGCAATGTAATCCCCTACTGAAACTTCAACCCCCAGTATGGTCCAGTATGGCCCGGAACAAGTGGACTAATTACATGATGCTCTATGAAACCCTGTGGATGAGCCTGACCAATTCTGCGATTCTAAACCACTAATATTAAGTGAATCCCAGTCGATGTTGGGAAAATTGAAATCTGCCATCAACACCACCTGGTTGCTCTTACATCTTTCCAGAATCTGTTTACATATTTGCACCTCTATCTCATATTCACTATTGGGAGGCCTGTAGTTTACCCCTAATATGGTTACTGCAGCCTTCCTATTTCTGTGCTCTGCTAATGTTGTCTCACTGCTCCAGCCTTCCAGAGCGCACTCCTTCAGCGTAGCTGTGATATTCTCTCTGACCTGTAATGCAACACCTCCACGCATTTTACCTCCCTCTCTATTCCACCTGCAATATCTATAACCTGGTATATTTAGTTGCCAATCTTGTCCTTTCCTCAACCGACTCTCAGTAACAGCAATAACATCACATTCTTAGGTAGTAATCCAAGCCCTAAGTTCATCTGTGTTCCCTATGACACTTCTTGCATGAAAACAAATACACCTCAGACCATCTGTACCTTTGTGTTCACCATCTGATCCCTGCCTGCTATTCCCCTTATTCACGCTGACTTCATGACCTAGTTCCTAGCAGACTTTAGTTCGTACCCCTTTACTGTCTACTAACCTCCTCATTTGGTTCTCATTCCCCTGCAACATTAGTTTAAACCCTCCCCAACAGTGTTAGCAAAAGCACATTGGTTCCAGTCTGGCCCAGGTATAGACCATCCAATTTGCAATAGTCCCATCTCCACCAGAACTGTCCCAAAATCCCAAACATCTGAACCCCTCCCTCTTGCACCATCACTCAAGTCATTCATTCATACTGCCTATTCCTTCATTTCTATTCTGACTCGCACGTGGCACTGGCAGTAATCCTGAGATTACCATCTGAGTCCTACATTTTAACTTGGCACCTAACTCCCTAGATTCTGCTTGTAGGACATCATCCCGTTTATTACCATAGCCTATGTGTAACTCAAACTGTCTTGAATATACTACATGAATCTTCCTGATAGTCTCCTCTGCTTATTTTACTTTTCCAGTGTCTTTCAAGATTAAAGTCACTCATGATTTATGTGCTTCATTTTTATCCTTGCTCCACTTAACCCCTGATATAGTCTCTGTTCTGCAATATATCTACAGTTAGGGACTTTACAGATTGCTAATCCCTCACGAACCCTCTGATGAAAGGTCGCTCACTTAGCGTGGAGTTATTGAGGTCCTCTGTCTCAAAAGTTCTTGGATGCAGATTCATTGAACATTATTAAGGCTGAGCTAGATTTATTCTTTGGAAACAAAGAGTTAAAAGTTTATTGGGTGTAGCAGAGAAAATAGTGTGTTCAGGTCATCACTGGTTGCCATACGTTAGTGATGGGAAGGTTGTGCAGTTTTTATTGATGTTCACCGCCACCGTGGCTTTGACAGGGAGAGTGTGAAGTAATGGTAGTTTGCATGACTAAGAATTGGGTTAAGGCTTAATGGTTACTTTGTTTGATGACATTCTGAGGTCAAATAGATGCATGGGAAGAGTTGAAAGCTCAGTACTGATAGGAGAGACAGAGAGTGTCAGGAAGGATGGAACATCTATGTTCTATGCATGGCAAATTTGTAACGAAAGTGGAACATAATTGTATCCATACTTGGACTAGGAGGGTCAAATGCTTTACTCCTGTCTCATTATGCAGGTTCTACTTGTGAATATTTTTAGTCTTTCAAGTGGCAATTCCATGATTCAGACACACTAACATTGTTCTGACCACATTATTGAAATACAATTATAATTTTAAGGAGTTGCAAAACATATGGCAAAATACAATTTCTCGTCTAATCCTGAAACCAAGACTTTACGATAACTCAAATACTGGAGAGAATTCCCTACCTTATCACGTTCTATAAGTTTGACTTAACTGTTTCTTTCACTTCTTGGACGTGAGAGACAACATGTCTTTTCCTTGACTATTTAGAAAATTCTCCCGAAACCATCTTCAGTTGAAATGACCCTTACAATGTTCCAATGAGACACTTGTGGCCTGGAGTTTTCAAAGTAAAATCTTTACACTGCGCTGAGTTATTTCTACACCGAAACAGAAGTTGCTGGTGAAAGTCATTAATCAAGCTGCATCTAAGGGATGAAATCAGAGATAGCACTTTGAGGCGAATGATTCTTCATCAGAACACATCTGGCAAATTGACGCTGTTCACATTTGCCATCGAATTAAGTTTTTCTTTCAGATCTCCAGCGTCCACATTTCTTTATTTTATTAAGTTTTTCTCTAGCTGTTCTGAAGAAACTCATTTCTTCTATAGAAATTGCTCATATAACAAAACCCAACCAAGTTTTCTTCAAATTGAATTGAAAAGCCCTCCAGCCATTGCGATTTCCCGAAGCAAACAAAAAGAAAATCAATTTTTCAGTGATATAATACAGTTGAATGGTTATTCTGTTCGTTTGTAAAACATTTATAATGAAAACAAAACCCATTATTACTCAAGGAGATCTCTGTCATACTTCCTTGTGTGAATATCATGGCTTGAGAGAAACTGACATTAATTACAGACCCCTCAGACACACTGATCAAAACTCTTTTCCCACCCTTTCAGTGTCGAAAATTTGGAATCAATGAGATAAATATGTATGAAGCTTTATTTGACATTACACACTGTATGGATTGAAGTAATCTGTATTCATCATAATTTGCAATATAAAATGTATGGCAACCCAATCTGTGGGGCATATGTCCTTTTCACAAGCATTCTTGATGACAACATTTGGCATTAAAGATTGAAGTTGGTCCACATTCCTGAGGATACTCCTCCATCCGATCCTGCTTTTCAGAGAATCTGGATGTTGTGGAGTGGGGCTTAAGGTATCATTAATCATGCTGCATTTACTGCCTGTAACGGCAGCTGTACTATATGAATTCATTGGAATACGTTTCCTTGGCAGAGCACGCCATGCTTCACTGTATGGAGGAGTATACTAAGTTAAGAATGACTAGATTGCTTCTAAGATGCATACAATGATACATGGTTTATCCTCTGCAGCAATGGATACTGATTCTATAATGCTACCCCTGATAGAATGTGAGTACAGATACAAAGCAGGTCTTTCTTCAGTCAAGTATTGTGGAGCAGATCATAGTCATGTTGAAGATAAATCTCTAATGTTTGCATAGGTGTGACAGCCTATTACTGTACAATGCAGATTGCGCTTTGCTCTGCATAGATGATGCAGAGAAAACAGTGATGTGATGCAGTCTGTAGAGACGGGAAATGGCAGCAATACACTGTAGAGAAAGATGAGATCATTGAACAGAAGTGGAACGAGCCAGGCATGGTTCAGTTGACATCCAGTTCCACCAGAAATGATGAATCTGCAATGATCCCTCATTGAGTATAAAGGTGGCTGCTCTAAGGCAAAGTTCCCTGTTTGTCCTCAGAAGGAAATGAATCTTTTCTTGAAAAATAAAACAAAGATTGCTAGAAGAACTCAGCAGATCTTGCAGCATCGGTGTAAAAACAGAGTTAATGCTTCGAGTCCATTTTCTGGAGATTTTCTTCATGTATTTTGCTCTTCAGTTTTGTTGTTGTCAAATAAAAGTGACTCTTTTCAAAAATGTTTGGAGATGTATTTGTCTGTGATATAACTGGTTGGAGTCATAACTGATTAAAAGGAAAATGGTTGCATTTGGTGGTTGTCAGTAATCTCAGCTCCAGGACGTCACTGCTGCAATTCCTCAGGCTAATTTCCTGGGCCAATCAACTTCAGCTACTTCACCAATGACATCCCCTCCATCATAAGGTCAGATGTGGGATTATTTGCCGGTGATTGCACTACTTCCTCAGATACTGAAGCAATCCAGGTTTCAATAAATAAACTTTGATAATACCCAGGTTTGGGCTGATAAGAATCATTCAATTCACAGGAGTGCTAGACACTGCTGATCACCCATAGAAACAATTTAACCACTGCTTCTTGACGTTCAATGACACTTATTAACGTTCAGGGAGTTAACATTGACTAGAAAGAAGGATTGGTCACACACATATGGTCGCTAAAAGATTGAGTCAGAGGCTACTAATTGTGCAACAGTAACTCACTTCCTGACATCCCAAAGCCTGTCCATCAGGTGCAAGACACAAGTTAGCAGTGTGATGGAATACACCCCATTTGCCTGGATGGGTGCAGCTCTAACAATACTCAAGAAGTTTGACACCATCTAGAACAAAGCAGCCTGCTGATTGCACCCACACACAAAAAATGTCAGCCATTCTAGTTATAGGAGATTGCAGTAAGTCACCAGAGGTACTTAGCTTGCACATTTCTAGAACCCATGAGCAATTCCATCGAGAAAGACAAGGATAGCAAATCCATTGGAACAACAACGCATTTGAGTCACTCCAAGCTTTTCATCATCCTGATGTGCAAATATATCACCATTTCTTCATTGCCATTGAGTTAACATTCTGTATTTACTTCACTAATGGCATTGCTGGTCAACCTACAGCACAATGACTGCAGTGGTTTTACAATCACCAGCTTCTCGGGGGCAACTAGGGATGGACAATAATTGCTGTCCCAGCCAGCAATGAATTGAAAATTATAAGAAATGTCATTCACTTCTGTGAGGTTGGGTGGTATACAAAATAAAACATCAAATGATGCCCTTCAGGTTAAGCTCAGAATTTTTTTGTCCCGCTATGGACCGCAAATAACGGAAGTTTGTTAGACAGACATCATTGCAGAACCAATAGAGTGGTAATAATGAGGTGTAAACTGGCCAAATGCTGAAGTACAAGCAACTTGAAAGGTGCAGAATACACAAAGTTCTTGGACTGCATTCAGCATGACATTTTTAGCCAGCACATAAAATGCAATAAAAGAGTCTACAATTCTAGATTTAGTCACAGTAAATGAAGCTGGGAATGGGGATCAAGTCAGAGTGGGACAGAATTTTGGAAATAATGACCAGTATTCAATTAGATTTAACATTATTACAGAAAAGAACAAAATATAACAAAAGGAAAAAGTTAAACTGTGACAATACAAACTTTATGAAGTTTAGATATAATCTGGCAAAAGTAGACAAAGTCCAGTTACTGAAGGGAAAGACTAACATAAATCTACAGGGGGTATTCGAGTGTAAGGGTCATGCAGGCTTAACCCCGCCACCCACCCAAAATAAAATGTGTGGTATCACCAAGTCTGGAGTTGGCTGGTTATCCAGAAGCAGAGTGCAGTAAATTAGAGTTTACAACAATCCCAAAAATATGATGCATTTAGAAGCTTTTAGAAGTATGGAAAGTAGGAGGGGACGAAGTGAACAAGAAAATTATGAAAACAAACAAAGGAAACAAGTAAGAAAAAATTGGGAGGTAAAATTAAAATGACACAATGTTTTATCTGTGGCTGAACAATAATAGTGATGAGTATATTAGGAATGCATGTATTAAGTTGTGCCTGTTTGTTGAAGATGGAGACAGAATTCTAAATGAGTATTCTGCCTCCTCATAAAGGAGAGGAGTAATGCAGACATTCTAAATGAAATGCACCAGTATACAGTATTAAACAAAATAGGCATTATGACAAGGGAAACACTGGAGGGTCTTCAATTCTTGAAGCTGGTTAAATCACGAGAGCAAGATACACTTTAAGATAGTGTGTTAAAGGATAGTTGAAGGCAATGGTCTAAGGAATTTTCCAACTCATTAAGTACAGGCAAGATAATGGAGAATTGGAATCTGCTGCCATTAACAATCAGGGAAAAGCAATGAATAGGCCAAATCGGCCACGACTGTTATGGACCAGGCCAGAAGACCTCAAAATATTTCAAGAAAGCAGCCCAGACCCTAACTTTGCTCATTGTATTAAGAAGGTGTAATGCAGATATTCCAGTAGGGATGTAGCTGTTCAAACACTGAGTTCTAAACAAAACAGAATTTATTGACAAGATTACCAAAGAGGACAGAATACCAAATAACTTAACCTATTCAAAACCCAACGGATTATCCCAAATTAATGATGGTTTTTCAAATACTTGCAGCAATCTCCATGAACACCCCTTGGCACAAAAGGTAACACCAAACACAAAGTCTTACAGGAGACAGAGGGAGAGAGAGAGAGAGAGAGAGAGATGGCAGCATGGAACATCCTCTTCCATGTAGCTGTTTCTTGGTCGAGCAGTCTCAAACTGCCTGACTGCTTTCAATGAATAGCCAGAGTGCCAAACCCATCAAGCTGGGGAAAAGCTGAGCCACTCCCCTTTCATTGTGCAAGTGTCTTTTTTTAAAAGACTTGAAATCAATTTGCGTGAGGCAGTATGTTAGCGATAATCAAATTGGCCCTCTTACTCTTCACACTTCAACGTTTTGGAGTGTCTTTTACAACCTCTCTGGAAAACAAAAGCCAAAGACAACATCACCTTGTTAAAGGAACAGCATCATTACAAGGTTAGATGATCTGACATCCGTGGTGGCCAAGATACTGGAATCAATACTGAGAGATAAGAATAATGGTTAATTAACTAGACACAAATCAATCAAGGATAGTTTGGATGGCTTCATTGTGAGCTTAATTGAAATTTGAAGATGTAGCAAGAAGGATTGATGCAGGTTGTGCAGGAAGCAGCTCAAACAACAATCGATAACTTAATACCATTCCAAGACAGAGCAGTCTGCAAGAAATACTGAATACCAAAATTCCCAGAGTGTCTTCTTTGAATCCCAGGTTTAGTACCATCTGGAAGGACAAGGGCAGTAGGCACATGGAAACAACAACCTGAGCTGTAAATTTCACTATTCATTTATTACTGCTTGCTTAAAATCATGGAATTCATCTTTAAAACCAATCATAAGAAAACAGAAAAATAAAAAAAAGACTCATGCAATCTTTTATATAACTTGCTATCTTGCTCGCATGTTTCATCTCATCTCTCCTTCTTGCTCTTTCAGTTATTTTCTGCTGGTTTTTAAGAATGTTCCACTCCCCTGACTTCCAACCAATCTTCTGCTTTTCATCTTGCTTCAATGTTGTCCCTAATGTCGACTGTCAGCCATGATTGCCACATCCTCCCAATAGAATATTTCTTCTTCCTTGGTATAAATCTTTGCTGTACATTGCAAATTACCCCTAGAAATCCCTGCTATTGCTTCTGCACCATTTTCCCTACCAGGCTTCCCTTCCAATTAACTCTAACCAGCTTTTCCTCATGCCTTTGCAGTTATCTTTAGTTACTTGTAACACCACGACATCTTCCATCAAGCTTCTTCCTCTTAAACTTCAGGGTGAATGCTTTCATATTATGGCCACTGTCCTCAAGAGATCGTTTGCTGTCAGCTCCCGACCACCCTAATTATGTCTGATTCATGACACATCTTTAAATCCATAACTGCCTATCTTTGAAATGGTTCTACCACATGTAGCTCCCCACCAGAGAAAAAAAAATGTAGACATTACACAAATTTCTTTCCTTGAATTTGGCTTTGAAACTATTTCCCCTGTCCATCTGCATATTGGATTCTCACATGATGATTGTAACAATGCCTTTCTTACACCTTTTTTTGTCTCTGGATCTATTTTCTTCTGAATATACTGACTACTGCTAGGAGGCTTGTACAAAATTGCCATCAGGGTCTGTTTCCCTTTGCAGTTCCTCAACTCTACCCACAAAGAATCTATGTCTTCTGACTCTATTTCTTGTTATTAATGTAATTTCGTTTCTTACAAAAAAGGTATCCCCCTCCCTCTGGAAATCTACCTACCCTTACAACAGGACATGGAACTTTGTATAGTTCTTAGCCTCCACTTCCCTTTCAGGAACATCTCTATTATACTACAATATTTTAACATCCAACTTCAAACTGCATTACAAGCTCATTTATCTTGGTTTATATACTGCTTGTGTTTATGTACAACACCCTCAGTCCTGCATTGACTGCCCTCTTTCTAGTAGTTGTTCCCTCATCTGCCCTGCTTAAAGTTTAGATTTCTGACTCTTTTCAGACCCTCTGAATTACCAGTTGTTCTGAAGACTTTAACTTCTGTTGAGCCCAGCCTGCCTTTCAAATTTTCCAAGTTTTTCAAGAGGCAGAAACTGACACCCCGACACTGCATCCCCACTATTTAGTTTAAACCCTATGAAGATCTCTAATTGTGCCATTCATCTGGACTCTGGACTGAAAATGATTTTGATAGAGCCCATATAACTGGAAATGTTCAGTATTTCAAGGGTACTGATGCTAATATCTCATGAACCCAAGCCCGTTTCTCCTCAGCAATCCTTGAGCTGAGCCTTTACCTCTTTAATCTTGTTGAGCGTTTGCCAATGTAATCCTGGCTCAGGTAGTCATCCATTTTGTTTATGCTTTTAAATTGATCTCCTAGTTGCTCATATTCCCTTAGCAGGACCACTTTCCTCTTTCTACCTGTACCTTTCCTAGCCAGGTGGACCACAACAACTGGACATTTCCCCTCTGAGTCCAAAGTCTTCTGCAGCCTGAATGAATACATGTCCGAAGAAGGGTCAATGGACTCAGAACCTCAAATCTCCTGTCTCTCCACAGATTCTGCCAGCCATGCTGAGATTTTCCAGCAATTTATAATTTTATTTCTTATTTCCAGTTCTTTCAGTTTTTTTGTTTAGTGAGTAAGGAATTCAGTACCGAAATCTGGAGAACTTCTTCACGAATAGCCTTCCCACTAAAAACTTATTAACTTCTGCGAACGCGACTCTTCACTTCCCGTCACTCTGTATTGTAGGATTCAATTTGCCATTTTCCTGTATTTTACATGTGTTTTAACTTTCGACTAGCCTGTCACATGGCTGTAGGTTTGCTATTTCTCCATTCATTAAAAGATACACACGTGGAAATTCACTCCATTTTTGTTTCAATGCTGCCATCTGATCTTCCAAATCTCATCTTTCAGTCGCTCCTCCAGATCGCTTCAGCTAAATTAAATGTCAGCTTAGTCCACCTCAATTAACACCCCGTCAAGAAAGATTTTATACATTGTAAATATTTGTCATTTTCTATAATTAGACCACGTCTCCTTGAATTTTGAATATTTTGAAAAATAGTTGATTCATCTATAGCTCTTTAAACTATCCAAATTTTTCGCAACCCCTTTTTTTTCTCCTTTCTTATTGGTTGGAAATAAATAGCTTATAGGCATCTTACTCTGTCCGTTTCAAGATTTCATCCCATTCTTTTCCTTATACATCATTTCTAGCCCAGTTCATATGTGGGCCAATTGAATCCCAAGTTGCCTAACTATTTTTTTGCATTTATTTGAGACTAAGCTTCCTACTTCGCTCTCATTCCAGCTTTAAGTTGATTCTTTATCACAATGTCAGTTGGGCTCTTATTAACGTCATTACTTTCAAAGTTATTATCATGTTTGATTATCCTTATATAAGCGTGTCCCATCTCACAGTTATGAAAGCTTAGTTAACCAGCAGTGCAAATGTCAACATCTTTGATATCTTGCCTAGAAAGTGTGTTACTTGAAATGTTGAGTTGCCCTCCCTGCTCATTGTTCAAGTCCTGCATTCATTACCAAGCTGCTTATATTTGACACATGAAAATAAGTGGGAATGAGGGCTCCCTGAATGGCCGAATTATATTTTGGAATATTGTGCAGAGCTGAATCAGACATCAGTATGGGGAGTCCTTAAACAGACGATGGTTTCTTATTATAGGATCAGGATGAGGAACTGTAGCAGCTTAAGGATACACGATATAAATTTGATCTATTAAACAAAATAACCACAGTTGAAAAAGACAATTGCATTCAGGATTGATGTGGAGGACACGCTAAAATTTGACTGAAAAAAAAACAGCAGAATTTTGTGATCCATGGAACAGTGTGAAATGCTGAGAATGACTTGGTTTTGTTCGAATAATCAAAACCAATACTGAAAGACTAAAAATCCCAATTTCCACTTGTGAATTGAGCTGATCAAAATTAATTACTGCTTAATCTTAACAATTCAATGTCAGCCCTAGGTGTATTCTATTACAACAGGGAGTTTACTCAGGTGTTATAACATATTTGCCAACTGTTTCTCAATGCACATCAAAGATTAATGATGTTTGAATCCATCAAGGATTATCACTGGATATAAATTAAAGGCTCTGTGCATGCATTACCACAGAACTTCATTCGTAGAGATTCCTGTGGAATCACTTCACAGGTGAGGATTGGAAAAATATGAAATCAATTCTCAGCATAATGAAAATATACTACGCAATTCTTGCTGTCATCGGTGTCCCTGGTAAGTGATTATGACCATTGACATTGTTTTAATCTGGCTGGATTCTGGTTTACTATGATTGATAATGTTGCATGATGTAGTAGTGTACATTATGGAGAGACTTGATCAGTGATATCACATTGTCATTGAAGCATTCTGAATTGCATTTGCATTTTCAATCCATTGTTGAGACAAACAACAAGCTTGTTTGTGACTCATGAATCTCTCGATTGTAACATTATTACATAGAATATAGAACATTAGAGCGCAGTACGGTCCTTCAGCCCTCGATGTTACGCCGACCTGTCAAACCAATCCGAAGCCCATCTAACCTACACTATTCCATGTACGTCCATATGCTTGTCCAATGACGACTTAAATGTACTTTAAGTTGGCGAATCTTCTACCGTTGCAGGCAAAGCATTCCGTAACATTACTTCTCTCAGAGTAAAGGAAATACCTCTGACATCTGTCCTATATCTATCACCCCTCACTTTAAAGCCCCCTCGTGCTGGCCATCACCGTACTTGGAAAAAGGCTCTCCCTGTCCACCCTATCTAACCCTCTGATTATCTTCTATGTCTCTATTAAGTCATCTCTCTTCTTCTCTCCAACGAAAACAGCCTCAAGTCCCTCAGCCTTTCCTCGTAAGACCTTCACTCCATACCAGGCAATATCCTCGTAAATCTCCTCTGCACCCCTTCCAAAGCTTCCACATCCTCCTTATAATGCGGTGACCATAACTGCGGACAATACTCCAAGTGTGGCCGTACTAGAGTACAGCTGCAGCATAACCTCATGGTTCCGGAACTCGACCCCTCGATTAATAAAAGCTAAAACACAGCAATTACCTCCAATAAAAGTTTGTACACAGCAGACCAAGACTTGTAACACTGTGCAGAAAAAAGGTATTGTGAGAAGAACTTAGGGCAGAACTTTGTGTTTCTATCCAGAATTGTGCCTTCAACAGCAGTGACCATTGTTGAATAATGCTCAGTATGAGCAGTGGAGCAAGTTGCTTCCATTTCCATATTATTCATTCAGTGACAGATTTCTGAAATCCATCGAGTGATCTCATGACTTCATAAATATAAAATATGGCCAAGGGAAATGCATGTCCAAGTGAACAGTTATCATGTCATGTGAAATTGATCAACATTGATTTACTTTCATTTAATCTACATGAAAAGGAACAGATGGCAACTGTTTACTAACAGGGAAATAGCAGCACAGCATGACTAATTTATTTCAAATCATCTGGGCAGTGACGTTTTCTTAGTCTGAGTATAGTGACTGGAAACACTTTCAGTGTCGTGGTTCTAATAATGTAAATGGCAGCAATGATAAAAGAGAACTGATGACTGTGTTTATTAATGTTCAAGTTACCAGGAATGGCATTGATTTCAGAACATTCAAAGAGGAAATGAAATGCGTGCTATAGTAATAAGTGTTAATATTCTATATAAGAGATTTCTCTCACCCCTCTTTAGTTAGCCAACTGATGAGAGCATTCTATTGCATACTGCTTTATGTCATTAACCAACTTTACCTTTACTAATTTAGTGCTATTCCCCACAAGTTCTTAAATTGAAAGTGACATTCACATTCTAACCATTCTCTTAAAAAGATGTGTTCTTCAGATAAACCAGATTTATTTAACAACAGTTTTTTGGTGACAATCTCTTTGTTTTGAGTTCTAACAGGCGAAAGTATTTATCTGTGACCACCTAACAAACCATTCAAGATGTGCTCAGCGTTCTGTCATGTCTATCCTCTACTTTCATCATTCTGTGGAAAGAATTTTGCAATATTTTCTGTTGATCAAAACCGTGTTTACCAACACAGATCAGAATTGTACAAATTTTATTAATTGCTTGATAGTTTACTGAAATTGCTGATTTTATTTTTATTTCCTCTCCAAATAAATCTACATGCTTTTCGTGATTTTTAAAAAAATGATGTAGATGAATTACTTTGATAACATTAATATGAAACTCTGCACACCCGTAACCATTCCTTAATTGCAACACCAACTATCATCTGCTTAATACTTAAATTTGTGAAGACTCTTTGATACATTAATTGCATTATTTTCTGAGAGTTTAGTTCTGATCCTCACAGATATCACTCTCCACTTCACTCTCCAATTTTGAATTTTCTGCATTGTCTCTTACAGTTAATATAGTGGCAATTGTGATCCTGTGCTGTGGAAGCTGTGGCCTCTCTACCTGCACTGTTTACTATCTGGTGTCCATGGCAATGGCAGATCTAATGGTTATCGTTAATGGCGTCATACAGTGGAAAATGAATTCTTATTATTTCTCAGTATCTTTCCTGAGCATAACCCCTGTGTGTCGTGTTATCAATGTCTTATTTTATGCAGCCACAGAATGTTCAGTCTGGTTCACCGTCACTTTCTCCTATGATCGATTTGTGTCCATTTGTTGTCAGAAGTTTAGAATGAAGTATTTTACTGCAAAAAATGCAAGTGTAATTCTAACAATAACTTGTATTTTGATCTGTTTAAAGGACATTCCCTTCTACTTCATGTTTGAAGCTGGGGAGGTAATAAACAATGTTCCCTGTATTTGTACTGAAAAGGAAAGCTACTACACTGATCCTGGCTGGATTGCATTTGACTGGTTTGATAAGGTATTAACCCCATTACTCCCATATATTTTAATTTTGCTGCTCAATGCTCTGACTGTTAGATACATTTTAGTCATCAGCCGAGTTCGTAAAGGACTTAGAGGTCATTGTAGGGGGGAGAATCACCATGACAGGGAGATGAAGAGCAGAAGAAACTCTATTATTTTAATTTTCACCATATCTGGTAGCTTCATTCTTTTGTGGCTTGTGTATATTGTAGACTTCTGCTTTTACAATATTATCACAATTATCCAAGAATATTACAATGATTCTTTACACATGTTAGCTGAACTTGCAATCATGCTGCTCAATTTAAATTGCTGTACAAATGCATTTATTTTATGGGGTGACTCAATCCAAGTTCAGAGAACAATTCAAGAGCATGATGAAACATCCAGTTACATTATTCATCAAATAAATTCATAAACAAAGCGATTGAAAATACTCTGGTCAGATATAAAGGTGGAGGAGAGGTGTAGGCAGTCAGTCATAGTAACTCTCACTCCCATGTCTGTTAAAGATTTGAGTAAGTAATTAATTATTTTTATACCATTTGTTTGGAGTGCTGTTACTTCTCGTATGGTCCACACTTGGGCACTAACTTTGGAGAGGTATGACTACACGGCACACAACGGCTCGACGGTAGTGATGGAAGGAAGATAAATTCCCATCTTGACATTGACATCAGAAATGATCTGCCAACCCTTCTCAAGAGGAAACTAGGGGCTAAGCAACAGCTTCACCCTTTGAAACATTATCCTGAGGATGAATCTGATGGATATGTGATGTATCTTCTCTTAAATTAAATTTTCATTTTCACCTCACAAGCAGCTGTCCCTGGGGTAATATGAGCTGCATCCATGGTCCTGTCAATTCGTAGGGACAAGGTTAAATTTGCATATTAGTTTCCAAAGAACAGATAGGAAAGAAGGATTCAGATTGTGGGGACTTGTACCAAGAGAGCTGTTTGCACCTTCTCAGGGTCGCATCCAAGATACGCACGGCAACATTTACTACTTGTATTTTTTTGTGGTGATGCAGTTAAAAAAGTTGGTAGAGCACTGAGAACCAGGGATGGGAAATCAGACAGGAGAAAAATAAAACTGGTCCTGGGTGGAGGTCGGGCTGTGTAGGGGGGAGGTGGGATTGAAAATTAGTTGAATATGTGATTCCTTATGGAACCTCTTCTCAAAATATAAACAAAACGACACGAATTGCTTCAAAGGATTGAATAAATTTCTCAGACATGACTTTCTCTATGTAAATATGCTAAGTCTGCTGTGTCTTTTTATGTATCAGGAAGAGCTGTTACATAACTTATAATGGATTCTGCAGATTTCCCCACAGTCTAAGTGACTTGTGATAACCTTTCCATGCATATCTCTCTTAACCATTTCCCCACTCTACTTGAATTTGTGACTTCAAGGAATTGTTTCCTACACTCTGGGGGAGAAAGCTTCTTGCTATCCACCCTGTATATACCTCTCATGATTTTGTAGACCTCAATCACATTCTCCCTCAACCTCTGTCTTTCCAATGAAAATAATCTGAATCTACTCAACTGCTCTTCAAAACTAGTGCACTCCATACCAGGCAACCTCTTGGTGAACCACCTCTGCACCCTGTCCAAAGCATCCACATTCTTTTGGTAATGTGATGACCAGAACTGTCCATAGTATTCCAAATATGGCGAAACCAATTGTAACATGACTTGCCTATGCTTGTACTCAGGACTCCATCGGATAAGGGAAAGTATACTGTCTGCTTTCTTGACCATTCGATCATCTGTGTTGCCACCTTCAGGGTTCAATCGACCTGAACACTCAGATCTCTGTGTACATTAATTTTCCCCAGGCCCTTTCCAGTTAGCATATAGCTCACTCTTGAATTAGATCTTCCAAAATGCATCACTTGAAGTCCATCTGCCATTTCTTTGCTCAACTCTCTAATCTATCTGTATTCTGCTGTACTCTTCGACAGTTCCTTTCACTATCTGCCAGTCCACAAATCATAGTGTCATCTGCAAACTTGCTAATCAGACCACTTAAACTTTCCTTCAGATCATTTATGTGTTTGAAAACAACAGGGGTCGCAACACAGAACCCTGTGCAACACCACTGGTCACAGTGCTCCATTTTGAGAAACTCCCTTCTACGACTGCTCTCTGTCTCCTGTTGTCCAGCCATCTAACGAGTACACCGTGGACCCCATGCAATGTCGCTTTCTCTTTCACCTATCATAGGGAACCTGATCTATTGCTTTATTGAAGTCATTGTATCTGACATCCACAGCCCTTTACTCATCAATAAGCTTTTCAATTCTTGAAAGAATTCAATTAAGTTGGTAAGATATGTCTTTCTTTACACAAATCTATGCTGCCGATCACTGATAACCAGATTATCTTCTCCAGCTGCTTCCCAATCATTGACATCAAGCTCACTGATCTATCATTATCTGGAATATCCCTGCTACGTTTCTTAAGCAGTGGCACAATTTTATCAGTTCTCCAGTCATCCAGGGCATCACCTGTGCTCAAGGATACTGTAAAGATATCTATTAAGGCTCCAGATATTTCCTCTCTCGCTTTCCTTCTTCCCTTCTTATGCTGACTTGACCTAGAGTAATCAGACATTTATCCCTCACATCAGCATCCATGACATCCCTCTACTCAGATAAAGAACAAAGAAAATTACAGCACAGAAACAAGTTCTTCGGCCCTCTTAGCCTGCACTGATCCAAATCCTCCAACAAAACCTTTCATCTATTGTTTCAGGGTGTGTATCTCTTTACTTCCTGCCCATTCATATATTTGTCTGGGTACATCCTGAATAATGCTATCGTGTCCACCTCTACCACCTCCGCTGCCAATGTGTTCCAGGCACCCACCACACTCTGTGTAGGAAATTTTTAAGGCATATCTCCCCTAAACTTTTCCCCTTTCATTTTGAACTCGTGACCCCTAGTAATGGTGTTCCCCATGCTATGAAAAAGCTTCTTGCTATCCACCCTGCCGATACCTCTCATGATTTTGTAGACATCAATCAGGTCCCCCTTGAACCTCTGTCCTTCCCCTAAGAATAATCTTAATCTACTCAACCTGTTTTTGTCGCTAGCGTCCTCCGTACCAGACAATATCCTAGTGATACTCCTCTGCACTCTGTCCAAAGCATCCACATCATTTTGGTAATGTGGTGACCAGAAGTGTGCGCAGCGTTCCAAATATGGCTGAACCAAAGTCTTTTACTGCTGTAACATGATCGACTGACTTTGTACTCAATATCCATTCGATGAAGCGAAGCATGCCATATACCTTCTTGACCTCTCTATTGACCTGCATTTCTACCTTCAGGGAACAATGGACGTAAACACCCAAATCTTTCTGTCCATCAATTTTCTCCGGAATATTTCCCCAGGACTTTTTCATTTACTGTAAAGTTTGCTCTTGAATTTGATCTTCCAAGATACATCACCTCACATTTGCCAGGATTGAACTCCATCTGCCATTTCTCTGGCCAGCTCGCCAATCTATCTATATTTTGCTGTGTTCTCTGACAGTCCCTTTCATCTATCTGCTACATCACCAATCTTAGTGTCACCTGGAAACTTGACCAATCAGACCATCTGCACCTTCCTCTTATGTATCTCAAAAACAATAGTGGTTCCACCATGGTTCCCTGTGGAACACCACTGGTCACAGGTCTCTATTTTGAGCAACTCCCTTCCATTACTACTCTCTGTCTCCTGTTGCCCAGCCATCTCTTTATTCATCTAGCTAGTGCAGCTGGGAACCCCTGCAACTTCATCTTCTTCATCAGCCTTCCATGGTGAAGGATTTCAAACACCTTTCTGAAGTCCATGTGTATAACCTCTTTGAATACCAAGATAAAGTACTCATTAAGACTCTCACCTATTTTCGCTGTCACCGTACATAACTTCCCTCCTTTGTCCTTGAGTTGACAAACTCTTTCTCTCGTTTCCCTCTTGTTCCTTATATATGAATAAAAGGTTTTGGGATTTTCCTTAATCCTGTTTGCTAAAGATATTTCATGACCCTTTTCGGTCCTCTTAATTCTTCATTTCATATTGGTTTTACTTTCCCAATATTTTTCCAAAGGATCATCTGTTTGCAGTCGTCTCGACTTTACTTTTTCCTCTGAGCTCGTCTCGCAATTTCATCTGTCATTCATGGTCCCTAATCTTTTCATTTCTATCCCTCATTTTTACAGGGGCACATGTGTCCTACAACCTTTCTTTAAAAGCAGTATCAAATGTGGATTTACCTTCAAACAGCTGCTACTAATCCACATTCTCCAGCTCCTGCCAAAATTTGCGAGAGTTGGCCACCCCCAATTTAGCAGTCTTCCTTTAGCACCACTCTCGTTTTTCCATGAGTATTCTAAAACTTACGGAATTGTAATCACTATTTTCAATGTAATCCCCTACTGAAACTTCAACCCCCAGTATGGTCCATTATGGCCCGGAACAAATGGACCCATTACGTAATGCTCTATGAAACCCTTTGGATGAGCCTTACCAATTCTGCTCCATCTAAACGACTAATATTAAATGAATCCCAGTCAATGATGGAAAATTATAATCTGCCATCAACACCACCTGGTTGCTCTTACATCTTTCCAGAATCTGTTTAATATTTGTACCTCTATCTCTTATTCACTATTGGGAGGCCTGTGGTTTACCCCTAATATGGTTACTGCAGCTTTCCTATTTCTGTGCTCTGCTACTATTGCCTCACTGCTCCAGCCTTCCAGAGCGCACTCCTTCAGCGTAGCTGTGATCTTCTCTCTGACCTGTAATGCAACACCTCCACGCATTTTACCTCCCTCTCTATTCCACCTGCAATATCTATATCCTGGGATATTTAGTTGCCAATCTTGTCCTTTCCTCAACCAACTCTCAGTAACAGCAATAACATAACATTCTTAGGTAGTAATCCAAGCCCTAAGTTCATCTGCGTTACCTACGACACTTCTTGCCTGAAAACAAATGCACCTCAGGCAACCTGTCGCTTTGTGTTCACCATCTGATCCCTGCCTGCTATTCCCCTTATTCACGCTGACTTCATGACCTAGTTCCTAACAGACTTTAGTTCGTACCCCTTTACTGTCTACTAACCTCCTCATTTGGTTCTCATTCCCCTGCAACATTAGTTTAAACCCTCCCCAACAATGTTAGCAAAAGCACATTGGTTCCAGTCTGGCCCAGGTGTAGACCGTCCAATTTGCAATAGTCCCATCTCCATCAGAACCGTCCCAAAATCCCAAACATCTGAACCCCTCCCTCCTGCACCATCACTCAAGTCATTCATTCATACTGCCTATTCCTTCATTTCTATTCTGACTCGCACGTGGCACTGGCAGTAATCCTGAGATTACCATCTGAGTCCTACATTTTAACTCGGACCCTAACTCCCTAGATTCTGCTTGTAGGACATCATCCCATTTATTACCGTAGCCTATGTGTAACTCAAACTGTCTTGAATATACTACATGAATCTTCCTGATAGTCTCCTCTGCTTATTTTACTTTTCCAGTGTCTTTCAAGATTGAAGTCACTCATGATTTATGTGCTTCATTTTTATCCTTGCTCCACTTAACCCCTGATATAGTCTCTGTCCTGCAATATATCTACAGTTAGGGTCCTTACAGATTGCTGATCCCTCACGAACCCTCTGATGAAAGGTCGCTCACTTAGCGTGGAGTTATTGAGGTCCTCTGTCTCAAAAGTTCTTGGATGCAGATTCATTGAACATTATTAAGGCTGAGCTAGATTTATTCATTGGAAACGAAGAGTTAAAAGTTTATTGGGTGTAGCAGAGAAAATAGTGTGTTCAGGTCATCATTGGTTGCCATAGGTTCGTGATGGGAAGGGTGTGCAGTTTTTATTGATGTTCACCACCACCGTGGCTTTGACAGGGAGAGTGTGAAGTAATGGTAGTTTGCATGACTAAGAATTGGGTTAAGGCTTAATGGTTACTTTGTTTGATGACATTCTGAGGTCAAATAGATGCATGGGAACAGTTGAAAGCTCAGTACTGATAGGAGAGACAAAGAATGTCAGGAAGGATGGAACATCTAAGTTCTATGCATGGCAAATTTGTAACGAGAGTGGAACATAATTGTATCCATACTTGGACTAGGAGGGTCAAATGCTTTACTCCTGTCTCATTATGCAGGTTCTACTTGTGAATATTTTTAGTCTTTCAAGTGGCAATTCCATTATTCAGACACACTAACATTGTTCTGACCACATTATTGACGTACAATTATCATTTAAAGGAGTTGCAAAACATATGGCAAAATGCAATCTCGTCTAATCCTGAAACCAAGACTTTACGATAACTCAAATACTGGAGAGAATTCCCTAACTTATCATGTTCTATAGGTTTGACTTAACTGTTTCTTTCACTTCTTGGACTTGAGAAATAACGTGTCTTTTCCTTGACTGTTTAGAAAATTCTGCCGAAACCATCTTCAGTTGAAATGACCCTTACAATGTTCCAATGAGACAATTGTGGCCTGGAGTTTTCAAAGTAAAATCTTTACACTGCACTGAGTTATTTCTACACCGAAACAGAAGTTGCTGGTGAAAGTCATTAATCAAGCTGCATCTCAGTGATGAAATCAGAGATAGCACTTTGAGGCGAATGATTCTTCATCAGAAAACATCTGGCAAATTGACGCTGTTCACGTTTGCCATTGAATTCAGTTTTTCTTTCAGATCTCCAGCGTCCACATTTCTTTGTTTTATTTAAGTTATTCTCTAGCTGTCCTGAAGAAACTCATTTCTTCTGTAGAAATTGCTCATATAACAAAACCTAAACAAGTTTTCTTCAAATTGAAATGAAAAGCCCTCCAGTCATTGGGATTTTCCGGAAGCAAACAAAAGAAAAACAATTTTTCAGTGTTATAATACAGTTGAATGGTTATTCTGTTCGTTTGTAAAATATTTATAATGAAAACAAAACTCATTATTACCCAAGGAACTCTCTGTCATACTTCCTTGTGTGAATATCATGGCTTGAGAGAAGCTGACATTAATTACAAAGCCCACAGACACACTGATCAAGACTCTTTTCCCAACCTTTCAGTGTCGAAAATTTGGAATCAATGAGATAAATATGTATGAAGCTTTATTTGACATTACACGCTGCATGGATTGAAGTAATCTGTATTCATCATAATTAGCAATATAAAATGTATGGCAACCCAATCTGTGGGGCATATGTCCTTTTCACAAGCATTCTTGATCACGACATTGGGCATTAAAGATTGAAGTTGGTCCACATTCCTGAGGATGCTCCTCCATCCGATCCTGCTTTCAGGCAATCTGGATGTTGTGGAGTGTGGCTCAAGGTATCATTAATCATGCTGCATTTACTGCCTGTAATGGCAGTTGTACTATATGAATTCATTGGAATACGTTTCCTTGGCAGAGCACGCCATGCTTCACTGTATGGAGGAGTATACTAAGTTAAGAATGACTAGATTGCTTCTAAGATGCATACGATGATACATGGTTTATCCTCTGCAGCCATGGATAATGATTCTATAATGCTACACCTGATGGAGTGTGAGTACAGATACAAAGCAGGTCTTTCTTCAGTCAAGTATTGTGGAGCAGATCATAGGTATGTTGAAGATAAATCTATAATGTTTGCAGAGTGTGACAGCCTATTACTGTACACTGCAGATTGCGCTTTGCTCTGCATAGATGATGCAGAGAAAACAGTGATGTGATGCAGTCTGTAGAGATGGGAAGTGGCAGCAATACTCTGCAGAGAAAGATGAGATCATTGAACAAAAGTGGAACGAGCCAGGCATGGTTCAGTTGACATCCAGTTCCAACAGAAATGATGAAGCTGCAATAATCCATCATTGAGTATAAAGGTGGCTGCTCTAAGGCAAAGTTCCCTGTTTGTCCTCAGAAGCAAATGAACCTTTTCTTGAAAAATAAAACAAAGATTGCTAGAAGAACTCAGCAGATCTTGCAGCATTGGTGTAAAAACAGAGTTAATGCTTCGAGTCCATTTTCTGGAGATTTTCTTCATGTATTTTGCTCTTCAGTTTTGTTGTTGTCAAATAAAAGTGACTTTTTAAAAAAATGTTTGAAGATGAATTCATACCTGATTAAAAGGAAAATGGCTGTATTAGGTGGTTGTCAGTAATCTCAGCTCCAGGACATCACTGCTGCAATTCCTCAGCCTAATTTCCTGTGAAAATCACCTTCAGCTACATCACCAATGACATCCCGTCCATCATAAGGTCAGATGTGGGAATACTTGCCGGTGATTGCACTACTTCCTCAGATACTGAAACACTCCAGGTTTCAATAAATCAACTTTGATAATACCCAGGTTTGGGCTGATAAAAATCATTCAAACCACAGGAGTGCTGGACACTGCTGATCACCCATAGAAACAATTTAACCACTGCTTCTTGACATTCAATGACCCTTATTAACGTTCAGGGAGTTAACATTGACTAGAAAGAAGGATTGGTCACACACATATGGTCGCTAAAAGATTGAGTCAGAGGCTAGTAATTCTGCAACAAGTAACTCACTTCCTGACATCCCAAAGCCTGTCCATCAGCTGTAAGGCACAAGTTAGCAGTGTGATGGAATACACCCCATTTGCCTGGATGGGTGCAGCTCTAACAATACTCAAGAAGTTTGACACCATCTAGAACAAAGCAGCCTGCTGATTGCACCCACACACAAAAAATGTCAGCCATTCCAGTTATAGGAGATTGCAGTAAGTCACCAGAAGTACTTAGCTTGCACATTTCTAGAACCCATGACCAATTCAATCGAGAAAGACAAGGATAGTAAATCCATTGGAACAACAACGCATTTGAGTCACTCCAAGCTTTTCATCATCCTGATGTGCAAATGTATCACCATTTCTTCATTACCATTGAGTTAACATTCTGTATTTACTTCCCTAATGGCATTGTGGGTCAACCTACAGCACAATGCCTGCAGTGGTTTTACAATCACCACCTTCTCGAGGGCAACTAGGGATGGACAATAATTGCTGTCCCAGTCAGCAGTGAATTGAAAATTATAAGAAAAGTCATTCACTTCAGTGAGGTTGTGTGGTATACAAAATAAAACATCAAATGATGCCCTTCAGGTTAAGCTCAGAATTCTTTTTTTCCCGCTATGGACCACAAATAACGGAAGTGTGTTAGACGGACAAACATATAGGCAGCATCTGAGTGCAGAACCAGTGGAGTGGTAATAGTGAGGTATAAACTGGCCAAATGCTGAGGTACAAGCAACTTGAAAGGCGCAGAATACACAAAGTTCTTGGACTGCATTCAGGACGACATTTTTAGTCAGCACATAAAATGCAATAAAAGAGTCTACAATTCTAGATTTAGCCACAGGAAATGAAGCTGGGAAAGGTGATCAAGTCAGAGTGGGACAGAATTTTGTAAATAATGACCATTATTCAATTAGATTTAACATTATTACAGAAAAGAACAAAATATAGCAAAAGGAAAAATGTAAACTATGACAATACAAACTTTTTGAAGTTTAGATATAATCATGCAAAAGTAGACAAAGTCCAGTTACTGAAGGTAAAGGCTAACACAAATCTACAGGGAGTATTCGAGTCTAAGGGTCATGCAGGCTTAATCCCGCCCCCTCCCAAAATAAAATGTGTGGTATCACCAAGTCTGGAGTTTGCTGGTTATCCAGAAGCAGAGTGTAGAAAATTAGAGTCGACGACAATCCCAAAAATATGATGCATTTAGAAGCTTTTAGAAGTATGGAAGATAGGAGGGAACGAAGTGAACAAGAAAATTATGAAAACAAACAAAGGAAACAAGTAAGAAAAAATTGGGAGGTAAAATTAAAATGACACAATGTTTTATCTGTGGCTGAACAATAATAGTGATGAGTATGTTAGGAATGCATGTACTAAGTTGTGCCTGTTTGCTGAAGATGGAGACAGAATTCTAAATGAGTATTCTGCCTCCTCATAAAGGAGAGGAGTAACGCAGACATTCTAAATGAAATGCACGAGTATACAGTATTAAAAAAAGTAGGCATTATGACACGGGATATACTGGAGGGTCTTCAATTCTTGAAGTTGGTTAAATCACGAGAGCCAGATACACTTTAAGATAGTGTGTTAAAGGATACTTGACAGCAATGGTCTGAGGAATTTTCCAACTCTCATTAAGTACAGGCAAGATAATGGAGAATTGGAATCTGTTACCATTAACAAACAGGGAAAAGCAATGAATAGGCCAAATAGGCCATGATTGTTATGGACCAGGCCAGAAAACCTCAAAATATTTCAAGAAAGCAGCCCAGACCCTAACTTTGCTCATTGTTTTAAGAAAGTGTAATGCAGATATTCCAGGAGGGATGCAGCTGGTCAAACACTTAGTTCTAAACAAATCAGAATTTATTGACAAGATTACAAAAGAGGACATAATACCAAATAACGTAACCTATCCAAAACCCATCAGATTATCCCAAATTAATGATGGTGTTTCAAATACTTGCAACAATCTCCATGAACAACCCTTGGCACAAAAGTTAAAACCAAACACAAAGTCGTCCAGGAGAGAGAGAGAGAGAGAGAGAGAGAGAGAGAGAGAGAGAGAGAGAGAGAGAGAGAGAGAGAGAGAGAGAGAAAGAGAGAGAGAGACAGAGAGACAGAGAGACAGCAGCATGGAACATCCTCTTCCATGTAGCTGTTTCTTGGACTAGCAGTCTCAAACTGCCTGACTGCTTTCAGTGAATAGCCAGAGTGCCAAACCCATCAAGCCAGGGACAAGCTAACCCACTCTCCTTTCATTGTGCAAGTGTCTTTTTAACAAAGACTTGAAATCTTTTTGCGTGAGGCAGTATGTTGGAGATAATCAAATTGTCCCTCTAATTCTACACACTTCGATGTTTTGGAGTGTCTTTTTACAACCTCTCTGGAAACCAAAAGCCAAAGTCTGTAACTTGAAATGTTGAGTTGCCCTCCCTGCGCATCGTTCAAGTCCTGCATTAATTACCAAGCTGCTTATGTTTGACATGTGAACGTAAGTGAGGATGAGGACGCGCTGAATGGCCTAAATATATTTTGGAACATTGTGCAAAGCTGAATCAGACATCAATATGGGGAGTCCTTAGATGGACAATGATTTCTTATGATAGGATCAGGTTGAGGAACTGCAGCAGCTTGAGGATACACCTTACAAATTTGATCTATTAAACGAAATGACCACAGTTGAAAAAAGACAATTGCATGCAGGATTCAAGTGTCCTTGGAGGACACTTTAAAATTTGACTGGAAAAGAAACCCAGCAGAATTTTGTGATCCATGGAGCAGTGTGAAATGCAGAGAATGACTTGGTATTGTTTGAATAATCAAAACCAATACTGAAAGACTACAAATGCCAATTTCCACTTGCGAATTAAGGTGATCAAAATTAATTACTGCTTATGTCTTAACAATTCAATGTCAGCCCTAGGTGTATACCATTACCACAGGGAGTTTACTCAGGTGTTATAACATATTAACCAACTGTTTCTCAATGCGCATCAAAGATTAATGACTTTCGAATCTATCACGGTTTCGATATCACTGGTTATAAATTAAAGGCACTGTGCATGCCTTACCTCAGAACTTCATTCGTAGAGATTCCTGTGGAATCACTTCACAAGTGAGGATTGGAAAAATATGAAAACACTTCACAGCATAATGAAAATATACTACACAATTCTTGCTGTCATTGGTGTCCCTGGTAAGTGATTATGACCATTGACATTGTTTAAATCTGGTTGTATTCTGATTTACTATGACTGATAATGTTGCATGATGTTGTAGTATACATTATGGAGACAGTTGGTCAGTGATATCACATTGTTATTGAAGCATTCTGAATTGCATCTGCAGTTTCAATCCACTGTTGAGACAATAAGCTTGTTTGTAACTCATGAATCTCTCAATTGTAACATTACTACATAGAACATAAAACATTTCAGCGCAGTACAGGTCCTTCGGCCATCGATGTTACGCCGACCTGTCATAGCAATCTGAAGCCCATCTTACCTACACTATTCCATGTACGTCCATATGCTTGCCTAATTATGACTTAAATGTACTTAAAGTTGGCGAATCTACTACTGTTGCAGGCAAAGCATTCCATACCATTACCACTCTCAGAGTAAAGAAAGTACCTTTGACATCTGTCCTATATCTATCACCCCTCAATTTAAAGCCCCCTCGTGCTGGCCGTCATTATCCTTGGAAAAAAGCTCTCCCTGTCCACCCGATCTAACCCTCTGATGATCTTCTGCGTCTCTATTAAGTTATCTCTCCATTTTCTTCTCTCCAACGATAACAGCCTCAAGACCCTCAGCCTTTCCTCGTAAGACCTTCACTCCATACCAGGCAATATCCTTGTAAATCTCCTCTGCACCCCTTCCAAAGCTTCCACATCCTTCTTATAATGTGTTGAGCATAACTGCACACAATACTCCAAGTGTGGCCGTACTAGAGTACAGCTGTAGCATAACCTCATGGTTCCAGAACTCGATCCCTCTATAATTAAATCTATAACACTGTATTACCTTCAATGAAAGTTTGTACACAGCAGAACAAGACCTGTAACATTGTGCAGAAGAAGATATTGTGAGAAGAACTTAGTGCAGAATTCTGAGTCTGTGGCCAGAATTGTGCATTCAACGTTAGTGACCACGTGTCTGTCATTTTTGAATAATGCTGAGTATGCGTCACGAATTGCAGTGGAGCAAGTTCCTTCAGCTTTCGTATGATTCATTCAGTGACAGATTCCAGAAATCCATGGAGTGGTCTCATGACTTTATGAAGATAACCAAGGGAAAAACATGGCCATTGAAACACATGGCCAAGACAAATTATTGCATTGTGTGAAGTTGATCAATATTGATTTACTTTCACTTGATCTGTACGAAAAGGAACAGATGGCATCTATTTATTAACAGGAAAATAGTAGCATAGCATGACGAATTTCATTCAAATCATCTGTGCAACGACTTGTTCTTAGCCTGAAAGTCGTTACTGCAAACACTTTCATTGTTTTGGTTGTAAATAATCAGTTTGTTCTAACTATCCTTAATTATTGTATCGTGATTGCTGTTCTAATTCATGATCTGTCCATTATAGAACTGAACATTCCATTGTGATTGTTAGATTGTCCACTTCTCTAACTGATGTTTGATGTACCAGTAATTACCTTTTGGTTCAGAGGCTGAACACATAGCAGGCTTTCTGATTATCTCTCATGATGACATGATACATGCAATTGAATTATATTGATACAAGTCAGCGATTGATACACACAGCAATCAGTCTGAGCATTATAAATATTAATGTTGTTAAATCATTAGTAATGAAATGAATAGTGCATTGATTCAAGAAATAAAAATCTCATCCATGAAATGATAAAATGATACTCAAAATGTTGCATTAATATTCAGCTTATTAAGAATGCCATAAAACTTTCAGCATTAGAACACGTACCTTAATTGCTGTAGGTGCTAATATTCCAAATGAGATTTCTCTCACCATTCTTTACTTTGCCAAATGATGAGGATATTCTGTTGTAAATTAATTCATGTCCTTTCCAATTTTTCCCTGATTGAATTCTGTGCTATTCACCACAACTGCATCAAGTTAAAGTGTTTTTCACGTGTTAACCATTATCTGCTTGAAGATATTCGTCCTTCACGTAAACCATGTTTATTTAACATCGTTGTGATGCTAACTGCTTCCAGTAAAGGTTCCAAAACTGGAAATATCTTATGTGTGACCACCCTAGCAAACACTTCAGAATTTGTTCAGGCTTTTGTTACATTTGTCTCAAACTATGCCTTTTCCCGGAAAAAAGTTGCAACATTTCTGTTCAACATCTAATTTATTAATATGGAGATCACAATTGTGCTAATTTCATTAATTATATTCAAAACAGTTTTATTGACTTTGAGGTGTTGGTGTTGGACTGAGGTGGACAAAGTAAAAAAAAATCACATGATACCAGGTTATACTCTAACAGGTTTATTTGGAAGCACAAGCTTTCAGAGCACCACTCCTTCATCACCAACTGATGTCGGAGTGATGTTGTGAAAGCCAGTACTTCCAAATAAACCTCTTGGACAAAATCTGGTGTTGTTTGATTTTTAAGTCTTCTGTAATTGCTGATTGTTAGTTTATTTCATCTACTATACAAATAAATCTCGATGTATTGTTCATTGTTTTATGATGTTACTGAATTGTTTTGAGACTTTAAATAAGATGTAAATATGCACATCTTTAGTCCTCCTAATTTGCAACACCAAGTGCATTGTTTCAGATTTTAATTTGTGAAGGTTTTTTTGATACATTTATTGCATTGATTTATGAGAGTTTTCTTCTGATCCTCAAGATACCTTTTTCCCCTCATTCTCAAATTTTGTAATTCACGCGTTGTATTTTACAGTTAATTTAACGGCAATTGTAATCATCTCAAGTGGAAGATGTGGCCTGTCTACCCGCACCATTCGCTATCTGGTGTCCATGGCAATGGCAGATCTATTGGTTATCGTCAATGGGATCATATTGTGGAGGATTAATTCTTATTATTTCATAGTTCCTTTCCTGAACATCACTCCTGTCTGTAGTGTAATCATTGTCCTGGTTTATGCAGCCACAGAATGTTCAGTCTGGTTCACTGTCACATTCTCCTTTGATCGATTTGTGTCCATTTGTTGTCAGAAGTTGAGAACAAAATATTGTACTGAGAAAAACGCAAGTGTGATTTTAACAACAACTTGCATTTTGATCTGTTTGAAGGACATTCCATTTTACTTTACTTTTGAAGCTGGGGAGGTAATTAACAATGTTCCCTGGTTTTGTAATGAGAAAGAAAGCTACTACACTGATCCTGCCTGGATGGCATTTGACTGGTTTGATAAATTATTAACTCCATTGCTTCCGTATGTTTTAATTTTGTTACTCAATGCTCTGACTGTTAGATATATTTTAGTCATCAGCCAGGTCCGTAAGGGACTGAGGGTTCATTGTGAAGGGGAGAATCACCATGACCCAGAGATGGTGAGCAGAAGGAAGTCTATGATTTTACTCTTTGCCATATCTGGCAGCTTCATTCTTTTGTGGCTTGTGTACATTGTAGACTTCTGCTTTTACAACATCATTGGAATTATCCCGGAATATTACAATGATTCTTTATCTATGTTAGTTGAATTTGCAATTATGCTGGCCAGTTTAAATTGTTGCACAAACGCATTTATTTATGGGGTGACTCAATCCAAGTTCAGAGAACAATTCAAGAGCATGATGAAACATCCAGTTACGTTATTTATCAAATTCCTTAATAGACAAAAAAAGTAAGAATACTCAGAGGTGTGGTATATAAGTGAAAGAATGCTAGGAAAACAGTAATAGTAAGTCACACTCCCATGTCTGTTGAAAGTAGGAATAAGCATTTGCAGAATATTTCTAATATTGGTTTGCGATGCTGATTAATTCTAAAGTAACCATATTCTGCACTGCATTCGGAGAGGAATCACCACACAGCTCACAGCGCCTCACGATTAATCATGGAAGGAAAAGAAATTCCCATCTTGCCCATTGACATCAAAAGAGAGCGGTTACTACCACTGTCAAATATTGAAAAGGAAACGATGGGTAAAGCAAGCGTTTTACTCCTTGCAGCTGTATCTTGAGGATAAATCTGAACAACCCGTTATTTTTCCCCTTAAAATATTTCTCACAAGTGGCAGTATCTGGGTGTGTATGACCCTGATTCATGCAGCTAGTAACTCTTACGGACAACGTTTCATACACACATTTCTTATTATTTTCTGCTGGTCTAATGGGAAAGAACGATTCCGATTATGAGGGACTTGTACACAGAAAGCTGATTACTTCCTATCAGAGTATGGTCTAAGATACTCTCTGCAATATTTGCTCATTCCTTTTGGAAGCTTTTGAAATTGCTGATTGAACATTGGGAACGTGCAATTGAATTCGGCAGGAGGAAAATAAATCCGGTCATGGGAGTGTGTAAAAATATCAAATATCTTCTGGAAGCACAAAGAAGTAGAATACATTTATTAGGCAGGATTTTCTGTATATGAAAACATCCCACATGTGTTTAATCTGTGCGTTTCTCAGTGCTCTGATGTTACTTAAATTGCACTCAAAATTTTCCCCACCATAAATGTTAATCTTAGTAACCTGTAGTTAACTTATTTTTGTGTCCTTCCCATATTAATAAAGGTAATATGTTTTCCAACCTTCTAGTACTTTCCCAAAATTTGGAGTCCTGGAAGATTGATGCTATTGCATCCAATATCTCTGTACTTTAATTCTTTATTATTTTGGGATACATCCTATCAGGCCCGTCTTGCATATCAGCTTTTAGCCGCTTTAGTTCCCCTCGTATTTATTCTCCTGCACCAATTATTGCATGTGTTTAATCTCCACCTTCTCCCCCTTGATTCTTTGCTACTTTGGGATGTTATCTGTACTTGCGACAATTAAAATTGATGTAAAATTGATTTAACTCCCCAGACACTTTCTGGTTTCTCATTTAATTTTCCTCTGCCCAAATGTCTCACAGACAAATGTTCATATTGGCCTCTTTCTTGATTGTGTTATGTTGAAAGAAGCTTTTTTGTCCATGTTCGTACTCCTTTAACATTTATTCTTAAAGTTTACATTGTCTCTGTTTATTTTTCTGTAATAATCTTTTGTTAGTTCTTAACATTCATTTCAGGTTTACTTGGAGAGTTGGTATTACCTATGTTTATTATGCTTTGATCATCTTTTGTTAGTTCTGAAACAGTCCCAATCCTCTGACATGTAAGTGGATTAGAGAAACTTGCATTTCACGATTGACGTAGCTTAGTTATAAAGACATGAATTATTTTCATTGAACAAGCTAAGTGGATATTCTTGGGTTTAATTATAACTAATGTAGATCTTTATACTATCACATGATGTGACTGTTCTTAGCTTTCTTTGAAATGCACCATGGCTTTATGAACAACTAGAAGACATTAATCTAATATTATCGAATCACAGTTACTGTTGAGGTTTTAGCTTATATGTAACATAGATTCAGGCTTCCAATTCTCGATAAGACAGAATGAGTCGATTCCCAGCTTATCGTCCTCATCAAGAAATCGTAATCACAGCTGCATCCTTGTAACAGCTTGTTTTCTTCTTTTAAGTAAGTTCAACAGTTGTGTTAAGTTTAACTTAGTTGCAAAATGCTTGGTTTTGCAATTGTATAATTTTTTAGTCTTAGCACACCTTGTATAATCGTTTGTTGAAGTTAATTTTTTTGATCTTCGGCAAAACATTTGCCTTTAAATTATAAAGTGTAACTTGAAAGTGTTTTCCGATATTCAAAAGCAGTGGAACCAAAAGCAAAAGAAATACTCTACTGATATATCTGTTTGATTTCATGGTAGTTTGGACAACTGGAGTGAAGACTGGGACATAAGCTCTGGGATATCAATTTTTGATTCCAAACAACAAATGCGTTCCTTTTACTTTAACAATGATGTTAACAACATTTCAAATTATCTCTTATCTTTGGAAACTTAGAATAGCAAAACTTAATGAAGAAAATGGGATAATCGCTAACTGACAACTTTAGGAACACATCGGGAGATGACATCAGTCAATGGCTATCGCCAACTAGAGCCAATTATTAACTATGAGGAACAGGAAATCCTTACCTTCTGACATATTCACTGTCCTACCACGTAGCTACTGTAAGGGGACACACTGATTGCTAATCCCTCACAAGACCGATTATGACAGGTGCAACAGTAAAATAAATTCTTATGAGACAGTGTGAGTGTGTTTGTTCATTAATCCCAAAAGAGTAATGTGCAGATGTCAAAATTAATTCGGAAATCCATTAGAAGATTCCTGGTTATCGTTAGAGGATTTGAATATAAAATTGGAAGTTTTGTGTATGTTTCTGCTCGTGTTATAAAGGGCAACGTTGACACATCATGTGGTGCATGGTATGAAATGTTATTCATATTCTTTAAGAATTACTTAGTTTGCTTGATGCAGTTGATATATAGTTTATCAGCAAAGGGTCATAGAGATGTCCAGCGTGAAAACAGATCCTTTTATCCAACTTGTCCATGCCGACCAGATATTGTCAATTAATCTCATCCCTTTTTCCTGCATTTGACCCATATCCTTCTAAACCTTTCCTATTCATAAACCCATCAAAATGCTTTTAAATGTTGTAGTATTAGCAGCCTTCGCAACTTCCTCTGACTGCTCAATTTCAGAGAAGCACCAATCTCTGCATATATAATAAAATTGCACCGAAGGTCCCTTTTAAACCTTTACCCTCTCATTCTAAACGTATACCCTCTAGTTCTGGACTGTCCCACCCCAGGGAAGTCTCCTTGTCTATTTACCATATCCATAATTTTATAATACACGAGAAGTTCACCCCTTAGCCTCCGATGCTGCAAGGAAAACAGCCCCAGCCTATTCAGGATAGGCTGAATGGACGGGGCAGGTTGTCTCACAAGGAAAGCTTGGACAAACCAAGGATTTGTCCTTTGTAATTTAGAAGAGTGAGAGATGACTTTATTGAAAGAGATAAGTCCCCTGCTAGCTTGACTGGGTAAATGTATTTTGGTGTGGAAAAAAAAATGCCTACGTGTTTAAACAAAAGGGTCGTTCATTTAACACAGAGTTATTGAGATTCTCTGTCTCGAAAGATTTTGGATGCAGACTCATTGGAGGGTATTGAGGCAGAGCTGGATATATTATCTGTATACAAGGAGGTTATTGGGGGTTGGAGAGAATATGTGTGATCCGAGCATCACTATTGTGTGCTGGTTAATGAACGGAGAAGGTGTTGTAATTAATGGTTTCCGTCATCCTGACGTTGACAGGGTGAGAGTGCAGCAACAGTGTTTGTCAATACAAAGGGTTGGATCTAGTGCTCAGATGTTGTTTGATAAAGTTATGAGATCAACTGTTGCAACAGGTGGAAGCTCAGGGAGGGCCAGGAAGAAGGGAACACGTAGTTTCCCAGATGCCTTTCATTACCAGTCATACTCGTGACACAAGGGTCAAGCTCACCGTCACCCCTTGAAATTCAATTGCAATACCATCACTGATTCCTCATCATGAACATTCAGGGAGTTACCATTGGCTAGGAACTGCAAGTGGCATATAAATTCAGTGGTTAAGAGAACAGTGTAAATGCATGGAACTCTGCAAAGAGGAACTTAACTCCGAACGACCCAGATTCTGCCTAACATCGACAAGGCAGAGATCAAAAGTGTGATGGAGTACTCCCCATTTGCCTGAATGTTGCAGCTCCAGCAACATTCAAGAGGCTTGACACCATCAATGAGAAATCATCTCACTGACTGGACTACCTCTACAAAAGTTCAGATACTACAGTTGCAGCAATGAGCAGAAATTCACCAAAGGCTCTTAGATTGTACCGTCCCAACCAAATACCACTTCAATCCAGAAGGGCAGCAAATACATGGGCACAGCAACATCTAAAAATCACTCCAAGCCGCTCTTCATTATGATTTAGTAATGTTGTATTATTCTTTTATTGTTGTTGTGTCAAATTCCTGAAATTCCCTCCCAAATGGCATTGCGGTCTACCTGCAGCTCATGGACAGCACTGGTTCAAAAATGCATCTCAATATCAACTTATCGATGGACAAGTATAAATGGGCAATATATATTGGCTCTGCCAGTGATGCTTTTATCTCTGAAGTGAATTAACAAAAAGAAGAAAAATTGATATTCCTCCATGTTGAACAATATTTAGAGGAAGCACTGAAGGTGGTAAGGGCACAAAATATACTCTGGGTGAGGCACTTCAATGCTCATTCCTGAGGTGGCTCAGCAGCAGTATTACTGATCGAGCTGGTGGGGCGCTAAAGGACATAGCTACTAAACTGGGTGTGCAACAGATGGTGAGGTAACCAGCAAGACGGAAAAACATACATAACCTCATCCTAATGAATCTATTAGTTGCAGATGGACCTGTCCCCGATGGTGTGGAAAGAGAGATATCAATGCACAGTGTTTGTGGAGACAAAGTCCCGTCCTCACAATAAAAATAACTTACTTTGTATTATACTATGCTAAATAGAACATCATAATCCTAATGATGGGCTTGCTCCTGAAATGTTGAGTCTCCTTCTCTGTCAATGCTTTTCTTGTATCAAAATCTTCAACTCAAACTTCAAACAGATCGAGCAAGTCAAGGCTGGACATCCTTGAAGAGCTACAAGAAAGTGAGGACTGCAGATGCTCGGGATCAGAGTCGAGAGTGTGGTGCTGGAAAAACGCTGCAGAACAGGCAGCATCTAAAGAGCAGGAGAATCGATAGTTTGGGCATAAAGCCGCATTCCTATTGTAGGGCATATGCCCGAAACTTCAATTCTCTTTCTCCTTGGATGCTCCTTGGATTCTCCTTGAACTGCTGTGTTTTCCAGCACCACACTCTCGATCCTTGAAGAGCTGTAGACCATCAGCAGTAGCAGGATTGTACTCTAGCACATTCTGAAACTTCATAGTCTGACATTTCCCCCATTTAACCCCAACCAAGCCAGGTGATCAATTCCGTTTCAAAGGAGAGAAACAGGAGTAGCACCAGGCATGCCAGAAATTCAAGTATCAAACTGACGAAGCTACCAAACAGGGCTACTTGCACAACAAATAGCATAAGAAACAAGTGATTGAGCAAAGTGATCCCACAAACAAAGTATCTGCTCCAAGCTCTGCATGCCTGCTACATCCAGTCGTGAATGGTGGTTGACAGTGAAACAATTGACTGAAGTAGATGGCTCCACAAATATCCCCATTCTTAATGATGGAAGAGCACAGCACATCTGTGAAGAGATAAGAATGAAGGTTTTGCAGCAACCTTCAGCAAGAAGTGCTGTGTGGATAATTTATCTCAGGCTCCTCCAGTGGCCACCAACATTACCGATAACATTCTTCAACTGATTCGATTTGCTTCACGTGATATCAAGAAACAGTTGGAAGGATTGCAAAGCCGACAGGCCCTGACAACATTTTGGAAAAACTGAAGACATGTGCTCCAGAACTTGCTGCTCCCTAAGCATGTCGTTCCAGCACTGTTGTAACACCGGCATCTACCTGAGAATGTAGACAATTGCTCAAGAATGTCCTGTACATAAAAAAGGACAAACTCAACCCAGTCGGTTTCTACTCCATCAGTCTACTGTCGATCATCAGTAAAGTGGTGGATGGTGTCATCAACAGTGCTATTGAGCATCACCTCTCAGCAATAACCTGCTTAGTGATGCCCAGTTTTGGTGCAGACATGATAATAGCACTGAACTCCAGAGATGAGGTGAGAGTGACTGATGTTGATATCAACGCTACATTCGACCAAGTGTGGCATCAAGGAGTCCAGTGCAAACTGGAAACAGTTGGTAACAAAGAGCAGACTCTCTGGTCGTTACCTGACCCATAGATTGCTGGTCATGGTTAGGGGTCAACCACCTTTGCTCCACGACATATTTGCATGAGTTCCTGACAGAAGTGTCCTAGGGAAAACCATCTTCAGCTGCTTCATCAATGACATTTCCTCCATCATAAGGTCCGAAGTGGGCATGTTCACTGATGATTGTACAATATTCACAACTCCTCAGATCCTGAAGTAGTCCCTGTTCAAATGGAATGATCTCTGAACAATATCCAGGCTTGGGCTAACAATTAGCAAGTAACATTCTGGCACATAAATGCCAAGCTATGACCATGACCAATAAAAGGCAATCTCGTCATCATGTCTTAACTTTCAATGGTGTTACCATCACTGAATCCCTCAGCATCGACATCTTTGGAGTTGTCGTTGATCAGAAACTCAACTGGTTGCAACACATAAACATGGTGGCTACAAGAGCAGGTCAGAGGCTTGGCATGCTGCAGTGAGTAACCCATCTCCCGACTCTTCAAAACCTGAACACCATTTGCAAGGCACACATCTACAATGTAATGGAATACAGAATACTCGCCAGTTGCCTGTGTGAGTGCATCCTCACCAACACTCAAGAAACTTGATAGCATCCAGGACAAAACAACCTGCTTAAATGACATTGCATTCACAAGCATTCACTCTCTCGACCACTGATGCTGAGTAGCTGCAATGTGTACTATCTATAAGATACGATGCAAAATTTCACCAAAGATCCCTACACAGCACATTTCAAACCCAAGACCACTTCCACCAGAAAGGGAAGAGCCAGTAGATACATGGTCCCCACCAGCATTAACGTCTCTGCCAAGTCGCTCACCATCCCAAAAATTGAATTTTAAAAAATCACAGCAGTGAGGAGAGATAATATACTCAATGAAACATAACAATTCATCTATTGCTGTTGGGTAAAATTGCAGAATTTATGCCCAAAATCATTCTACATCTAAATACAGCAAATGGACGAGATGAATTTTTGAAGGCAGTTTAACACCCCTTTTACAAGGACAACTGGAGAGAAGTAACAAATGCTGGCCAGAGAATCTCAAATTGTTATAAAACAAAACCTGCCACTGCTTCTCAAAAACTTGCTTTTTAAACAAATCTGGCCAGTTTGCTTCAACTATCGCCATCATTTATACCTTGTCATTGACAGTACTTAAATTAAAGACATTTGTAATGAATCCACGTTTCTCAATGTCAACAACAAATTCACTCATACGAATTGTCTGTAAGCCCATAAGATTTCTGAACAGAATTGTGCCATTGAGCCCATTGAATCTGTTCCACTATTCGTTAATGGCTGTCGTGTTTCTCAATTTCATTCTTCTGCCTTCTCCTCATAAACTTTGATTCCTTTACCAATCCAGAACATGTTTATTCCTGTCCTAAATAAACTCAATGACTTATCCTCCACACTCGTCTGCAGTCATGACTTCCACAGGTTCATTGTCCTCTGTTTGAAGAAATTCATTCTCATCTCAGTTATAAAGGTCATTTAGTTACTCTGAGGCTGTGTCCTGGAATAGAAGCCTCCTCTATGACTGGAAGCATTTTCTACATGTCTTCTTTTTCCAGGCCTCATATGAATCTGTACGATTCAATTAGATCTCCCTCATCCTTATAACCTCTGAGAAAAGACCTGGAAGCCTCAAACCCTTCTCATAAGTCCCTCATCACTGAGATCATTGCTGTTAATCATTTCTACCACACAAGCCTACCTCCAGCTCATCTTTCCATTGATACAGGGCCCAGATGTGCAGACAGTATTTCAAATATGATCTGACAGGTGCCTTATAGAACCTCAATAGTATAGCTCGCTTCTTTGTTTTCTAGCCCTCTTGAAATGAGTTCCAGCATTGCATTTACCTTCCAACAGCCAAGTGAAGGTGCGTGTTAACCTGAAAATAATTCTGATGTAAAGTTCCCAAGTTCCTTTGCGCTTGAATTTCTTACTTTTAGAAAAGTATTTATTCCTTCACTTTTCCTGACAAAGGGTATAACCTCAGACTTTCCCACATTTCCCTCCATCTGTCACTTCTTTGCCCACTTGGCAAGCATATCTGAGTTCTTTTGCAGCCTTCACCTTCCGCACGCTACCTGCCCCTCCTCCTATTTTTGTTTCACCAGCAAATTTAGCAACAATGCTCTTGGTACTCCGTCGAAATCATTAATGTCTAGCGTGAATAGTTGTGGTCCTCGCATGGAAAACCCACAGAACTCCACTCGTCACTGCTATCCTGAAAATGAATCATTTATCCTTCCTGTCTGTCTTTTGTGATTCAGCCAATCGTCTACCAATGCCAGTACCTTGCCCCTGACTTCATGGGCTCCTATCTTATTCAACAGCCTCTTGTCAAAAGCCTCTGGCAAAACAAATGGATTACATCCACTGCCTCTCCTTTGGCTAACCTACTTGTTACCTCCTTAAAGAATTCTAGCAGATTTATCAGGCACGACCTCCACTTGGCGAAACTGTGCTGACTCTGCACTATTTTACCATGCACTTTTAAGTCCTGTACAATCTCATTATTTCTAATGGCCTCTAAAATCTTACCAACGACTGAGGTCAGGTTAACAGGCCTATGGTTTTTGCCTTCTTCCTCCCTCTCTTCTTAAACAGGTGAGTTAAATTACCCATTTTACAGCGGTCTGGGACCCTCCCTGACTCTAGTAATTCTCAAAAATCACTGTCAGAACCGCCACAATCTCTTCAGCTATCTCCTTCAGAACTCTGGGGTGGAGCCCATCCAGTCTGGGTGCACTATGCACCTTCAGATCTTTCAGCTTCCCCAACATCTTCTCCTTCCTGATGGCTTTAACACTCCCCTCTGCCCAATGACTCCCTTAAAGTTCTGGTATGTTGTTGGTATCCCCCATTGTGAAAACTAATGAAACGTTACCTCTGCCATTTCTTTTTTCCCCCTTTACTTTTCTCCAGACTCATTGTACAGTGAGGCAATGCCATATTTTGCCTCTCCTGCACCATTTAGACGTCTACAAAAAATCTTACAAACTTATTTTATATTATTGATATCCTGTTCACATATTTCGGCACCTCCGTCGTTATTCCTTTTTTAGTTATCCGCTTCTACCTTTTAAATGCTTCCTAATGCAAATCTTCACAGCATCACATGATTTTCCGTTTGCTTTGATGTTGCTCCTGACTTCCCCTGTCAGCCATGTTTGCTCCATCCTCATCTTATTCTGATTCTTCTTCCGAGGATTAATTTTGGCGATGTTCCCGGATTCATTCGAGAAAAACCTGTCATTGCTGTTGTACAGTTTTCCCAGTTTATTCCAGTCCGTTTGTATCAACTCCTCCAATGTAATTCTAATACATATGACTTATGCTTCTCTGGCTCATTCCAGGGTGAATTCTCTCATAGTAGGTCACTAAACCTCGGGCTTCCACCACCTTCAGCTAGCAAATCAAGTCTGCATCATTGCATATCATTAAAACTACAACTGCCTATTCCCACGTTGGGGCTATCACATTTTGATCCAAAAAGTACCCTGTGAACGCACCACAAATTTATTTCCTTCAGACTGACTACCAACCCTGAATTTCCCAGTACACCTGCACATTGAAGTCCCACATGATTATGGTAATCCTGCCTTTCTTGCATTCCTTTTCTATTTCCTGTTTTAGTTCATGTGCACAACTTCCATCAGTTTCTTTTTCCCTTTACAGTTCCCAACTCTGCCCATACAGATTCTATTTCTTACGAACAAGGCAGCCCCGTCCCCTGTATCCATTTGCCTGCCCTTCCAATCGGGCATCCTGCTTGGATAGTTCCTTCAGATAGATCTGAAGGTGCAAGACTCACCCGGACTGGATGGACTACACCCTAGAGTTCTGAAGGTGATAATATGATCCCCTTGGAGCCATGTCTTTATGACACACACAGAATTAGACTCGCCAAATTCAATTTGACTTACAAGTTCATTTATCTTGTCTCATATACTGTGCATACCTATTTACTGTATCCTGAGCTCTGCGTTGACCACTCCCTTTTTCATAGTCATCCGCTCATCTGCTGCACTTGAAGTTAGATTTTTGATCCTTTTCATGCTCTCTAAACTATCACTTGGTTCAGAAACTTTAACTTCAGCTGAGCCCTCCCCGCCACGACTGGTTCCATGATTTTGCATGCAATTGACGTTCCCCGCCATACTCTTCAGTTTAAAACCGTATCCATGGGTCTCGTTATGCCATTCAGGAGGACTCAGTTCCCAGCAGGATTTTAGTAGAACCTATTTCATCGAAAAAGCTCCCTCTTTCAACAATAATGGCTGAATGTCCCATGCTTTCAAACCCATTTCTCCTGCGATTATCTTTAAGCCATGTATTTACCTCTTCAAACTTGTTGACAGTTTGTCAATTTGCTCTTGGCTCAGATAATAATCCATATTTTCTCTGATCTTTGATTGCAACCGTAGGTGCTCATATTCCCTGAGCAGAAACCCTTTCGTCTTTCTAATTATGTCTTCAGTCGCTCCGTGATCTGTATCTTTCCTCTGCCACTACAAGTACCTCTCCAGCCTGAATGAAAACATTTCTGAAAACAGTAGCTCCGTTACTAATCACAGGGGCTGAGATTTGCAGCAGTTTTTGTGTTTGTTGCTGATTTGCAGTTCTTTTATTTAGTGAGCAAAGAATCCAGAAATAAATGTACAGTCTCGTTTGATTATCCTTTTATAAGCGCATCTCACCTCATGGTTATGAATGCTTATCTAATCAACAGTGCAAATATCAACACCTTTTGAACTTTTGTCTGCAAACTCTCTACTCTGAAATGTCGAGTTGCCTTGCCTGCGCATCTTTTAATTTGTGAAGCTACATAAACTTGAAATGCTAACATAAGTGGGCATGGGGACTCCCTGAGTGATCAAGTTATATTGTGCAATATTTTGCAGCGTTGAATCAGGCACCAGTACAGAGAATCCTTAGATAGATATTGTTAATGGGATTCTTTTCTCAATATAAAATCAGTTTGAATATCTATGACAATTGAGAGCAGATATTACACAGATATTCCAACCAACTAACCATGCTTGAAATGGACAGTCACATTGCCGATTGCAGTACAACAGTCCTCAGCGGTCAATCCAAGTTCAGACTTCATTGGCTGAATGAATACAGCAGAATGAAGTGATCCATTGAACAGCATGAGATATATAGATGGATCTGACTGTGTTTGAGTAATGAAAACCAAATCTGGGAGAATAACATTTCTAATTTCCATGAGTTAAATGATATTGTCAAAATTAATCACTATTTACGTTTTAACAATTCAATCCCAGTACTAGCTGTATATTCTATCACCACTGGGAGTTAACTAACTGTATTTCAAAGTGAAGCAAAGTTGAATGATTAGCACTGAGTATAAATTAAGGCTCCGTGCATGCGTCACCTCAGAAATAGTTCCGAGAGATTTTGGCATTACAGAATAAATGACATCACAAGATAGGATTTGACGAATATGGAAACATTTCACAGTAAAATCAAAATATAGTGCGCAATTATTATTGTCATTGTTGTCCCTAGTAAGTGATTATGATCATTGACGTTGTCTAATCTTCCTGGTTTCAGGATTTACTGTGACTGGTCATGTTGCATGATCTAGTGGTCACCGTTATGGTATATCAAAGTCTTTATGAAGGGCTTGTGCCCGAAACGTCGAATCTCCTGCACCTGGGATGCTGCCTAATCCGCTGTGCTTTTCCAGTTCCCTATTTTTGAATAGTGGTATCAACTGTCACTCAAATTTTGTGAGTGACATATGCATTTTCAATTCGTTACTGAGATAGATTCATGGCTCTCTCGATTGCCACTTTATTGGTTGAATGAAATACTGCACGTAGCAGCATCAAATTTGTAGATACTGCACTGAGAAAGGTACTTCTGCGAGTAACTGATTGTAGATTTCTGTGTCACAAAACCAGAAGTATACATACAACGTCATTAACCAAATAACACTGTTATTATTGACTAATGTTAAACACCTGCCACTAACTGCAATGGAAGAAGTTGCTTCATTTTTCATTCAGGTGACAGATTCCTGTAATTCATGGAGTGGCCTCCTGTTTTTCTGAATATAAAATGTTTTGCATGGCAGTTTCACAATTATCGTGTCATCTGAAATTGAGAAAAGTTGTTTCTAATTCCACTTGACCTGCACAGACAGAAACGGGTAGGAAGTATTTATACCAGAGAAATAACCGTAGAGCTGAAAATGTGCTGCTGGAAATGCGCAGCAGGTCAGGCAGCATCAAAGGAGCAGGAGATTCGAGGTTTCAGGCATAAGACCTTCTTCAGGAAGGTCCGAGACGTGGAATCTCCTGCTCCTTGGATGCTGCCTGACCTGCTGCGCTTTTCCAGCAACACATTTTCAGCTCTGATCTCCAGCATCTGCAGACCTCACTTTCTCCTCAAAATAACCGGACAGTACAATTACTGGATTCAAATAATCTGGGCTATGACTTCTTCTTAATCTGAGGATAGTTAAAACAAATACTTCCATTGTTTTGGTGTTAAATGATAATTTTCTTTTCCCGCATTTCTTCAAATTATTCTATCGAAATTGCTGTTTTAATTAATAATTTGCCCATTATTGAGGCTGAAGATCCGGTTGTGGTTAATGAATCGTCGACTTCTCTTTCTGATAAATATTTGATAGACCAGAAAGTATCAAATGATTTGGAAGATGAACACGTCCTGAGTTGTAGCAAGCAATGTGATTAAATGTCGTTACAGCAAGACACACAATGTTGAATTACATTGATGTAGTCAAAGATCGCATAACACTGGATTATAGTCCAACAGGTCTATTTGAAATCATAAGCTTTGGGGCACCCGATCCTTCCTCAGGCAACTGATGGGAGAGAATATATCGGACAGAGAATTTATAACTTCATAAATTTTGCTACCGATGTATTCTCTCTCAATAGCTGTCTGAGGAAAGAGAGGGGGCTCCAAAGGTTTGTGATCACAAATAAACTTGCTGTACTATAACCAGGTGTGGTGTGCGTTTTGACTTTGTCCAGTCCAGTCCAATGTCGGCACCTTCACAGCATGGCAATATTGATAGAGATCATCATTGATATAATCGGAAATAATCCATGCATTGTAAATAGCAAAGTCTTTAAACCATTAGTACTGAAATGGCTGTACATTACTACAACAGATAAAAAAAATAGCACCAGCAATAATAAAAGTAAATTGATGACTGTGTTTCCTTAATGTTCGGGTTACCTCAAATGGCATTGAGTAAGCAGGATCAGGTAATTTAGCATGAGATCACTCTCACACATCTTTACTTTGCCAAATTACTAGAATTTTCTATTGCGTTCTACTTCGTGTGCTCAGCTGCTTTTTCATCAATTAATCCTATAATATTCACCATAACTGCTCAAAGTTAAAGTGAGTTTCACATGTTAGCCATTCTCTGCTTAAAGATATTGTCCTTCCTGTAGACCAAATTTATTTAACAGAGGTCTTGCAATAACACTATCTCCCTTTAGTTTACAACTGCTGGAATAACTTGCCTGTGAGTACCCTAGCATATCTTTCAGAACTTACTCAGGCATCTATTATGTCTAACCTCAATCTTCGCATTTCCATGGAAAATAATTTGCAACATTTGCCCAATACAGAGATCGCAATTGCACATATTTTCTTAATTATTTTGTAAGAATTTATTGTAATTGCTGTTTTTAAGGTTGTTTCCAGTATAACAGAAAGTCCATGCCATGATTGATTTTCTTTATATAATGTCGCTGAATTAATTTATCTGTTGAAATAAAATGTAAATCTGCACATCAGTCACCTTCATTAATTACCAACATCAATAATAATCTTTTTAATGTTTACATTCGTCAAAATTTTTTGATACATCTATTGCAATATTTTCTGAGAGTTTAGCTCTGATCCTTACAGATACCTCTGTGTCCCTCACTCTTCAATTTTGCATTTTCTGCATTGTTCCTTCCAGTTGATTTCGTAACAGTGTTGGTCGTTTCACGAGGAAGACCTGGCCTCTCCAACTATTTGAACATGTGAATGGCGAATCTAATGGTTATCATCAATGGAACCATTGTGCAGTGGATACACTTTTATTTTTTCACAGTATCTTTTCTGAACATCACCCCTGTCTATAGTGTTATCATTGTGCTGTCTTATGTAGTCACTGAATGTTCATTGCCACTTTCTCCTCTGATCAATTTGTAGCCATTTGTTGGCAGAATCTGAAAACAATGTATTGTACTGAGTAAAAAATAAACGCAAGTATCGTATCAACATCAATTTACATTTTGCTTTGTTTAAAGGACATCCCCTTTTATTTTACATTTGAGGAAGCAGTTAACGTCGTTTTCTGGGTTTCCAATGCAAGGGAAAGTTATTACATATAACCTGGGTGAATGGCATTTGACTGGCTTGATAAGGTATTCACCCCATTGCACCCATCTGTTTTAATTATGTTGCCCCATGCTCTGATTGTTAGACATATGGTACTCGCCAGTCGAGTCCGTAAGGGACTGAAGGTTCACAGTGAGAGAAAGAATTGCATTGACCCAGAGGTGGAGAGTAGAAGGAAGTTACTTGCAGGATATTTCCAACATTTGTTTACGGTGACGATTGATTCCAAATGACTCCCCTGCTCCCCTTCAAACTATCTTGGGTAAGGGGTCAGCACAGCGGCTCAAGTGTTGTGATGGAAGGAAAATAAACTCCCGTCGTGCCATTGACATCAAAAGAAATCTGATACCACCACCATCTTCTCAAGAGGAAACTATTTGTTAAGCAAATGTTGCGACATTTGCAGCATTTTCATGAGAATAAATCTGATAAGTTCATGGTGATTCTTATCTGAACTTAAGCCTTCATTTTCCCTCTCAAGTAAAGTACCTGTGGCAGTGCGAACCCCATCGATGCAGTTGGCAACGGAGGGGTAAGCTCACATACACACTGTTCATATTATTTGCCATGGGAAATTACGATTCAGATTTTTGAGGGCGTGTACAAAAAAAGTTGGTTGCACCCATTCAGGGCAGTATGTGAGATATTCACTGCAGCGTTCACTATTTCTTTTCGGGATGGCTTTAAGTAATTATGTAACATTGGGAATCTGCACTTGAAATCGGACAGGAGGAAATAATATTGGTCATGGGAGGGGGTATAATATTGCTTACATAACTGATACTTTATCAAACATCTTCAAGGAATTTCAAGATATTAAACTAGTTGTCTCAATGATTTATAAAACAATTGTCCGTCATGATTTCCTCTTCAAGAAAACATACTAACTTTGCATGATCATGTTGCGTATTTCTAAACGTTCTTATCAGATTTATGTTAAACTCTAAAATGTTCTCCACAGTATATGTTAAGCTAATTGGCATAGTAGCTTCTGTTTGTGGCCTTCAGAGTGACCAAAGACTATACGTTGTTAGTTTTTCAAACCTCTGGTCTCTTTCTAGAATATGGAGTCTTGGAAGACTACTTCCAATGCATCAGCCATATCTGTGCTTTCCAACGTATTTACTATTCTGAAATCCATCATATCTTGTCCATGCTATTTATCTGATTCAAATCACATTAGATTCTATAGCATTTATTCTCCAGTACTAATTACCACGTGTGTTTAATCTTCCACTTTTGCCCCATGATTCTTCAATAATTTTGGCATGCAAACAGTAATTTGTACAATTTTTCATTCATCAGTTATTTCCTAATTTTCCATTGCTATTTCCCCAGCTGAATTCTCTAACGAAGGTACAATCAGGTTGTCTTCCATTGAAAGAAATTCTTGCTATCCATGTTGATAATGATTGCACGTTTACTCGGAAATCTTATATTCTCAGGTGTACTTTCTTTTTGTTCATAGTTTTTGTTTTTAAACAGTCTTAGTTCTCTGATTTGTAGGCGGAGTAGAAAAGACTAACATTTGTAGACTGACTGAGCTTAGTTATAATTACCTTGGCTGCAAATCCTGTAACCTGAAATGTTGAATTCTCACCCCTGCTTATCCTGCAAGTGCTGCATTAGTTCGGGAATCTACTTAAACTTGAAATGTGAAATAATTGGAGATCAGGGTAGCCTCAATGAACAAGCTATATCGTGAATATTTTCTAGCACTGAATTAGACATCAGAACAGAAATCTTGAGATGGATGGTATTAATTGGACTATATCTCATGATAGAATTAATTGGAGGAACTGTAGTAGTTTGAGGACACACATTAAACACTGGAATTATTAAATTAAATAACCACAGTTGAAATGGAAAAACGCATTCAGGACTTCATATGCTGAATGAACACAGCAGAACGAAATGATGGATTGAACAGTGTGAGACACAGAGATGGATCTGACTTTGAATTTGGAATAAAAATATTTCCAATTTCCGTTAGTTTGATGTGATCAAAACTAATCACTGCTGACAGTTTAACAACCAAACTCAATACTAGCTATATTCTGTCACACTGAGTGTTAACTCAGGTGTTACAGTATATTTGCTGTTTGTTCTTGAATGCGAAGCAAAGTTGCATAATGCTGTCATCGTAATTCCTCAAGGAGAAACCACTGCGTATAAATTAAAGACTCTGTGCATGCACCATTTCAGGACTTAGCTCTGAGAGATTGCTTGTGGTATTACAGAACACATCACTTCACAAGTGAGGATTTGAGAAAAATGGAAACATTTCACAGCATAGTGAAAATATACTACACAATTCTTGCTGTCACTGGTGTCCCTGCTAAGTGATTCTGACCATTGACATTATTTAAATCTGCCCGTTTTCTGGTTTTACTGTGACTGGTAATGTTGCACGATCTCGAGGTAACTATTATGGAAATACTTGTTCAGTGATTTCACATTGTCACTCAAACATTCTGAATTGCATCTGCATTTTCAACCTACTGCTGAGATACAGAACAAATTTGGTTGTTACTCATAAATCTCTGGACTGTTACCTTATTGCCTTGAATGAAAATGTGCATACATCAAAACAAGCCCTTCAAATCTGCACAGCAAAAGATATTGTGGGAACAACTCAGTGTAGAACTTTGTGTCTCTATCCAGAATTGTGCCTTCAACAACAGTGCCAATTGTTGGATAATGCTCAGTATGAGCAGTGGAGCGAGTTGCTTCAATTTCCATATGATTCATTCAGTGACAGATTTCTGAAATCCATGGAGTGATCTCATGACTTCATAAATATAAAATATGGCCAAGGGAAATGCATATCCACGTTAACAATTATCATGTCATGTGAAATTAATAAACATTAATTTATTTTCATTTGATCTACATCAAACGGAACAGATGGCAACTGTATACTAACAGGGAAATAGCAGCACAGCATGACTAATTTATTTCAAATCATCTGGGCAGTGACGTTTTCTTAGTCTGAGTATAGTTACTGCAAGTACTTTCAATGTTGGGTTCTAAATGATCATTTTCCTTTAACACAGTCCTCAAATTATTGTATCATGATCATTGTTCTAATTTGTGATCTGCTCCTAATAGAGACTGAATATTCAGCCGTGTTTGCTGAATTGTGAACTTTTCTAGCTGATTAATATTTGAGGGAGCAGTAATTACCTAATGGTTCAGAGGCTGAACACATGTGAGCTGCAGCAATCTGCCATGAAGGCAAGATGCATGTAATTGAATTACATGAATGCAGAACAGTCATTAATTTAGTTAGAAGTCAGTCTCAACTTTGTAAATATTAATACTATTCATACTGAAATGAGGAATGCATTACATCAATAAGTAATAATGTAAATGGCAGCAATGATAAAAGAGATCTGATGACTGTGTTTCATTAATGTTCAAGTTACCAAAAATAGCATTGATTTCACAACATTCAGAGAGGAAATGAAATCTGTCCTCATGTAATAAGTGCTAACATTCTATATAAGAGATTTCTCTCACCCCTCTTTACTGTGCCAACTGATGAGAGCATTCTATTGCATTCTGCTTTATTTCTTTACCCAATTTTGCCTTTACTAATTCAGTGCTATTCCTCACAAATTCTTAAACCGAAAGTTACATTCACATTCTAACGATTCTCTTAAAAAGAATTGTTCTTCAGTTAAACCAGATTTATTTAAAAACAGTTTTGTGATGACAATCTCTTCGTTTAGAGTTCCAACAGGCGAAAGTATGTTATCTGTGACCAAATAACAAACCATTCAGAATTTGTTCAGACTTCTATTTTGTCTATCCTCTACTTTCATCATTCTGTGGAAAGTATTTTGCAATATTTTCTGTTGTTCAAAACCGTGCTTAACAACATAGATCAGAAGTGCGCAAATTTTATTGATTTCTTGATAGCTTGCTGAAATTGCTGATTTTGTTTTTATATCCTCTCCAAATAAATCTCCACGCGATTCTTGATTTTTTAAAATGATAAAGATGAATTACTTTGGGACATTAAATAATATGTAACTCTGCACACTCATAACCCTTCCTTAATTGCAACACCAACTATCATCTGTTTAATTCTTATATTTGTGAAGACTCTTTAAGATATTAATTGCATTATTTTCTGAGAGTTTAGTTCTGATCCTCACAGATATCACTCTCGACTTCAATCTCCAATTTTGAATTTTATTCATTGTATCTTGCAGTTAATATAGTGGCAATTGTGATCCTGTGCTGTGGAAGCTGTGGCCTCTCTACCTGCACTGTTTACTATCTGGTGTCCATGGCAACAGCAGATCTAATGGTTATCATTAATGGCGTCATACTGTGGGAAATCAATTCTTATTATTTCTCGGTAACTTTCCTGAACATCACCCCTGTGTGTAGTGTTATCAATGTCTTATTATATGCAGCCACAGAATGTTCAGTCTGGTTCACCGTCACTTTCACCTTTGATCGATTTGTGTCCATTTGTTGTCAGAAGTTGAGAACGAAGTATTGTAATGCAAAAAATGCAAGTGTAATTCTAACAATAACTTGTATTTTGATCTGTTTAAAGGACATTCCCTTCTACTTCATGTTTGAAGCTGGGGAGGTAATAAACGATGTTCCCTGGTTTTGTACTGAAAAGGAAAGCTACTACACTGATCCTGGCTGGATTGCATTTGACTGGTTTGATAAGGTATTAACCCCATTACTCCCATATATTTTAATTTTGCTGCTCAATGCTCTGACTGTTAGATACATTTTAGTCATCAGCCGAGTTCGTAAAGGACTGAGAGGTCATAGCAGAGGGGAGTATCACCGTGACAGGGAGATGGAGAGCAGAAGAAACTCTATTATTTTACTTTTCACCATATCTGGTAGCTTCATTCTTTTGTGGCTTATGTATGTTATAAACTTCTTCTTTTACAACATTATCGGAATTATCCCCGAATATTACAATGATTCTTTATACGTGTTAGCTGAACTTGCAATCATGCTGCTCAATTTAAATTGCTGCACAAACTCATTTATTTATGGGGTGACTCAATCCAAATTCAGAGAACAATTCAAGAGCATGATGAAACATCCAGTTACATTATTCATCAAATTAATTCATAAACAAAGCGATTGAAAATACTCTGGTCAGATATAAAGGTGGAGGAGAGGTGTAGGCAGGCAGTGATAGTAACTCTCACTCCCATGTCTGTTAAAGATTTGAATAAGTAATTAATTATTTTTATACCATTTGTTTGGAGTGCTGTTACTTCTCGTATGGTCCACACCTGGTCACTCCCTTTGCAAAGGTATGACTACACAGCACACAACGGCTCGAGGGTAGTGATGGAAGGAAAATAAATTCCCATCTTGACATTGACATCAGAAAAGATCTACCACCCCTTCTCAAGAGGAAACTAGGTGCTAAGCAACAGATTGACCCTTTGCAACATTATCCTGAGGATAAATCTGATGAATATGTGATGTTTTTTTCTCTTAAATTAAATCTTCATTTTCACCTCACAAGCAGCTGTACCTGGGGTATTATGAGTTGCACCCATGACACTGTCAATTCATAGCGACAAGGCTAAATTTGCATATTAGTTTCCAAAGAACAGAAAGGAAAGAAGGATTCAGATTGTGGGGACTTGTACCAAGAGAGCTGTTTACACCTTCTCAGGGTCCCATCGAAGATACGCATGGCAACATTTACTGTTTGTATTTTATTTTATGGGTGATGCAGTTAAGAAAGTTGATAGAGCGTTGAGAACCTGGGATGGGAAATCAGACAGGAGAAAAATAAAACTGATACTAGGTGGTGGTAGGGGTGTGCGTGTGGGAGGTGGGATTGAAAATTAATTGAATAAGTGATTCCTTATGAAACCTCTTCTCAAAATATAAATAAATGGCACAAATTGCTTCAAAGGATTTCATAAATTTCTCAGACATGACTTTCTCTATGTAAATATGCTAAGTCTGCAGTGTCTTTTAATGTATCATGAAGATCTGTTACATCATTTATCATGAATTCTGAAGATTTCCCCATAGTCTAAGTGACTTGTAATAACCTGTTTCATGTATCCTTCCCTAATATATAAAGGCAATACATTGTTAGTTTTGGAAAGTTCTGATACTTTTCCAGAATTTGGTGTATTGGAGTGTTGCTACCTGTGAATGCACTACCTCTGTGCTTTACTATTTCTTTAACATTCTGGAATTCCTCCTATCAGGACCATGTAACGAATCAGCATTCGGCCACTTTTCCCATGATTCAGCGCTAAGTTTTACATGTATTTAATCTTTTCCTTTTTCTCCTGATTTTTTTTTTGGGTGTAATTAGTACTTCCTGCAATGAAGTGACATACAGTATTATTTATCTCCACAGCCACTTCATGGTTTCCCATTTTCATTTCCCATCCCAATTCTCGAACTGGCCTATGTTCACATTGGCCTCTGTCTTCATTTTTCGTAGTTTGAAAGAAGCTCTTGCCGTCCACCTGGATATTACTTTCAAGTTTACTCTGAAAGTTTATGTATTCTCTGTTCATTTTTCTTTATAATTCTCTATTAGTGCTTAAACAGGCCCAATCCTTAGATTTGTTGGTGGAGTCAAGAGACTGGCATTTCATGATTGGCTTATATTCATTTACCAAACTAAGTTTATAGTATTTAGCTTAATTATAGCCAAATTGTTTCTTGGTGTTTTCACATCATGTGACTTTGTTTAACTTAATTTGAAATGCGCCAAGTTTTATGAACAGAGTGATGACAATAATCTAATATAAATGGATTTATAGCTGCAAGGGTGAGGGGCTTTGTTGACAAAAAAAACAAAAAAAAAACTATGGCATAGGAACAGGCTCTTTTGTCCTCCAAGCCTTTTGGTATCCGGATCCTGGATCTAAACCTGTCACCTATTTGATCAGGATTTGTATCCCTCTGCTCTCTGCCCATTCACGTATCCATCTAGATACATCTCAAATGATGCTATTCGCTCTGCCACGAAACCCTCTGTTGAAAATACGTTCCAGGCACCCACCATCCTCTGCATAAAGAACTTTCCATGCATATCTCTCTTAACCATTTCCCCGCTCTACTTGAACTTGTGACCTCAAGTAATTGTTTCCTACGCTCTGGGGAAGAAAACTTCTTGCTGTCCACCCTGTGTATACCTCTCATGATTTTGTAGACCTCAATCACATTCTCCCTCAACCTCCGTCTTTCCAATGAAAATAATCTGAATCTACTCAACTGCTCTTCAAAACTAGTGCCCTCCATACCAGGCAACCTCTTGGTGAACCACCTCTGCACCTTGTCCAAAGCATCCACATTCTTTTGGTAATGCGATGACCAGAACTGTCCATAGTATTCCAAATATGGCTAAACCAATTGTAACATGACTTGCCTATGCTTGTACTCAGGACTCCATCGGATAAGGGAAAGTATACTGTCTGCTTTCTTGACCATTCGATCATCTGTGTTGCCACCTTCAGGGTTCAATCGACCTGAACACTCAGATCTCTGTGTACATTAATTTTCCCCAGGCCCTTTCCAGTTAGCATAATGCTCACTCTTGAATTAGATCTTCCAAAATGCATCACTTGAACTCCATCTGCCATTTCTTTGCTCAACTCTCTAAATTATCTGTATTCTGCTGTACACTTCGACAGTTCCTTTCACTATCTGCCAGTCCACAAATCTTAGTGTCATCTGCAAACTTGCTAATCAGACCACTTAAACATTCCTTCAGATCATTTATGTATATGAAAACACCAGTGGTCGCAACACAGATCCCTGTGCAACACAACTGGTCACAGTTCTCCATTTTGAGAAACTCCCTTCTACGACTGCTCTCTGTCTCCTGCTGTCCAGCCATCTAACTAGTACACCGTGGACCCCATGCAATGTCGCTTTCTCCTCCACCTATCATAGGGAACCTGATCTATTGCTTTATTGAAGTCATTGTATCTGACATCCAAAGCCCCTTTCTCATCAATAAGCTTTTCAATTCTTGAAAAAATTCAATTAATTTGTAAGATATGTCTTTGTTTGCACAAATCTATGCAGCCGATCACTGAGAACCAGATTATCTTCTCCAGCTGCTTCCCAATCATTGACATCAAGCTCACTGATCTATCATTATCTGGAATATCCCTGCTATGTTTCTTAAGCAGTGGGACAATATTATCAGTTCTCCAGTCATCCAGGACATCACCTGTGCTCAAGGATACTGTAAAGATATCTGTTAAGGCTCCAGATATTTCCTCTCTCGCTTTCCTTGGAACCTGGGATAGATCACATCCACCGTTTGGGACTTGTTCACTTTAATGCCTTTTAGAATGCTCAACACTTCTTCCCTTCTTATGCTGACTTGACCTTGAGTAATCAGACAGTTATCCCTCACATCAGCATCCATGACGACCCTCTCTTCAAATAAAGAACAAAGATAATTATAACACAGAAACAAGTTCTTCGGCCCTCTAAGCCTGCACTGATCCAAATCCTCTATCTAAAGCTGTCACTATTTTTCACGTTATGTATCTCTTTACATCATGTCCATTCATATATTTGTCTGGGTACATCTTGAATAATGCTATCGTGCCCACCTCCACCACCTCACTGCCAATGTGTTCCAAATACCCATCACACTCTGTGTAGGAAATTTTTAAGTCAAATCTCTCCACAACCTTTCCCCTTTCAGTTTGAAAACGTGACCCCTAGTAATTGAGTCCCCCATGCTATGAAAAAGCTTCTTGCAATCCACCCTGCCGATACCTCTCATGATTTTGTAGACATCAATCAGGTCCCACTTGAACCTCTGTCCTTCTCCTAAGAATAATCTTAATCTACTCAACCTGTGTTTATCGCTAGCGTCCTCCGTACCAGACAATATCCTAGTGAAACTCCTCTGCACTCTGTCCAAAACATCCACATCATTTTGGTAATGTGATTTCCAGAAGTGTACGCAGTATTCCAAATGTGGCTGAACCAAAGTCTTTTACAACTGTAACATGACCGACTGAATTTGTACTCAATGTCCTTTCGATGAAGCGAAGCATGCCATATGCCTTCTTGACCACTCTATTGACCTGCATTTCTACCTTCAGGGAACAATGGACGTAAACACCCAGATCTATCTGTACATCAATTTTCTCCGGAATATTTCCCCAGGACTTTTTCATTTACTGTATAGTTTGCTCTTGAATTGGATCTTCCAAGATGCATCACCTCACATTTGCCAGGATTGAACTCCATCTGGCATTTCTCCGGCCAGCTTGCCAATCTATCTATATTTTGCTGTGTTCTTTGACAGTCCCTTTCATCTATCTGCTACTTCACCAATCTTAGTGTCACCTGGAAACTTGCCAATCAGACCATCTGCACCTTCATCTTATGTATCTCAAAAACAATAGCGGTTCCAGCATGGATCGCTGTGGAACTCCACTGGTCACAGGTCTCTGTGTTGAGCAACTCCCTTCCATTACTACTCTCTGTCTCCTGTTGCCCAGCCATCTCTTTATCCATCTAGCTAGTGCAGCTGGGAACCCATGCGACTTCACCTTCTTCATCAGCCTACCATGGTGAAGTATTTCAAACACCTTACTGAAGCCCATGTGTATAACCTCTTTGATTACCAAGATAAAGTACTCATTAAGAGTCTCACCTATTTTCTGTGTCTCCATACATAACTTCTCTCCTTTGTCCTTGAGCTGAGAAACTCTTTCTCCCGTTACCCTTTTGCTACTTATATGTGAATAAAAGGTTTTGGGATTTTCCTTAATCCTGTTTGCTAGAGATATTTCATGAACCTTTTCAGCCCTCTTAAATCTTCATTTCATATTGGTTCCACTTTCCCAATATTTTTCCAAAGAATCATCTGTTTGCAGTCGTCCAGACTTTAGTTTTTCCTCTTAGCTAGTCTCGCAATTTCATCTGTCATTCATGGCCCCTAATCTTGCCATTTCAATCCCTCATTTTTACAGGGACATATCTGTCCTGCAACCTTTCTTTAAAAGCAGTATTAAATGTCGATTTACCCTCAAACAGCTGCTACTAATCCACATTCTCCAGATCCTGCCAAAATTTGCTAAAGTTGGCCTTCCCCAATTTAGCAGTCTTCTTTAAGGACCACTCTCGTCTTTCCATGAGTATTCTAAAGCTTACAGAATTGCAATCATTCTTCTCAATGTAATCCCCTACTGAAACTTCACCCACAGTATGGTCCAGTATTGCCCCTAACAAGTTGGATTGATTGCATGATGCTCTATGAAACCATCTGGATCGTTCTGACCAATTCTGCTCCATCTAAACCTCTAATACATATTTAATCCCTGTCAATGTTGGGAAAATTAAAATCTGACATCAACACCACCTGGTTGCTCCTGCATCTTTCCATAATCTGTTCATATATTTGTACCTCTATCTCATGTTCACTATTGGGAGGCCTGAAGCTTACCCCTAATATGTTTACCACAGACTTCCTATTAATGAGCTCTGCTAATGTTGCCTTACTGCTCCAGTCTTCCATTGCGCATTCCTTCAGCATAGCTGTGATATTCTCTCTGACCTGTAATGCAACACCTCCACCCATTTTACCTCCCTCTCTATCCCACCTGCAGTATCTATAACCTGGAATATTTTGTTGCCAATCTTGCCCTTCCCTCAACCGACTCTCAGTAACAACAATAATATCACATTCTTAGGTAGTAATCCAAGCCCTAAGTTCATCTGCCTTACCTACGACACTTTTTGCATGAAAACAAATGCACGTCAGACCGCCTGTCCCTTTGTGTTCACTATCTGCCCCCTGCCTACACTTCCCTTTATTCATGCTCACTTCATGACCTAGTTCCTGACAGACTTTAGTTACTACCTCTTTACTGTCTACTAACCTCCTCATTTGGTTCTCATCCCCCTGCAACATCAGTTTAAAGCATCCCCAACAGTGTTAGCAAAAACATATTGGTTCCAGTCTGGCCCAGGTGCAGACCATCCAATTTGCAATAATCCCATCTCTGCCAGAACCATCCCAAAATCCCGAACATCTGAACCCCTCCCTCCTGCACCATCTCTCAAGACATTCATTCATCCTGCCTATTCTTCCATTTCTATTCTGACTCGCACGTGGCACTGGCAGTAATCCTGAGATTACCATCTGAGGTCCTACATTTTAACTTGGCTACTAACTCCCTAGATTCTGCTTGTAGGACATCATCCCATTTATTACCTTAGCCAATGTGTAACTCAAACTGTCTTGAATACACTACATGAATCTTCCTCATAGTTTTCTCTGATTATTTTACTTTTCTTGTGTCTTTGAAGATTGAAGTCACCCTTGATTTATGTGCTTCCTTTTTATCCTTGCTCCACTTAACCCCTGATATAATCTCTGTCCTGCAACATATCTACAGTTAGGGGCTTTACAGATTGCTAATACCTCACAAACCCTATTATGAGAGGTGCAACGGCGAAATAATGTCTTGCATAAAGTCCAATTTTGCTTAGTGAAATCACCCATTGAAAATAAAGATTTCTCAGTACATTTGTCTTATTAAATAAATCTGAATTAAATGTAAGAGCACTTTTACCTCTGTCCAAACTCAAAACAAATAAAAATTAATCAAGTGCTTCCATATGAGAACTTGCAGCTTATTACAAAGATTAAATTAAAAGCAATGAAAAGCATCGAATGATTAGAAAAAAATACCTGGACAAAAGAAAACATCCTGAGTTTAAAATTCCTGATAAAACTGGAAACTCATTAAACCTGAAAGGAGTATCCTGAGCAGATTGTCTCAAGAGGGAATGCTGTGTTGTTGTTCTTTTCCTGCAATGGAGCCTTGTGATAATGCCTCACTCCTGCAGGTCAGGGCTGCCATAACGAACAAAATATTGAGCTGTCCCTTTAATTGCAGTCAGCAGTTGAGCAGAAGATGGAGCAATTCCATTTATTTTCTGTAAACTTCTTACCAGCTTGCATTATTCCAGAATAATTCAGTTTTCAATTGTAATGACAAAGAGGGTCACGATCAACTGTGAGATAATGAAAGTCCTTTTGATAACATTTCATGACAGAAAAAGGGACTTCACTTGGCTCAGAGAGGCTGTGTATCAGATAGAAAGGGACAATCCAGATATGACAATAAATGCTTCATGTCTTGAAACAATGTGTATATAAAAGTTCAAAATAATTTGATGCCATGAGCTGAAGACAAGGTTGCTAGATGTGCTGATGACTCAATCACAGGGAGGAAAGTAAATTTTGAAGAACATATACAGTGGCTTCAAAGAGAAACAGATCGATTTAATGAGTGGGCACTGTTCAATGTGAAATTTTCCACTTCAGCAAGAAGAATAGCAAGAAGTATATTAATGAAATGGTTACAGGTTGCAGCTCTCTGAAATGCAGACAAGTATGAGTGTGTTAGTTTGCGAATCACAAAAGAGTAGTGTGCAGATACCATGACTAATTAGGAAATCCATTCGAATATTCTTAGTTAGTGTGAGAGAATTGATTATAGACGTAGGAGTTTTGGGGAGTGCTGTTCTTAGCTTATAAAGAGCAACGATATGACCACATGTGGAATACTGCCGGAAAGGTTGATCATCTATTTAAGAATATTTTAGTGCATTGGAAGCAGGTCATGGATGGGTTACCAGCCTAGTACATGAAAAGGTCAGGTTGTTTTCCAAGGTCAGTCGAAATTGTATTTGTTGGAATTCAAATGAGTAAGTGATGACATTATTGAATCAACTCAGTCCCGTGAGGTCTTGGCAACGTAGATGTGCAGAGGATGTTTTATCTTTTGGAAGAATCTAGAATTAGATGTTGATATTTTAAAATGAAAGTGTCGCTCATTTAGCGCGGAGTTATTGAGATCCTCTGTCTCAAACGTTCTTGGATGCAGATTCATTCAACATTATTAAGGCTGAGCTAGATTTATTCCTTGGAAACAAAGAGTTAAAAGTTTATTGAGTGTAGCAGAGAAAATAGTGTGTTCAAGTCATCACTGGTTGCCATAGGTTAGTGATGGGAAGGGTGTGCAGTTTTTATTGATGTTCACCAACACCCTTGCTTTGACAGAGAGAGTGTGAAGAAATGTTATTTTGCATGGCCAAGAATTGGGCTCAGGCTTAATGGTTACTTATTTTGATGACATTCTGAGGTCAAATAGATGCATGTGAACAGTTGAAAGCTCAGTACTGACAGAAGAGACAGAGAGTGTCAGGAAGAATGAACATCTAAGTTCCATGAAAGATAAATTTGCAACAAAAGTGGAAAATCATTATAACCATACTTGGACTGGGAGGGTCAAATACTTTACTCCTGTCTCATTATGCAGGTTTTTCTTGTGAATATTTTTTCGCCGTCCAATTGCCAATTCCATTATACAGACACACTCACATTGTTCTGACTATATTATTGACATACAATCGTAATTTTAAGGAGTTGCAAAACATATGACAAAATACAATCTCATCTAATACTGAAACCAACACTTTACGATTACTCAAATACTGGAGAGAATTCCCCACCTTATCACATTCTATAGGTTGACTGAACTGTTTCTTTCACTTCTTGGTCTTGGGAGATAAAGTGTCTTTTCCTTGACTATTTAGAAAATTCTGCGTAAACCATCTTCAGTTGAAATGACCCTTACAATGTTCCAATGAGACACTTGTGGCCTGGAATTTTCAAAGTAAAACCTTTACACTGCACTGAGTTATTTCCTACACCAAAACGGAAGTTGCTGGTGAAAGTCATTAATCAAGATGCATCTTTGGGATGAAATCAGAGATAAGAATTTGAGGCAAATGATTCTTCATCAGAACACATCTGGCAAATTGACGCTGCCTGACCTGATCACATTTGCCATCAAATTCAGTTTTTCTTTCAGATCTCCAGCGTCCACATTTCTTTGTTTTATTTAAGTTATTCTCTAGCTGTCCTGAAGGAACTCATTTCTTCTGAAGAAATTGCTCATATAACAACACTCAACCAAGTTTTCTTCAAATTGAAATGAAAATCCCTCCAGTCATTGGGATTTCCTGAAGCAAACAAAAAGAAAATCAAATTTTCAGTGATCTAATACAGTTGAATGGTTATTCTTTTCGATTGTAAAACATTTACAATGAAAACAAAACTCATTACTACTCAAGGAGCTCTCTGTTATACTTCCTTTGTGAATATCATGGCTTCAGAGAAACTGACCATAATTACAAACCCCTCATACACACTGATCAAAACTCTTTTCCCACCCCTTCAGAGTCGAAAGTTTGGAATCAGTGAGATAAATATGTATGAAGATTTATTTGACATTACACGCTGTATGTATTGAAGTAATCTGTATTCATCATAACCTGCAATATCAAATGTATGGCATCCCATTCTGTGGGGCATATGTCCTTTTCACAATCATTCTCTATCACGACATTGGGCATTAAAGATTGAAGTTGGTCATCTCTTTGCAGCAGAAGCCAGAGCAGATGAGCTGAAATTTGTCACCTGCAGACGACATTTCACAAAGAGAACCCACAATCTCATGGACTGCACAAAGGCTTGGGGCCACTTTCGTGATGATACTCCTCTGTCCGATCCTGCTTTTCAGAGGATTTGGATGTTGTGGCGTGGGGCTCAAGGTATCATTAATCATGCTACATTTACTGAATGTAAAGACATTTGTACTACAGGAATTCATTGGAATACGTTTCCTTGGCAGAGCATGCCATGCTTCACTGTATGGAGGAGTACCCTAAGATAAGAATGACGAGATGGCTTCCAAGATGAATATGAGCATACATAGTTTATCCTCTGCAGCCATGGCTAATGAATTTATAATGTTACCACTGATGGAGTGTGAGTACAGATACAAAGCAGGTCTTTCTTCAGTCAAGGAGCAGATCATAGGCATGTTGAAGATAAATCTATAATGTTTGCATATATGTGACAGCCTATTGTTGTACACTGCAGATTGTGCTTTGCTCTGCATAGATGATGCAGAGAAAACAGTGATGTGATGCAGTCTGTAGAGATGGTAAGTGGCAGCAATACTCTGCAGAGAAAGATGAGACCATTGAACAGAAGTAGAACGAGCCAGGCTTGATTCAATTGAAAGGCAGCTGCTCTAAGGCAAAGTTCCCTATTTGTCCTCAGAAGCAAATACACCTTTCCTTGAAAAATAAAACAAAGATTGCTAGAAGAACTCAGCAGATCTTGCAGCATCGGTGTAAAAACAGACTTAATGCTTCGAGTCCATTTTCTGGAGATTTTCTTCATGTATTTTGCTCTTCAGTTTTGTTGTGGCCAAATAAAAGTGACTTTTTAAAACATGTAGGAAGATGTATTTGTATGTGATATAACTGGTTGGAGTCATAACTGATTTGGTGGTTGCCAGTAATCTCAGCTACAGGACATCAATGCTGCAATTCTTCTGGCTAATTTCCTGGGCCAATAATCTTCAGCTACTTCACCAATGACATCCCCTCCATCATAAGGTCAGAAGTGGGGATATTCTCCGGTGATTGCACTACTTCCTCAGATAGTGAAACACTCCAGGTTTCAATAAATAAACTTTGATACTATCCAGGTTTGAGCTGACAAGAATCATTCACATCACAGGAGGGCGAGACACTGATTATCACATATAGAGACAATTTAATCACTGCTTCTTGACATTCAATGGCACTTATTAATTTTCACGGAGTTACCATTGACTAGAAAGAAGGATTGGTCACATACATATGGTTGCTAACAGGTCGAGCCAGAGGCAAGTAATTGTGCACCAAGTAACTCGCCTCCTGACATCCCAAAGCCTGTCCATCAGCTGCAAGGCCCAAGTTAGCAGTGTGATGGAATACACCCCATTTGCCTGGATGAGTGCAGCTCCAACAATACCCAAGATGTTTGACACCATCTAGAACAAAGCAGCCTGCTGATTGCACCCACACAAAAAAATGTCAGCCACTCCAGTTACAGGAGATTGCAGAAAGTCACCAGAGGTACTTAGGTTGCACATTTCTAGAGCCCATGACCAATTCAATCGATAAAGTCAAGTATAGGAAATCCATTGGACCAACAACGCATTTGAGTCACTGCAAGCTTTTCATCATCCTGATGCGGAAATGTATTACCATTTCTTCATTACCATTGAGTTACGTTTCTGTGTTTACTTCCCTAATGGCATTGTGGGTCAACCTACAGCACAATGACTGCAATGGTTTAACAACCACCACCTTCTCGAGGGCAACTAGGGGTGGACAATAATTGCTGTCCCAGCCAGCAATGAATTGAAAATTATAACAAAGTCATTCACAAAAGTGCGGTTGAGTGGTATACAAAATAAAACATCAAATGATGCCCTTCAGGTTAAGCTCAGAATGATTTTTTCCACTATGGGGCACAAATAACGGAAGTGTGTTAGACGGACGAACATATAGGCAGCATCTGAGTGCAGAACCAGTAGAGTGGTAAAAGTAAGGTATAAACTGGCCAAATGCTGAGGTACAAGCAACTTGAAAGGCGCAGAATGCACAAAGTTCTTGGACTGCCTTCAGGACGACATTTTTAGCCAGCACATTAAGTGCAATAAAAGAGTCTACAATTCTAGATTTAGTCACAGGAAATGAAGCTGGGAAAAGGGATCAAGTAAGAGTGGGACAGAATTTTGTAAATAATGACCATTATTCAATTAGACTTAACATTATTATGGAAAAGAACAAAAATATAACAAAAGTAAAAATTTAAACTGTGACAATACAAACTTTATGAAGTTTCGATATAATCTGGCAAAAGTAGACAAAGTATAGTTACTGACGCGAAAGGCTAACACAAATCTACAGGGAGTATTCGAGTCTAAGCGTCATGCAGGCTTAACCCCGCCCCCTCCCAAAATAAAATGTGTGGTATCACCAAGTCTGGAGTTGGCTGGTTATCCAGAAGCAGAGTGCAGAAAATTAGAGTTGATGACAATCCCAACATATGATGTATTTAGTCGCTTTTAGAAGTATGGAAGGTAGGAGGGGACTAAGTGAAAAAGAAAATTATAAAAACAAACAAAGGAAACAAGTGGAAAAAAAATTGGAGGTAGAATTAAAATAAATGAAACAATGTTTTATCAGTGGCTGAACAATAATTGTGATGAATATATTAGGAATGCATGTACTAAGTTGTGCCTGTTTGCTGAAGATGTAGACAGAATTCTAAATGAGTATTCTGCCTCCTCATAAAGGAGAGGAGTAATGCAGACATTCTCAATGATATGCACGAGTATACAGTATTAAACAAAGTAGGCATTATGACACGGGATATATGGAGGGTCTTCAATTCTTGAATCTGGTTACATCACGAGAGCCAGATACACTTTAAGATAGTGTGTTAAAGGAAACTTGACAGCAATGGTCTGACGACTTTTCCAAGTCTCATTAAGTGCAGGCAAGATAATGGAGAATTGGAATCTGCTAGTATTAACAAACAGGGAAAAGCAATGAATAGGACATATAGGCCATGATTGTTATGGACCAGGCCAGACTCCTTCAAAATATTTCTTGAAAGCAGCCCAGACCCTAACTTTGCTCATTGTATTAAGAACGTGTAATGCAGATATTCCAGGAGGGATGCAGCTGGTCAAACAGTTAGTTCTAAACAAAACAGAATTTGTTGACAAGATTACCAAAGAGGACAGAATCCCAAATAACTTAACCTATCCAAAACCCAATAGATTATCCCAAATTAACGATGGTGTTTCAAATACTTGCAACAATCTCCATGAACACCCATTGGCACAAAAGGTAAAACCAAACACAAAGTCTTACAGGAGAAAGAGAGAGAGAGAGAGAGACAGACAGACAGACAGACAGTCAGACAGACATACAGATAGAGAGTTGGCAGAAGGGAACATCCTCTTCCATGTAGATGTTTCTTGCACTAGCTGTCTCAAACTACCTGAGTGCTTTCAATGAATAGCCAGAGTGTCAAACCCATCAAGCCAGGGAAAAGCTGAACCACTCCCCTTTCATTGTGCAAGTGTCTTCTTTTAAAAGACTTGAAATCCTTTTGCGTGAGGCCGTATGTTAGCTATAATCAAATTGGCCCTCTAACTCTTCACACTTCGACCTTTAGGAGTGTCTTTTACAACCTCTCAGGAAAACAAAAGCCAAGGGCAACATCACCTTGTTAAAGGATAAGCATCATTACAAGGTTAGATGGTCTGACCTCCGTGGTGGCCAAGATACTGGAATCAATACTGAGAAATAAGAATAATGGTGAATAAACTAGACACAAACCAACCAAGGATAATTTGGATGGCTTCATTATGAGCTTAATTGAAATTTGAAGATGGCGCAAGAAGGATTGATGAAGGTTGTGCCGTGTTGCTTGTCTAGAAGGAAGCAGCTCAAACAACAATCGATAACCTAATACCATTCCAAGACAGAGCAGTCTGCAAGATGTACCGAACACATTCACCAAAATACCCTGCATGTCTTCTTTCAATCCCAGGTTTAGTACCATCTGGAAGGACAAGGGCAGTAGGCACGTGGAAACAGCAACCTGAGCTGTAAATTTCACGATTCCTTTATTACTGCTTGGTTAAAATCATGGAATTCATCCTTAAAACCAATCATAAGAAAACAAAAAAATAAAAAAAATCGACTCATGCAATCTTTTATATAAGTTGCTATTCTGCTCGCATGTTTCATCTCATCTCTCCTTGTTGCTCTTTCAGTTATTTTCTGCTGGTTTTTAAGAATGCTCCACTCCCCTGGCTTCCAACTAATCTTCTGCTTTTTATGTTGCTTCAATGTTTTCCCTGATGTCCGCTGTCAGCCATGAGTGCCTCATCCTCCCAATAATATGTTTCTTCTTCCTTGGGATGAATCTCTGCTATACATTGCGAATTTCCACTAGAAACCCCTGCTATTGCTGCTCCACCATTTTCCCTGCCAGGCTTTCCTTCCAATCAACTCTGACCAGCTTCTTGCTCATGTCTTTGCAGTTTTCTTTAATCACTTGCAACACCACTACATCTTCCATCAAGCTTCTTCCTCTTAAACTGCAGGGTGAATGCTTTCATATTATGGTCACTGTCCCCAAGAGCTCCTTCGCTGTCATCTCCCTACCTCCGTAATTATGTCTGATTCATGACACATCTTTAAATCCATAACTGCCTATCTTTGAAATGGTTCTACCACATGTAGCTTCCCACCAGAGAGAAAAAAAAGTAGACATTCCACAAGTTTCTTTCCTTGAGATTGGCTATGAAACTATTTTCCCTGTCCATCTGCATATTGGAGTCACACATGATCATTGTAACAGTGTCTTTCTTAAACCCTTTTTGTATGTGGATCTATTTCCTACTGAGTATACTGACTACTGCTGGGGGGCTTGTACAAACTTACCATCAGGGTCTGTTTCCCTTTGCAGTACCTCAACTCTATCCGCAAATAATCTATGTCTTCTGACTCTATTTCTTGTTATTAATGCAATTTCGTTTCTTACAAAAAAGGTATCCCCGCTCCCTCTGCAAATCTACCTACCCTTACAACAGGACATGTAACTTTGTATAGTTCTTCGCCTCCACTTCCCTTTCAGGAACATCTCTATCGTACTATAATATTGTAACATTCAACTTCAAACTGCATTAAAAGCTCATTTATCTTGTTTTATATACTGCCTGTGTTGATGTACAACACCCTCTGTCCTGCATTGACTGCCCTCTTTCTTGTAGTTGTTCCCTCATCTGCCCTGCTTAAGTTTAGATTTCTGACTCTTTTCAGACTCTCTAAATTACTAGTTGTTCTGAAGACTTTAACCTGTGTTGAGCCCTGCCTGCCTTTCAAATTTTCCAAGTTTTTCAGAACTGGCACCCCCACACTGCAGCCCCACGATTTAGTTTAAACCCTATCAACATCTCTAATTGTGCCATTCATCTGGACTCTGGACTGAAAATGATTTTGATAGATCCCATACACCTGGAACAGTTCAGTATTTCGAGAGTACAGATGCTAATGTCTCAAGAACTCAAACCCATTTCTGTGAAGCAATCCTTGAGCTGAGCCTTTACCTCTTTAATCTTGTTGAGCGATTGCCAATGTAATCCTGGCTCAGGTAGTCATCCATTTTGTTTATGCTTTTAAATTTATCTCGTAGTTGCTCATATTCCCTTAGCAGGACCACTTTCCTCTTTCTACCTGTACCTTTCCTAGCCAGGTGGACCACAACAACTGGACATTTCCCCTCTGAGTCCAAGGTCTTCTGCAGCCTGAATGAATACATGTCCGAAGAAGGGTCAATGGACCTAGAACCTCAAATCTCCTTTCTCTCCACAGATTCTGCCAGCCATGCTGAGATTTTCCAGCAATTTATAATTTTCTTTCTGATTTCCAGTTTTTTCATTTTTTTTGTTTAGTGAGTAAGGAATTCAGTCCCAAAAGCTGGAGAACTTCTTCATGAATAGCCTTCCCACTGTGAACGAACACTTATTAACTTCTGTGAATGCGACTCTTTACTTCCCGTCACTCTGTAATGTAGGATTCAACTTGCCATTTTCCTGTGTTTTTCATGTGTTTTAACTTGAGATTAGCCTGTCACATGGCTGTAGGTTTGTTATTTCTACATTCATTAAAAGATACACACGTGGAAATTCACTACATTTTTGTTTCAATGCTGCCATCTGATCTTCCAAATCTCATCTTTCAGTCGCTCCTTCAGATCGCTTCAGCTAAATTAAAGATCAGATTCGTCCACGTCAACTGACACCCCGTCAAGAAAGATCTTATACATTGTAAATATTTGTCATTTTGTATAAATGCATCACGTCCACTTGAATTTTGAACCCTTTGAAAACGAGTCATGGTTAACCTGTAGCTCTTTAAACTGTCCAGCTTATTCACAATCCCTTTATTTTCTCCTTTCTTATTAGGTTAGAAAGAAATAACTTATAGGCATCTTACTCTGACCTTTTCAAGATTTCATCCCATTCTTTTCCTTATACATCATTTCTAGCCCAGTTCATATTTGGGCTAATGGAATCCCAAGTTGCCTGACGTTTCTTTTGCATTTATTTGCGACTTACCTTCCTACTTCGCTCTCATTCCAGCTTCGAGTTTATTTTCTGTAACACAGTGTCAGTTGGGCTCCGATTAATGTCATTACTTTCAAAGTTATGTTCATGTTTAATTATCCTTATATAAGCGTGTCCCACCTCACAGCTATGAAAGCTTAGTTAACCAGCAGTGCAAATATCAACATCTTTGATATCTTGCTACAAAGTCTGTAAAATGAAATGTTGAGTTGCCCTCCCTGCTCATCGTTCATGTCCTGCATTAATTACCAAGCTGCTTATGTTTGACATGTTAAAATAAGTGGGGATGAGGGCTCCCTGAATGGCCTAATTATATTTTGGAATATTGTGCAAAGCTGAATCAGATTTCAGTATGGGGAGTCCTTAGATGGATGGTGATTTTTTATTATAGGATCAGGATGAGAAACTGTAGCAGCTTGAGGAGACACATTCCAAATTTGATCAATTAAACGAAATGACCACAGTTGAAAAAGACAATTGCATTCAGGATTTAATTGCAAGAGTCCTTGGAGGACACTCTAAAATTTGACTGAAAAAATAACAGCAGAATTTTGTGATCCATGGAACAGTGTGAAATGCAGGGAATGACTTGATTTTATTCGAATAATCAAAACCAATACTGAAAGACTAAAAATCCCAGTTTCCACTTGTGAATTGAGATGATCAAAATTAATTACCGCTTATGTCTTAACACTTCAATGTCAGTACTAGGTGTATTACATTACAACAGGGAGTTTACTCAGGTGTTATAACATATTTGCCAACTGTTTCTCAATGCGCATCAAAGTTAAATGATGTTCGAATCCATCAAGGAGATATCACTGGATATAAATTAAAGGCTCTGTGCATGCATTACCTCAGAACATCATTCGTCGAGATTCCTGTGGAATCACTTCAGAAGTGAGGATTGGAAAAATATGAAAACATTTCACAGCATAATGAAAATATACTTCACACGTCTTGCTGTCATTGGTGTCCCTGGTAAGTGATTATGACAATTGACATTGTTTAAATCTGGCTGGATTCTGGTTTACTATGATTGATAATGTTGCATGTTGTAGTAGTATACATTATGGAGACACTTGATCAGTGATATCTCATTGTTATTGAAGCATTTTGAATTGCATCTGCAGTTTCAATCCATTGTTGAGACAAACAACAAGCTTGTGTGTAACTCATGAATCCCTCGATTGCAACAATATCACATAGAACATAGAACATTACTGGGCAGTACAGGTCCTTCGGCCCTCGATATTGCGACGACCTGTCATGCCAATCTGAAGCCCATCGAACCTACACTATTCCATGTCCGTCCATATGCTTGTCCAATGACGACTTAAATGTACTTAATGTTGGCGAATCTACTACTGTTGCAGGCAAAGCATTCCATTACCTTACTACTCTCAGAGTAAAGAAAATACCTCTGACTTCTGGCCTATATCCATCACCCCTCAATTTAAAGCTATGCCCCCTCATGCTCACCTCACCGTACTTGGAAAAAGGCTCTCCCTGTCCACCTTATCTAACCCTCTGATTATCTTCTCTGTCTCTATTGAGTCATCTCTAAATCTTCTTCTGTCCAACGAAAACAGCCTCAAGTCCCTCAGCCTTTCCTAGTAAGACCTTCACTCCATATCTGGCAACATCCTCGTATATCTCCTCTGCACCCTTTCCAAACTTTCACATCCTTCTTCTAATGCGGTGACCAAAACTGTACACAATGCTCCAAGTGCGGCCGCACTAGGGTTTTGTACAGGTGCAGCATTTCCTCGTCGTTCCGGAACTCGATCCCTCTATTAATAAAAGCTAAAACACTGTATTACCTTCAATGAAAGTTTACACACAGCAGAACAAGACTTGTAACACTGTGCAGAAAAAGGTATTGTGAGAAGAACTTAGTGCAGAATTCTGAGTCTGTGGCCAGAATTGTGTGTTCAACGTTAGTGACCATGTGTCTGTCATTTTGCATAATGCTGAGTATTCATCATTAATTGCAGTGGAGCAAGTTCCTTCAATTTTCGTATGATTCATTCAGTGACAGATTCCAGAAATCCACGGAGTGGTCTCATGACTTTATAAAGATAGCCAAGGGGAAAACATGGCCAATGAAATACATGGCCAAGAGAAATTATCGCGTTGTGTGAAGTTGATCAATATTGATTTAGTTTCACTTGATCTGTACGAAAAGGAACAGATGGCATCTATTTATTACCAGGGAAATAGTAGCATAGCATGACGAATTTCATTCAAATCATCTGTGCAGTGACTTGTCCTGAGCCTGAAAGTAGTTACTGCAATCACTTTCATTGTTTTGGTTGAAAATGATCAGTTTCTTCTAACAGTCCTCGAATTATTGTATCGTGATTGCTGTTCTAATTCATGATCTATGCAGTATAGAACTGAACATTCCATTGTGATTGTTAAATTGTCCACTTCTCTAAATGATATTTGATGGACCAGTAATTACCTTTTTGTTCAGAGGCTGAACACATAGCATGCTTTCTGATTATCTCTCATTCTGACAAGATGCATGCAATTGAATTATATTGATACAAGTCAGCCATTGATACACACAGCAATCAGTCTGAGCATTATAAATATGAATGTTGTGAAATCATTAGTAATGAAATGAATAGTGCATTGATTCAATAAATAAAAAATCTGATCCATGAAATGATAAAATGATACTGAAAATGTTGTATTAATATTCAAGTTACTAAGAATGGCATAAAACAGTCAGCATTAGAACACGTAACTTAATTGCTGTAGGTGCTAATATTCCAAATGAGATTTCTCTCACCCCCCTTTACTTTGTCAAATGATGAGGATATTATTTTGTAAATTAATTCATGTCCCTGATTGAATTCTGTGCTGTTCACCACGTTGTGCATCAAGTTAAAGTGTCTTTCACATGTTAACCATTATCTGCTTAAAGATATTCGTCCTTCAGGTAAATCACGTTTATTTAACATCATTGTGATGACATCTGCTTCCAGTAAAGGTTCCAAAACTGGAAATATCTTAAGTGTGACCACCTTAGCAAACAATTCAGATTTTTTTCAGGCTTTTATTACACCTGCCTCAAACTATACATTAACCCCGAAAAAAATTGCAAAATTTCTGTTGTTCAACATCTCATTTATCAACATGGAGATCACAATTGTGCAAATTTCATTAATTATATTCCAAAGAGTTTTATTGACTTTGAGATGTTGGTGTTGGACTGGGGTGGACAAAGTTAAAAAAAATCACATGATACCAGGTTATACTCTGACAAGTTTATTTGGAAGCACTAGCTTTCAGAGCAACACTCCTTCATCACCACCTGATGTAGGAGTGATGTTGTGAAAGCCAGTGCTTCCAATTAAACCTCTTGGACATAATCTGGTGTTGTTTGATTTTTAAGAATTTTCTGTAATTGCGGATTTTTTAGTTTATTTCATCTACTATACACATAAATCTCCATGTATTGTTTATTGTTTTATGATGTTACTGAATTGCTTTGAGAATTTAAATTATATGTAAATATGCACATAATTAGTACTCCTAAGTTACAACACCAATTGCCATGTTTCAGATTTTAATTTGTGAAGGTTTTTTGATACATTTATTCCATTGATTTGAGAGTTTTCTTCTGATTCTCAAGGTACCTTTTTCCCTTCACTCTCAAATTTTGTAATTCACGCGTTGTATTTTACAGTTAATTTAATGGCAATTGTAATCATCTCAAGTGGAAGATGTGGCCTGTCTACCCACACCATTCGATATCTGGTGACCAAGGCAATGGCATATCTAGTGGTTATCGTCAATGGGATCATATTGTGGAGGATTAATTCTTATTATGTCATAGTTCCTTTCCTGAACATCACTCCTGTCTGTCGTGTAATCATTGTCCTGTTTTGTGCAGCCACAAAATGTTCAGTCTGGTTCACTGTCACATTCTCCTTTGATCGATTTGTGTCCATTTGTTGTCAGAAGCTGAGAACAAAATATTGTACTGAGAAAAACGCAAGTGTGATTTTAACAACAACTTGCATTTTGATCTGTTTGAAGGACATTCCATTTTACTTTACTTTTGAAGCTGGGGAGGTAATTAACAATGTTCCCTGGTTTTGTAATGAGAAAGAAAGCTACTACACTGATCCTGGCTGGATGGCATTTGACTGGTTTGATAAATTATTAACTCCATTGCTTCCGTATGTTTTAATTTTGTTACTCAATGCTCTGACTGTTCGATATATTTTAGTCATCAGCCAGGTCCGTAAGGGACTAAGGGTTCATTGTGAAGGTGAGAATCACCATGACCCAGAGATGGTGAGCAGAAGGAAGTCTATGATTTTACTCTTTGCTATATCTGGCAGCTTGATTCTTTTGTGGCTTGTGTATGTTGTAGAGTTCTGCTTTTACAACATCATTGGAATTATCCCAGAATATTACAATGATTCTTTATATATGTTAGCTGAATTTGCAATTATGCTGGCCAGTTTAAATTGCTGCACAAACGCATTTATTTATGGGGTGACTCAATCCAAGTTCAAAGAACAAATCAAGAGCATGATGAAACATCCAGTTACGTTATTTATCAAATTCCTTAATAAACAAAACAATTAAAAATACTCAGAGGTGTGGTATACAAGCGAAGGAATGCTCTGAAAACGGTAATAGTAAGTCCCACACCAATGTCTGTTGAAAGTAGGAATAAACATTTGCAGAATACTTCTAATATTTGTTTGCGATGCTGATTAATTCTGAAGTAACCATGTTCCACACTACTTTCCGAGAGGACTCACCACGCAGCTCACAGCGCCTCACGATTAATCATGGATGGATAAGAATTTCCCATCTTGCCCATTGACATCAAAAGTAACCTGTCACTACCACTGTCAAGTATTGAAAAGGAAACGTGGGGTAAAGCAAGCATTTTACCCCTTGCAGCTGTATCTTGATGATAAATCGGAACAACCCTTTTTTCCCCTTTGAATGTTTCTCACTAGTGGCAGTACCTGGGTGTACATGACCCTGATCCATGCAGCTGGCAACTCTTTCAGACATAGTTGCATACACACATTTCTCATTATTTTCTGCAGGTCTAATGGGAAAGAACGATTCCGATTATGAGGGACTTGTACAAAGAAAGCTGATTACTTCCTATCAGAGTATGGTCTAAGATACTCACTGCAGTATTTACTTCTTCTTTTTGGAAATGTTTGAAATTGCTGGTGGAACATTGGCAACGTGCAATTGAATTCTGCAGGATGAAAATAAATCTGGTCATGGGAGTGTGTAAAAATATCAAATATCTTCTGGAAGCCCAAACATATTAAATTAACTGCTTCAAAATAGTAGAATACATTTGTTAGGCATGATTTTCTGTATATGAAAACATCCTAAGTATGCTTAATCTGTGCATTTCTCAATGCTCTGATGTTATTTAAATTGCACTCAAAATTTTCCCCACCATAAACGTTAAGCTTAGTAACTTGCTTTTAACTTATTTTGGTGTCCTTCCCTTATGAATAAAGGTAATATATTTTCCAACCTTCTGGTACTTTCCCAAAATTTGGAGTCTTGGAAGATTGCTACTATCGCACCCTATATCTCTGTACTTTAATTGTTTACTATTTTGGGATACATCCCATCAGGTCCATGTGACATATTAGCTTTTAGCCACATTAGTTTCCCTAGTATTTATTCTCCTGCAGCAATTATTGCATGTGTTTAATCTCCACCTTTTCCCCCTTCATTCTTTACCACTTTGGGATGTTCTCTGTACTTTCGACAATTAAAATTGATATAAAATTGATTTAACTCCCCAGCCACTTTCTGGTTTCTCATTTAATTTTCCTCTGCCGAAATCTCTAACAGACCAATGCTCACATTGGCCTCTTTCTTGATTGTTTTATGTTGAAAGAAGCTTTTGTTGTGCATGTTAATATTCCTTTCAGATTTACTCTAAAAGTTTATATTGTCCCTATTTGTTTTTCTGTAATAATCTTTTGTTAGTTCTTAATATTCAGTTCAGGTTTACTTGGAAAGTTGGTATTACCTATGTTTATTATGCTTCGATCATCTTTTATTAATTCTTAAACAGTCCCAATCTTCTGACATGTAAGTGGATTAGAGAAACTTGCATTTTATGAATGACGTAGCTTAGTTATAATGACATGAATAATATTCTTTGAACAAGCAAAGTTGATATTTTTGGGTTTAATTATAACTAATGCAGATCCTGATAGTATCACATGAAGTGACTGTTCTTATCTTTCTTTGAATTGGCTTTATGAACAACTAGAAGACATTAATCTAATCTTATTGAATCACAGTTACTGAAGGAGTTTTAGCTTACATGTAACATAGATTCAGGCTTCCAATTTTCGATAAGACAGAATGAGTCGATTCCCTGCTTTTCGTCCTCATCAAGAAATCGTAATCACAGCTGTTTGTTTTCTTCTTTTCAGTAAGTTCAACAGTTGTGTTAAGTTTAACTTAGTTACAAAATGCTTTATTTTGCAATTGTCTAATCCTTTAGAATTAGCATAACTTGTATAACAGTTTCTTGAAATTAGTTTTTTTGATCTTCCGCAAATTTGCCTTTAAATTATAAAGTGTAACTTGAAATTGTTTCTGATATTCAAACACAGCAGAACCAACAGCAAAAGAAATACTCTGCTGATATATCTGTTTGATTTCATGGGAGTCTGGACAACTGGAGTGAAGATTGGGACAAAAGCTCCAGGATATCAATTTTTGAGTCCAAACTGCAAATGCCTTCCTTTTACTTTAACAATGATGTTAATAACATTTCAAATTATCTTTTATCTTCGGAAACTAAGAATAGCAAAACTTAATGAAGAAAATGGGATAATTGATAACTGACAACTTAAGCAACACATCGGGAGATGACATCACTCAATTCCTTTCGCCATCTAGAGCCAATTATTAACTATGAGGAACAGGAAATCCTGACCTTCTGATATATTCACTGTCCTACCACCTAGCTACTGTAAGGGGACACACAGATTGCTAATCCCTCACCAGGCCGATTATGACAGGTGCAACAGTAAAATAAATTCTGATGAGACAAGTGTGAGTGTTTTCATTTATTAATCCCAAAAGAGTAGTGTGCAGATGTCAAAATTAATTCGGAAATCCATTGGAATGTTATTGGTTATCGTAAGAGGAATTGAATATAAAATTGGGAGTATTGTGTAGGTTTCTGCTCATGTTATAAAGGGCAACGTCGACACATCATGTGGTGCATGGTATGAAAAAGTGTTGGTCATATTCTTTAAGAATTACTTAGTTGACTTAATGCAGTTGATATATAGTTTATCTGCAAAGGGTCATAGAGATGTCCAGCATGAAAACAGATCCCTTGGTCCAACCTGACCATGCTGACCAGATATTCTAAATTAATCTCATCCCTGTATCCTGCATTTGACCCATATCTTTCTAAACCTTTCCTATTCATAAACCCATCAAAGTGCCTTTTAAATGTTGCAAGTGTACCAGCCTCCACAACTTCCTCTCGATGCTCAATTTCATAGAAGCACCACCCTCTGCATATATAATAAAATTGCACCGAAAGTCCCTTTTAAATCTTTCCTCTCTCATTCTAAAACTATACCTTCTAGTTCTGAGTTACTCCACCCCAGGGAATTGACTTGTCTAATTACCATATGCATGATTTTATAATCCTCTAGAAGTTCACCTGTTAGCCTCCGATGCTACAGGGAAAACAGCCCCAGCCTATTCAGCATGGCACATGGACGAGGCAGATTGTCTTACAAGGATAACTTGGACAAACCAAGGTTTCGTCCTTTACAATTTAGAACAGTAAGAGATGACTTTATTGAAAGAGATGAGTCCCTTGCTAGCTTGACTGAGTAAATGTATTTTGGTATGGAAAAAAAATTGCCAACGAGTTTAAACAAAAGGGTAGATCATTTAACACAGAGTTATTGAGATTCTCTATCTCAAAAGATTTTTGATGCCGATTCATTGGATGTTAGTGAGGCAGAGCTGGATATATTATCTGTAAACAAGGAGGTTATTGGAGGTTGGAGCGGTTACATTGGCTAGGAACTGGACGTGACATATATATTTAGTGGTTAAGAGAACAGTGTAAATGCATGGAACCCTGCAACGTGTAACTTATCTCCTAGCTCCCCAGATTCTGCCTAACATCAACAAGGCAGAGATCAAAAGTGTGACCGAATGCTCCCCATTTGCCTGAATGTGTGCAGCTACAGGAACATTCAAGAAGCTTGACACCATCAACGAGAAATCAGCTTACTGACTGGACAACATCTACAAAAGTTCAGATACTCCATTAGCAGCAATGAGCAGAAATTCACCAAACGCTCTTAGATTGTATAGTTCCAACCAAATACCACTTCAATCCAGAAGGGCAGCAAATACATGGGCACAGCAACATCTGACAGTCACTTCAGCCGCTCATCATTATGATATGGTAATGTTGCATTGTTCTTTTATTGTTGTTGTGTCAAATTCCTGAAATTCCCACCCAAATGGCATTGTGGTCTACCTGAAGCTCATGGACAGCACTGTTTCAAAAATGCAGCTACTAAAGGACATAGCCACTAAACTGGGTGTGCAACAGATGGTGAGGTAACCAGCAAGATAGAAAAACATACATGACCTCATCCTAATCAATCTATCAGTTGCAGATGTCACCTCTGGCATTTCTTTTTCCCCCCTTTGCTGCTTCTCCAGACTCATAGTATCGCGATGCAATGTCCTATTTTTCACTCCTGCAACATTTCGACGTCTGCAAAAGCTCTTATTGTATTACTTGCTATCCTGCTCGCATATTTCAGCACCTCAGTCGTTATTCCTTTTTAGTTATCCTCTGCTAGCTTTTAAATGATTCCTAATGCAAATCTTCACAGCATCACATGATTTTCCATTTGCTTTGATGTTGCTCCTGAACATAGAAGAAGAACATGGAAAAATACAGCGCAGTACAGGCCCTTCGGATCTCGATGTTGTGCCGACCCGAGTACACCTTGCTTACATTAACCCACGATCCTCCATATGTCTAACCAATGCCCGTTTAAATGCCCATAAAGAGGGAGAGTCCACCACTGCTACTGGCAGGGCATTCCATGAACTCACGACTCGCTGAGTAAAGAATCTACCCCTAACATCTGTCCTATACCTACCTCCCCTTAATTTAAATCTAGTCTCCCTCGTAATAGCTGTCTCCATACGTGGAAAAAGGTTCTCATTGTCAACCCTATCTAAACCCCGAATCATAGAACATAGAACATAGAAGGATACAGCGCAGTACAGGCCCTTCGGCCCTCGATGTTGCGCCGACCGAGTCCTACCTAACCTATACTAGCCCAATAACTTCCAAATGCCTATCCAATGCCCGCTTAAATGAACATAAAGAAGGAGAGTTCACCACTGATACGGGCAGGGCATTCCATGAACTCACAACCCGCTGTGTGAAGAATCTACCCCTAACATCTGTCCTATACCTACCACCCCTTAATTTAAAGCTATGTCCCCTAGTAACACCTGACTCCATTAGCGGTAAAAGGTTCTTAGTATCTACCCTATCTAAACCCCTAATCATCTTATACACTTCTATCAGATCTCCACTAAAGCTTCTCTTCTCCAATGAGAACAGCCCCAAGTGCCTCAACCTTTCCTCATACGATCTTCCTACCATACCAGGCAACATCCTGGTAAACGTCCTCTGCACTCGTTCCAGTGCCTCCACATCCTTACTATAGTATGGCGTCCAAAACTGCACACAATACCCCAGATGCGGCCGTACCAGAGTCTTACACAACCGCAAAATGACCTCATGACTCGGGAACTCAATGCCTCTACCAATAAAAGCCAGTACGCCAGCACTATTCACAGCACTAATTATCTGATGGGGCAAACATGGCTGACTTCCCCTGTCAGCCATGTTTGCCCTTTCCTCCCCCTATTCTGATTCTTCTTCCGAGGATTAATTTTGTCTGTGTCTCCCGGATTCATTCGAGAAACACCTGCCATTGCTGTTCTACCATTTCCCCAGTTTCTTCCAGTCCGTTTGTATCAACTCCTCCAATGTAATTCTAATACATCTGACTTATGCTTCTCCCGCTCAAACTAGGGTGAATTCTCTCATATTATGGTCACTAAACCTAGTGGTTCCACCACCTTCAGCTAGCGAATTAAGTCTGCATCATTGCAATCATTAAATCTACAACTGCCTCTTCCCACGTAGGGGCTACCACATTTTGATCCAAAATGAACGCTGTGAATGCACCACAGATTTATTTCGTTCAGACTGACTACCAATCCTGAATTTCCCAGTACACCTGCACATTGAAGTCCCACATGATTATGGTAATCCTGCCTTTCTTGCATTCCTTTTCTATTTCCTGTTTTAGTTCATGTGCACAACTTTCATCAGTCTCTTTTTCCCTTTGCAGTTCCCCAACTCTGCCCGTACAGATTCTATTTCTTACTAACAAGGTAGCCCCGTCCCCTGGATCCATCTGCCTGCCCTTCCAATAGGACCTCCTGCTTGGATAGTTCCTTCAGATAGATCTTAAGGTGCATGATTCACCCGGACTGGATGGACTTCACCCCAGAGTTCTGAAGGTGACAATATGATCCCCTTGGAGCCATGTCTTTATGACACACTGAATTCTACCCGCCAATTTTAATCTGATCTACAAGTTCATTTGTCTTGTTTCGTATACTGTGCATACCTATTTACTGTACCCTGAGCTCTGCGTTGACCACTCCTTTTTTCATAATCATCCGCTCATCTGCTGCACGTGAAGTTAGCTTTTTGATCCTTTTCATGCTGTCTAAACTATCACTTGTTTCAGAAACTTTAACCCGCCATGACAGGTTCCATAATTTTGCATGCAATTGACGTTCCCCGCCATACTGTTTAGTTTAAAGCCGTATCCATGGGTCTCGTGATGCCATTCAGGAGGACACATTTCCAGCACGATTTTGGTAGAACCCATTTCATCGGAAAAGCTCCCTCTTTCAACAATAATGGCATGAATGTCCCATGATTTCAAACCCATTTCTCCTGCGCTAATCTTTGAGCCATGTATTTACCTCTTTAACCTTGTTGACAGTTTGTCAATTTGCTCTTGGCTCAGGTAATAATCCATATTTTCTCTGATCTTTGAATGCAACCGTAGGTGCTCATATTCCCTGGCAGAAACCCTTTCCCCTTTCTAATTATGTCTTTAGTCCACCGTGATCTGTATCTTTCCTCTGCAACTTCGAGTACCTGTCCAGCCTGGATGAACACATTTCTGAAGAAGTGCCTCTGGTACAAAACAGTCGCTCTGCTGCTCCTCACAGGTGCTGAGATTTGAAGCAATTTTCGTGTTTGTGGCTGATTGACAGGTCGTGCATTTAGTGAGCAAGCAATCCAGTAATGAACGCTGAGAAATCTCATCACGCACAACCTTCTTGACACACACACACACTCAAAACCTTGGTTGACTTTGTGCAAAAAGAATACTTTGCTCCCTGCCCACTGTAATGTGGGTTTAAACTTGCCATTTTGTGAGTATTTCTTGTGCTTTCACTGTCGTGACTGGACTGCCACATGTCTGTCGGTTTATTATTTATACCCTTTCTAAGTAAAATATATACATTTAAAACTTCATTATCTTTTGTTTTATTGCCTCCATCTGATCTCCCAGATCTAACCTTTATGTAGCTCCACTGGATCACTTGAACTAAATTACACCTCAGCTTGGTCTAATTCGACTTTTCCCAAATAAGAGATCTTATGCTGGGTAAACATTTGTCTTTTATCATAAGTATTCTAAATCTACTTTAATTATGAACATGTTGTAAAAAAAGTTTTCTCTCATTTACACCACTTTCACTTGCCCCATTCATCATATTAATCCAGATCCTCTCCTATCCCTTTGCTCATTGGGCTTGTATGTAACAGGCAAAACAAAAAAAAACCTGCTCAATTCGTTTTAATTTTTGGGCCCATTCTTTGCCTTTCACAGTATTCTTATCCCAGTTAATATTAGAGTAGTTAAAATTCCAGATTGTCTCATTGTTTTTATATTTATTGGAGACTTACCTACCTACTTCACTCTCCGACCTGTTTCCATGCGTTTGGGATTCTCTGGCACATTAGTGGTCGTTTTGTTTCTACCCGTACAGTCTCGTTTGATTATCTTTTTATTAGCGCATCTCACCTCATAGTTATGAATGCTTATCTAATCAACAGTGCAAATATCAGCACGTTTTGAACTTTTGTCTGCAAACTCTTTACTCTGAAATGTCGAGTTGCATTGCCTGCGCATCTTTTAATTTATGAAGCTACATAAACTTGAGATGCTAACATAAGTGGGCGTGAGGACTCCCTGAGTGCTCAAGTTATATTGTGGAATATTTTGCAGCGCTGAATCAGGCACCAGTACAGAGAATCCTCAGATGGATATTGTTAATGGGATTCTGTTCTCAATATAAATGAATATCTATGACAATTGAGAGCAGACATTACAGAGATATGACAACTAATTCACCACGCTTCAAATGGACAAGCACATTGCCGATTGCAGTACAACAGTCCTCAGCAGTCAATCCAAGTTCAGACTTCATTCACTGAATGAATACAGCAGAATGAAGTGATCTATTGAACAGCATGAGATATATAGATGGATCTGACTGTGTTTGAGTAATGAAAACCAAATCTGGGAGAATAACGTTTCTATTTTCCATGAGTGAATTTATATTGTCAAAATTAATCACTATTTACGTTTTAACAATTCAATCTCAGTACTAGCTGTATCTTCTATCACAACGGGGAGTTAACTAACTGTATTTCAAAGTGAAGCAAAGTTGAATGATTACCACTGAGTACAAATGAATGCCCCGTGCATGCGTCACCTCAGAAATAATTGGTAGAGATTGTCTGTGGCATTACAGTATATGACATCACAAGTGAGGATTGGAAGAATATGGAAAAATTTCACAGTATCATCCAAATATAGTACACAATCAGTATTGTCATTGCTGTACCTAGTAAGTGATTATGGTCATTGACGTTCTCTAGTCTACCTGGTTTCAGGATTTTCTGTGACTGGTAATTTTGCATGATCTAGTGGTCACCATCATGGAATATCAAAGTCTTGATGAAGGGCTTGTGCCCGAAAAGTCGAGTCTCCTTCACTTGGGATGCCGCCTAATCCGCTGTGCTTTTCCAGTTCCATATTTTTCGATAGTGATATCAGATGTCACTCAAATTTTGTGAGTGATATCTGCATTTTCAATTCGTTACTGAGATAGATTCATGCCTCTCTCGATTGTCACTTCATTGGTTGACTGAAATACTGCACGCAGCAGCATCAAACTTGTAGATACTGCACAGAGAAAGGTACTTCTGCGAGTAACTGTCTCTAGATTTCTGTGTCACAAACCAGAAGTATGCATACAACGTCATTAACCAAATAACACGTAATTATTGAATAATGTTGAATGTGTGCCACTAACAGCAATGGAACAAGTTGCTTCAATTTTCTTTCAGGTGACAGATTCCTGTAATTCATGGAGTGGCCTCCTGTTTTTCTGAATATAAAATGTTTTGCATGGCAGTTTCACAATTATCGTGTGATCTGAAATTGAGAAAAGTTGTTTCTAATTCCACTTGATCTGCACAGACAGAAACGAGTGGGAAGTATTTATACCTGGGAAATAACCGTACAGTACAATTACTGGATTCAAATAATCTGGGCTATGACTTATTCCTAACCTGAGTATAGTTAAAACAAATACTTCCATTGATTTGGTGTTTCTTTTCCCGCATTTCTTCATGTTATTCTATCGAAATTGCTGTTTTAATTTATGATTTGCTCATCATTGAAGCTGAAGATTCGGTTGTGGTTGTTGAATCGTCGACTTTTCTTTCTGGTAAATTTTTGCTAGACCAGAAATTACCAAATGGTTCGAAAGATGAACACCTCCTAAGTTGTAGCAAGCATTGTGATTAACTGTCGTTACAGCAAGACACACAATGTTGAACTACATTGATGAAGTCAAAGAACACATGACACTGGATTATAGTCCAACAGGTCTATTTGAAATCATAAGCTTTGGGGCACCCTCGCCTTCCTCAGGCAACTGATGAGACAGATTACATTGGACAGAGAATTTATAACTTTATAAATTTTGCTTCCGATGTATTCTCTCGCAATAGCTGTCTGAGGAAAGAGTGGGGGCTCCAAAGGTTTGTGATCACAAATAAACTTGTACTATAACCAGACGTAGTGTGCATTTTGACTTTGTCCAGTCCAGTTCAATGCTGGCACCTTTACAGCATGGCAATATTGATAGAGGTCATCATTGATATAATCGGAGATAATCCGTGCGTTGAAAATAACAATGTGTTTAAACCATTAGTACTGAAATGGATTGTACATTACTCCAATAAACAAAAATATAGCACTGGCAATCATAAAAGTAAACTGATGACTCTATTTGCTTAATGTTCCGGTTACCTAAAATGGCATTGTGTAAGCAGCATTGGATCAGGAAATTTAGTATGAGAACTCTCTCACCCAACTTTACTTTGCCAAATTACACGAATAATCTTTTTAATGATTACATTTATCAAGATTTTTTAATACAATTATTGCACTATTTTCTGAGAGTTTAGCTCTGATCCTTACAGATACCTCTGTGTTCCTCACTCTTCAATTTTGCATTTTCTGCATTGTTCCTTCCTGTTAATTTAGTGACAATGTTGGTCTTTTCACGTGGAAGATGTGGTCGCTCCATCTATTTGAACATTTGAATGGAAATCTAATGGTTATCATCAATGGAACCATTCTGCGGTGGATACATTCTTATTATTCCACAGTATCTTTTCTGAACATCACCCCATCTCTAGTGTTATCGTTGTGCTGTCTTCTGCAGTCACTGAATGTTCAACGTCACTTTCTCCTTTAATCGATTTGTAGCCATTTGTTGGCAGAAATTGAGAAATCAATGTATTGTGCTGGGTAAAAAAAAAACGCTAGTATGGTTTCAACAGCAACTTACATTTTTCTTTGCTTAAAGGGCATCCCCTTTTACTTTACATTTGAAGCTGAGGAAGCAGTAAACGATGTTCTCTGAGTTTGCAATGAAAGGGAAAGTTATTACATATATCCTGGGTGGATGGCATTTGACTGGCTTGATGAGGTATTGACCCCATTGCTCCCATCTGTTTTAATCATGTTGGCCCATGCTCTGATTGTCAGAGATAGTGTTCTCGCCAGTCGAGTTCGTAAGGGACTGAAGGTTCATAGCGAGAGAAAGAATTGCCTTGACCCAGAGGTGGAGAGTAGAAGGAAGTTATTTGCAGTATATTTCCAACATTTGTTTACTGTGACGATTGATTCCAAATGACTCCCCCGCTCCCCTTCAAACTCTCTTGGGTAAGGGGTCAGCACAGCAGCTCAAGTGTAGTAATGGACGGATAATAAACTCCTGGCTTGCCATTGACATCAAAAGAAATCTGACACCACCACCATCTTCTCAAGAGGAACCTAGTTGTGAAGCAAACGTTGCAACATTTGCAGCATTATGATGAGAGTAAACCTGATACGTTTGTGGTGATTCTTCTCTTGAGTTAAACCTTCATTTTCCTTCGCAAGTAACGTACCTGTGGCAGTGCGAGCCCCATCGATGCAGCTGGCATGTAGAGGTAAGCTCTCACACACACTTTTCATATTATTTTCCAGAAAGCTAATGGGAAAGTACAATTCATATTTTTGAGGGCGTGTACAAAGAAAGTTGGTTGCACCCATTCAGGGCAGTATGTGAGATATTCACTGAAGCATTCACTATTTCTTTTCGGGATGGCTTGAAGTAGTTATGGAACATTGGAAATCTGCATTTGCATTCGGACAGGAGGAAATAATATTGGTCATGGGAGGGGATATAAGATTGTTTACAAAACTGATACCTTGTCAAACATCTTCAAGGAATTTAAAGATATGAAACTAATTGTCTCAATGAATTATAAAACAATTGTCCGTCATGATTTCCTCTTCCAGAAAATATACTAACTTTACATGATCGTGTTGCGTATTTCGAAATGTTCTGATCAGATTTATTTTAAACTCTAAGATGTTCTCCACAATATATGTCAAGTGACTTGGCACAGTTAGCTTCTGTTTGTGGCCTTCAGATGACCAAAGACTATACGTTGTCAGTTTTCCAAACCTTTGGTCTCTTCCCAGAATTTGGAGTCTTGGAAGACTACTTCCAATGCGTCAGCCATATCTGTGCTTTCCAACGTATTTACTATTCTGAAATCCATCATATCTTGTCCATGCTATTTATCTGCTTCAAATCACATTAGTTTCTATGGCATTTATTCTCCAGTACTAATTATCACGTGTGTTTAATCTTCCACTTTTGCCCCATGATTCTTCAAAATTTTTTGAATGCAATCAGTAATTTCTACAATTCAAATTGATGTAAAGCCTTGAATTCATTTTTCAGTTATTTCCTAGTTTTCCATTGCTATTTCCACAGCTGATTTCTCTGACGAAGCTGCAATCAGTTTTTTTTCCCATTGAAAGAAACTTTTGCTATCCATGTTGATTATAATTGCAATTTTACTCGGAAATCTTATATTCTCTGGTGCACATTTTTTTGTTCATAGTTTTTGGTTTTAAACAGTCTTAGTTCTCTGATTTGTCGGCGGAGGAGAAAAGACTAACATTTGTAGACTGACTGAGCTGAGTTATAATTACCTTGGCTGCAAATCCTGGAACCTGAAATGTTGAGTTGCCACCCCTGTTTAACCTGCAAGTGCTGCATTAGTTAGGGAATCTACTTAAACTTGAAATGTGAAATAATTGGAGATCGGGGTAGCCTCAATGAACATGTTGTATTGTGAATATTGTGTAGCACTGAATTAGACATCAGAACGGGAATCTTGAGATGGATGATATTAATGGGACTATGTTTCATTATAGAATTAATTGAAGGAACTGTAGTAGTTTGAGGACACACATTAAACACTGGAATTATTAAACTAAATAACCATAGTTGAAATGAAAAAACACATTCAGGATTGCAGTAGACCAGCCCTCAGAGGACATTCCAAAATTTGACTTCATTCACTGAATGGACACAACAGAACGAAGTGATGTATTGAACAGAGTGTGTGACACAGAGATGGACCTCACTTTGAATTTGGGATAAAAGTATTTCCAATTTCCATTAGCTTTTTATGATCCAAACTAATCACTGCTTACAGTTTAACACGAAACTCAACATCAGCTATATTCTGTAACACGGAGAGTTAACTCAGGTGTTACAGCATATTTGCTGTTTGTTCTTGATTACGAAGCGAAGTCGAATAATGCTGTAATCGAAATTCCTCAAGGATATACCACTGGGTATAAATTAAAGGCTATGTGCGTGCATCATTTCAGGACTTAGCTCTGAGAGATTGCTTGTGGCATTATAGAGCACATCACTTCACAAGGGAGAATTTGGAAAATATGGAAACATTTCGCTACATAGTGAAAATATACTACACAATTCTTGCTGTCACTGGTGTCCCTGGTAAGTGATTCTGACCATTGGCATTATTTAAATCTGCCCGTTTTCTGGATTTACTTTGAATGGTAATGTTGCACGATCTCGAGGTAACTATTATGGAGATACTTGTTCAGTGATTTCACATTGTCATTCAAGTCTTGTGAATTACATCTGCATTTTCAATCTACTGCTGAGATACACAACAAATCTGGTTGTAACTCATGAATCTCTTAATTGTGACATTATTGCCTTGAATGAAAATTTGTATACAACAAAACAAGACCTTACAATACTGCACAGTAAAAGATACTGTGGGAACAACTCAGTATAGAACTTTGTGTCTCAATCCAGAATTGTGCATTCAACAACAGTGGCCATTGTTGGATAATGCTCAGTATGAGCAGTGGAGCAAGTTGCTTCCATTTCCATATGATTCATTCAGTGACAGATTTCTGAAATCCATCGAGTGATCTCATGACTTCATAAATATAAAATGTGGTCAAGGGAAATGCATGTCCAAGTTAACAATTATCATGTCATGTGAAATTGATCAACATTGATTTACTTTCATTTGATCTACATGAAAAGGAACAGATGGCAACTGTTTACTAACAGGGAAATAGTAGCACAGCTTGACTAATTTATTTCAAATCATCTGGGCAGTGACGTTTACTTCGTCTGAGTATAGTGACTGCAAACACTTGCAGTGTTGTGGTTCTAAATGATCATTTTCCTTTAACACAGTCCTCAAATTATTGTATCATGATCATAGTTCTAATTTGTGATCTGCTCCTTATAGAGACTGAATATTCAGCCATGTTTGCTGATTTGTGCACTTCTCTAGCTGATTAATATTTGAGGGAGCATTAATTAACGAATGGTTCAGAGGCTGAACACATGTAAGCTGTAGCATGCTTTGTAATTATCTGCCATGAAGACAAGATGCATGTAATTGAATTACATTGATACAGACCAGTCATTCATTTAGTCAGACGTCAGTCTCAACTTTGTAAATATTAACACCATTCATACTGAAATGAGTAATTCATTACTACAATAAGTAAAAATGTAAATGGCAGCAATGATAAAAGAGAACTGATGACTGTGTTTATTAATTTTCAAGTTACCAGGAATGGCATTGATTTCAGAGCATTCAAAGAGGAAATGAAGTGCGTGCTATAGTAATAAGTGCTAATATTCTATATAAGAGATTTCTGGCACACCTCTTTAGTTAGCCAAATGATGAGAGCATTCTATTGCATTCTGCTTTATGTCTTTAACCAATTTTACCTTTACTAATTCAGTGCTATTCCCCACAAGTTCTTAAAGTGAAAGTGACATTCACATTCTAACCATTCTCTTAAAAAGATGTGGTCTTCAGATAAACCAGATTTATTTAACAAGTTTTTTGGTGACAATCTCTTTGTTTAGAGTTCTAACAGGTGAAAGTATATTATCTGTGACCACTTAACAAACCATTCAGGATTTGCTCAGACATCTATTTTGTCTATCCTCTACTTTCATCATTCCGTGGAAAGAATTTTGCAATATTTTCTGTTGTTCAAAACCGTGTTTACCAACACAGATCTGAAATGTACAAATCTTATTAATTGCTTGATAGTTTACTGAAATTGCTGATTTTATTTTTATTTCCTCTCCAAATAAATCTCCATGCTTTTCTTGATTTTTTAAAAATGATATAGATGAATTACTTTGGGACATTAATATGTAACTCTGCACACCTACCTTAATTGGAACACCAACTATCATTTGTTTAACACTTATATTTGTGAAGACACTTTGATACATCAATTGCATTATTTTCTGAGAGTTTAGTTCTGATCCTCACAGATATCACTCTCCACTTCACTCTCCAATTTTGAATTTTCTGCATTGTCTCTTACAGTTAATATAGTGGCAATTGTGATCCTGTCCTGTGGAAGCTGTGGCCTCTCTACCTGCACTGTTTACTATCTGGTGTCCATGGCAATAGCAGATATAATGGTTATCATTAATGGCGTCATACTGTGGAAAATGAATTCTTATTATTTCTCAGTATCTTTCCTGAGCATCACCCCTGTGTGTAGTGTTATCAATGTCTTATTTTATGCAGCCACAGAATGTTCAGTCTGGTTCACCGTCACTTTCTCCTTTGATCGATTTGTGTCCATTTGTTGTCAGAAGTTGAGAATGAAGTATTGTACTGCAAAAAAATGCAAGTGTAATTCTAACAATAACTTGTATTTTGATCTGTTTAAAGGACATTTCCTTCTACTTCATGTTTGAAGCTGGGGAGGTAATAAACAATGTTCCCTGGTTTTGTACTGAAAAGGAAATCTACTACACTGATCCGGGCTGGATTGCATTTGACGGGTTTGATAAATTATTAACCCCATTACTCCCATATATTTTAATTTTGCTGCTCAATGCTCTGACTGTTAGATACATTTTAGTCATCAGCCGAGTTCGTAAAGGACTGAGAGGTCATTGTAGGGGGGAGAATCACCATGACAGGGAGATGAAGAGCAGAAGAAACTCTATTATTTTACTTTTCACCATATCTGGTAGCTTCATTCTTTTGTGGCTTGTGTATATTGTAGACTTCTGCTTTTACAATATTATCACAATTATCCAAGAATATGACAATGATTCTTTACACATGTTAGCTGAACTTGCAATCATGCTGCTCAATTTAAATTGCTGCACAAATGCATTTATTTATGGGGTGACTCAATCCAAGTTCAGAGAACAATTCAAGAGCATGGTGAAACATCCAGTTACATTATTCATCAAATTAATTCATAAACAAAGCGATTGAAAATACTCTGGTCAGATATAAAGGTGGAGGAGAGGTGTAGGCATTCAGTCATAGTAACTCTCACTCCCATGTCTGTTAAAGATTTGAGTAAGTAATTAATTATTTTTATACCATTTGTTTGGGGTGCTGTTCCTTCTCGTATGGTCCACACCTGGGCACTAACTTTGGAGAGGTATGACTACACGGCACACAACGGCTCGAGGGTAGTGATGGAAGGAAAATAAATTCCCATCTTGACATTGACATCAGAAAAGATCTGCCACCCCTTCTCAAGAGGAAACTAGGTGCTAAGCAACAGCTTTAATCTTTGAAACATTATCCTGAGGATAAATCTGATGAATATGTGATGTATCTTCTCTTAAATTAAATCTTCATTTTCACCCCACAAGCAGCTGTCCCTGGGGTAATATGTGCTGCATCCATGCTCCTGTCAATTCGTAGGGACAAGGTTAAATTTGCATATTAGTTTCCAATGAACAGATAGGAAAGAATGATTCAGATTGTGGGGACTTGTACCAAGAGAGCTGTTTGCACCTTCTCGGGTCGCATCGAAGATACGCATGGCAACATGTACTACTTGTATTTTTTTGTGGGATGCAGTTAAGAAAGTTGGTAGAGCACTGAGAACCTGGGATGGGAAATCAGACAGGAGAAAAATAAAACTGGTCCTGGGTGCAGGTAGGGCTGTGTAGGGGGGAAGTGGGATTGAAAATTAGTTGAATATGTGATTCCTTATGAAACCTCTTCTCAAAATATAAACAAAACGACACGAATTGCTTCAAAGGATTTAATAAATTTCTCAGACATGACTTTCTCTATGTAAATATGCTCAGTCTGCTGTGTCTTTTAATGTATCAGGAAGTGCTGTTACATCATTTACAATGGATTCTGAAGATTTCCCCACAGTCTAAGTGACTTGTGATAACCTTTCCATGCATATCTCTCTTAACCATTTCCCCGCTCTACTTGAACTTGTGACTTCAAGTAATTGTTTCCTACACTCTGGGGGAGAAAGCTTCTTGCTATCCACCCTGTGTATACCTCTCATGATTTTGTAGACCTCAATCACATTATCCCTCAACCTCTGTCTTTCCAATGAAAATAATCTGAATCTACTCAACTGCTCTTCAAAACTAGTGCCATCCATACCAGGCAACCTCTTGGTGAACCACCTCTGCACCCTGTCCAAAGCATCCACATTCTTTTGGTAATGTGATGACCAGAACTGTCCATAGTATTCCAAATATGGCGAAACCAATTGTAACATGACTTGCCTATGCTTGTACTCAGGACTCCATCGGATAAGGGAAAGTATACTGTCTGTTTTAATGACCATTCGATCATCTGTGTTGCCACCTTCAGGGTTCAATCGACCTGAACACTCAGATCTCTGTGTACATTAATTTTCCCCAGGCCCTTTCCAGTTAGCATATAGCTCACTCTTGAATTAGATCTTCCAAAATGCATCACTTGAATTCCATCTGCCATTTCTTTGCTCAACTCTCTAATCTATCTGTATTCTGCTGTATTCTTTGACAGTTCCTTTCACTATCTGCCAGTCCACAAATCTTAGTGTCATCTGCAAACTTGCTGTTCAGACCACTTAAACTTTCCTTCAGATCATTTATGGAAATGAAAACAACAGGGGTCGCAACATACATCCCTGTGCAACATCACTGGTCACAGTTCTCCATTTTGAGAAACTCCCTTCTACGACTCCTCTCTGTCTCCTGCTGTCCAGCCATCTAACTAGTACACCGTGGACCCATGCAATGTCGCTTTGTCCTTCACCTATCATAGGGAACCTGATCTATTGCTTTATTGAAGTCATTGTATCTGACATCCACAGCCCTTTACTCATCAATAAACTTTTCAATTCTTGAAAGAATTCAATTAAGTTGGTAAGATATGTCTTTTTTTTTAATTACTTACAGTGTGGAAACAGGCCCTTCGGCCCAACAAGTCCACACCGACCCGCCGAAGCGTAACCCATCCATACCCCTGCCTAACACTACGGACAATTTAGCGTGGCCAATTCACCTGACCCACACATCTTTGGAATGTGGGAGGAAACCGGAGCACCCGGAGGAAACCCACGCAGACACGGGGAGAACGTGCAAACTCCACACAGTCAGTCGCCTGAGGCGGGAATTGAACCCGGATCTCTGGCGCTGTGAGGCAGCAGTGCTAACCACTGTGCCACCGTGCCGCCCCTTTCTTTGCACAAATCTATGCTGCCGATCACTGATAACCAGATTATCTTCTCCAGCTGCTTCCCAATCATTGACATCAAGCTCACTGATCTATCATTATCAAGAATATCCCTGCTACCCTTCTTAAGCAGTGGGACAATATTTTCAGTTCTCCAGTCATCCAGGACATCACTTGTGCTCAAGGATACTGTAGAGATATCTGTTAAGGCTCCAGATATTTCCTTTCTCGCTTTCCTTCTTCCCTTATTATGCTGACTTGACCTTGAGTAATCAGACATTTATCCCTCACATCAGCATCCATGACGTCCCTCTCCTCAGATAAAGAACAAAGAAAATTAAAGCACAGAAACAAGTTCTTCGGCCCTCTTAGCCTGCCCTGATCAAAATCCTCCATCTAAACCTTTCATCTATTGTTTCAGGGAGTGTATCTCTTTACTTCCTGCCCATTCATATATTTGTCTGGGTACATCCTGAATAATGCTATCGTGCCCATCTCTACCATCTCTGCTGCCAATGTGTTCCAGGCAGCCACCACTCTCTGTGTAGGAAATTTTTAAGGCATATCTCCCCTAAACTTTTCCCCTTTCATTTTGAACTCGTGACCCCTAGTAATTGTGTTCCCCATGCTTTGAAAAAGCTTCTTGCTATCCACCCTGCCGATACCTCTCATGATTTTGTAAACATCAATCAGGTCGCCCTTGAACCTCTGTCCTTCCCCTAAGAATAATCTTAATCTAATCAACCTGTGTGTATCGCTAGCGACCTCCGTACCATACAATATCCTACAGAAACTCCTCTGCACTCTGTCCAAAGCATCCACATCATTTTGGTAATGTGGTGAACAGAATTGTACGCAGTATTCCAAACGTGGCTGAACCAAAGTCATATACAACTGTAACATGACCGACTGACTTTGTACTCAATATCCTTTCGATGAAGCGAAGCATGCCATATGCCTTCTTGACCACTCTATTGACCTGCATTTCTACCTTCAGGGAACAATGGACGTAAACACCCAGATCTTTCTGTACATCAATTTTCTCCGGAATATTTCCCCAGGACTTTTTCATTTACGATATAGTTTGCCCTTGAATTGGATCTTCCAAGATACATCACCTCACATTTGCCAGGATTGATCTCCATCTGGCATTTCTCTGGCCAGCTCGCCAATCTATCTATATTTTGCTGTGTTCTCTGACAGTCCCTTTCATCTATCTGCTACTTTACCAATCTTAGTGTCACCTGGAAACTTGCCAATCAGACCATCTGCACCTTCCTCTTATGTATCTCAAAAACAATAGCGTTTCCAGCATGGATCCCTGTGGAACACCACTGGTCACAGGTCTCTATTTTGAGCAACTCCCTTCTATTACTACTCTCTGTCTCCTGTTGCCCAGCCATCTCTTTATCCATCTAGCTAGTGCAGCTGGGAACCCATGCAACTTCACCTTCTTCATCAGCCAACCATTGGAAGCTTTTCAAACACCTCACTGAAGTCCATGTGTATAACCTCTTTGAATACCAAGATAAAGTACTCATTAAGAGTCACCATACATAACTTCCCTCCTTTGTCCTTGAGTTGACAAACTCTTTCTCTCGTTCCCCACTTGTTCCTTATATATGAATAGAAGGTTTTGGGATTTTCCTTAATCCTGTTTGCTAAAGATATTTCATGACCCTTTTCAGTCCTCTTAATTCTTCATTTCATATTGGTTCTACTATCCCAATATTTTTCCAAAGAATCATCTGTTTGCAGTCGTCTAGACTTTACTTTTTCCTCTGAGCTCGTCTCGCAATTTCATCTGTCATTCATGGTCCCTAATCCTGCCATTTCAATCCCTCATTTTTACAGGGGCATATCTGTCCTGCAACCTTTCTTTAAAAGCAGTATCAAATGTGGATTTACCCTCATACAGCTGCTATAATCCACATTCTCCAGCTTCTGCCAAAATTTGCTATAGCTGGCCATCCCCAATTTAGCAGTCTTCCTTTAGGACCACTCTCGTCTTTTCATGAGTATTCTAAAACTTACGGAAGTGTAATCACTATTCTCAATGTAATCCCCGACTGAAACTTCAACCCCCAGTATGGTCCAGTATTGCCCGGAACAAGTGGACTAATTACATGATGCTCTATGAAACCCTCTGGATGAGCCTGACCAATTCTGCTCCAAATAAACCACTAATATTAAGTGAATCCCAGTCAATGTCGGGAAAATTAAAATCTGCCATCAACACCAACTGGTTGCTCTTACATCTTTTCAGAACCTGTTTACATATTTGTACCTCTATCTCATATTCACTATTGGGAGGCCTGTGGTTTACCCCTAATATGGTTACTGCAGCCTTCCTATTTCTGTGTTCTGCTAATGTTGCCTCACTGCTCCAGCCTTCCAGAACGCACTCCTTCAGCTTAGCTGTGATATTCTCTCTGACCTACAATGCAACACCTCCACGCATTTTACCTCCCTCTCTATTCCACCTGCAATATCTATAACCTGGGATATTTAGTTGTCAATCTTGTCCTTTCCTCAACCAACTCTCAGTAACAGCAATAATATCACATTCTTAGGTAGTAATCCAAGCCCTAAGTTCATCTGCGTTACCTACGACACTTCTTGCCTGAAAACAAATACACCTCAGACCACCTGTCCCTTTGTGTTCACCATCTGATCCCTGCCGGCTATTCGCTTTATTCACGCTGACTTCATGACCTCGTTCCTAACAGACTTTAGTTCGTACCCCTTGACTGTCTACTAACCTCCTCAATTGGTTCTCATCCCCCTGCAACATTAGTTTAAACCCTCCCAAACAGTGTTAGCAAAAGCACATTGGTTCCAGTCTGGCCCAGGTGGAGACCGTCCAATTTGCAATAGTCCCATCTCCACCAGAACTGTCCCAAAATCCCAAACATCTGAACCCCTCCCTCCTGCACCATCTCTCAAGTTATTCATTCATACTGCCTATTCCTTCATTTCTATTCTGACTCGCACGTGGAACTGGCAGTAATCCTGAGATTACCATCTGCTCCTACATTTTAATTTGGCTCCTAACTCCCTAGATTCTGCTTGTAGGACATCATCCCATTTATTTCCATAGCCTATGTGTAACTCAAACTGTCTTGAATATACTACATGAATGTTCCTGATAGTCTCCTCTGCTTATTTTGCTTTTCCAGTGTCTTTCAAGATTGAAGTCACTCATGATTTATGTGCTTCATTTTTATCCTTGCTCCACTTAACCCCTGATATAGTCTCTGTCCTGCAACATATCTACAGTTAGGGGCTTTACAGATTGCTAATCCCTCACAAACCCTCTTATGAAAGGTCGCTCACTTTGCGCGAAGTTATTGAGGTCCTCTGTCTTAAAAGTTCTTGGATGCAGATTCATTGAACATTATTAAGGCTGATTTATTCTTTGGAAACGAAGAGTTAAAAGTTTATTGGGTGTTGCAGAGAAAATAGTGTGTTCAGGTCATCACTGGTTGCCACAGATTAGTGATGGAAATGGTTTGCAGTTTTTATTGATGTTCGCCGCCACCGTGGCTTTGACAGGGAGAGTGTGAAGTTATGGTAGTTTGCATGACTAAGAATTGGGTTAAGGCTTAATAGTTGCTTTGTTTGATGACGTTCTGAGGTCAAATAGATGCATGGGAACAGTTGAAAGCTCAGTACTGATAGGAGAGACAGAGAATGTCAGGAAGGATGGAACATCTAAGTTCTATGCATGGCAAATTTGCAACGAAAGTGGAACATAATTTTATCCATACTTGTACTAGGAGGGTCAAATGCTTTACTCCTGTCTCATTATGCAGGTTCTACTTGTGAATATGTTTAGTCTTTCAAGCGGCAATTCCATTATTCAGACACACTAACATTTTTCTGACCACATTATTGACATACAATCATAATGTTAAGGAGTTGCAAAACATATGGCAAAATACAATCTCGTCTAATCCTGAAACCAAGACTTTACGATAACTCAAATACTGGAGAGAATTCCCTACTTTATCATGTTGTATCGTTTTGACTTAACTGTTTCTTTCACTTCTTGGACGTGAGAGATAACATGTCTTTTCCTTGACTATTTAGAAAATTCTGCTGAAACCATCTTCAGTTGAAATGACCCTTACAATGTTCCAATGAGACACTTGTGGCCTGGAGTTTTCAAGTAAAATCTTTACACTGCGCTGATTTATTTCTACACCGAAGCAGAAGTTGCTGGTGAAAGCCATTAATCAAGCTGCATCTAAGGGATGAAAGCAGAGATAGCACTTTGAGGCGAATGATTCTTCATCAGAACACATCTGGCAAATTGACGCTGTTCACATTTGCCATCGAATTCAGTTTTTCTTTCAGATCTCCAGCGTACAAATTTCTTTGTTTTATTTAAGTTATTCTCTAGCTGTCCTGAAGAAACTCATTTCTTCTGTAGAAATTGCTCATATAACAAAACCCAAACAAGTTTTCTTCAAATTGAAATGAAAAGCCCTCCAGTCATTGGGATTTCCCGAAGCAAACAAAAGAAAATCAATTTTTTCAATGTTATAATACAGTTGAGTGGTTATTCTGTTCGTTTGTAAAACATTTATAATGAAAACAAAACTCATTATTACTCAAGGAACTCTCTGTCATCCTTCCTTGTGTGAATATCATGGCTTGAGAGAAACTGACATTAATTACAAAGCCCCCAGACACTCTGATCAAAACTCTTTTCCCACCCTTTCTGGGTCGAAAATTTGGAATCAATGAGATAAATATGTATGAAGCTTTATTTGACATTACACGCTGCATGGATTGAAGTAATCTGTATTCATCATAAACTGCAATATAAAATGTATGGCATCCCAATCTGTGAGGCATATGTCCTTTTCACAAGCATTCTTGATCACGACGTTGGGCATTAAAGATTGAAGTTGGTCCACATTCCTGAGGATGCTCCTCCATCCGATCCTGCTTTCAGGGAATCTGGATGTTGTGGAGTGTGGCTCAAGTTATCATTAATCATGCTGCATTTACTGCCTGTAATGGCAGTTGTACTATATGACTTCATTGGAATACGTTTCCTTGGCAGAGCACGCCATGCTTCACTGTATGGAGGAGTATACTAAGTTAAGAATGACTAGATTGCTTCTAAGATGCATACGATGATACATGGTTTATCCTTTGCAGCCATTGCTAATGATTCTATAATGCTACACCTGATGGAGTGTGAGTACAGATACAAAGCAGGTCTTTCCTCAGTCAAGTATTGTGGAGCAGATCATAGGCATGTTGAAGATAAATCTATAATGTTTGCATAGTGTGACAGCCTATTACTATACACTGCAGATTGCGCTTTGCTCTGCATAGATGATGCAGAGAAAACAGTGATGTGATGCAGTCTGTAGAGATGGGAAGTGGCAGTAATACTCTGCAGAGAAAGATGAGATCATTGAACAAAAGTGGAACGAGCCAGGCCTTGTTCAGTTGACATCCAGTTCCACCAGAAATGATGAAGCTGCAATAATCCATCATTGAGTATAAAGGTGGCTGCTCTAAGGCAAAGTTCCTTGTTTGTCCTCAGAAGCAAATGAACCTTTTCTTGAAAAATAAAACAAAGATTACTAGAAGAACTCAGCAGATCTTGCAGCATTGGTGTAAAAACAGAGTTAATGCTTCGAGTCCATTTTCTGGAGATTTTCTTCATGTATTTTGCTCTTCAGTTTTGTTGTTGTCAAATAAAAGTGACTTCTTAATAAAATGTTTGAAGATGAATTTGTCTGTGATATAACTGATTGGAGTCATACCTGATTAAAAGGAAAATGGCTGTATTAGGTGGTTGTCAGTAATCTCAGCTCCAGGACATCACTGCTGCAATTCCTCAGCCTAATTTCCTGTGAAAATCACCTTCAGCTACATCACCAATGACATCCCGTCCATCATAAGGTCAGATGTGGGAATACTTGCCGGTGATTGCACTACTTCCTCAGATACTGAAACCCTCCAGGTTTCAATAAATAAACTTTGATAATACCCAGGTTTGGGCTGATAAAAATCATTCAAACCACGGGAGTGCTAGGCACTGCTGATCACCCATAGAAACAATTTAACCACTGCTTTTTGACATTCAATGACCCTTATTAACGTTCAGGGAGTTAACATTGACTAGAAAGAAGGATTGGTCACACACATATGGTCGCTAAAAGATTGAGTCAGAGGCTAGTAATTCTGCAACAAGTAACTCACTTCCTGACATCCCAAAGCCTGTCCATCAGCTGTAAGGCACAAGTTAGCAGTGTGATGGAATACACCCCATTTGCCTGGATGGGTGCAGCTCTAACAATACTCAAGAAGTTTGACACCACCTAGAACAAAGCAGCCTGCTGATTGCACCCACACACAAAAAATGTCAGCCATTCCAGTTATAGGAGATTGCAGTAAGTCACCAGAGGTACTTAGCTTGCACATTTCTAGAACCCATAACCAATTCAATCGAGAAAGACAAGGATAGTAAATCCAATGGAACAACAACGCATTTGAGTCACTCCAAGCTTTTCATCATCCTGATGTGCAAATGTATCACCATTTCTTCATTGCCATTTAGTAAACATTCTGTATTTACTTCCCTAATGGCATTGTGGGTCAACCTACAGCACAATGCCTGCAGTGCTTTTACAATCACCACCTTCTCGAGGGCAACGAGGGATGGACAATAATTGCTGTCCCAGCCAGCAATGAATTGAAAATTATAAAAAATGTCATTCACTTCAGTGAGGTTGTGTGGTATACAAAATAAAACATCAAATGATGCCCTTCAGGTTAAGCTCAGAATTTTTTTTTCCCGCTATGGACCACAAATAATGAAAGTGTGTTAGACGGACAAACATATAGGCAGCATCTGAGTGCAGAACCAGTAGAGTGGTAATAGTGAGGTATAAACTGGCCAAATGCTGAGTAGAAGCAACTTGAAAGGCGCAGAATACACAAAGTTCTTGGACTGCTTTCAGGACGACATTTTGAGCCAGCACATAAAATGCAATAAAAGAGTCTACAATTCTAGATTTAGCCACAGGAAATGAAACTGGGAATGGGGATCATGTAAGAGTGGGACAGCATTTTGGAAATAATGACCATTATTCAATTAGATTTAACATTATTACAGAAAAGAACAAAATATAACAAAAGGAAAAAATTAAACCTTGACAATACAAACTTTTTGAAGTTTAGATATAATCTGGCAAAAGTAGACAAAGTGCAGTTACTGAAGGGAAAGGCTAACGCAAATCTACAGGGGGTATTCGAGTGTAAGGGTCATGCAGGCTTAACCCCGCCCCCTCCCAAAATAAAATGTGCAGTAACACCAAGTCTGGAGTTGGCTGGTTATCCAGAAGCAGAGTGCAGAAAATTAGAGTTGACGACAAATTCCAAAAATATGATGCATTTAGAAGCTTTTAGAAGTATGGAACGTAGCAGGGAACGAAGTGAACAAGAAAATTATGAAAACAAACAAAGGAAACAAGGAAGAAAAAATTGGGAGGTAAAATTAAAATGACACAATGTTTTATTTGTGGCTGAACAATAATAGTAATGAGTATGTTAGGAATGCATGTACTAAGTTATGCCTGTTTGCTGAAGATGTAGACAGAATTCTAAATGAGTATTCTGCCTCCTCATAAAGTAGAGGAGTAATTCAGACATTCAAAATGAAAAGCATGAGTATGCAGTATTAAACAAAATAGGCATTATGACACGGGATATACTGGACGGTCTTCAATTCTTGAAGCTGGTTAAATCACTCGGGCCAGATACACTTTAAGATAGTGTGTTAAAAGATACTTGACAGCAATGGTCTGAGGAATTTTCAAACTCTCATTCAGTACTGTCAAGATAATGGAGAATTGGAATTTGCTACCATTAACAAACAGGGAAAAGCAATGAATAGGCCAAATAGGCCATGATTGTTTTGGACCAGGCCAGAAAACTTCAAAATATTTCAAGAAAGCAGCCCAGACCCTAACTTTGCTCATTGTTTTAAGAAGGTGTAATGCAGATATTCCAGGTGGGATGCAGCTTGTCAAACACTGAGTTCTAAACAAAACAGAATTTATTGACAAGATTACCAAAGAGGACAGAATACCGAATCACTTAATCTATTGAAAACCCAACAGATTATCCCAAATTAATACTTGCAACCATCTCCATGAACACCCCTTGGCACAAAAGGTAAAACCAAACACAAAGTCTTACAGGAGACAGAGAGATCGAGAGAGAGAGAGAGAGAGACAGAGAGAGATGGCAGCATGGAACATCCTCTTCCATGTCGCTGTTTCTTGGACTAGCAGTATCAAACTGCCTGACTGCTTTCAATGAATAGCCAGAGTGCCAAACCCATCAAGCCAGGGAAAAGCTAACCCACTCTCCTCTCATTGTGCAAGTGTCTTTTTTAAAAAGACTTGAAATCGTTTTCTGTGAGGCAGTATGTTAGCGATAATCAAATTGGCCCTCTCACTCTTCACACTTCGCTGTTTTGGAGTGTCTTTTTACAACCTCTCTGGAAAACAAAAGCCAAAGTCTGTAACTTGAAATGTTGAGTTGCCCTCCCTGCTCATCGTTCAAGGCCTGCATTAATTACCAAGCTGCTTATGTTTGACACGTGAAAATAAGTGTGGATGGAGGCGTCCTGAATGGCCTAATTATATTTTGGAACATTGTGCAAAGCTGAATCAGATATCAGTATGGGGAGTCCTTAAATGGACGGTGATTTCTTATGATAGGATCAGGTTGAGGAACTGCAGCAGCTTGAGGATACACATGACAAATTTGACCTATTAGACAAAATAACCACAGTTGAAAACGAAAATTGCGTTCAGAATTGAAGTGCAACAGTCCTTGGATGACTCTCTAAAATTTTACTGAAAAAAAAAGCAGAATTTTGTGATCCATGGAACAGTGTGAAATGCAAAAAATGACTTGGTTTTGTTTGAATAATCAAAACCAATACTGAAAGACTAAAAATGCCAATTTCCACTTGCGAATTGAGGTGATCAAAATTAATTACTGCTTATGTCTTAACAATTCAATGTCAGTCCGAGGTGTTTATAATTACAACAGGGAGTTTACTCAGGTGTTATAACATATTTACCAACTGTTTCGCAATGCGCACCAAAGATTAATGACGTTCGAATCCATCAAGGAGATATCACTGGTTATAAATTAAAGGCACTGTGTATGCATTACCTCAGAACTTCATTCGGAGAGATTCCTGTGGAATCACTTCACAAGTGAGGATTGGAAAAATATGACAACATTTCACAGCATAATGAAAATATACTACACAATTCTTGCTGTCATTTGTGTCCCCGGTAAGTGATTACAACCATTGACATTGGTTAAATCTGGCGGGATTTTGGTTTACTATGATTGTTATGTTGCATGATGTTGTAGTATACATTATGGAGACACTTGCTCAGTGATATCACATTGTCATTGAAGCATTCTGAATTGCATCTGCATTTTCTATCCATTGTTGAGACAAACAACAAACTTGTTTGTAACTCATGAAAATCTCGATTGTAACATTATTAAATAGAACGTAGCAAATTACAGTGCAGTACAGGTCCTTCGACCCTCGATGTTGCGCCGACCTGTCATACCAATCTGAAGCCCATCTAAACTACAGTATTACACGTCCGTCCATATGCTTGTCCAATGATGACTTAAATGTTCTTAAAGTTGGCGAATCTACTACCGTTGCAGGCAAAGCGTTCCATACCTTTACTACTCTCAGATAAAAGAAAATACCTCTGACATCTGTCCTATATCTATCACCCCTCAATTTAAAGCCCCCTCGTGCTGGCCGTCACCGTACTTGGAGAAAAGCTCTCCCTGTTCACCCTATCTAACCCTCTGATTATCTTATATGTCTCTATTAAGTCATCTCTCCATCTTTTTCTGTCCAACGAAAACAGCCTCAAGTCCCTCAGCCTTTCCTCTTAAGACCTTCACTCCATACCAGGCAATATCCTCGTACAACTCCTCTGCACCCCTTCCAAAGCTTCCACATCCTCCTTATAATGCGGTGACCATAACTGCAGACAATACTCCAAGTGTGGCCGTAATAGAGTACAGCTGTAGCATAACCTCATGGTTCCGGAACTCGACACCTCGATTAGTAAAAGCTAAAACACAGCAATTACCTCCAATGAAAGTTTGTACACAACAGACCAAGACTTGTAACACTGTGCAGAAAAAGGTATTGTGAGAAGAACTTAGTGCAGAATTCTGAGTCTGTGGCCAGAATTGTACATTCAACGTTAGTGACCGTGTGTCTGTCATTTTTGAATAATGCTGAGTATGTGTCACTAATTGCAGTGAAGCAAGTTACTTCAATTTTTGTATAATTCATTCAGTGACAGATTCCTGAAATCCATGGAGTGGTCTCATGACTTTATAAAGATAGTCAAGGGAAAAACATGGCCATTGAAATACATGGCCAAGAGAAATTATCGCGTCGTGTGAAGTTGAACAATATTGATTTACTTTCACTTGATCTGTACGAAAAGGAACAGGTGGCATCTATTTATTAACAGCGAAATAGTAGCATAGCATGACGAATTTCATTCAATTCATCTGTGTAGTGACTTGTTCTTAGCCTGAAAGTAGTTACTGCAAACACTTTCATTGTTTTGGTTGTAAATGATCAGTTTCTTCTCACAGTCCTAGAATTATTGTATCGTGATTGCTGTTCTAATTCATGATCTATCCATGATATAACTGACCATTCCATTGTTAGATTGTTAGATTGTCCACTTCTCTAACTGATATTTGATGGACCAGTAATTACCTTTTGGTTCAGAGGCTGAACACATAGCAGGCTTTCTGATTATCTTTCATTATGACTAGATGCATGCAATTGAATTATATTGATGTAAGTCAGCCATTGCTACACACAACAATCAGTCTGAGCATTATAAACATGAATGTTGTTAAATCATTAGGAATGAAATGAATAGTGCATTGATTCAATAAATAAAAATCAGATCCATGAAATGATAAAATGATACTGAAAATGTTGCATTATTATTAAAGTTACTAAGAACGACATTTAACAGTCAGCATTAGGACACGTAACTTAATTGCTGTAGGTGCTAATATTCCAAATGAGATTTCTCTCACCCCTCTTTACTTTGCCAAATGTTGAGCATATTTTGTTGTAAATTAATTCACGTCCTTTCCAATTTTTCCCTGATTGAATTCTGTGCTGCTCACCACAACTACATCAAGTTAAAGTGTCTTTCACATGTTAACCATTGTCTACATAACAAATTCAGTCCTTCATGAAAACCATATTTATTAAACATCGTTGTGATGATAATTGCTTCCAGTAGAGGTTCCAAAACTGGAAATATCTTATGTGCGACCAACCAAGCAAACACTTCAGAATTTTTTCAGGCTTTTTTTATATCTGCCTCAATCTATGCCTTTTCCCGGAAAAAATTGCAACATTCTGTTGTTCAACATTTCATTTATGAACATGGAGATCACAATTGGGCAAATTTCATGAATTATATTCCAAACAGTTTTATTGACTTTGAAATGTTGGCGTTGGACTGGGGTGGACAATGTTAAAAAAAATCACATGATACCAGGTTATACTCTAACAGGTTTATTTGGAAACACTCGCTTTCAGAGCACCACTCCTTCATCACCACCTGATGTAGGAGTGATGTTTTGAAAGCTAGTGCTTCCAAGTAAACCTCTTGGACATAATCTGGTGTTGTTTGATTTGTAAGACTTTTCTGTAATTGCTGATTTTTAGTTTATTTCATCTACTATACACATACATCTCGATGTATTGTTTTATGCTGTTACTGAATTGCTTTGAGACTTTAAATTATATGTAAATATGCACATCTTTAGTCCTCCTAACTTGTCGACCAATTGCCATGTTTCAGATTTTAATTTGTGAAGGTTTTTTGATACATTTATTGCATTGTTTTATGAGAGCTTTCTTCTGATCCTCAAGATACCTTTTTCCCCTCACTTCAAATTTTGTAATTCACGCGTTGTATTTTACAGTTAATTTAACGGCAATTTTAATCATCTCAAGTGGAAGATGTGGCCTGTCTACCTGCACCATTCGCTATCTGGTGTCCATGGCAATGGCAGATCTAATGGTTATCGTCAATGGGATCATATTGTTGAGGATTAATTCTTATTATTTCATAGTTCCTTTCCTGAACATCACTCCTGTCTGTCGTGTAATCATTGTCCTGTTTTATGCAGCCACAAAATGTTCAGTCTGGTTCACTGTCACATTCTCCTTTGATCGATTTGTGTCCATTTGTTGTCAGAAGCTGAGAACAAAATATTGTACTGAGAAAAACGCAAGTGTGATTTTAACAACAACTTGCATTTTGATCTGTTTAAAGGACATTCCATTTTACTTTACTTTTGAAGCTGGGGAGGTAATTAACAATGTTCCCTGGTTTTGTAATATGAAAGAAAGCTACTACACTGATCCTGGCTGGATGGCATTTGACTGGTTTGATAAATTATTAACACCATTGCTTCCGTATGTTTTAATTTTGTAACTCAATGCTCTGACTGTTAGATATATTTTAGTCATCAGCCAGGTCCGTAAGGGACTGAGGGTTCATTGTGAAGGGAATAATCACCATGACCCAGAGATGGTGAGCAGAAGGAAGTCTATGATTTTACTCTTTACCATATCTGGCAGCTTCATTCTTTTGTGGCTTGTGTATGTTGTAGAGTTCTGCTTTTACAACATCATTGGAATTATCCCAGAATATTACAATGATTCTTTATATATGTTAGCTGAATTTGCAAATATGCTGGCCAGTTTAAATTGCTGCACAAACGCATTTATTTATGGGGTGACTCAATCCAAGTTCAGAGAACAATTCAAGAGCATGATGAAACATCCAGTTACGTTATTTATCATATTCCTTAACAAACAAAACAATTGAAAATACTCAGAGGTGTGGTATATCAGTGAAGGAATGCTCGGAAAACAGTAATAGTATGTCACACTCCCATGTCTGTTGAAAGTAGGAATAAGCATTTGCAAAATATTTCTAATATTTTTTCCGATGCTGATTAATTCTAAAGTAACCATGTTCCACACTATTTTCCGAAAGGACTACCACGCAGCTCACAGCGCCTCACGATTAATCATGGAAGGAAAAGAAATTCCGATCTTGCCCATTGACATCAAAAGAAACCTGTCACTACCACTGTCAAATATTGAAAAGGAAACTAGGGGTAAAGCAAGCGTTTTACGCCTTGCAGTTGTATCTTGAGGATAACTCTGAACAAACCGTTTTTTCCCCTTAAAATGTTTCTCACAAGTGGCAGTACCTGGGTGTGTATGATCCTGATCCATGCAGCTGGCAACTCTTACAGACAAAGTTACATTCACACATTTCTTATTATTTTCTGCATGTATAATGGGAAAGAACGATTCAGATTATGAGGGACTTGTACAAAGAAAGCTGATTACTTCCTATCAGAGTATGGTCTAAGATACTCACTGCTGTATTTACTGCTTCTTTTTGGAAGGGTTTGAAATTGCTGTTTGAACATTGGGAACGTGCATTTGAATTCGGCAGGATGAAAATAAATCTGGTCATGGGCGTGTGTAAAAATATCAAATATCTTCTGGAAGCGCAAAGATATTAAATTAACTGCTTCAAAAACGTAGAATACATTTGTTAGGCATGATTTTCTGTATATGAAAACATCGCAAATGTGCTGAATCTCTGCTTTTCTCAGTGCTCTGATGTTACTTAAAATTGCACTCAAAAATTTTCCCTACCATAAATGTTAAGCTTATTAACCTGTAGTTAACTTATTTTTGTGTTCTTCCCATATGAATAAAGGCAATATGTTTTCCAACCTTCTAGTACTTTCCCAAAATTTGGAGTATTGGAAGATTGCTGCTATCACATCCAATATCTCTGTACTTTAATTCTTTACTATTTTGGGATACATCCTGTCAGGTCCGTGTGACAGATTAGCTTTTAGCCACATTAGTTTCCCTAGTATTTATTCTCCTGCACCAATTATTGCATGTGTTTAATCCCCACCTTTTCCCGCTTGATTCTTTACCACTTCGGGATGTGATCTGTAATTTCGACAATTAGAATTGATTTAACTCACCAGCCACTTTCTGGTTTCTCATGTAATTTTCCTCTGCCCAAATCTCTAACAAACCAATGTTCATATTGGCCTCTTTCTTGATTGTTTTAGGTTGAAAGAGGCTTTTTTTGTCCATGTTAATATTCCTTTAAGATTTATTCTGGAAGTTTCTCGTGTCTCTGTTTATTTTTCTGTAATAATCTTTTGTTAATTCTTCATGTTCATTACAGGTTTACTTGGAGAGTTGGTATTACCTATGTTTATTATGCTTTGATCATCATTTGTTAGTTATTAAACAGTCCCAATCCTCTGACATGTAAGTGGATTAGAGAAACTTGCATTTCACGATTGACGGAGCTTAGTTATAAAGACATGAATTATATTCATTGAACAAGCTAATTTGATATTATTGGGTTTAATTATAACTAATGCAGATCTTGATACTATCACATGAAGTGACTGTTCTTAACTTTCTTTGAAATGGATTTATGAACAACTAGAAGACATTAATCTCATATTATTGAATCACAGTTATTGGTGAAGTTTTAGCTTATATGTAACATAGATTCAGGCTTCCAATTTTCCATAAGACAGAATGAGTCGATTCCGAGCTTTTCGTCCTCATCAAGAAATCGTAATCATAGCTGTATCCTTGTACCAGCTTGTTTTCTTCTTTTAAGTAAGTTCAACAGTTGTGTTAAGTTTAACTTAGTTACAAAATGCTTTGTTTTGCAATTGTCTAATCTTGAGAATTAGCATACCTTGTATAACAGTTTCTTGAAGTTAGTTTTTTTGATCTTCCGCAAAACATTTGCCTTTAAATTATAAAGTGCAACCTGAAAGTGTTTTCCGATATTCAAACACAGCAGAACCAAAAGCAAAAGAAATACTCTACTGATATATCTGCTGATTTCATGGGAGTTTGGACAACTGGAGTGAAGATTGGGACATAAGCTCCAGGATATCAATTTTTGAGTCCAAACTGCAAATGTCTTCCTTTTACTTTAACAATGATGTTAACAACATTTCAAATTATCTCTTATCTTTGGAAACTAAGAATAGCAAAACTTAATGAAGAAAATGGGATAATTGATAACTGACAACTTTATGAACACATCGGGAGATGACATCAGTCAAAGCCTATCGCCATCTCGAGCCAATTATTAACTCTGAGAAGCTGAAAATCCTTACCTTCTGATATATTCACTGTCCTACCACCTAGCTACTGTGAGGGGACTCATAGATTTTTTAATCCCTCACAAGACCGATTATGACAAGTGCAACAGTAAAATAAATTCTTATGAGACAAGTGTGAGTGTGTTCATTCACCAATCCCAAAAGAGTAGTGTGCAGATGTCAAAATTAATTCGGAAATCCATTACATTGTTACTGTTTATCGTAAGAGGAATTGAATATAAAATTGGGAGTTTTGTGTAGGTTTCTGCTCATGTTATAAAGGACAACGTTGACACATCATGTGGTGCATGGTATAAAGTGTTGTTCATATTATTTAAGAATTACTTAGTTCACTTGATGCAGTTGATATATAGTTTATCAGCAAAGGGTCACAGAGATGTCCAGCGTGAAAACAGTTCCTTTCGTCCAACTTGTCCATACTGACCAGATATTCTAAATTCATCTCATACCTTTATCGTGCATTTGACCTATATCCTTCTAAACCGTTCCTATTCATAAACCCATCAAAATGCTTTTTAAATGTTACAGTGGTTAGCACTGCTGCCTCACAGCGCCTGTAGACCTGGGTTCAATTCCCGACTCAGGCGACTGACTGTGTGGAGTTTGCACGTTCTCCCCGTGTCTGCGTGGGTTTCCTCCGGGTGCTCCGGTTTCCTCCCACAGTCCAAAGATGTGCGGGTCAGGTGAATTGGCCAAGCTAAATTGCCCGTAGTGTTAGGTAAGGGGTAAAATGTAGGGGTATGGGTGGGTTGCGCTTCGGCGGGTCGGTGTGGACTTGTTGGGCCGAAGGGCCTGTTTCCACACTGTAAGTCTAATCTAATCAAAGTGTACCAGCCTCCACAACTTCCTCTCGTTGCTCAATTTCACAGAATCACCAACCTCTGCATTTATTATAAAATTGCACCGAAGGTCCCTTTTAAATCTTTGCCCTCTCATTTTAAACCTACACCGTCCACGTCTGTGCTACCCCACCCCAGGGAAGTGTCCTTGTCTATTTACCATATCCATGATTTTATAATCCTCTAGCAGTTCACCTGTTAGCCTCCGATGCTACAGGGAAAACAGCCCCAGCCTATTCAGCATGGTACATGGACGGGGCAGGTTGTCTTACAAGGAAAGCTTGGACAAGCCAAGGTTTTGTCCTTTGCAATTTAGAAGAGTAAGAGATGACTTTATTGAAAGAGATACGTCCCTTGCTAGCTTGACTAAGTAAATGTATTTTGGTATGGAAAAAAAATTGCCAACATGTTAAAACAAAATGGTCGTTCATTTATCACAGAGTTTTGAGATTCTCTGTCTCAAAAGGTTTTGGATGCTGATTAATTGGATGTTATTGAGGCAGAGTTGGATATATTATCTGTAAACAAGGAGGTTATTGGGGATTGGAGAAATATGTGGGATGCGATCATCACTATTGTGTCGCAGTTAAGGAAGGGAGGATGTGTTGTAATTAATGGTTCCATCATCCTGACGTTGGCAGGGTGAGAGTGCAGCAACTTTGTTTGTCATGTCTAAGGTTTGGATCTCGTGCTCAGATGTTGTTTGACAAAGTTGTGAGATCAACTGTTGCAACAGGTGGAAGCTCAAGGAGTGCCAGTAAGAAGGGAACACGTAGTTTCCCAGATGCCTTTCATTACCAGTAATACTCGTGACACATGGGTCAAGTTAACCATCACCCTTGGCATTTGATGGCAATATCATTGCCGATTCCTCATCATGAAAATTCAGGGAGTTACCATTGGCTAGGAACTGGACGTGACATATAAATTCAGTGGTTAAGAGAACAGTGTAAATGCATGGAATTCTGCAACGAGTAACTTATCACCTAACTCCCCAGATTCTGCCTAACATCGACAAGGCAGAGATGAAAAGTGTGATGGAATACTCCCCATTTGCCTGAATGTGTGCAACTCCAGCTACATTCAAGAAGCTTGACACCATCAATGAGAAATCAGCTCACTGACTGGACTACATCTACAAAAGTTAAGATACTCCATTAGCAGCAATGAGCAGAAATACACCAACTGCTCTTAGATTGTATCATCCCATTAAATACCACTTCAATTCAGAAGGGCAGCAAATACATGGGCACAGCAACATCTAACAGTCACTTCAAGCCGCTCTTCATTATGATTTGGTAATGTTGCATTATTCTTTTATTGTTGTTGGGTCAGATTCCTGAAATTTCCTCCCAAATGGCATTGTGGTCTACCTGCAGCTCATGGACAGCACTGGTTCAAAAATGCATCTCAATATCAACTTATCGATGGACAAGTATAAATGGGCAATATCTGTTTGCCCTGCTAGTGATGCTTTTATCTGTCAAGTAAATTAACAAAAATAAGAAAAATTTATATTTCTCCATGTTGAACAATATTGAGAGGACGCACTGAAGATGGTAAGGGCACAAAATATACTCTGGGTGGGGCACATCAATGTTCATTCCTGAGGTGGCTCAACAGCAGTATTACTGATCGAGCTGGTGGGGCCCTAAAGGACATAGCTACTAAACTGTGTGTGCGACAGATGGTGAGGTAACCAGCAAGACAGAAAAGCATACATGACTTCATCCTAATCAATCTATCGGTTGCAGATACACCTCTCCCTGATGATTTGGCAAGAGAGAGACCAATGCACAGTATTTGTGGAGACAAAGTCCCGTCTTCACAATGACAATAATTTCCATTGTGTTATCACTGATCTAAATAGAACATACTATTCCTAATAATGGGCCTGCACCTGAAATGTTGATCCTCCCGCTCTGTCTATGCTTTTCTAGTATCAAACTCTTCAACTTATACTTCAAACAGATCTAGCAAATCAAGGCTGGACATCCTTGAGGAGCTCGGAGAAAGTCAGGACTGCAGATGCTGGGGATCAGAGTCGAGAGTGTGGGGCTGGAAAAACACAGAAGGTTAGGCAGCATCTAAAGAACAGAAGAATCGACATTTTCGGCATAAAGCCTCATTCCTATTGAAGGGCATATGCCGGAAATGTCAATTCTCTTCCTCCTTGGATTCTCCCTGACCTGCTGTGCTTTTCTAGCACCACACTCTCGATCCTTAAGAGCTGTAGGCCACCAGCAGTAGCAGGATTGTACTCCAGCACATTCTGCAACTTCACAGTCTGACATATCCTCCATTTAACCCCAACCACGCTAGGTAATCAATTCTGTTTCAATGGAGAGAAACAGGAGCAGCACCAGGCAGGTCTGAAATTCAAGTATCAAACTAATGAAGCTACCAAACATGGCTATTTGCACAACACATAGCATAAGAAACAAGTGATTGAACAAAGTGATCCCACAACCAATGTATCTACTCTAAGCACGGCATGCCTGCCAAATCCAGTCGTGAATGGTCGTGAACGGTTAAACAACTGACTGAAGGAGGAGGCTCCACAAATATCCCCATTCTTAATGATGGAAGAGCCCAGCACCTCTGTGAAAAGGTAAGGCTGAAGCAACCATCAGCTAGAAGTGCTGTGTTAATAATTTATGTCAGCCTCCTCCAGTGGACCCCAACATTACTGATAATATTCTTCAACTGATTCGATTTAATTCATGTGATATCAAGAAACAGTTGGAAAGACTGGACATTGCAAATCCAACAGACCCTGACAACACTCTGGAAATACTGAAGACATGTACTCCAGATCTTACTGCTCCCTCAGCATGTTGTCCAGCACTGTTGTAACACCGGCATCTACCTGAGAATGTAGACAATTGCTCATGTATGTCCTATAATAAAAAGGTACAAACCCAACCCAGTCAATTGCCACCCCATCAGTCTACTATCGATTATCAGTAAAGTGGTGGAAGGTGTCATCAACAGTACTATTGAGCATCATCTCTCAGCAATAACCTGCGGAGTGATGGCCAGTTTTGGTGCAGACATGATAATCGCACTGAACTCCAGAGATGAGGTGAGAGTGACTGGTGTTGATATCAACGCTACATTCGACCAAGTGTGGCATCAAGGAGTCCAGTGAAAACTGGAAACAGTTGGCAACAAAGAGCAGACTCTCCGGTCGTTACTTGACACATTGATTGCTGGTCATGGTTGTTAGGCGTCAATCATCTCAGTTCCACAGCATCTCTGCATGAGTTCCTGGTAGTAGTGTCCGAGGGCAAACCATCTTCAGCTGCTTCATCAAAGACCTTTCCTCCATCATAAAGTCAGAAGTGGGTATGTTCACTGATGATTGCACAATATTCACAACTCCTCAGATCCTGAAGTAGTCTCTGTTCAAATGGAATGATCTCTGAACAATATCCAGGCTTGGGCTAACAAGTAGCAAGTAACATTATGCCACATAAATGCCAAGCTATGACCATGACCAAATCGAGGCATCTCGTCATCATTTCCTAACTTTCAATGGTGTTACGATCTCTAAAACCCTCACTATCAACATCTTTGGAGTTGTCGTTGATCAGAAACTCAACTGGATGCACCACATAAACACGGTGGCTAAAAGAGCAGGTCAGAGACTTGGCATGCTGCAGTGAGTAACCCACCTCCCGACTCTTCAAAACCTGAACACCATCTGCAAGGCATACCTCCATAATGTAATGGAATACAGAATACCCCCCAGATGCCTAGGTTAGTGCATCCCCAACAACACTCAAGCAGCTTGACACCATCCAGGACATAACAACCTGCTTAATTGACACTGCATTCACAAGCATTCACTCCCTCGACCACTGATGCTGAGTAGCTGCAATGTGTAATATGTATAAGATACGATGTAAAATTTCACCAAAGATCTATGCACAGCACATTTCAACCAAGACCACTTCCATCCAGAAAGAGAAGAGCCAGTCGATTATATGGAAACCACCACCATCAACTTCTCCTCCAAGCGGCTCACCATCCTGACTTGGAAATATATCGCAGTCACTGAGCCAAACTCCTGAAATTCCCTCCTTCATGGCATTGGGGTCAGCCCACAGCTGGTGGACTGCAGCAGTTCAAGAAAGCAGCTTACTATGACTTTCTCAGAATCAACTGGAGATGGGCAATACATGCTGGCCAGCCAGCGACACCCACATCCCAAAAAATGAATTTTAAAAAAAAATCACAGCAGTGAGGAGAGATAATATACTCAATGAAACATAACAATTCCTCTATTGCTGTTGGGTAAAATTACAGAATTTATGTCCAAAATCATTCTGCGTTCTAAATACAGCAAATGGACTGGATGAATTTTTGAAGGCAGTATAACACCCCTTTTAAAAGGACAACTGGAGAAAAGTAACAAATGCTGGCCAGAGAATCTCAAATTGTAACAAAAAAAAACCTGCGACTGCTTCTCAAAAGCTTACTTTTTAAATAAATCTGACCAGTTTACTTTAACTATCACCATCATTCATACCTTGCCATTGACAGTACTTAAATTAAAGACATTTGTAATGAATCCACGTTTCTCAATTTCAGCAACAAATTCACTCATGTGAATTGTCTGTAAGCCCATAAGATTTCTGAGTAAAAAGTGAGGTCTGCAGATACTGGAGATCAGAGCTGAAAATGTGTTGCTGGTTAAAGCACAGCAGGTTAGGCAGCACCCAAGGAACAGGAAGTTCGACGTTCCGGGCCAGAGCCATTCATCAGGAAGATTTATGAACAGATTTATGTAATTGAGCTCATTGAATCTGTTCCAGTATTCGTGAAGGCCGTCATGTTTCTCAATTTCATTCTTCTACCTTCTCCGCATAAACCTTGATTCCTTTACCAATCCAGAACCTATTTATTTCTGTCATCAATAAACTCAATGACTTGTCCTTCAGATTCCTCTGCACTGATGCCTTCCACAGATTCACTATTCTCTGTCTGAAGAAATTCATTCTCATCTCAGTTATAAAGGTCATTCAGTTACTCTGAGACTGTGTCGAGGAACACCATCCTCCTCTATGAGTGGAAGCATCTTCTCCATGTCTTCTTTTTCCAGGCCTCATATGAATCTGTACGATTCAATTAGATCTCCCTCATCCTTATAAACTCTGAGCAAAGACATGGAAGCATCAAACGCTTCTCATATGTTAAGGCCCTCATCACTGAGATCATTGCTGTTAATCATTTCTACCACACAAACCTACCTCCAGCTCATCTTTCCATTGATACAGGGCCCAGATGTGACCTGACAGGTGCCTTATAGAAAAACAGTAGTATAGCTCGCTTCTTTCTTTTCTAGCCCTCTTGAAATGAGTTCCAGCACTGCATTTACCTTCCAACAGCCAAGTGAAGCTGCATGTTAACCTGAAAAGAATCCTGAAGTAAAATTCCTAAGTTCCTTTGTGCTTGAATTTCTTACTTTTAGAAAATTATTTATTCCTTCACTTTTCTTGACAAAGTGCATAACCTCACACTTTCCCACATTTCCCTCCATCTGTCACTTCTTTGCCCACTTGGCGATCATATCTGAGTTCTTTTGCGGCCTCCACCTTCCTCACGCTACCTGCCCCTCCATCTATCTTTGTTTCATCAGCAAACTTAACAACAATGCTCTTGGTTCCTCCGTCAAAATCATGAATGTATAGCGTGAATAGTTGTGGTCCTCACACGGAAACCCAACAGAACTCCACTCGTCACTGCTATCCTGAAAATGATCCATTTATCCTCCCTGTTTGTCTTTTGTGATTCAGCCAATCCTGTACTAATACCAGTACCTTGCCGCTAACCTCATGGGCTCCTACCTTATTTAACAGCCTCTTGCTCAGCAACTTGTCAAAAGCCTCTGGCTAAACAAATGTATGATATCCACTGCCTCTCCTTTGTCTAACCTACTTGTTACTTCCTTAAAGAATTCTAGCAGATTTATCAGGCACGACCACCACTTAGTGAAGCTGTGCTGACTCTGCACTATTTTATTGTGAACTTTGAAGTACTGTACAATCTCATTATTTCTAACGGCCTCTAAAATCTTACCAACGACTGAGGTCAGGTTAACAGGCCTATGGTTTTTGTCTTCTTCCTCCCTCTCTTCTTAAACAGGTGGGTTAAATTACCCATTTTCCAGCAGCCTGGGACCCTCCCTGACTCTAGTGATTTCTCAAAAATCACTATCAGTACAGCCACAATCTCTTCAGCTATCACCTTCAGAACTGGGGTGTAGCCCATCCAGTCTGGATGAACTATGCACCTTCCGATCTTCCAGCTTCCCCGACACCTTGTCCTTCCTGATGGCCTTAACACTCTCTCTGCCCCATGACTTGCGTGATGTTCTGGTATGTTGTTGGTATCCCCCATTGTGAAAACTAATGAAAAGTTACCTCTGCCATTTCTTTTCCGCCCTTTTCTACTTCTCCAGACTCAATGCACAGCGATGCAATGTCCTATTTTGCCTCTCCTGCACCATTTAAACGTCTACAAAAACTCTTACAAGCCTCTTTTGCTTTACGTGCTATCCTGCTCGCATATTTCAGCACGTCCTTAGTTATTCCTTTTTTAAGTTATCCGCTGCTAGCTTTTAAATGCTTCCCAATGCAAATCTTGGCAGTATTACACGATTTTCCGTTTGCTTTGACGTTGCTCCTGACTTCCCCTGTCAACCATGTTTGCCCCATCCTCCCCACATTCTGATTGTTCTTCCGAGGACTAATTTTGGCTATGTCTCCGAAATTCAGTCGAGAAACACCTGCCGATGCTGTTCTACCATTTTCCCAGTTTCTTCCAGTCAATTTGTATCAACTCCTCCAATGTAATTCTAACATATCTGACTTATGCTTCTCCCGCTCAAACCAATTTGAATTCTCTCATAGTACGGTCACTAAACCCAGGGCTTCCACTACCTATAGCTAGCGAATCAAGTCTGCATCATTGCATATCATTAAATCTACAACTGCCTCTTCCCACGTAGGGCCTACCACATTTTTCTCCAAAAAGAACCCTGTGGACGCGCCACAAATTTATTTCCTTCAGACTGACTACCAACCCTGAATTTCCCAGTACACCTGCACATTGAAGTCCCACATGAATGTGGTTATCATGCATTTATTGCATTCCTTTTCTATATCCTGTTTCAGTTCATGTGCACAACTTCCTTTAGTCTATTTTTCCCTTTGCTGTTCCCCAACTCTGCCCATACAGATTCTGTTTCTTACTAACAAGGCAGCCGCGTCCCCTGCATCCATCTGCCTGCCCTTTCAATAGGACATCCTGCTTGGATAGTTCCTTCAGATAGATCTGAAGGTGCAAGATTCACCCGGACTGGATGGACTACACCCCAGAGTTCTTAAGGTGAGAATATGATCCCCTTGGAGCCATGTCTTTATGACACACACAGAATTATACCCGCCAATTTCAATCTGACCTACAAGTTCATTTATCTTGTTTCGTGTACTGTGTGTACCTATTTACTGTATCCTGAGCTCTGCATTGACCAATCCCTTTTTCATACTCATCCGCACATCTGCTGCACTTGAAGTTAGATTTTTGATCCTTTTCATGCTCTCTAAACTATCACTTGTTTCAGAAACTTTAACCTCAGTTGAGCCCTCTGCACCATGGCATGTTCCATAATTTTGCATGCAATTGACGTTCCCCGCCATACTGTCCAGTTTAAAGCCGTATCCATGAGCCTCGTTATGCCATTCGGGAAGATTCTGTTCCCAGCACGATTTTGGTAGAACCCATTTCATCGGAAAAGCTCCCTCTTTCAACAATAATGGCATGAATGTCCCATGATTTCAAACCCATTTCTCCTGCGCTAATCTTTGAGTCATGTATTTACCTCTTTAACATTGTTGGCAGTTAGTCAATTTGATCTTGACTCAGGTAATAATCCATATTTTCTTTGATCTTTGATTGCAACCGTAGGTGCTCGTATTCCCTGAGCAGAAACCCTTTCCTCTTTCTAATTATGTCTTTAGTCGCTCCGTGATCTGTATCTTTCCTCTGCCACTCCAAGTACCTCTCCAGCCTGGATGAAAACATTTCTGAAGAAGTGCCACTGGACCAAAACAGTCGCTCTGCTGCTCCCCACAGGTGCTGAGATTTGCAGCGTTTTTTGTGTTTGTTGCTGATTGACAGTTCGTTTATTTAGTGAGCAAGCAATCCATTAATGAAAGCTGAGGAATTGCGGAATTTGTGGGCGGCATGGTGGCACAGTTGTGGGCGGCACGGTGGCACAGTGGTTAGCATTGCTGCCTCACAGCGCCAGAGACCCGGGTTCAGTTCCCGCCTCAGGCGACTGACTGTGTGGAGTTTGCACATTCTCCCCGTGTCTGCGTGGGTTTCCTCCGGGTGCTCCGGTTTCCTCCCACAGTCACAAAGATGTGCGGGTCAGGTGAATTGGCCATGCTAAATTGTCCGTCGTGTTAGGTAAGGGGTAAATGTAGGAGTATGGGTGGGTTTCGCTTCGGCGGGTCGGTGTGGACTTGTTGGGCCGAAGGGCCTGTTTCCACACTGTAAGTAATCTAATCTAATCGAATCTCATCACGCACAGCCTTCTTGTACATTTAAAATTTGGTTATCTTTTGTTTTATTGCCTCCATCTGGTCTCCCAGATCTAACCTTTATGTAGCTCCACTGGATCACTTCAACTAAATTACACCTCAGCTCGGTCTACTTGGACTTTTCCCAAATAAAAACATGCTGGAAAACGTTTGTCTTTTTTCATAAGTGGTCTAAATCTACTTTAATTATGACCATTTTGAAAAAAAAAGTGTTCTCTCATTTATTCCACTTTCACTTGCACCATTTAATCATATTAATCCTGATCCTTTCCTATCCCTTTGCTCATTGGGCTAGTGTGTAATGGGCAAAACAAAAAAAAACTGCTTAATTCGTATAAATTTTGGTGCCCATTTTTTGTCTTTCATAGTATTCTTATCCCAGTTTTTATTAGAGTAGTTAAAATTCCAGATTGTTTTTATATTTATTGGAGACTTACCTAGCTACTTCACTCTCTGACATCTTTCCATGCATTTGGGGTTCTCCGGCACATGAGTGGTCCTTTTGTTTCTACCCGTACTGTCTTGTTTGATTACTCTTTTATTAGCGCATCTCACATCATGGTAATCAATGCTTATCTAATCAATAGTGCAACATCACCACCTTTTGAACGTTTGTCTGCAAACTCTCTACACTGAAATTTCGAGTTGCCTTGCCTGCGCATCTTTTAATTTGTGAAGCTACATAAACTTGAGATGCTAACATAAGTGGGCGTGAGGACTCCCTGAGTGATCAAGTTATATCGTGGAATATTTTGCAGTCCTTAATCAGGCAACAGTACAGAGAATCCTTCGATGGATATTGTTAATGGGATTTTTTTTCTCAATATAAAATCAGTCTGAATATCTATGGCAGTTGAGAGCAGATATTACACACATATTACAACCGACTAACCACGCTTGAAATGAACAGTAACATTTCCGATTGCAGAACAAAAGTCCTCAGCGGTCAATCCAAGTTCTGACTTCATTCACTGAATGAATACAGCAGAATGAAGTGAACTATTGAACAGCATGAGATATATAGATGGATCTGACTGGGTATGAGTAATGAAAACCAAATCTGGGACAAAAATGTTTCTAATTTCCATGAGTGAATTGATATTGTCAAAATTAATCACTATTTACGTATTAACAATTCAATCTCAGTTCTGGCTGTATATTCTATCACCACGGGGAGTTAGCTAACTGTATTTCAAAGTGAAGCAAAGTTGAATGATTACCACTGAGTATAAATTAAGGCTCCGTGCATGCGTCACCACAGAAAAAGTCCGCTGAGATTGTTAGTGGCATAACAGAATATATGACATCACAAGTGAGGATTGGAAGAATATGGAGACATTTCACAGTATAATCAAAATATAGTACACAATTATTATTAACATTGCTGTCCCTAGTAAGTGATTATGATCATTGACGTCCTCTAATCTTCCTGGTTTCAGTATTTACTGTGACTGGTAATGATGCATGATCTAGTGGTCACCGTTATGGAATATCAAAGTCTTGATGAAGGGCTTGTGCCCGAAACGTCGAGTCTCCTGCACCTGCGATGCTGCCTAATCCGCTGTGCTTTTTCAGTTCCATATTTTTCGATAGTGATATCAGCTGTCACTCAAAGTTTGTGAGTGACATCTGCGTTTTCAATTCGTTGCTGAGATAGATTCATGGCTCTCTCGAGTGTCACTTCATTGGTTGAATGAAATACTGCACGGAGCAGCATCAAAATTGTAGATACTGCACAGAGAAAGGTACTTCTGCGAGTAACTGACTGTAGATTTCTGTGCCACAAAACCAGAAGTATACACACAACGTCATTAACCAAATAACACTATAATTATTGAATAATGTTAAATATGTGCCACTAACTGCAATGGAACAAGTTGATTCAATTTTCATTCAGGTGACGGATTCCTGTAATTCATGGAGTGGCCTCCTGTTTTTCTGAATATAAAATGTTTTGCATGGCAGTTTCACAATTATCGTGTGATCTGAAATTGAGAACAGTTGTTTCTCATACTATTTGAACTGTACAGACATAAACGGGTGGAAAGTATTTATACCAGGGAAATAACCGTACAGTAAACTTACTGGATTCAAATAATCTGGGCTATGACTGATTCTTAACCTGAGTATAGTTAAAACAAATACTTCCATTGTTTTGGTGTTAAATGATAACTTTCTTTTCCCTCATTTCTTCAAATGATTCCATCGAAATTGCTGTTTTAATATAAGATTTGCCCAATACTGAGGCTGAAGATTCGGTTGTGATTGTTGAATCGTCGACTTCTCTTTCTGATCAATATTTGCTAGACCAGAAATTACCTAATGGTTCGAAAGATGAATACATCCTAAGCTGCAGCGAGCATTGCGATTAACTGTCGTTACAACAAGACACACAATGTTGAATTACATTGATGAAGTCAAAGATCTCATGACACTGGATTATAGTCCAACAGGTTTATTTGAAATCATAAGCTTTCGGGTACCCGCTCATTCCTCAGGCAACTGATGGGAGAGAGTATATCGGACAGAAAATCTAAAACTTTATAAATTTTGCTTCCGATGTATTCTCTCTCAATAGCTGTCTGAGGAAAGAGTGGGGGCTCAAAAGGTTTCTGATCACGGATAAACTTGTACTATAACCAGGTGTAGCGTGCGTTTTGACTTTGTCCAGTCCGGTCCAATGTCGGCACCTTCACAGCATGGCAAAATTGATAGAGGTCATCATTGATATAATCGGAGATAATCCGTGCGTTGTAAATTGCATAGTGTTTAAACCATTAGTACGGAAATGGATTGTACATGACTACAATAAATAAAGATATAGCACCGGCTATATTAAAAGTAAACTGATGACTGTGTTTCCATAATGTTCGGGTTTCCTAAAATGGCATTGAGTAAGCAGCATTGGATCAGGTAATTTAGCATGAGATCTCTCTCACTCAGCTTTACTTTGCCAAATTACTAGAATTTCCCATTGCGTTCTACTTCGTGTGCTCAGCTAATTTTTCATCAATTAATCCTGTAATATTCACCATAACTGCTCAAAGTTAAAGTGAGGTTCACATGTTAACCATTCTCTGCTTAAAGATATTGCCCTTCCTGTAGACCAGATTTATTTAACAGAAGTCTTGCAATAACTCTATCCCCCTTTAGTTTCCAACTGCTGGAATAACGTGCCTGTGACTACCTTAGAATATCTTTCAGAACTTAGTCAGGCTTCTATTATGTCTAACCTCAATCTTTGTATTTCCATGGAAAATATTTTGCAACATTTGCCGAATACAGAGATCGCAATTGCACAAATGCCCTTAATTGTTTTGTAGGAATTTATTGTAATTGCTGTTTTTAAGTTTGTTTCCACCATAACAGAAACTCCATGCCTAGATTGATTTTCTTTATTTAATGTCGCTGAATTAATTTGACAGTTCAAATAAAATGTAAATCTGCACACCAATAACCTTCTTTAATTGCCAACATCAATAATAATCTTTTTAATGTTCACATCTGTCAAGATTTTTTGAGACATCTATTGCACTATTTTCTGAGAGTTTAGGTCTGTTCCTTACAGATAACTCTGTGTCCCTCACTCTTCAATTTTGCATTTTCTGCATTGTTCCTTTCAGTTAATTTAGTGACAATGTTGGTCTTTTCACGTGGAAGACGTGGTCTCTCCAACTATTTGAACATGTGAATGGCGAATCTAATGATTATCATCAATGGAACCATTCTGCGGTGGATACATTCTAATTATTTCACAGTATCTTTTCTGAACATCACCCCTGCCTGTGGTGTTATCATTGTGCTGTCTTCTGCAGTCACAGAATGCTCACCGTCACTTTCTCCTTTGATCGATTTGTAGCCATTTGTTATCAGAAACTGAAAACAATTCATTGTACTGGGTAAAAAAAAAACGTAAGTATCGTTTCGACAGCAACTTACATTTTGCTTTGTTTAAAGGACATCCCATTTTACTTTGCATTTGAAGCTGAGGAAGCAGTTAATGATGTTCTCTGGTTTGCAATGAAAGGGAAAGTTATTACATATATCCTGGGTGGATGGCATTTGACTGGCTTGATAAGGTATTCTCCCCATGGCTCCCATCTGTTTTAATTTTGTTGCCCCATGGTCTGATTGTTAGACATATTATACTCGCCAGTCGAGTCCGTAAGGGAGTGAAGGTTCATAGCGAGAGAAAGAATGGCCTTGACCCAGAGGTGGAGAGTAGAAGGAAGTTACTTGCAGTACATTTCCAACATTTGTTTATTGTGACGATAGATTCCAAATGACTCCCCCGCTCCCATTCAAGCTATCTTGTGTAAGGGGTCAGCGCAGTGGCTCAAGTGAGGTGATGGAAGGAAATTAATTCCCGTCTTGCCATTGACATCAAAAGAAATCTGACGCCATCACCATCTTCTCAAGAGGAAACTAGTTAGGAATCAAGTGTTGCAAAATTTGCAACAGTATCATGAGAATAAATCCGATAAGTTCGTGATGATTCTTATCTTAACTTAAACCTTAATTTTCCCTCTAAAGTAACGTACCTGTGGCAGTGTGAGCCCCATCGAGGCTGTTGCCAACGTAAGGGTGAGCTCACATACACACTTTTCATATTATTTTCCAGAAAGCCAATGGAAAAGAACGATTCAGATTTTTGAGGGCGTGTACAAAGAGAGTTGGTTGCACCCATTCATGGCAGTATGTGAGATATTCACTGCAGCGTTCACTATTTCTTTTCGGGATGGCTTTAAGTAGTTATGGAACATTGGGAATCTGCCCTTGAATTCGTACAGGAGTAAATAATATTGGTCATGGGAGGGGGTATAAGATTGTTTGCATAACTGATACCTTGTCAAACATCTTCAAGGAATTTAAAGCTATTAAACTAATTGTCTCAATGATTTCTAAAACAATTGTCCGTCATGATTTCCTCTTCAAGAAAACATACTAACTTTGCATGATCATGTTGCGTATTTCTAAACGTTCTTATCAGATTTATGTTAAACACTGAAATGTTCTCCACAATATATGTTAAGCTACTTGGCATAGTTAGCTTCTGTTTGTGGCCTTCAGTGTGACCAAAGACTATACGTTGTCAGTTTTCCAAACCTCTGGTCCCTTTCTGGAATTTGGAGTCTTGGAAGACTACTTCCAATGCATCAGCCATATCTGTGCTTTCCAACGTATTTACTATTCTTAAATCCATCATATCTTGTCCATGCTATTTATCTGCTTCAAAGCACATTAGTTTCTATGGCATTTATTCTCCAGTACTAATTATCACGTGTGTTTAATCTTCCACTTTTGCCCCATGATTCTTCAATATTTTTGGAATGCAATCAGTAATTTCTACAATTCAAATTGATGTAAAGCCTTGATTTCATTCATCAGTTATTTCTTAGTTTTCCATTGCAGTTTCCCCAGCTGAATTCTCTAACGAAGCTACAATCAGGTTGCCTTCCATTGAAAGAAATTCTTGCTGTCCATGTCGATAATAATTGCAATTTTACTCGGAAATCTTATATTCTTAGGTGTACTTTTTTTGTTCATAGTTTTTGTTTTTAAACAGTCTTATTGCTCTGATTTGTAGGCGGAGTAGAAAAGACTGACATTTGTAGACTGACTGAGCTATATTTAATAAAATACTTTCAGTGACCGAAGTAAGCATACACCATTCAGCTCAACATAGCTAAAGCAGATCTTGGTGCAGGCACATCATGTGACTTTGCTTAGCTATATTTGAATTGCATCATGGTTTCATGAACAGAGCGAAGACAATAATGCAATATTATGGAATTACTGCTGCAAGGATGAGGGGCTTCTGTTTAACTTTCGTGTTGCTCTGATTAACACTTCCAATTTTCGATAGGACAGTGAATCGCGTCCCAGCTTTTAGCCCTTACCAAGAAATAATAATCACAGCTGGTATAATAATTTCTTGAATTAGTGTTTTTGAGTTCGTATTTTTTGATGTGCAATATATTTGCCATTAGATGATAAAGTGTAAAGTTAAATTTTTTTCTGACATTCAAACACAGCAGAACCAAAATCCAAAGAAATACTCGACTGATATATAATAATCACAACTGCATCAAGTACCAGCTTGATTTATTTTCAAATAAGTTTAATATTTCTGACAAAGTTAACTTTGTAAACAAACTGCTTAATTTTGTGATTATATAATCTTTTCGACTTTAGCATGCCTTATATAATAATTTTTGAGTTAAGTATATTTGTTATTAGTACTTCTGTAATAGATTTACCTTAGAAGTACAACTCTCTAAGTTGTAAGTTGTAACGTTTTCCTAGTATTCAAACACAGAAGAATCAAGATTAAAGGAAATCAGCTATGTGTTTGAATTAATGGGAATTTGGACAAATTGAGCGATACCTGAGACATGACGTCCAAGGTATTAAGCTCTGAGTTCAAACTGCAAATTTCGCGCTTTTTCTTTATGATTAGGTGAATAACAGTTCAAACTATTCTGTTATCTCTGCTAAGGGGAAAAAAAAACAGAAGTTAATGAAGGGTATGAGCTCAAGGATAATTTGCAACTTTAGATACCTGTCAGGCGTTAATATTAGTTAATCACCATCACGAGCTCATTATGGATTGATTTAAATCCCCCAACCCAAATAAGCTATAGCCTCGCCCAAACTTGGGGAATTAGAAATAAACATCTAGAAGATTCTGTGTTCAGTTTTTGTTCGGAAAGTGTGAAGAGGCTGCAGCTTTAAATGACCAAGGAGCACATGAGGTTTGATGTTATATTGCTTCGAATTTCAAGTGGAAAATCCTTGATGCGTTAGGGAAAAAAACGTGACCATCTATTCGCTTGTGACTTAAGCTGAATTGGAAAGTAAGAACCAAAATATGTGCATAAAGTTTATGCACTGCTTTAACCGGTGTTACTTATAACCGAAGTAAATCTTCCTGAGTTACTGAACTAGATTATCTCCTGTTACCTTATTTGCTACAGTCTCAAAAGGAAAATAATAACTTTGGGATTTGAGTTTAAATACTAATTATCCTGGATGCTGTCCTTAACTTTCCTTGTTTAGCACACTTCACGAATTGCTTTCCCTGCATTATTATTTTTCACTGACATATACTATTTTCTTAAACTTCTGCAATTTTTCTTCAATTTTCTTGTTCTCATTGCCACAGCTCTCACTCAGTTTTAATTAATGTAATTAAGTTTAGCCTGGTTGTTTCTCATCCAACTTTCTCACTCCCAATCTGAATGCTAAATCCTTTCTGTTATGCTCACTGCTGCCGATATCTAGTATTCTGAGAATATTTATTAAACCTGCCTTATTACTTCTAACCATCTTAAATAGGCAGATTCCTGGCTGGGCCCCTAACATGTTGTCCTAGGAAAATGTTCTGAATACACTGTATGAATTCGTCCTCTTGTTTTCCCTGCTGATTTGACTTTTGCAGTCTCCTTGAAGCATAATTGAAATGCTTCCTTTTTTATTTTTGTATTCCTTATCTCCTGAGATATTCTCTGCCCTTCCACATAGCTACAGTTAGGGAGCCAACAGCCTGTCATCTCTCATAAGCCCTTGTACGAAAGATGCAACAGCTAAAAAGTGTTGTTTAACTCAGTGAAAACACTCATTGAAAAGAAAGAATTCTAAATAGATTAAATAGATCTGAACTATATAAAGGAGAGCCAGGACTTCTGCGTAACAGTGATGAAAAGATCACGTGCTTCCAAATGAGCGATTGAGACTTATTACAAATGTTTATCAGCAATTAAAGGCTTTGGATATTACAAAACATTCTGAAGAAAACAACATACCTTGAGATGTTATATGAGATGTTCAGCTCATAAAACTACAAACTCGTTGACGTTGAAATGAATGTTCTGAGCAGTTTGCACCAATAGACACTGTTACTGTTGTTATTCATGTGAGTGTATGAGAGGGAGCAAGTGTGTGAGAAAGGGTCTGCATGGTTGCATGAGCAATTATGAGCGTGTGTATGAGAGTGAGAGAAAGTGAATAGTGCAGTGGTGTGCAAGGAATGTTCTGAGCAGTTTGCATCAAGAGAGACTTTAGTGTTGTTATTTATTTCTCTCAATGGATCCCTCCGATAATGCATTCTACCTGGAATCATGCCAGGAGGTGAGGGACGCAAAATCCAAGGAAATACTGAGCCCTCCATTTATTTGCAGTCAGGGGTTGAGCAGAAGATCTGAACCAGCCCCTTTTAGTTTCTGGAAAGTGCTGACCTGTTTGTCTCATTTCAACATAATTCCGTCTGGAAGTGTTAAGACAGACAGCGGACATCAACTGTGAGAATCTGGAAATACTTCCCTAGCATTTGTGAGTTCACCATAGAAGAAGGGACTGCATTTGCTCAGAGAGAGGCTGCGAGAGAGGTCCAAAGGGACAATAAAAATATGACAATTAATGCTGCCTTGCTGGGCTCCTATTTGTGGACATTAGATCAAATCTCTACAGGTGACACTGCGCTATCTACTCTCTCTCTCACTCTCTCTCACTTTCTCTCACGCACACGCTCATACATGCAGACCTTCTCTTGACCACATGCTCTCTCTCATACACGCACATATACAACCCCTCCACCACTCACACCCAAACCCGCATCCTCTCACAGGTCTATACCCCATCACACCCACACACACTTATATTCATACACATACTCTATTACATGTGCTCACATCCACAAGCACACACTCTCACACACATATTCATTGTCTTTCCTACTTGCACACACTTGTAAGTTTATGGGATGAATTTGTTTTTTTCAGCATTGCATTTTATTTTGCTCAAAACTGCATCAATCCATAAAAGACTCTGTAAATCCCACTTTAGAACTAGAACCATTCATGATTGTGCATTGAACGAACTCTTGTCCATCTTGATATCACTTGCAAGTATACTCTGAAACTTTATTTTCTCCCTGCTTAGTATTTGTTGATCACCCTTTGTAAGCAAATAAACAGGTCTAATCCCCTAGTGTGTAGGCGAATTAGAAGAATTAATACATCAAGATTGACTTAACTTAGCTCTAATCATATGGAATGTATTCATTGACCAAGCTAAGTTATTCAACTTATGATAGCTGGCAGATCTTGGTGTTGTCGCTTCATTTGAATTTGCTTAACCATATCTTAAAAGGAGTGCATTCAAGGTTGTGAACCGAGTGAACACAAAAATCTAATATTATGTATGCACAACTGGAAAGGTGAGGGGTCTCTGTTTAGCTTATATGCAATTCAGATTCAGAATTCAAAGTTTGTTAAGGTAGAATTAGTAAACTCACATTTTCAGCCTGACCAAGAGATCATAATCACAGCTGATTCCATTTAACAATTTGTTTTAACTTTTAAGTAAATTCAACATTTGTAGTAAAGTTGACTTTGTAAAAATGTGCTTAATTTTGGAATTGTATAATCCTTTATCACACCTTCTACATCATTTTTTTAAAGTTTAGATTTCTTTTAACCGTCTGCACTAAATTTGCCTTGAAAGTTCAAACAGAGCAGAGGCAAAACAAATTAAATACGCTACTGAAATATAAGTCTCAGATTTCATGGGAGTTTTCGCTAAATTTAGCGAAGATTGCAAAATCAGCTACAGAATATCTTTCCTTGAGTCCTGACTGTAAATGCCTCCTTTTTTCCTTCTGTGACAAGGTAGCAGAATTTAAAACTATCTTCTTATCTTTGGAAAGTAACAGTGACAAAAATTAATGATGAGAATGGGGACATGGATAATTCACAACTTTAGCAACTCATTGGGAGATGCCCATTAAACTCAAGAGGGAAATATTGATTGATCACGAACCCCTGAAACCAGTTAGTAATAAACCTTGCCTAACCTTGACCAATTAGAAATAATAATGTCATTGATCCTGCTGGAGGTTGTGGCTTAGTATGTGCAAATGACAGCTTTCAATGACCAAGGGGCGCATGAGGTTTGAAGTTACATTCTTTTAAATTGCAAGCAGACTACCCTCGAGCTGTTGGGGAAAAAAAAACGAGTGATCGATGTTGCCTTGCGCCTTTAGTTGAATTGGAAAGTAAGAATCAAAATATGTGAGTAAAATCACTGCTTTCCTTTAATAGGTATGACTTACCGCCTAAGTAAATCTTCCCAAGTTAGCTTTTTGAATTATCCCCATTGCCTTATTTGCTACAATCTCATATGAATAATTTAATGTTGGCATTTGAGTTTAAATATGAATCATTCTAGAACTTAACGGTTTATCACGAACCGTTTGTTTCCCCACCTCCGCCACCCCCTCCCACTCCCCTAATTTGGATGTTATCCGTAGCTTTCCTGGTTAATTGCACTTTGGGAATTCCCTCCTTGAATTCGTCTTTCTCACTCAGCTTTATATTATGAAACAGAAACTATTTTGTTAACCTTCTGCCATTGTTCTCCATTCATATTTTTCGCATTGACACTTGCTAACTATGTTCTCACTTTTTAAAAAGTGATCTATTTATGTTTAGCCTGATTGTTTCTGATCGAAAGTTTTCGCTCTCAATCTGAAATCAAAACAATGTTTCCTCGGGGATATTTTATTCAGAGATCATTTATTAAACCTGCCTCATTGCCCTTTCTGAATCCAAAATACCCTGATCTCTGGTTTGGACCTTAACATGTCCGAGAATAATATCCTGAATACACTATGAATTGTTCATTTTTGTTTCCTGTGTTAATTTGACTGTCCCAATCTCCGTGAAGATTAAAGTCACGTTTGCTAAATATGCGTCCGTTTTATCCTCGCCGTCAATAGTTCCTGATACATTCCCTGTACGACCACATACCTACAGTCAGGGGCTGCCAGACTATTCAGTCCTCACAAGTCCTATTATGAAAGATGCAACAGTAAAAATAAAATTACCTCGCTCAGTGAAAACATAACATTGAAAAGAAAGATTTTGTCATTGGTCAATGACGTGTAAGGGGGCGCTGTTGTTATTGATCATCAACATCATCCTGGTCTTGACAGGGAGAGAACGCAAACAATGGTGGTGAGCGTGACTAAACATAGGTACTAGGACTCAGATGGCAACGTCAGTCTATGAGGCTCTGAGGTCAAATAGGTGCGTAGGAATAGTTGAAATTCAGCACTGATAGTATTGACAGGGAGTGATAAGAAGAAGGAACATGTAATTTCTGACAGACTGTTCATTACCATACTGATCTGGTGACATTGTGCCATGTGTGACGCAAATTGCCTTCCATTTTGATGCAAATTGTAAATATACAACAGAAATAGAATAAGTTTGTGACCCGTCCACAAATGGGAGGATTAAATATTTTTCCTTCATCGGAGAATACAGGTTCTACTTGTGAGTAGTTTAAGCCTCTTCAATGGACTACTGCATTAATCAGGCACTTTCACACCGTCATATCCAGGCTACTCATATTTAATCATAATTCCAAAGAGTTCAAAACATGTGGCAAAAAAAATCAATTCCTAACACCATCCAATTGCAATAATTCAGCTACCATATACAGTTTCCTACTTAATCTCATTGTGTAGATTTGGCTTAACTGTTTCTTTGAATTCTTGGATTTGACAGATACATTGCTTTTTCCTTGACTTTTTGCGTAACTCAATTTCAACCAACCTCAGTTTGAATTAAACCGTTCATTTTTCTGACAAGAGTTGTGTGCTCTGGAGTTTTCAAACTAAAACATTCAAATCTTCTACAAATAAACAAAAATTGCTGGCGGAATATCAATTCTGATTTCTTGTCATAGATGCTGCCTGACCTGTTATAATGCACCAGCAATTTCTACTTATGTTTCAAATCTCCAGCATTCATATTTGTTTGTTTTATTTAAGTTAGTTCATAACTAATCTAAACAAATTCATTCCTACTGGAGAAGCTGTACACAACAAAGCTCAATCAGGTTTTCTTCAAAATTAAGCTAAAATGTATCTAATCGATGGAATCTGCCCAAAACAAACAAAAGGAAAATCAAGTTGTCAGTGTTCTAAACTTGAAAGATGATAATACGATTCAATGCTTACACTTTTTGATTGTTAAAAAAAATCACAGTGGAAACAAATTTCATTACCACTACAGGAGTTGCTCTCTCATAAGATCTGGTGTAAAAACCATGGCACCCCGACATGAATTATCAACCAGCTCATACACACAGATCAAAACCCACTTGCCACCAGATCAATATTCAAATTCGGGAGTCAATTATACAAATATATATGAAGCACTCATCCTGCATTACATACTGTATGGATTAAAGTCATCTGTCGTCATCATAAACTGCATGTAACATGCATTGTATCCTGTTGTCTGAGGTATGGAGTCCTTTTCACAAGAATTCTTGACAACGGCATTGGTCATTGAAGATTGAAGTTTGTCATCTCTGTGAAGTACAAGTGATAGCAGAAGACCTTAAAAGTGGCACGTGCAGAGCATAATTCACAAAGAGAACCCACATTCTCATAGGCGGTACAATGGTTTGGAACTGCTTTTACGAGCATAACCTTCTGTGCAATTCTGTCTTTCAGATGATGTGCAAATTGTGACGTGTACAGGAGCATAGGATTAAGTGATTAAGGGATTATGAAGTGTACAGCACGTACAGTCTTGCATGCCTTTGTGCTAAATAATTCATTGGAATATGTTTCCTTGTTAGAGCACACAATGCTTTACTGTACTGAGAAGGATACTGGGCTGTGAAGAGTTATATACATAATAAGATAGTTACTAAGAGACCAATATTACCCTCTCCAGCGAGGACTGATGACTCCAATATATTACCCCTGTTAGAGTGTGACTGCAGGTGCAATGCATGGCTTTCCTCGATCAGGTGCATTGTAGAGCAGATCATAGGCATGTTGAAGATGACGCTCCAATGCTTGCATCTGTGTAAGGGACTATTTCAGCAAACTCCCGATAGATTATCCTGCGTGATGTGCTAGCAGGCTGAGCTATGCACAACTGAAGCAGACGAAAAGGAGTTATGAAGGAGTCTGAAGTGCTGAGAAGTGGTGGCACTCCTTTGCAAAGAAAGGTGGGGTCATTGAGGAGGAGGAACATCAGCTCCAAAACGATAGTGTAGCAAAGCATTGGGTACAGCCAGCCAGGCACGGTTCAATTGAATTCAGTTCTAACAGAACTGATGAGCTACAGTGATCATTTGTTGAATATAAAGGTGGTTGTGCAAAAGCAAAGGTGTCTGTTTGGTCGCAGAAGCAAACAAAGCTTTTCTTTAACAAAGACCGTGAATGCTCAGGAAACTCATCAGGTCTGGCAGCATCTGTGCAAAAATACAGTGAAAGTTTCCATTCCAAAATGAGTCTTCTTCAGCACATTATGTGTGGCTTTCCTTCATTTTGTTCTCCATTTTCGTTATTGCTAAATACACGTGACGTTTTTCGATTATTTGAAGATGCTCCTGTATGTGATTCAACTGATTGAAGTCATACCCTGCACAATGAAAGACTATATAGTTGTTTGAGGTCAATCATCTCAACTCAGGGGCATCTATGCTGGAGATCCTGAGGATATTTTCCGGGGCCCAACTATCTTCAACCAGTCTTCACTGACATTCCCTGCATCAGGCAAGAGTGGATATGTTCACCAATGTTTGCAGTACTGTCAAGCAGTTCATGTTCAAAATCATTGGAGAATAATGGCGGCACTGTGGCTCAGTGGTTAGCACTGCTGCCTCACATTGCCAGGGACCCGGGTTCAATTCCTTTCTCGGGCAACTGTCTGTGTGGAGTTTGCGCATTCTTCCCATGTTTGCGTGGGTTTCCTCCGGGTGCTCTGGCTTCCTCCCACAGTTACAATGATGTTCATGTTAGGTGAATTCCTCAAGCTGAATTGCCCGTAGTGTTAGATGTTGTAGTCAGGGATGAATGAATGGGACAGGGTGGGTTGCTCTTCGGAGGGTCATTGTGGACTTACCAAAGGGCCTATTACCACATTGCAGTGAATCTGATCGAATCTAATATAATATCCAGCTTTTGTTTGACCAGTGACAGGTAAAGTTTGCACTTACAAAATGTCAGGCAATGACTATCACTTACAGAGACCATCGAAACATCACCACCACCTGACCTTGTATGGCACTCTCATTACTGATTCCTCACTGTCAATGTCCAGAAAGTTATAGTTGATTAGAAACTTGATTCCCCACGTAAATGCAGTGGCTAAAAGGACAAATCAGAGGCTAGGAATTCTGCAAAGAGAAACTCACTTCCTGACATCCGAAAGCTTGTCTACTATCTCGGAGCAGAAGTCAAGAGTGTGATGGGAGACTCTCCGTTTGCCTGAATGGGTACAGTTCCAGGAACACTCAAGAAGCTTGATAAAATCCAAGGCAAAGCAGCTCGTTGATTGCTCAACATCAACAAGAATTCAACCACTCCAGGGAACAACAGTTGTAAGTTAGGAGCCACTTATCATCCTGACTTGGAAATATGTCATCGCCCCTTCTTTGTCATGAGTCAACTTCCTGGAATTCCTCCCCTAATGGCAATATGCATCTACCAATAGCACATGGACTGCACTGGTTTGAGAACGCAGCTCACTACGACCTTCGTGAGTGTCAGCAAAGACAGCAATACGTGCTGGCCCAGCTAGCAGTGGTCATACATCAAGTGAACGAATAAAAAGGAGAAGAATCGATCACAGCATTAGGGTCGGATGGTAAAAGAAATGGAATACCAAATAATGTCCACCAGGTTATACTCAGGAATCATTTTTTAAAAAAACTATACATTTGAAATAATGGGGGAGTTTAGATGGACAAACAGATAAGCAACCTTCTGAGTGGTAATAGTTACGGATCGACTTCCCAAATACTGAGAAACAACAGTTTCAAAGGCATATAGGGCACAAAGTTCTTCAACTGCATTCAGGACATTTTTTAGCCAGCGCACAGAAACTCACTAAGACAGGTTGCAGTTCTACATTCATCCACAGGAAATAAAACTTAAAACAGAGATCAAGTAATAGCGAGAGACCAGTTTGGAAATAGTTATCACGATTCCGTTGGATTTAACATCATCGTAAAAAGGACCAAAGATAGAAAAAAAGGAAACTTTCTAAACTGTGTGGAAAGGATGGGCGGAAAATTGTTGATGATATTTAATCTTGCGTGAGTCCTGTGAACAATCCTTTATGGGCTCATCATGGTTGCTGCAGCTTGTTTCGCTGGGGTTGTGCTTTCTGACCTAGACAGCAATTTTGTCTTTGTTTCTGTACTTTGCTGTTTGCTAAAATATATTAGAGAGAGAGAGAGAGTTTTGTTCGGAGACAGGGCCTTTACCCTCGATCAGAATCACGAATAGTGCGAAGATCAAACATAAGCCTCTAGGTCAGCTGTCGATTGCGGAGTCCCCGGTAGGCAGAAGGGCGTAAGACTTATTGCTTTCACTCCTTTCTTTTCCATTTATTTCTCTTATTATTTTCATTGTTATTACGTAACAAAAACCACATTTTAATAAATTGCTGTTGTCGAGTCTTCACTTAACTATATTTAATCAAATGCAAAATAACCGTTTGGTGCTGCCTATGATCAAAGACACTTGGGGAAGCCCGACTTCAAAACGATTAGATATAGTCTGGAAAAATCTAGGTACAGCTAATGAAGAGAAAGCCGAAGGAAAATCTACAGAAGGCATTTAAGCATGAATTTTTCTAAGCACAGTGCAGACATTGCCACAAAAAGAACATGGATGGTTCTACCAAATCTGAAGATTGTTATCCAGGAACATAGCACAGAAAATGAGAGTTGATGACCGTCCCAAAAATGTGAAGCATTCGAATGTTTCGAGGAGTATAGAAAGTGGAGCAGGATAAAGGGAACAAGAAAATAATGAAAGCAAACAAAAGATGCACGAGAAAACAAAACATTGAGAGTTAACTTTGAGCAAAATACAAATATGTTTCATCAGTGGCACATATTAAGAATGCACATACTAAATTATTTCCTGATGAAGGGCTTTTGCCCGAAACTTTGATATTCCTGCTCCTGGGATGCTGCCTGACCTGCTATGCTCGTCCAGTACCATTCTAATCTTCACTCTAATCTCCAGCATCTGCAGTCCTCACTTCTGCCCATAATAAATTATGCCTGAATGCAGAAGATGTGGACAGAGTTCTAAATTAGTATTTCGTCTGTCCAAAAAGCAGAGTGGTATTGCAGACATTCTAATTAAAGGAGAGACTTCAGTGCAGGGAATCCTGAGATGGGTGGTATTAATGAGATTATATTATATTATATAATTAATTGAGGGAACTGCAGTAATTTGAGGACAGGCATTAAACATTGGAAACATTATACCAAACTAACCGCAGTGGAAAAGAGGAATCATATTCAGGATTGCAGTACAATAGGCCTCAGAGGACACTCCAAAATCTGACCCTGATCACTGAATGAACACACAGAACAAAGTGATCGATAAAAGCAAGAGGTATAGAGATGGACCTGAATGTGTTTACACAGTCAAAACAAAACTTGGAGAATAACGTTCCTAGTTTCTATTAGAACATAGAACATAGAACATAGAAGGATACAGCGCAGTACAGGCCCTTCGGCCCTCGATGTTGCGCCGACCGAATCCTACCTAACCTATACTAGCCCAATAACTTCCAAAAATGAGCGTGAACAAAACGATTAACTGCTTACATTTTAACGATTCCTCAGTACTGGCTGTATTCTCAGTACTGTCTTTATTAACAGAGAGTTTACTCAGGTGTTGTGAAATTGTTGCTGACTGTTTTTCAAAACAAAGTGAAGTTAAATGATGATGTCATGGTAATAGCTCAAGGAGATACCACAGGGCTTAAATTAAGGACTGTGCATTCATCACCTCAGAACGTAGTTCATAGATATTGCATGTGGCGTTACAGAATACATCATGGCACAAATGAGAATTTGAAGAAAATGGAAATATTTCACAGCGTAATGAAAATATATTACACAATTCTTGCTCTCATTGGTATCCCTGGTAAGTGATTACGACCATTGACGTTGTCTAAACCTACCCATTTTCTCAGTTTTACTGTGACTGGTAATATTGCATGATCTAGTGGCATTCATTATAATGATATGTTATCAGTGATATCTCATTGTAATTCCATCATTCTGAATTAGATCTGCATTTTCAATCCAATACTGAGACAGACACTAAACTTGCTTGTAACTGGTGGCTCTGTGGACTGTTATGAGGTTGAAGGTATGTCCTGTATCTTGAAGATAGATTGAGTGCTGTTTTGCACTGACATCTGAAAAAGCATCTGTCATACGACTGATAAACAGTCTCATAATGTTGGAATTAACTTTGCAGAGTTAAGAAATAACTTGATACTTATTTTGTTTAAATATAGTGGAATTTGGAATTTTTGTCACTCATATTTTAACAGATTACGAGGTGTGCTGAGCTTTTATGGGTGTTTTCTTGAAATAACAAAGGGTTTCACTGCCGTGTTGTAACATTTGGGTACTTGGGTCTGTGATTTGGACAGGTGTAGACAGCTCCAGTCTGAGATTTGGACAGACTTTGATAGATTTTGGGTTATCAAAGATCTAAGCAGATTTACACACTTGATGATTAGTGCCCAAGATCTTTAAATAAAACGGAGGTGAGACAATTTGTTCAAGTTCAGTTACCTGTGGTTGGTTAAATTAAAAATGAGACAAATGGCTTTTAAGATTCCGAAAGAGATTATGGGGTTTGAAATTGATTTCCAAACTTGCTAAGAAAGTTTAGAAAGACAGAAGAAGGCCATACTTTCAGAATTAACAAATGCGTTAGAATTGGGTTTAACTGGGGACAAAAGGAAAACTGAAATTATAAGGGATTTTTTCAAGCACTTAGGTGTGTCAGAGAAACAGACAAGTACAGTAGCGTTAGAAAAAAAACCTGAAACTACAAGTGAGGCAAATTGATTTAGAAGATAAAGAAAGGGAAAGAAAAGCGATGGGAGGACAATGAGAAAGAAAGAGCGACTGAGAGAGAGAGAGAGGGAGAGAGGGAGGGGGAGAGAGAGAAAGAGAGAGAGAGAGAGAGGTAAAAGAAAGAGAGAGAAGGTTCTTAGCTGAGCAAAGAGAGAGAGAAGGAAGTGATAGAGAAAGGGAGAGATATTTTGAACTTTAGAAGTTTCAAATTAGTCAGGAACGTCAAGGTGACAGGATGGAGATGAAGAGAGAAGCTTAGCAATGAATACAAGCACATTGAAACATTGCCATGAGAAAGATGTCGAAGCCTTCTTTATTTCATTTGAAAAATTGGCTGGGTAGATCGAATGGTCAGAGAACTTGTGGGTAACGCTAATTCAAACTAAACTGATAGGGAGAGCTCGTGAGGTATTTGAAGCACTTTCAGGTGAGGGGTCAAGAGATTATGCAGATGTCAAACAGACTATTTTGGGTGCTCATGAATTGATACCAGAGGCGTACAAACAGCGGTTCATACACATAAAGAAGGAACCAGCCAGACTTACGTTGAGATTGAGCGAATTAAACATAACAATTTTGATAGATGGGTGTGGACCAGAAAAATAGTTAATACCTATGAAAATCTAAGAGAGATTATTCTGCTGGAGGAGTTCATAAACTCACTTACAGAGATGATAAGAATTAAAATGAATGGAAAATTCCAGAAGTGAGAAGAACGGCAGAGATGTCAGAACACCATGCATTGGTGCCTAAGTCAAATTTAGCTTTTACCAAGAATGTGATGTTATACTACAAAACAAAGATCAGAGAACACTGGTAAGAGTTTGACATAAGGAAGAGAGTGGACAGAATGTGAAAGGCCTCAGATGTTTCCACTGTAGTGAAGTTAGACACGTAAAGTCACAGAGCTGGTCGTTAAAGAAAGGCACTGTGGGAAATGATGGGGTAAAAGAGGCTAAGCCAGTGACATTAATGAAAAAATTAAAGCAAACCCTAAGAGAAGTCAAGGGGCTGCATGAGATTGTGCAGCCTAGTCTGGGGCTGGGTATGGAGTTAGTGCCCAATCTCTATAAGGACGACCTCTATAGGCAAAGATCACTCAGAAAGAACAGTGAAAGAAGGGAAAGACGTTATAATTTTGAGAGATTTGGTTTATAATCAGTCTCTATTAATATGAGGTGAATGTACTTGCCCACTTTCTGACCTGTTTTCCGAGAAAGATTATTTGTAACATAGATAGACAGAAATTTAGCGTTCCCCTATGTGAGCTCAGGTTAGAGTACCAACTCAAGTTACAATGGGCGTGATTGACAAAGTGTCAGTTCGAGCCATCCAGTTTGTTCTTGGGAGCGACTTAGCAGGATCCAAGGTGAGAAATCCCTTGTTGTGGAGAACCCAAAGGAAGACTGGGGACTGAGCAGTTGAAAGAAAAATACCCTGGAATTTTCCCAAACGTTGCAGTTAAGCGATCCCACTAACATTAGTCACAGCATGAAGCAAAAATAAAAGAAGATGAAGTAATTGAGGTTCAGTTAGCTGATACCTTGCTTGATATAATGATGCAGGAAATACCTGAACAGGCAGAGGGTCAAGCAGACGTGTTTAGTCCTAAAAGGTAAATGTATTTACAACAGAATGATGAGACAATAAGCAATGTATGTTGTTGCATACACAGAAAAGGAGACTGAATGTATTCCTTAGGGTTATTACTTCAAAGTTAGAACCCTAAGACAAAAATGGAGACAGATTAGAACAGAATAGCAATGGGCAGAAGTGCATCAGATTGTGTTGCCGGTGGCATCCAGACAGTATTGCTGGTAGCACGTGAATTGCCAGTAGGAGGTCACTTAAGTGTGAGGAAGACTCAGGCTAAGGTACAAAATTATTTGTGTTGGTCTGGAATGTACAAGGTTGTGGAGAACTTTTACCATGATGTCACACTTGCCCAATGGTAGGTAAGTCAGAAGCAGTAATAAAACCAGCACCTTTGTTGACACTTCCCCCATTTGAAGGACCATTCAAGGGTTGTGATTGATTGTGCAGGCCCCCTTCCTAAAATTAAAAGTGGGAACCAGTACTTGCTAACCATAATGCATGTTTCGACCAGATTTCCAGAGGCAATTCCATTATGTGATATTAAGGCAATAAGGATGGTAGAGGAGTTAATAGCTTTCTTCCTGAAGCATGGGCTACCCAGATCGAATCAATTAGACCAAATGTCTAAATTTACTGCTAGGCTACTTGAGGAAGTCATGAATAGCTTTAGAAGGTGTGTATCATCCTGAATCGCAGGGAGCTTTGGAAAAGTGGCAGCGGACCCTGAAGACCATGCTGAGTGCATGCTGTGAGGTTCACCTCAATGATTAGGACAAAGGTATCTCATTCGTATTGTTTGCCATTAGATTGCCCAAACGAATCTACTCATTTTACTGCCTTTGACTTAATATTTGTACATGAAGTGTGAGAACCTTTGGCATAAATTAAAGAGAAATTCACAGGGCAGAAGTCAGTGATCTCACATTTGAATTACGCATCTGAATTGAGGAAGAGATTAAATCGGGTAGTTGGGTTAGCCAACTAGCTCCTGAAGAGGGCATGGCATAGAATGAAGTAGACGGCAGATGAAAACTCTAAAATTCGGACGTTTTCCCGGAGCGATGATATATTAGTATTGTTACCATTGGTAGATCCTTTCAAAGTCAGGTTTAGTGGTGCCCATCAAATTAAGAAAAAAAAAGACTGCCAGATAAACTATATGGTAAAGGTGCTAGATGAAAAATGAAACTGTATAAGGTTTGTCATGTGAGTATGTTGATACCATATTATAATAGTGACAGGAAACTGGAGAAACAGATGTGAATTACTGCCCTGAAAAGTCAGGAATTAAATACGGATGTCATGAATGTTGATCTACTAAAATTATATTAAAGGATGACCAAGTCCTTGAGGAGTCAGGTGGGTTAGTGAACTATCTGTCTCAGGAACAACAAACTCAGTTCAAAGATTTGTTGCAACATTATGAGGATATATGCAGGAATAAAATGAGGAGGACCAATGTCATTGTGCATAAGGTGGAAGTAGGGAATGCTGTTTCAATAAAACAACATCTCTACCGACTGAATCCTTTCAGCCACCCTGCTCCAGAAGGATGCTCAATGAAAATATCCTCTACCTGAGTCAGAGTTAGGGGAGTTCACTGATAGTGTTACTTGCCAAACCTGATGGAAACAAAGCTTTTGTGTGAACTATCTGAACGTCAACACTGTATCTGGACTCTACCCTAAACCAAGTTTGGAGAACTGTGCATGGAATGCTGGATATGTGTGTTTTAAAAACTGTGCACTTGATCTGGATGAAAAAAATATTTTTAGCGAGTAATGAAAAAATCACATGGGACAGTTGGCAGAAATCTTTGAATGACTATGAGAAGTGAAACTGATAATAAACTTAAAGAAAACAGAATTTGTGAAGGCAGAGATGACATTCTTATGACATAGCATCGGACATGAAAGGTTGACCCCAAGCAATACTAAGTCGAAGGCCATTGAAAAAAATCCACAATCACCCTCAAAGAAATAAGTGCTTTGATTTATGCGACTGATCGAATACTACTGCAAGTTTGTTCCAAACTTCAACAGCAAAGTGGCACCGCTAACAGATTTACTGAAGAAGAACACAAACTTTAGGTGGACAGAACAATGCCAGGAGTTATTTGAAAATTTAAAAACAGTATTAACTACTACACTGGTTTTAGCTACAAAAAATCGAAACCTTTCAAAGTTGTAATCAATGCAAGTGATAAAAAACGTTGGAGCCGTACTGCTGCAGAAGGATGGTGATGGAATTGAATGGCCACTTGGCTACTTTTCAAAGAAACTTAACACCCACAAGAGAAAATACTACACCGTCGAAAAGGAATTATTGCGTTACTAACCTTACAGCATTTTAGTCTCTATGTGATGAACGATGTGTCAGAGACAGAGACCACAATCCTCTTACATTCTTGGAACGATGTAAAGACAAAATTATGAGACTATTTCGTTAAAGCCTTACGTTACAGACTTTTGAAAATGTGATCATGGAATTACAGGATAAAATATAGATAACATAAAAGAGATTCCAGTGTTCATATATATATATATATATGTGTGTGTGTGTGTGTGCGTGTGTGTGCAGAAATTATTATGAACTTAGATTAAGTTTCTGCGCATTTCATTGTTAAATAGGATTAAGAATTAAAATAAATGAAGCCATATTTTCATTATGATGGTTTATTTCTTCCTGAAGGGGGGAGATGTTATGATGTTGAAGGCGTACTCTGTACTTTCAAGAGAGAGTGAATGTTGTTTTGCGCTCAAAGCTTACAAGTACCGTTCTTATGATTAACTAGTGGAAAATTGAAAAAATGTAACTGTTGACTGTGAAATATTTACCTGAGTTGGTTGCAGTTTTGACAGCAATTCGAACCTATCAAACCAGTTGAGTTTATGCCCCTGGATAGTAAAACTAATCGAGTTTGAATTTGTTGTTTTTGATTAGATTAGATTTACAGTGTGGAAACAGGCCCTTCGGCCCAACAAGTCCACACCGACCCGCCAAAGCGAAACCCACCCATATCCCTAACCTAACACTGTGGGCAATTTAGCATGGCCAATTCACCTGACCCGCACATCTTTGGACTGTGGGAGAAAACCGGAGCACCCGGAGGAAACCCACGCTGACACGGGGAGAACGTGCAAACTCCACACAGCCAGTCGCCTGAGTCGGGAATTGAACCCGGGTCTCAGGCGCTGTGAGGCAGCAGTGCTAACCACTGTGCCACTGTGCCGCTGTTGTTGTTGTTGTTGAAGGCATTTTGAAAGTCAGAGAGAGTATCTGCCATCGAGAGACAATCTGCCATTGATAGAGTAACTTCTATTGAACGAGTGACTACCAGCATCGGAGCAACTGCTATGGAGAATAACAGCTATCGAGACAGACCCGAAGACTTCCTACCAAAGGTGACTTTTGACTTAAAAATATCCACAGTGAAAGAACGAAGATGACTCAGGGAGGTCTTCAGCCAGAAGAAGAGAGAAACCAACGATAACAGTGGTTGTATGTTTCTGAAATTAAGTTGATGTAATTTTATTAAGAATTATATTGAAATAGTACATTGTATTAAAGTTGGAGGTAGATAGTAAGCCGTTAAGAGAAAGGGGGCTTAGAGTTGTGAATATTTGCTGTTTAATGTTCACTTTTAGATTAAAGGAATAAATTGTTTTTTTTAATTTAACTCAAGAAGTTTGGGAGTTCTCTGTCACTCATAATATAACAGATTACGATGTGAGGTCAGTTTTTCAGAATGTTTGGTGGAATTAACAGCAGGTTTCACCACTGTTTCGTAACAACTGTCACGTCATTGCTTTGAGTGGAATACTGTACCACCTGAATGAGGTGCGCAGAAAAGGATGATTTTGGGAATAACTCAATGTAGAATTTTCAGTCACTGGCCAAAATTATATGCTCAACGTCAGTGACTTAGATGATTACTTAGATGATCTATCATTGTTGAAAAAAATATTCAGTTGGTCTTCCTAATTGCAATGGAACAAGCTGCTTCAATTTTCACATGATTCTTTCAGGTGACAGTCTCAGGCAATGCATGGACTGGTCTCCTGATTTTATGAATATTTAACATGGCAAAGAGAAATACATTTACAGGTTGACAATCATTGTGTCGTGTGAAATCGTTCAATATTGATTTACTTCCACTTGATCTGCACCATCAGAATGAGATTGGAACTATTCATAACAGAGAAACAGCAACATTATACTATTCACAGATTCAAGTAATCTGTGCAGTGACTTAATCTGAATATTGCTACTGCAAGTACGTTCATTGTTTTAATGCAAAATAATCACCTTTTATTTTCACACAATCTTCAAATTAGTGTATTATGTGTGCTGCTGTTACTTATGATCTACAATTATAGAAACTGAATTTTCACATGTTGGTTTGCATCAACCATTTCTCTAATTAGTTAATATTTGATATTAATATTGATAGGTGACTAACCAGTAATACATTCTTTCGTTCAGAAGTGAAACACCTATAAGCAATAGCAGGCATTCTGATGATATGTCATTCTGAAATGACAGGCAGACAAAATTGTATTATTCTGACATAAACAGAAGTCGCATCGAGGATTGTAAACAGTATATTGTTAAACCATTTGCAATGAAATTAATAGTAGGAAAAAGTGAGGACTGCAGATGCTGGAGATCAGAGCTGAAAATGTGTTGCTGGAAAAGCACATCAGGTCAGGCAGCATTCAAGGAGCAGGAGAGTCGACGTTTCGGGCATGAGCCCTTCTTCAAGAGTGAGGAAAATGTGTCCAGCTGGCTAAGATAAAAAGTAGGGAGGAGGGACTTGGGAGAGGGGCATTGGAAATGCGATAGGTAGAAGAAAGTCAAGGTGAGGGTGATAGGCCGGAGTGGGGGTGGGGGCGGAGAGGTCAGGAAGAAGATTGCAGGTTAGGAAGGCGGTGCCAAGTCCGAGGGATTTGACTGAGACAAGGTGGGGGGAGGGGAAATGAGGAAACTGGAGAAATCTGAGTTCATCCCTTGTGGTTGGAGGGTTCCTAGGCGGAGGATGAGGCGCTCTTCCTTCAACCATCGTGTTGCTATGGTCAGGCGATGGAGGAGTCCAACGACCTGCATGTCCTTGGTGGAGTGGATGGGGGAGTTGAAGTGTTGAGCCACGGGGTGGTTGGGTTGGTTGGTCCGGGTGTTCCAGAGATGTTCCTTGAAATGTTCTGCAAGTAGGTGGCTTGTATCCCCAATATAGAGGAGGCCACATTGAGTGCAGCAGATGCAGTAAATGATGTGTGTGGATGTGCAGATGAATTTGTGGTGGATATGGAAGGATCCCTTGGGGCCTTGAAGGGAAGTAAGGGGGAGGTGTGGGTGCAAGTGTTGCATTTCTTGTGGTTGCAGGGGAAGATGCCGGGAGTGGAGGTTGGCTTGGTCGGGAGTGTGGACCTGACAAAGGAGTCACGGAGGGAGTGGTCTTTTCGGAACACTGATAGGAGAGGGGAAAGAAATATATCTCTGGTGGTGGGGCCTGTTTGCAGGTGGCGGAAATGACAACGGATGATATGATGTATGTGGAGGTTGGTGGGGTAGTAGCTGAGGACCAGTGGGGTTCTGTCTTGGTGGCGAGTGGAGGGGCGGGGCTCAAGGACGGAGGAGCGGGAAGTGGAGGAGATGCGGTGGAGGACATCATCGATCACATCTGGGGGGAAATTGTGGTCTTTGAAGAAGGAGGCCATTTTGGTTTTGTGGTATTGGAACTGGTCCTCCTGGGAACAGATGCGATGGAGACGAAGAAACTGGGAGTATGGGATGGTGGGAGGCGGTGTAGTCTAGGTAGCTGTGGGAGTTAGTCGGTTTGTAGTAAATGTCCGTGTTGATTCGGTCGCCCGAGATCGAAATAGAGAGGTCTAGGAAGGAGAGAGAGGAGTCTGAGACGGTCCAGCGAAATTTGAGCTCGGGGCGGAAGTGTTGGTAAAGTGGATGAACTATTCAACTTCCTTGTGGGAGCATGAGGCAGCGCCGATACAGTCATCGATGTAGCGGAGGAAAAGGTGGGGGGGCGGTGTTGCCAGTGTAGCTGCGGAAGATGGACTGTTCCACATATCCTACAAAGAGGCATGCATAACTGGGGCCCATGCGGGTGCCCGTGGCTATTCCTTTGGTTTGGAGGAAGTTGGAGAGAGAAGTTGTTCAGGGTGAGGACCAGTTCAGTCAATCGAAGGAGGATTTCAATAGAAGGGTACCGGTTGGTACGGCAGAAAAGGAAGAAGCAGAGGGCTTTGAGTTCTTTGTGGTGGGGAATGGAGGTGTACAGGGACTGGATGTCCATTTTGAAGATAACGCATTGGGGACCGGGGAAGCGGAAATCATGGCGGAGGTGGAGGGTGTGGGTGGTGTCTCGAAAGTAGGTGGGGGGTTCTTAGACTAAGGGGGACAGGACCGTGTCGAGGTATTCAGAGATGATTTCGGTGGGACAGGAGCAGGCTGAGACAATGGGTCGGCCGGGGCAGTCAGGTTTGTGGATTTTGGGCAGGAGGTAGAAACGGGCGGTGCGGGGTTGTGGGACTATGAGGTTGGAGGCGATGGATAGGAGATCCTCTGAGGTGATGAGGTTATGGATGGTCTGGGAGAAGATGGTTTAGTGGTGGGAGGTGGAGTCATGGTCAAGGGGGCAGTGGGAGGAGTTGTCCGCAATCTGGTGCTTAGCCTCAACGGTGTAAAGGTCAGTGCGCCAAATTAATGAAATTAATAGTGCCTTGTTTCAATAAATAAAAATGTAATAACTCCAATGATAAAAGAGAAGTGCAGGCAGTGTCCATTAATATTCAAGTTATCTAGAATGGCATTGAATTCAAAACATTGGAACAGGTGATTTATGTATGTGTTAATACTTCACACAATAATTACTCAGCCAAGCTATGAAAATATTCTGTATTCTACTTCACAGCCGCACCAAATTTCGTTTAGTTAATTCTGTGCCATTGACATCAAATTTTCCAAGTTAAGAGTCAATTCTAAAAATTCATTGTTTAAAGATGCTTGTCCTTCACAACAGACTTGTGACAACAATCTCTTCTTTTGGAATTCCAACGCTTTAAATATCATCTCTATGACCACTCTGGTAAACTATGCAACATTTTTTCTGGCTTCTACTACATCTAAACTCTATCTTCACTTTTCTTTCGAAAGGTTTTACTAAATTTTCATTTGTCAAGATCATTTTTACCAATATAGAGATCATAATTTGGCAAAATACATTAATTGTCTTACATGAGTTCATGGCAATTGTCGATTTTCGATTTATTTCCCTCACCAAATAAGTCTCTATGCCTTGTTTGATCTTTTAATAATGTAGTTGAACTACATTGCGACTTGAAATAATATGTAAATGTGCAGATCTGTAACCTTGTTTTGTGCATTGTATCTTACAGCTAATTTAGCGGCAATTGTGATCCTATCACGTGGAAGGTGTGACCTCTGTCCTTGCACCGCTCGCTATCTGATGACCATGGTAACAGCGGATCTAATGGTTGTCATCTATGGTGTGATACTGTGGCGGATGAATTCTTATTATTTCACAGTATCTTTCTTGAATATTACCCCTGTTTGTAGTATTATTATGGTGCTGACTTATGCAGCCTCAGAATGCTCAGTCTGGTTCACTGTCACTTTTGCCTTTGACCGATTTGTGGCTATTTGTTGTCAGAAACTGAGAACAAAGTATTGTACCAAGAAAACCGCAAACATGGTTTTAGCAACAACTTGTGTTTTGATCTGTTTAAAGGATATTTCCTTCTTCTTTATGTTTGAAGCCAGGGAGGTAATTAACAATGTTCCCTGGTTTTGTAATATAAGAGAAAACTTCTACAATGATCCTGGCTGGATGGCATTTGACTGGTTTGATAAGGTATTAACCCCGTTACTCCCATATGTTTTAATTTTGCTGCTCAATGCTCTCACTGTTAGATATATTGTAGTAACCAGCCGAGTTCGTAAGGCACTGAAGGGTCACAGCAAGGGAGAGAATCACCATGACCCGGAGATGGAGACCAGAAGGAAGTCTGTGATATTACTCTTCACCATATCTGGCAGCTTTATTCTTTTGTGGCTCGTGTATGTTGTAGACTTCTGCTTTTACAATATCATTGGAATCATCCCTGAATATTACAATGATTCTTTATATATGTTACCTGAATTTGCAATTATGCTGGCCAGTTTCAATTGCTGCACAAATGCATTTGTTTATGGGGTGACTCAATCCAAATTCAGAGAACAAATCAAAATTATGATGAAGCATCCAGTGACATTGATTATCGAATTAATTCATAAACAAGACAATTGAATATATCCTCCTTCTCATGACGAAACTATGTGTGGAGTAAAAAAAAGTCCTTTGTAGCATTATCCTAAGGATAAATCTCATGACTTTGTGCTGTTTCATCTCTTTAATGAAATCTTCATTTTCGCATTATAGGTAGTAGCAACTGAGGTAGCTTAGCACATCTATGCAGCTGACAATATGTTGTGACAGGTTCACATTTGTGCATTGCATATTATTTTCCAGAAGGCAGATGGGAAAAGATGATTCAGCTTGTGAGAGATTTGTATAAGAAAGCTGGTTACACTTTATCTGATATCTAAGATACTCATTGCTGCAATTGCAGCTTCTCTTCAGGAGATTTTAAAATATCTGGTAGTGTAATGTGAACCTGTAATTGAATTTGCAAAGGAAAATTGGTTTCGTCAGTGGGTGGGTGGAGTGTGGCGTCGGTTGGGAGATGGGTGGTGTGGGGCCAGATAGTTGTTGGCTGTTGGGGTTGATTTAGTATTTAGAAAATTAAGGAAGGACTTGATACACTACCAAAAGTCTTCTGGAATTCAAAACTATTACATTAATTGCGTTGATAATTGTGGCACACATGATTTTCTTTTCATGAAAAATCTTACTCTGCTTGATTATATATCACAATAGACAATAAAATTTGCCTCACAACAGATATTAAGTTTACAGTGTGGAAACAGGCCTTTCAGCCCAGCAAGCCCACACCGACCCGCCGAAGCGCAACCCACTCAGACCCATTCCTCTACATTTACCCTCTCACCTAACACTAGAGGCAACTTAGCATGGCCAATTCACCTAACCTGCACATTTTTGGACTGTAGGAGGAAATCGGAGCACCCGGAGGAAACCCACACAGACACAGAGAGAATATGTAAACTTTACACAGTCAGTCACCTGAGGCGGGAACTGAACCCAGGTCTCTGGTGCTGTGCCGCCCATGAAAAGCAATGCCTGAACAGGATCTGGGCGCTCAGATTAAAAGTCTGAAGCACTACTGACTAAACTATCTGGGCATCTAGATAAGAAACGCGAGCTCGTCTGGAACCCGGGACTTGGCCCAGATTTGCGCAGTAGAAGATCCTAAGCAATAATCATACTCCTAGACCAACGAGACAGTTGCCGGCTTCTCTGTCCTTCCTTTATAAATTCAGGCAATACATTGTCACTTTTCATCGCAATTTTATTTTTCCAATATTTAGTGTCTTGGAAGATTGTTTCAGTGCATGCACCATCTAGGTACTTTACATTTTCGGTATAATTCTGCATACTCCTTATCAGGTTCACATGACCTATCAGCTTTTTGCCGCATCAATTTCTCTAATACCTATATTTGCAAAGCAATTTTTTCTTTCTGCAATTAAAACTGATTCAAAACATTGAATTAACTTACCAGCCACTTCATTATTTTCCACTTTTATTTCCTTACCCCAATTCTCAACATCCGATGCTCACTTTGACTTCGCCATTTTTTTATATTGAGAAAAAACCTCTTGTCGTCCATCTTAGTATTGCTTGCAAGATTACTTTGTTCATATTTTTCCTGATTATCATTTTTGATCATATATTGTTAGTTCATAAACAGTTTAAATCCTCCAGTTTGTAGGCGGACTAGAGAAATTAACATTTTAAGATTAATTCGCTTAATTATAATCAAAGAAATTATAGTTATTGATTAAACCAATTTTATGTTATTCAGCTTAATTATAGTCAAGGGAGATCTTGATGCTGTCACATCATGTGACATTACTTCACTTTATCTTACAAATAATGCACCATAAGTTTGTGAACAGAGTAAAGACTATAATCTCATATTATTGATTCACAACGACAAGGGTGAGAGCCTTTGATTAGTTTACACGTAACTCTGGTTGAGAATTGCAATTTTGGATAAGACAGACTGAGTCAATTCCCAGGTTTTAGCCCTGACCAACAAACGATCGTCATCGCCGTGTCCTTGTATTAGCTTGGTTTCTTATTTTAAGTAAGTCCAACATTGTCTTAAAGCTAACTTAGTAACAATATGCTTAATTTTGCAATTGCATAATCTTTTCGATTTTGGCATACCTTACATAAAAATCTTGTATGGTTAGTATTTGTTTGTATTAGCACTTTTCGTGCTGCTAAAACTGATTTGCCTTTCAAGTATAAAATGTAACTCGAAGCATTTCTCCAATAAAACAACATCAAAGGAAATAACCTGCTGATATTCCAGTGCCTGATTAATGTGACTTTCACCAAACTCGCTATGAATTGAGACATGAATTCCAGGGTATCAATCTTTCAGCCCTGCCTGTAAACGTCACCCATCCTCTCTAACGATGAGATAAAGAAAAACTCAAACCAATGTTGTGAAATTGGGAAGAGTAATTGCAGATTTGGAGGCAGGGAGTAAGAATTTATTGTTTATAAAATTATAAAATGTTAGGGGAGAAAGCATTGTGTGGTCCCTTTAAAAGATGGTACTTTTTCTACGCTGGAGATTTTTAAAAAAGTAGGTACATAGAGAGCCCCAACTGAAACATTGGTATTGAAATTAGCCAGTTAAGCAGCAGATTTTACCAAGATGAGAGGTTTTTAAGTTTATTGAATCAATTTGAACCAGACACTGAGATATCAAAAAAACTATCAAAATTAAATGCGCAAGTTTTGACAATATAGGATTAATCCTATTACATGAAATATTGATATTTCTTCAATGGTCTAAAAAGGGGGGATAGTGGGACAAAGACCCAAAGCTAATTGACATCCAGCAGAGCTAACAGCCGGGAGCTCTCTCTTGCAAGAAATTAATTCTCAGATTCATATATGTATTAGAGAAAACACCAACTAAGTAATATCGGTACTCATGATGAAAAAGGCATTACTGACAGAAGAATTGGAGGAAAAGGCGCTCCTGACAGAAGAACGATCGAGAAGGCACAGAACATTACAGAAGACACTGAACCTGACTGTCCGTTTGAGAGACTAAATTCTATTTTTTGTTCAATGAGTGTGCTTTGCATTTAATCGAACAGTATATCATAACAGTCCTGTTTTACTGGGGAATTGTTAGTGGTTAGAAGGGATTTGTTTGGTTTGTAAATAGTTTAGTTCATTTGTTCACAGTTAGAGTTAAATCAATAAATTGTGAATTGTTGATTTTAACGTGAGTGCCACGGATTTATTTTAAGTAATCACTAGACGTTTCCAAAAAGCAGGTAACACCCCTTTTCACTTCTTTTTCTTTCACTATATAGGGCGATGTGTTCCTCTTTTGGTGTATCCGAGTGGTTCTCAGAGAGGCATCTACCTCCGCATTATGACACTATCTCCTTGTCTTTGGAAAGCAACACTAAGGGAAACAAAATGATGAGAATGACCCTCATAGTTAATTGACAAATTTAGGAGATGACGTCAGTCAATGCCCATCACTCTCAACAGCCAATTATTGAAAAATCACGAAACCCTGAAAACAAATAGCATTTGGCTTGCCTAACCTTGAGCAAATAAAAATAAAAAGCATGGAATTGGTCCTGCGTGAGAATTTTGACATGGAATGGATGAATACCCAAGTGCTTTCAATGACCACAGAGCATAGGCCTTGATATTACATTCCCCAAACTGTAAATGGAAAACCCTTGAGGAATCAGACAAAAACAAATAACCAGATGTTGGCTTGCACACTGAGCTGAACTAGTAAGTAAGACCCAAAATATGAGCAGAAAGTTGCTACCATGTTTGAATAGATATGATTTATAACCTAAGTAGAACTTACTGAGTTACAGCAGGAGATTATCACCTGTTGCTTGGTTTGCTGCAGTCACAAATGAACAAATAAATATTGGGATTTGGGTTTAAATATAACTATTCTGCAACTTGCAGGTTCATTACGAAGCTTTTGCGTATTGTGTGCTTTTTTCTTTCAATTTGATTTTATCATTAAATCTCCTGATAAACCATGCTTCTTGAATTACCTTTCTTGAATTCTTCTTTCTCACTGATCTATATATTTTAAGGTGTGTACTATTTTCTGAAACTTATACCATTGTTCTTCACTTTTTTTTTTCTCGCCCATCCCAGCTAACTCTGACCTCATTCCTTTTTAATTGTCCGTATTTAAGTTTAGCGTGGATGCTTGAGACCTAAGTTTTTCACACTCAATGGGAATGCTAAATTCTCCCTTGCTCTACTCATTGTTTCCTCGGTGATCGTTCACACGGAGTTCATTTATTTAACCTGCCTCATTATCCATTACAATTTAAAGTACCCAATCGCTCACTGAGATCTGAAGATCTTTTGTGAGGAAACTGTCCTGAGTACACTGTGAGTACTTCTTCACAATTTCCTCTGCTCATTTGAATTTCCCAATATCTTTGGTGATCAACTCAGCCGTGATTATCATGTTTCTTTTTAATATGTGCGCTCCTTATCCCCTGAAACAATACCATTTCGATTTCGCTATTGATGAGGGCCGAAAAACTATTAATTCCTCACAAGCACTACTGTGAAAGATGCAACTGCGAAGACATATCTTATTTCGTTAAGTGTAAATGCACTTCAGAAACAAAAATTTGTAAGTAGATTTGTCTTATTAAATAGATCTGAATTAGGTGCATCAGTGCCTTTGCCTCTGTCTAAACTCGAAAGAATGAAAATATTAATCGAGTACTTCCAAATGAGCAATTATGAAATATTGTAGCTAATCTAACATTAACCAACAGCTTTGCAAGACTAGAAAAACTTCTTGAGATTAAAACTTCTCACAAAACTGATAAATCGTTGATCTTTAAAGAAGTGACATGAGCAGTTTGTATCAATAGAAAATGTGGTGTTTTAATGTTTTCCCCTCAATAGATCCCTCTAACAATGCATCATTCCTGATGTCACACCAGGATAGAAGAGTTGCAAGGCTTGTGAATACCTTTCCCAACGCCAAATATTGAGCTGACCTTTTAATTGTAAGCAGCAGTTGACCGGAGGATCTGAGGCATTCCCGTTTTTTCGGCAAAGTACTTTCCTGCTTGCCTCATTCCAAAATAACTCAGGAGTAAATTAATTAAACTGTGATAGATTGGAGCAGACACGTCTGGGTGTGCTAGTTCATGAAGCACAAATGAGTTGTATGCAGGCACCACAAGTGGAATTGAATTGAATTTGGCAGTTTCGTCGAGTGTTATGCTCATTTCATAAAGGGCAATGTGGAGACCACATCTGGAGTACTGTTTGAAGTGTTGTTCATTCAATTTAAGGAGAATTAAAATGTATTGAAGAAGCTTGTGTGTGTTTTACCAGCATATTGAATGAAAAGACACGTTTTCTTTTAAGAACAGGTTCGACAGACCAGAGTTGTCTCCTTTAGAATTTCGAAGGATAAGATATGAATTTACTGAAAAAAAATTAAACCTTTGGTGTCTTGATAGTGTAGGTGTGCAGAGGAAGTTTCATCTTAGGAAAAGATCCAGAAGTAGGTGCCAATGATTAAAACAAACGGATTTCTCATTTAGTACAGTGTCATTGAGATTCTTTGCTGGGATTCAGATTGATTGAATGTTATTAAGGCAGAACAGGATAGATTCCATGTAAACAAGGAATGGAACGTTTATTGTTGGTTGGAGAGATTGTGGAGGGATAAGATCATCACCACCGACCGTGGTTTAATGAAATGAAGTGGGTGCTCTTTTTATTGGCAGTGACCATCATCCTAGCTTTGACAGCGATGGATTGCAGCAATGGTTGCTGGCGTGATTAAGCTTTGGTCTCAGGCTCAGGCAATAATATCTGTGGATTAAATTCTGAGGTCAAAAACGTGAGTGTGAACAATTGGAACTCATTAGTGATTGGATTGACATAGCGTGGAAGAAGGAAATTGTAAGCCTTTCATTACCAGGCTGATCCGATGACTCACTGGGTAGAGTGTAACCCAAGTGGCCTTCCATGATCGTGCAAACTGTAAATGTGCAGTAGAATTGGAAAGTAGCTGTGACCACACTAGGACTAGAAGGATTAAATATTTTGCCTTGCATCTGAGAAGGCTGCTTATACTTGTGAACCGTTTGACCTCCTTCTAAGGGCAATTGCATTGATCAGGCACATCGTTATGAGCAAGCTATTTGCATATAATCACAATTTCAAAGATTTCAAAAAACATGTGGCAAAGTACAATACTATCTATTGCTGACACCAACGGGTTATAATAACACAAATAGCAAATAATTTCCTACTTCATCACATTCTATCGGTTAGACTGAACTGTTTATTTCAATTCTTGGATTTGAGAGATAGATTTCTGTTGCCTTGACTTGATTAACAGAACTCAGCTTAAAATATTTTAGAATGAAATAACCCATTTAGTTTTCTAACAAGACACGACTGGTCCAGATTTTTATAAATAAAAGCTTTACATTGCGTTGGGTTAATTCTGACAGGAAAACAGACATTCTTGGCTAAACTCAAGAGATGAGGCTGCATTTGCGGAAAGAAGGCTGAAATAACGCTTCGAGTCTAATGATTCTTCATCAGAACATCTCTGATGTACTGCTTCGCTGGCTTGAACCGTTAATCATCCTTTCTTCCCAAAAGTCTGCTGGACTTGTTGTTTTCCTAACAAATAATCTTTTTGTTTCAGATCTCCAACACTGCCATCCTTTGTTTTATTTAAGTTCGTTCTCAACAATTCTGAATTGTCCTTTTACTTTCGGAGAAATTATTCATGCAACACAGCCCAACCAGGTGTTCTCCAAAATGAGATGAAAATCTGTTCAACCGAGGTGATTCATCCGAAAAGAACAAAACTAAAATTAATTTGTCAGTGTTCTAAATTGAAGGCAGTTTAATGCAATTCAACATTATTCTTTTTGATTGTAAATATTCAGAGTGCAATCAAATTCCAATATCACCGCAGGGGCTGCTGTCTTTTCCGTTCTGGTCCAAAAATCATTGCTCCACTAAAGCTTACATGAATTACTAATGCCTTCACACAGATCAAAACTCAGTTATCACCAGTTCAATTCCGAATTCTGGAATCAATGATTTAAATATGTATGAAGCACTTATGTTATATTATCCTCCGTATAGATTGATGTACGCTGGATTCTTCGGAATCCTGTATTTAGATTAGATTCCCTAGTGTGGAAACAGGCCCTTCGGCCCAACAAGTCCACATCGACCCTCTGAAGGACAACCCACGAGACTAATTTCCCTCTGAATATGGACTCAACACTATGGGGAATTTAGCATGGCTAACCCACATGATCTGCATATCTGTGGATTAGCGAGGAAACCAGAGCAGACATGGGGAGAATGAGCAACCTCCACTCAGCCAGTTGCCCGAGGCTAGAATCGAACCTGGGTTTCTCGTGCTAATGCAGCAGTGCTAGACACCGTGTCACTCAACTTTTGCGTTGAGTGGAATATAAGTCCTTTTCACAAGTATTCTTGACAACGGCATTGGTCATAGAAGACGAAAGTTTGACAACTCTGTGAAATACAAGTGATAGGAGATGATATTAAACGTGGCACCTGTAGGCTACAATTCGTAAAGAGAGCTCAAATTTCGCATCGGCTGCACAGTGGCTCGGAATTGCTTTCAGGAGCATACTGTCCTGTACAATTCTGCCATTCAAATGGTATTGGCTTTTACAGGCGGTTTGGGGTGGGTGTGATGTTATCCAGGTTTGGATTGAAAAGTAATAAGTAACATTCCCATTCCATATATGTCAGGAAAATCTATCTCCAATTAGGAATAATCTAACAACCACCTCTGGAAATTCAATGGCAGTATTATCAATAAATTCCCCACTATCAATATCCTGTTCTAAGTAGGGATGGGCACATATCTCTGGTGAAAAAGAGATTGATGAATGGGTGAGGGTGGAGGAATGGGTGTGATTGAAGTTGAGAGCGGCAGCATTCGGAATGAGAGGCATGTTGTGTAGTTAATGAGACTGATTTCGGAACATTGCGTTCCAAGTGTCCCTCAGGCTGATGGAGAGAAATTCTTTGTTTATCATTGTTTATCCTTGTCTCCTGCCTTCCTACAATGACAACATCTTCGCATTTTTCCCATGAATATTTTATTTCAAAACCCGATTGCCGAAAGGGATCGTCACAAATATTCTGGTAAAATCCTCATATATCACGACATTGACTTTCTGGCCAGTGGAAAATTAACGTAATTCTGTCGTAACAAAGGTCTAACTCCAGATGTTAACTCCATCTTCATATTCTTCCTGACTTTATTTTTAATGGAGGAAAGCTAATTAAAATGATGCTGACAGTGCATAAATAAGAGATTCTCTGAATGTGTGATCTCAGAATTTGATTCAGAGAGCTCACCTCACATAGAAAAGTATGTGAGGTTCACAACTTCAGAAACATATACTATGTGACTATTGCCATTTTTGGTGCGTCTGTTAAGTGAGAATGGGTCTTGGCATCGTTTAAATCTCTCTATATAAGCTTTGCTCTTGTTTTACTTCTTCACTGATTGTGTATTTTGCTGATCACGTGGACACTGAATCGACATAAACGTAGGAGTTGTAACATTACGTTGTACAGGGCATTTATGAGGCCTCTTCTAGAGCACTGTGTGTAGCTCTGGTCTCTCTATTATAGGAATGATTTCATTAAATTTGAGACTGTTCTGAAAAGATTTACCAGGATATTGCTGGGAATGGAGGGTTTGAATTACAAGAATTAGCTGGAAAAGCTGGGACGTTTGTCACGAGCATAGGGGGCTGATGGTGACCTGATAGGAGTTTATAAAATCATGACTGGCAGAGATAAGGCGACTGTCGAGGTTCTTTTCCTTCAGTGGTGGTGTCCAAAGCTCAGGGGTATATTTTTAAGGTGATGAAACAGATTTTAAAAAGATATGAGGGTCAACGATTTTACACAGAGTGGTTACTGCGTAGAATAAATTGCAAGAGGACGTGATGGACATAGGTACAGTTTGCAAAGTTTAAAAGTGCCTGCTCCGATTTCCTGCACTTGTGTTCAGAGTACTGGGAGTATATGGCACTGTGTATTTATGCTAAATCTGTGTGATCTGCGAAGTGCATTGCCTTGTACCAGCACTATGCAGGACTAGAACACTTTGCCACTGTAGATTTGCCATGAATGGAATGGAACAAACTGCTTCTATTTTCATAACAACGATGCAGAAAATATTGCATTCCATGTTTCCGTATGAGTAGTTTGATTATTGGCAGATGTTTGAGGATTAATGCTAAATTGAGTTTTCTTGATATTTATCTATTGTCATTTGAACTGTACCAATTAAAATATTTAGCTGTGAACTTAGAGGGACTACCAGAACAACAGTGCTAAAGTATTTAATGCTAATAAATCAGTCTGACCCCGAATGTAGTTTGTCACTGTAAGTATTTTAATATTTTAATGTTAATTATACATTTTCGCTCAACATGAAGAAGAGCTCAATCCTCAGTGTTAACTATTATCCAAGATCCGAGTCTGATCATGAAAACATGATGATCTTTACAAGCAAGACACAAATTTCAACGAACATAGATGTGGCTCTTCATGGCATTCTAAACACTGCTGTTCGATTGTTCATGGTGAAAATGAATGCTATGCTACTTTGATAAAAGAACCATTTCAATTCCTTTAATGTTGATAAAATGGCAACTGTTAGTAAGTAATATTCAGGTTGCACAGGATTTATAGCATAGCTACAGATTAGTCAGATAGTTGGGTTCTGTAGCTGTTTATGCTTAATACTGGCCTTTCTCAGTCCAGTGTCATGTAAAATTGTTAAAATGAGCTCCAGTTGATGTCTAATACACGTCATTACATAATATCCCCTGAAATTTATCTGTGATACTGTTGTTGGCTGCTTGAATTTGATGTCATATCCACCTTCTAAATGAAACATTTCAATTGTATATCATCCTTAACATTTTGGTAATTTGTCAGATTACTAATCGATCTGTTTTCAGCCTTCTCTTTTTCAGATAAAATATCTTACCAATTCCTCTGTTACTTTATTCTTCTTCTAACGGGGAAAACCACACTGCACAAATCGCATGCATTGCTTCATTAATAGTATTGTTCAAATCCATTAGATAGGGAAATATTTGTAAATGTGTGTTTTTGTAACCAACAACTTTTATTATTTTGAAATTGGAAATTTGCTCAATGCTTAATTACTGTCTCACAGCTTAGCACTCCTACTCATAAACCTTTATATCTGTCTCTCGTTTCTCCTCTGTTTGTCACTTTCAAACTCTAATTCCTCATCAATTCCTTTATACTCATCCAACCATCCGATAACGTGGAAAAATTTAACATTTTGATCTCAATGCTAGATTCCAGATGTTTCTTTTTATGCATCTGCAACGACTACCTTCAGCTCTAAGTCTGATGCAATTAAGCTGAAGTACAAAGCTGGGGAAATCAGAATGAATTGGTGTAATTATATCTTGAGCAGTTTGGCTGTTCACAATCTGTTTCATCTGCAGTCAATCAGCATTTTTACAGATCCAGGTTCATGTTGCCTTGTAATGCAATGAGACAAGCCGTTGGAACAGCGGAGCATGAAAAAGCAATTGAGCCCATTTAAATTGTCTGGCCATTAAGTAGGAAGATAGTCGATCAAGCACATCAATATATTTTAATCTCCTATTCCATGTAAATTTGCACAGTATTGACATTTAGAAATAATAATTAACCTTTGATCCAACCAGCCACATCTCATGGAATGATTACTCGATCAGAAATGTGCTTACCGTTTTATATGATCTCTCTTCCAGTTAATTTATTGACAATTGCAATCCTTTGTCGGGGAATGGGTGGCCTCAGTACCTGCAGCATTCGTTATCTGGTGGCCATAGCAACCACGGATCTAATGACCATTTTGGTGTTACTGTTACAGCTCAGTTCTCATTATTTTCCAGCATACTTTCTTGTCGGTAGTATTATCATTGTCCTGTGTTATGCAGCCACTCAATGCTCTGTCTGGGTCACTGTCACTTTTTCCTTTCATCGATTTATGGTCATTTGTTGTCAGAAGTTGACAATAAAATATTATACCGAGAAAAGTGCAACAGTGGTTCTGGCAACAACTTGCATTCTGAGTTGTTTAAAGGACATACAGTTCTACTTTACATTTGCAGCTGGGGAGGAAACTAATGACATATCCTAGTGTTGTTAGATAAAAGAATGCTATTATACAGATCCTGCATAGGTGCCATTTGAGTGGTTTAATAAGATTTTAACCCTACGTCTCCCATACGCCTTTAATTTTGTTGTTCAATGCTCTGACAGTTAGATATATTTTGGTTATCAGTCAAGTCTGTAAAGGACTGTTGCGACAGAATAGGAGAGAAAATCGGTGGTGGAGAGCAGAAGGATATCTATGATCTTACTCGTCACCATATCTGCCAGCTTCATAATTTTGTGGCTTGCATGCGTCATAGACTTCTTCGTTTACAATATTCTAAGAATTACCCCTGAATATTACAATGATCCTATAAATATATTCTCTGAAGTAGCTGACATGCTGGTTGGTTTAAGTGTTTTGTACAAACGCATTTATTTATGGGATTACTCAGTCTAAATTCAGAGAGCATTTAAAGACTGTGGTTACATTTCCAGTTATGTCAATCATTAAATAATGCAAAAACTGAAGAACTGCTTGCAGCCAGATGCAGGGAGAGATGCTGTGCTAAATGCCACAGAGATGTGGAGAGATGTCAGGTTGTAAGAAATTTGCAATGAGCGTGAATGTTACAAGAGTTACGGTAGCTTTTAGAGTTATGCTACTTCCACGATGTCCGAAGGGAAACTGGTAAACTATATGCACATAGCAGATTCTACTAAAGATCCGAATGAGTAATCGTAATCTCTTTCAGTATTTGTTCCTTGCTTGGATTGATTCAACAGACATTCTCACTCTAACATCACTGTGGAGCTAACCCCACCTCACAGATTACAGAGATTCAAGGGAAATGAAGCAGGGACAATGAATGCCATATTGCCACTGATCTTCAGGTCACATTCAAGGAAGAGACTGAAACGCCTCAAGCCGCTTTTGGATTTTCGAAGTTCCTAATTTTTCTGATTGCAACCGAAAACTACAAGCCCCGTGTCACTGAGAGCCTCTTATCTCATTGTTTAGGAAGAATCTACACAGCTCTGCATTTTCAATAGGTGAAAATCCCACTCCGTTGGAAGATAGTTCCAAAGAACTCATCTCTCCTTCAAGCTGCTGATCTTATCTTTAATCCGTGATCCAAGGCTAATTAACATGAACATCCTCACTGCCTAAATATAATATCTGCATCAATACAAACTCATATTTTCCTGATGACAGACGGTAATCTAACAGGCCTGTAGGTTCCCTCTCCCTGTCTTCCTCCGTTCTTGCATGAAAGAGTTTTTTTGTGGGATTTTCCGTAAAATCTGAGATTTAGAAACATTAATCATCTCAATAATTCCAAGCAAAGAACTCTTGATGTTGGAGATTTTAAAGTATAAAATAAATACAAAATTGATATTGTTGTAGCAACTCTGCAGGTCTGGCAGTATCTGTGGAGAGGAGCATAGTGTCCTTCAGAACTATCAGCTGTCGCATAAGTCACTTCTGTAAAGACTCCATGGTGAAGATTGCCAGGATCCAGGCACTTGTCAACCAGTAGCTCCAGTAATTAAATTACTGCTACTCACTGATTTACAATTTTCCAGACTTCCACCCTCCCTATCGTTTCCTGGATTAATTATCCAGACCTATCTACTGTCTGAATAATATTCACTTTGTTAATATCTTCCTTTTTAAACTAACTTACAGAAATGCTTAAAGTCTGGTGTTTCTGTCTGTGCTCTGGTCTTTTTGTACGTTCTATTCACTAGTCCTCCAAGGGAAACTCGTGTTAATGAATTGCTCTTTGAAGTTGGATGAAATGTTCACATTAAAACATAATCATTTTACTGAGAATGTATCTTTGAATTGTTGAAAGAGTAGGAATCAACTATTAGAATTCTCTTTCTAATGCTGTCTATGATGGCTCAATGGTTAGCACTGCTGCCTCACAGCGTCAGGGTCCAGGATTGATTCTTTGAGCGTCAGTCTATGTGGCCTTCGTACATTCTCCTAATATCAGCATGCATTTTTTTCCAGGTGTTCAAGTTTCCTCCCATATCCAAAAATGTGCAGGTTAGGAGGTCTGACCATACTAATTTGCCCTGTGGGGTTGCAGGAAGGCTGGATGAGCTATGATAAATACAGGGTTCTGGGTGAAATTGTTTTGAAGGGGTCAGTGCAGACACGATGTGGCAAATGATCTGTATCTGTACTATAGGGATTTCATGGTAAATTGCAAGTGAATCAGCCAAACATTACAGCCCATGAGGTTCACATTTAATTTCCTAATGATTTTGTACAATTGATGTTTGAGTTTGTCTGTGTCACAAAAAACTTATATCCTTTGTTCATTGAAACACAAGACTAAAAGCTCATTGTTCACAAATGTACTTCTGAGTACTTTTTCTTCCACCCCATTCCTCAGCCCTCTCTTCGTATCTTAGAACATTAGAAAAAATTGCCACATTCTAGCTTCACTCTCCAGTCACAAGGGCCCCTGCTACTGAGAACAAAGAATCACAAGGAACTTCAAGGTACATGAACAACACCTGCAATCTCACTCAGTTAACTCTATCCGTATTATATACATAATTGCCCAAAACCAACCATTCATTCAAATCCAATACACAACCTGCTTTTTCATGTTTTAGATTGTACTATTAGTGGGCAACTATTTTTTTAAATCATTTTTACATTTGAGCATTGGACTACTACTGTGAAGATCATGAATGAAATAAATTATACTGTGTTCTGTTTCTTTTTTAAAAAGATTATCAAGGGAAAATATTAGAAATTTTTGTGCACTTTGCTCTAAATTCCAACTCTTAAACAATGTTGATCTTTCCATTCTCATGATTCTGTTTCCTGTATACACAGATAGCCTGCGTGGAGGTGTTTTTGAAATTTTTTAATTGCCATCATTAACTTCTGAGTGAATGGTTTCTATGTGCAGTATTGGAGGAGCCGCAATCCCAGTAATTATTGTGGTTCAATTTAATCAATTAAGAAAAGAGCAACTTTAAATTATGTCAGATAGCATTCATAAGCAAGAATAATGTTTGAAGACTCGCCACTTCCATGAAGTGGAAGCATGAGATTGACTTAAACAGTACTATTGTAGATTGCACTTTCAGACCGCTGTCTGTCAAACGAGATGTGCTGTTCAGGGGTTGAATCTTAAATTAGAGTTTCGTGGTTAGATAAGAAGATAATGATTTACTTCTGACAAAGTATCCATTGGTAAGCATCCCCTCTAGAACTAGAACAAAGAACATTATAGTACAGGAACAGGCCCTTTGGACCACCAAGTCTGCGGGAACAAATATGGCATTTTCAACTGAAAACCTTTTTTACTTTGCGTGATCCATAGCCCTTTATTCCCAGGCTATACATAACTCTCTTAAAATGTGTCTTAAATATTGCTATTATATCTGCCTGAACAGCCTCCTCTGGCAGCGCATTCCAGGCACTTGCCACCCTCTTGTATATGAAAAAAAACTTTCATCTCAAATTTTCATTAAACTAACACCCCCCCAAATCAGGCAATATCTTGTTAAACCGTTTCTGCAACTCCTCAAAGATACCTTTCTGATAGTGTGGTGACCAGAAATAAACTCAAAATTCCAAATGTGACTGAACAAAAGTCCTATTCAGTTTCATCATGATTTGCAATTTTTTTTATGTTCAATGCCTCGACTGGTGAAGGAAGCATGTCATGTACCTCCTTGAGCATCTTACTCACTTGCATTGCTACTTTCAAGAAACTGTGGATCTGCACACCTAAATCCGTTTGTATATTGATGGTGCTTTTAAACCCACAGTTGTTTTGACCCTGAAAATCGAGGAATAAATTGCTTCTACAAATTTTGCTGAGTTGAAACTGACACAGTGCATGCATTTTGCCTTTGAAGAACATGCATTACTTGCATTCAAGAAAGGAGAGAGAGGGGAAGCTAGGACTTAGAGTTCACTTCAATTATAAAAAATGCATTTGAATCTAATAATAATTAAATCTGAATGATTAAGCCATTACTAAAAGTTACCAAAAGTTTTGCTGAACTTGAGCAATGTCACTGCTCCACTCACCAAATTGTTAAAATAGGGCAAGAAGTTTCAGTGGAGCGCAAACTGTCAAAAGACATTTGATAGCTGAAAGACTGTGTAGCCACTGCCCCAGCACTGCCAGATTACACGAAGCATTTCAAGGTGGCTATCGATGCCAGTAATGTGGGTGTCCTTGTGGTGGTTCTGCACAATGGTGAGGGAACAGAAAGAAACATCGGATATTTTTTCATGAAGTTGAACATTCACCAACTTGAATATTCAACGGTGGAGAAAGAGACTTCAAGCTTGGTGTTGGCATAACACCAGCAATGCATTTGAATCAAATGTGTGCGCTGATCATAATACATAGCCATTTTGCAAAAAAAAAGTCCAAATTGTCAGACTTTTTAGATGGAGCTTGTTGTTGCAACCATTCAATTTGGCAATTGTGCATGTAGCAGGTCGCGCAAACATGATTACCGATGCATTATAGAGGCTCAAATGAATCACAGAGCCATTCAATGCTGGGTGTGCCACGGCCTGAATTTGAATGTGGTTGTGCATGTTTGCATGTTTATCATTGGTATAGTATATAGGTGTGTTTCACTACGAACCAGCTTTTTTCATAAAGAAAGTATTTTTAAAAAATGAAGCCATCTTTTGATATTGATATTTTTTAAGAGGAGGTATCACAAAAGGTAGTCCCTGTTTTTCCTCGAAGTTTTCCTTTTCTCAAGGAATATACTTCCTTGATTTTTTCAGAGGGGTCATAAAACTCTCCCAGTTCTGATTAGACTGGTTTGGCCTTGTCAGACTAGACTGGTTGCCTGCTGTAGAATGTTTTGGTCAGGCCGAGTCCATAGCACGAGGTATACATGACTCACGTCACATTTTTGCTGTAAACCTAATTTAAAATAAAACATGCAATTTTGCAACCTTAATATCCCTGTGCGCAACACAATGCTTACAGGCTGTGTGAATGCATGACTTCTGAATTTACAACAGGCTGCTTAGAGTATCAAGGAGCAAATCACTTCATGATGAAAAGTATAATAGTATTTAACTGTTTCAGGAAAGCATACAATATATTAAGGTTGACATTGCTGCTCCTGGTAAGTGTCCTGGGCAATTAAATTTCTCTAAATCTGCATTTCTGTGTTGATACAATCCTTTTTACTTTTCAACTGGCAACATGCCATCCTGATGTCACAATCATCATCAAACAGACACGTATCCGTGTGAGTGGGCATACTTTGCTAAATATCAGGTATCGCCTCTAGCATACAATCCCATTACCTGGATTTTGTTTGGGGTTACTGATCTGTCCAACTGATGACGTTTACAAGTTGGAGTTATCGTGAAAGTTGATATTACTTTGATGATTTTAAGTTATTTTCATCCAAAAATAACACCACTTCCCCAATGAATTATTTACCTGAATAGCTACGGTTATATTAAGGCAGAGTGCAGTGCAACAGCCTGAAAGAACGTCAGAAATTTGAAATTGCATTATTGAATAACCGAAAGAAGGACGCAAGGTTTTTTTTAGAAGGGTGCATGTTTGAATGAACAACACCATTTTTAAGGGAATGGAATAACCAATTTTCATTTGGCAACAGATATGATCAAAATTGTTATCTTTTCGTATTTAAAATCAATATGAGCTTAATTATGTAGCAGTCCGTTTACTGGGTACAAGTTACCGACTTGCATTTTTTGAGTAAAACAAAACTTGCATATTGCTTTGAAAGGCAGAGAATATGAAGGAGGGACTGAGCACTTCACACAGAAACGCATGAGTTATTTTTCATTGTGCCAACAAAATAATTAAAAAAAACTGCTTATGCTATCATTTTTGTTTGGTGAGTGATATGAACATTGAAGTTTTTTCTATTGGTCCATTCGCTCCTCTTATACTGAGAGTGGCAATGATAAATGTTGATCCATTAGGTCGGCACACACCTGGCCACTGACATAATTACCAGGAAGTTTCAGAATGAAGAGGTAATTGGCTGAACTTGCCACAGCGGAACTATATTCAGTGTGTGTTATTTAAATACCTCATCCCAGTGCCCATTTAATAATAACAGCATATATTGGTCGAGTGTAAGACACAAAAGTTGATAGCCACAGGCGAGGTGCCGGAAGACTGGAAGTTGGCAAACGTGGTGACACTGTTTAAGAAGGGCGGTAAAGACAAGCCAGGGAACTATAGACCAGTGAGTCTGAACTCGGTGGTGGGCAAGTTGTTGGAGAGAATCCTGAGGGACAGGATGTACATGTATTTGGAAAGGCAAGGGCTGATTCGGGATAGTCAACATAGCTTTGTGCATGGGAAATCATGTCTCACAAACTTTATTGAGTTTTTTGAAGAAGTAACAGAGAGGATTCATGAGGGCAGAGCAGTAGATGTGTTCTATATGGACTTAAGTAAGGCGTTCGATAATTTTCCCCATGGCAGACTGAGTAGCAAGGTCCGATTTCATGGAATATAGTGAGAGCTAGACATTTGGATACAGAACTGGCTCAAAGGTAGAAGACAGAGGTGGTGGTGGAGGGTTTTTTTCAGACTGGAGGCCTGTGACCAGTGGAGTGTCACATGGATCGGTGCTGGGTCCTCTACTCTTTGTCATTTACATAAAAGATTTTGATGCGAGCATAAGAGGTACAGTTAGTAAGTTTGCAGATGACACCAAATTCGGAGATGTCGTGGACAGCGAAGAGGGTTACCTTAGATGACAACAGGATCTGGACCAGATGGGCCAATGGGCTGAGAGTGGCAGATGGAGTTTAATCAGATAAATGTGAGGTGCTGCATTTTGGAAAAGCGGAACTTATAGACTTAATGGTAAGGTCCTAGGGAGTGTTGCTGAACAAAGAAACCTTGGAGTGCAGGTTCATAGCTCCTTGAAAGTGGAGTCTCAGGTAGATATGATTGTGAAAAAAGCGTTTGGTATGCTTTCGTTTATTGGTCAGAGTGTTGAGAATAGCAGTTGGGAAGTCATGTTGCGGCTGTACAGGACATTGGTTAGGCAACTGTTGGAATATTGCGTGCAATTCTGGTTGTGAAACTTGAAAGGGTTCAGAAAAGATTTACAAGGATGTTGCCAGGGTTGCAGGATCTGAGCTACAGGGAGAGGCTGAACAGTCTGGGGCTGTTTTTTCCTGGAGCGTCAGAGGCTGACGAGTGACCTTATAGAGGTTTACAAAATTATGAGGGGCATGGATAGGATAAATAGACAAAGTATCTTCCCTGGTGTCGGAGAGGGCACAGGTTTAGGGTGAGAGGGGAAAGATATAAAAGAGACCTACGGGGCAACGTTTTCACGCAGAGGGTAGTAAGCTTATAGAATGAGCTGCCAGAGGATGTGGTGGAGACTGGTACAATTGCAACATTTAAGAGACATTTGGTTGGGTACATGAATAGGAAGGGTTTGGAGGGATATGGGACGGAAGCTGGCAGGTGACACTAGATTGGGTTGGGATATCTGGTCAGCATGGATGGGTTGGACCAAAAGTTGTGTTTCCATGCTGTATATCTCTATGACTCTAATTAGAGTGGAATCTGGTCCCTTTGCATGCTGATTTCGCTAAAGTTACAGCCCAAGGAACAGTTCACTACTTAATAGATGCACTGCTATTTAAAGTAGAACACTTCTGTTGTTGAATGATGTTTGATCATCATTGTTTAATTCAGGATATGTTGATATTCTTGTGTCTCTTTCTGAACAGCAGAACAAGAAGCAAATGTTAATTATTTACTTGCAGATCAAGGGTTAGCCGCGTTAACTGCTGTCAATTAGTCCAGGTAATTCTTTAAAATCTTAGTATCGTTTCCTTCAATTTTTTTTCTTTATTCCATCTTCTTTCTTCAACATCAGAAATTCTGTGGATCAAGGGTAAGGTTTAGGTGAGGGTTCATTTTGTAACTGTTTTGAGATTGATATTAAGTTTTCACCTAGGATTTAGAGTCCAGGAGCAGGTGACCTACTTTAATATTTACCCTTCTCACAATGTTGAGGGGAGCTACAGTGAGGAGAGCCATCACTATCAGGAGCATTGGGTTTTTTATATTACATGGATTAATCCCTGGGCAGTAAGCAATAAAACTATTGCACATTAATTGTGCATGATGATGTGGAGGTGCTGGTGTTGAACTAAGTTGGACAAAATCAGAAGATATGCGACACCAAGTTATTCTCCAACTTATTTCTTGTAATCATAATTTTTGGAGCGCTGTTCTTTCATCAGGCAGAGTTATGGATGATTGCATCATTTAACCCTTGCAGTACCGACATAATCTTCTTTAAAATATGTGCACTTTGTCCTGTCCGTCAATTTACATGATTTTCTTTATAATACAGAGGCCACAACTGTTCACAATCACGAAGCATTGTTTAATTAAAATCTATATTAGTTGAGTGCCATCTTTTTATTTTCCTTTGGGTCTGTTTCTTTTGAAATGAACTCCTGTGCTTCACTTGCATTTGTATGATTTGTTGTGCTGGCTTTTTTCTTGAACTGATTTGTGAATTTATGTCCTGAACTGCTTTGTCTCTAGTCTTTAATCAATCCCCACGGCCAATGGACTATTTTTGAAATTTAATTCTTCTGACCAAAGGGAAAATAGATCACATTGTAAATATAAAAATTCGTTGATCATTCTCATATCCATTGTGTAATTGTAGTAATTATTTCTATTGCCAATATGTAGAAGATTAAAAGTTTCGTTCCACAAAAGAACATTAGTAAACAAAGTGGATATTTTCAGCAGCCAGTTGCCACCAGACACACTTTTTGAGTCCAGATTCAATTGAATCTGCTGGAATGAGACTTGACTCATGTTCATTACATTGAGAAACTCGACCACCGGTGACGTTTAGAGCACCAGCCCACCCCATTGAACATGGGCGTGGACAGTCAATTACCTTTGCTTCTAATTTCCACCTCTCCCTTATATTTCAATGTTCTGCCTTTGTTGCTTTGCTCTCAACTTCTCTACTTCCATGACATTGGTAGCTGTCTACCAATATCTATCATATATCCTCTGACTCACAGTGCTTAGTGACTTGCTTTTGAGAATGCTTCCTGGGAATACTCTGTTCCATTTCATCATCTCAGATTCCTATATTGTAACGTTATCTCCGCACGTAGACACGAAAATGTCTTCCCTATTTCCTCAATAGAGGTTCCTTTCCACTTTGATTCAGAAACCCCTCAATTGTGACCATCCGATTTCCCATTTTACTACACATCCACCATGCCTTTTCCTTGTTTGAACCATAGAAATATTTCCACGATAAAAACTTTCCAATCACTTGCCATTGATCCAAAGCATCATCTCCAAATATTTCTGTTATATTCAACTCAGTTCCAAACCATGAGTATATGCTACTGTGCTCATACCACCTTGCGCCAATCTGGGTGTGAACTTGTTTTTGATCCACAACTCAATGGAAAGTGTGATTTAAGATGGTCTAAACTGGATGTCCACAATCTCAGAGTGTTTTAAAAATTGTTAACATTCATTTATGAGTGAGGGTGACGTTCGGTGAATTCAGCATATGGAGAAGTATGCTCAACTGTGCTTATCCTGAAAAACTACTGAGAAGGCGACAACGAGCTGTCTTCTAGACTATTGTACTCCTTCGTGCTTTCAATATCTCTATAGTGCCAGTGGGGAGGATGTTCCAGGATTTTGTCCCTGCATCAGTGAAAGACTGATGATATGGCTCGAAGTCAGGATCCTCTGTGAATTGCTGGGGAACTCGTAGGTGATGATATTCCTGTGCATCTGCTGCGTATGATCCTCTGGGTGATAGAAATGCAATGTTTGAAAGATAATGTTAGCAGCGAGTTGGTGTCGCAGATGGCACACCCTGCTCTGACTGTGCATATGTGATAAGGGAATCAAAGTGGTCAGGGTAAAATATTGAGATTTCTATCAAATTCGTTAATTCCCTTGGATGGTGTCAAATTTCTTGTTGGTGCTGAACCAATCAAGCTAAATGAGGAGTAACTCATCATGTCCCTCACTGCGCATTGTAGATGATGCACATTAATTTGGACACAGGAACAGGCAACTCACCACAGAAGTCAAAGCCCTTGACGTGCTCTCGAGGCTATTTAGCTCGTTTGACTCAGTTACTGTCCTGCGGTAAACTCTCAGGTATTGATACTGCGACAGTTCGTGCTCATCATTTCATTAAATATCAAGCATTAATAGATGAATTCCCTATTTTTGGTGATGGCATTACCTGGCACTTCTAAAACATTAATGTTACTTGCTACTTGCGACTTACCTGGCTAGGATGGAACACAAACTGTCCCTGTGACTGAAAAGTCACAAATGATGCTGAACATTGTTCATTCATTGGTGATTCTCAAATTCGGATGCTAAGGTGGAGGGAATGTTGTTCGAAGATGCATCTGAGAATAAACATACCTTCTGTAGAACTCATTGAGCGATCTCCAGGGCTAACTATGATTGACTTCTAACAATTGCAATCATTGTCCTTTCTGCAAGAAATGTCATCTAACAGTGGAGAATTTCCTGCTGATGACCACTGATTCTAGTTTTCCTGGGAAACGTTTTGTGCGCTGCATTGTCAAAACTCAGCCCTCTTGTCAAGGACAGTCACCCTCCTCTCAGCTCTGGAGTTCATTCTTTATCCCAGTTTTGGAGCTATGTTATAATGAGGTCAGGAAATAGATCTGTGGCATCGCTATTCAGCAATATTTCTGGAGTGTTGCTTGCATCTGAAAGTCTTTCCAAAGTGCACTGTCTTCAGCAGTTCCTTCATGTCAGGGGGATTTTATAGTTTTATAGATTTCATAGTCATACAGCATAGAAAAAGACCCTTTGATCAAACAGTCCATGTCAACCATAATTTAAAACTGAACGAATCCCACCTGCCTGCACTGGTCCCAATATCCCTCCAAATATTTTTTGTTCATTTACTTCTTTAAATGTCTTTTAAAAATTGCAACTGTACCCGCTTTCACAACTTTCTCTGATAGTTCATTCCCCAAAAGAACCATGCTCTGTTTTGAAAAGAACACACAATGTCTTTAATCATTCTCATTGTAGCTGAAAATATGCCACCTCGTCTTGAGATCCCACATTCTAGGGAAACAATACCTGCCAAACACCTAATGTATTCCACTCATTGTATTCTTAGCCTGTATAAGGTCACCCCCTCACTTCCTACATTCCATTAAATAGATCTCAGCCTATAGAGCCGCTCTCATCGGTCTAACCTTCCATTTCCTTTAATAGCCTGATGAATCTGTTCTGAATCGTCTTCAGTTTAATAATATCCTTCTTATAACAGGACAACAATAAATCACACTAACTTCCTGCACAAACCCAACATGGCGTCCTAACCCAAAAACTCAAAGGTCTGAACAGTGAAGGCAAATGTTCAGAACGCCTTCATAACAACCCGATCTATATGTGTTGCAACATTCAAAGCATTATGTACCTGATGATTTTACTGAACACCTAGGTTTCTGACATGATAGAATGGTTGCTCAGAGGACGTTTATGATGAAGTCCAGAATAAAAGTGAACAAAGTCTCACTTGAAGGCGTTTCCCATTGAAGACGATGATGAACTTCTCTTGGAAAGTTGTTAAACTTTAGGATGCTCTTTCTCAGAATGCAGAGGTGGATGTGTTATTGAACATATTCACAGCTGAATTAATCTGATTCTTGCAAGATGGTGGAACTATAGAGAGCATGGGGGATGAAGGCGCAGTTGACAGGATAGTAGAGTCAAGATTAGAATCTGATGAGCCATGATCTCATTGAGCGGTGGAGAAGACTTCAGGAGCTAAATAGCCTTCCCCTATCCTATTTCCTGCGACCATCTGAAGCGACCATTTGAAGGTGATCTTCCGACTTTGTGATAACTAATAACAAGTAAAACAGAAAGTGACTGAGTAAAATCGGTAGCCCTCGGAAAGTGGTTGGTTTATCGAGAAGATCTGCTGATCCAAGGTTTTGGTTTGGGAAGCCTGTCATATTATTCTTTGTGTGTAAGTGAATTTTAATTTAGTAATCTGTATCATGATACATGCTGCACAGTATTGACTTCATGCCTGCCTCGACTACTCTTTTTCTCTAGATCAACAAGTACATGCTGATTTGATCACAAATAACTTGCCCATTGCTCTCCATGAAGATACATATTATCAGGAATTTTCATCTTGCACTCATCAGAACAATTTGGAAGAATACCAATATGAACGGGAAACCAGAATGATATGGGATGAGAACAAAATGTTGATGGATAGCTCTACTAAAGAACACACACAGATGCATTGAACCAATAAACCTCTCTATGCTATACTAATTAATGACGTTACTTAGAATGTTGGACTCACTGTCAAGAGGGCGGTGAGGCAAATACTGCATAGGAAATTGAACATAGAACATTACAGTGCAGTGGAAGCCCTTTGGCACTCGATGTTGCACGAATCTGTGAAACCAATTTAAAGTCCATCTAACCTACACTATTTCATTATAATCCATATGCTTATCCAATTACCATTTAAATGCCCTTACAGTTGGCGAGTCTGCTACTGTTGCAGGCAGGGCGTTCCAAGCCCTTTTTACTCTCTGAGTAAAAGAGATACCTCTGACATCTGCTCTATGTCTATCACCCCTGAATTTAAAGCTGTGTCCCTTCGTGCTAGCCATCGCCATCCTAGGAAAATGGCTTTCTCTGTCCAACCTATGTAATCCTCCGATAATCTTGAATATCTAAATTAAGTCACCTCTCAACTGTCTTCTCTCGAACGAAAACAACCTCAAGCCCCTCAGCCTTTCCTCTTAAGACTTACCCTCCATAACAGGCAACATTGTGGTAAATCTCCTCTGCATCCATGCCAATGCTTTCACATCATTCCGAGAATATGGCTTACAGAACTGTATGCATTACGGCAAGTGCAGCCACACCAGAGTTTTGTACAGCTGCAATGTGACTTCATGGCTCTGACACTCAACTTCGCTACCAATTAAAGCTAGTAAACCATATGCCTTCTTAACAACTCTATAAACCTGGGTGGCAACTTCCAGGGATCTATTTATGTGAGCACTGAGATCTCTGTGCTCCTGCATGCTACCAAGAATCTTACCATTAGCCCAGTACTCTGCATTCCTGTTACTCCTTCCAAAGCGAAATACCTCACACTTTGCCATACTAAACTCCATTTGCCACCTCTTAGCCCAGCTCTGCAGCTTATCAATATCCCTCTGTAACCTGCAACATCATTCGGCATGATTCACAACTCCACCGATCTTAGTGTCATTCACAAATTTACTAATCCATCCTTTTACGCCCTAATCCAGATCATTTATGAAAACAACGAATAACAGTGGCTGTGAAGCAGACCTTAGCGGGACACAACTAGTAATTCAACGTCAGGACTAATATTTTCCCTCAACCTCCGCCCTCTTTTTATTTACAGCTTGTCAATTTCTGATCCAAAATGCTAAATCACCGCCAATCCCATGTCGCCGTATTTTGCTGCAGTAGCCTTCCGTGGAGAACCTAATTGAACGCTTTCATGAAGAAAGTAGATGAAAATGTGGAGGGAAAAGATATAGGAGACATTTTGGCTCAGTGGTTGCTCCAACTGCTTCGTAGGAACCCGAGTTTGATTCTACTCTTTGGTATCTGTCTGTATGGAGCTTGTACATGTGCACTTTGGCTTTGTGGGTTTCTTCTGGGTGCTCCAGTTTCCTCCCAGAGTTCAAAGATGTGCAGGCTGGGTGAATTTGCTGTGCTGAATTGCCTATAGTGTCCAGGGATATGTGCACTAGTTGGACTACCCATGGTAAAGGCCGTATTTAGAGAATGGGCTTGCTGTGGGTGGGGTGCTCATTGGGTGGTCAGCGCAGACGTGATGGACAGAATGGCCATGCAATGATTCTGTGATGAGTTGACGAACTTTGATGTTAGGTGAGTGAAGTCTTCGATGGAACATAAACCCCAAAGGAGATTATTAGTTTAATGGCATATTTTGGCATTATAAATATTGCGCGCTACCTTATTGTGTAGGAATTATTCAGCTTATCCTGCTTCTTAATCACAACAGGATTTGGACAGGAAAGCCTTAGATGATTTGGTGGAAACTGGCCCTCCTCCACCACCGAACGAGACAGTCAGCCAAGACCAATGGAAATTAAATTTGCCTAACAATAGGCCTAGTGCCATGGCATTGGTGTAAACATTCGTTGCTGGGGAGGGTAGCATGGTGTCTCAGCAATTAGCAGTGCTGCTAGAGTGGTCTTAGAGGTGCACAGCGGCTCAATGGCTAATTATGTAGAATCACAGTACCAGGGACCTGGGTTTGGTGCATTACCCATGGTAAATTTCTAATAGGGTCCAGGGAAATGCAGACTAAGATTCTTAGCCATGGGAAATGCAATGTCATGGAATTAGGGTAGTTGCATATGTTTGGACGAGATGCTCTTTGGAGGATTGGCGTGGACCCGATGGCCGAATGATCTGCTTCTATAATGTAGAAATTCTATGATCTTAACAAGTATACCTGATTTGTTGTAGCATTTTCCCCAGCGCGGATTTATTCAGAAAAACAAAAATCTCCCTGCAATATCATTGTGGGACTAACTGCATCACACAAATGTCAGAGATTCCAAAGAACTAATTATTGGGTTGCCAATGACTTTCAGGTAAGATTCACATAAGGAGCTACAGCAGTTCATTCTGCCCCTCAAGCCTCTTCTGCTTTTCATACTTTCATAATTATTCTGATTGTAACTGGAAATCAAGAATCGAATGGGACATTCGTCTCAGTTCGTCCTGTATGAAGAATCTATCCAATTGTGCCTTAGAAGTAAGTGAAGATCCTCTTCCTGATGTAGAGAGTTCCAAAGACACGTGACATTCTGTGGGAAACAAGTTCGCCTCGGCTCTATTTTAACTCTTGACGCCTTATTTTAAAACCATGATCATGTAGTTAACTTGACCTTATGTAGATACCTACTTAAAACATCTCTAGCAATAACTCATAATATTTTACCCATGACAGACGGTAGGTCTGTAGCTTTGTGTATTTTATCTTCCTCTGCTTTTCAATACAGGGATTTTATTTGTTAGCTCCCACCTAAATGCATCATCCCTAAACCCTGTGAGTTTTGGAAAATATACCATATCACTAATGCCAAACAGAGAACTACAGGTGATTGGGATCTATAAGAAAGACGAAAATAGACATAGCTGGAGGAACTAAGCAGGTCTGGCAGCATCTGTCAGGAGAAACAGTGTGAACGTGTCATGTCCAGTGAACTTCCTTCAGATCTATGAACTGTCTCACCAGCCTATTCTCTGAAAACCCTTTGATAGAGTTTGTCAGGACATAGGCAATTGTAAGCCATCATAATAACTGAAGAAATTAACTCAGTAAAAATTCCAGTTTTCCTCAATTTCACGATTCCTTCTGTTTCCCGATGCATAATTCTGATTATGGTGCTCCTGGTTTCGTTTATAGTGATTACTGGATCAAAATTCTTAGATTTTTCTATTCAAATTCTTCATTCTTTCATTTAAAATTTTGGATTCACCAGACCACATTTTACACGAACAATTCTCACTTTGTTAACTCATTTCATTCAATAAACATCAGAGGAAATCTTAAATAAACTTCAGAGAAAATCTTAGAATCTGGATTTACATTTCAGTTTGTTCTTCTGCATGTGTGTTGTCACCGTTGTACATTCTTCTCGCAGAGCTCCATGCAGAGCCCAGTGATGATAGTTTGATCTGAGACACCGTACAGGAAGTTCATATGAAACCACAATCTCTTTAATGAGAATGTGTTCTTTGAGCTATCGAGACTGGTAGGTATCACCTATTAGAATTATCTTTCTAACCCAGTCTGCATTGTGCAATTTCGAAACTCAGACTTTGGTGTTTCATTGAATGTGCATTGGACTATAATTGCATTCCAGGCTATCTACATTTCCTTTCCTACCATGCTTTCATTCTTAGCGTTTCGTTTACCTGTGTTAAAAAATCCACGTCCTTTCTTCAATATCACATAACATTCATTCTTTACAAACCTAATTTGATGTCTATTCTTCACTGCAGCCCCTTGCTCAGCCCATCCCTCAGGTCTCACCACTTCTGATCAATAGTCACAGTCCAGAGTCACTCAACATCATGAGGAAGCCAATTACTGAGATACTAAAACTCATCAGGGAGCACGAGGTAAGTGTCAGAATCTGCCATCTCACTGAGGTAGCTGCAACTGTATTATATACAAGTCTACACATAATTAAATGTTCATGTGTGATTTTTGTATTTTTTTGTAGAAATGGTTCGTTATTTTGTGTCTCCGAATGTTTCGATTGCCCCTCCCACCCCAACCCTCATCATTTTTACAGTGGAATGTTCGAGACAAGCAGCAGTTGCAGCGAGAAAGGATGTATCTCAAGCTTAATTCTGCTAAATTACCCTGTATATCTCTGATACGGGATGCAGAAACATACTAGCTGAACACCATGATTTGTGAAATTCATGTTATTACACATATAACACTCCAAATATGTCCGACAGTTGGATGTTGAATTAGTGAATGAAATGTTAATCAATGATTGATTCTCGAGTAAGATTCTGGAGGATGTATTAACTCAGGAAAAATGGCAATTGTTCTGCCTCATTCCTCACGTTTTACATACTTCTGTCTCCTGAAAAAAAGATTTGAGAAATTAAGCAGCTATATATTTTGCCGCAAATGCCACGCTAACTAATTCTCTAAAACCTGTCGATCATCTACAGTGAAATCATTAGGAGTGTTGATAAATCTGTCTGCAACTCCAAAAACACGAAAGAAACAGCAGATCCTACAGGAACGCAGGTTACATTATCAACCTTCAAACTTCACTAATTCTCCTGATCCGCACATGGGCAGAAATCACACCATATTAACAAGGCGAAACTACATTTCAGCAAGATTGCTTCCTTACAGTGAACGCATGGAATGGGAGCAGAAATGAGCTGTAATGATTGCAAAGAGATCAGCCAGCTGGCCTTCATATAGTATGAGCCCTGATTGGTTCTGTTAATGTGGCCCAATTCGGGAGTCCTGGCTGACATATTAAAAAGAATTGACGATCAAGATACTGACGCTCTTGTACCTAACTCTGAATGAAACAGTACGATATTCAAGGATTGTTCATCTGTAACTAAAGGGTGATTCGCTGATGGGATATTTCGTAGGCCATTCACACATCTCCCACATTGCACATTCATAGTTGATTCCTCTGCCTCAATGAATCTTTACACCTCTGCCTTCATTTTATTTAATGGATTTTCTTCAACTGCCTTCTGTATCAGAGCATTCCAGGGACACGCCTATTGAAACAAAAATTGTAATTCTCATCTCTGCCCTGAAATATTAAATCCTAATTTTAAAAGAAATACCTCATTCTGGACTGATCCACAAGAAAAAATGCAGTTTCCATTTTCAACAACGTCAAGAACATTCAGCATCTTATACACTTCTAGAATGTTATTCCTCACTTTGCAAGGCTCAGTGGCAACAAACCCAGTCTAGCCAACATAAGCTCAGAAGATGGTCTACCCATCAATCTATTGTATGTAGACAGCACCTTCCAAAGCAGAAAATACTACCAGCTAAACACTCAAGGCCATAGAGAAATAGCAAAGCCGTAATGCAAAAAAGCTACAACATTTCTTGGGACTGTGTTGCTATTCCTTCGCAATCACAGTTACAAGTGCATGCTATAACATTTGGACTGCTATAGATGAAGAAGGTGGATCACAACCACCTTCTGAAAGACAATGACTGGGCATTCAATGAATGGCACTGTCGCCTGTGATTTTCATAGCACCCGGGGCAATAAAATAAAGTTACTAGAAACAAAAACAGAAATTACTAAAAACGTTTGGCAGGTCTGTCAGTATCTGTGAATAGAAATGACAGTCTGATGATCCTTCCTCAGAACTTTAAAATAAAGTTGCTACTGGCTTGCTGAAGAAGCCATCAATTCAGTTCTTCGTTTACAGCAATCACTGTAGGTTTTCAATTCTGTTGGCTCTAATTTTGAATTACTTCCTGAGCAAAATCCTTATTGAATCATTTATACATTACAAACTATACCTCACATTCCCCTCACCCTCATGCTGGACATGCTCCAGTTAAAATGGCCTCATGGTAAAGCTTCAGAGCGTCCTGATGATAATCGTTATGTTCATTTCCACAAACAGTGAGTACGTTCTACCTTTAGGAGAGGATCCGTTCTGGTGGAATTTCATGATTAGATTAGATTACTTAGAGTGTGGAAACAGGCCCTTCGGCCCAACAAGTCCACACCGACTCGCCGAAGCGCAACCCACCCATACCCCAAACCTAACACTACGGGCAATTTAGCATGGCCAATTCACCTGAGCCGCACATCTTTGGACTGTGGGAGGAAACTGGAGCACCCGGAGGAAACCCACGCAGACACGGGGAGAACGTGCAAACTCCACACAGTCAGTCGCCTGAGGTGGGAGTTGAACCTAGGTCCCTGGCGCTGTGAGGCAGCAGTGCTAACCACTGTGCCACCGTGCCGCCCAGCTTTCATGCTTTCACCCTTTTCCCGAACCGCAGGTTCCTTGGAATTTATACACAATTAACAACAATAGCCTTGCTTTGGGGTGTGACTAAGAGCTGTACAAATCTTCCTAATTTCCCTTTCTCTTTATATCAGAGTGTATCTATCACAGTCCAAGCAATTAGTGTCTGTGAATGACCGAGAGTTCAGTCGGGTGGATCTGCAGGTGAACTCACTCACTAGGGACAGTCTCAGGGTTTAAGAACCAACACATCAAGCAAAGCAACGCACAAACCGCATTTCCAAGTCATTCTACATGATTACTAAGTAATTAGCATTCGCAATGTTTCTATTTGAACATTGAAATACTTGCGAGAACAATGAAACAATACTGCCTCAAGTTTAAGACAACCGTTACATCACAAAATATTGTGCACTTTGCTCCAAATTCAAAAAAAAAGATCTTCCTCTTCTGTTGATTTTGCTCTCAGCATCCGCAGATAGTCTGCTTGAAACATTTGTCGAAAATTTCTTATTGTCTTCACTAGGCATAGAATAAGAGGACTACAAGAACGTATTGGAGTAGCTGTAATCCCAGTTTTTATTGTGGTTTTGAAACACCATGCAACAAGAAAATAGGACCTTTAGATCAGGTCAGTAAACATTCACTACGGAGAAGTATGATTGGCAATTCTCCATTTCCATGAAGTGGAAATGTGTTTTGGAATCCAATAGTACATATTGGAGATTGCATTTTCCGAATTATGTCTGTGAAGAGGGATGTGAAACTCAAAGACATGCATCTTAATTTAGGGGAAAGCAGTTATATTAGGAAGAGACAAACCTACTTCTGACAACGGATCTTTTGGGAAGTATGCTCGCCTAGAACAAAGGACTGTACAACAGGAAGAGGCCGTTCGGCCCACCAACTCTGCAGCGACAAATGATGCCATTATAAACTTCAAGTCTTTTGCCTCTACATTGTCCGTATAACTTTGTTTCCTGTATTTGTGTATATCTGTCAAGATGCCACTTGTAATTTACATTGGTATGCGCCTCCACCACCTCGTTTAGCAGCACATTTCAGGAATATACCATTCGCTGCGTGAAGAAAATTGTCTCTTACATGTCTTTTATTTTAAATTTATGTCATGAATAATTGACGTTTCCTTTCTGGAAATAAGACTCCGACGATCGATTATATCTATGTCCGTCATAATTCTGTTACTTTCCTTGAGGCTGACTGTTCAATTGAAACCAAACACGTTTGCCAAGCCTCCCCTCACAGCTAATACCCTGGAACCCATGCAACGTCCAGATAACGTATCTGCGTTACTTCTCCACATCCTCCACATCCTATTGGTAGTGTGGCAAGAAAAACACCATCCAATATTCCAAGTGTGCCCTCAGAAAAATTCTATGCACTTATACACCGATTCCCCAATTTGATAATCTGTACCTGAATAATGATAAAAAGCATGTTCTATGTCTTATTTTTATTATCTTGTATTGTCACTTTTGGGATACTGTGGTCCTACATGGTTAGATCTCTTTGTATGTTAATGCTCCTCAGGATTCCTGTACGCTCCCCCTCTGTATTTTATCTTCGAAAATGCATCAAATCACATGCTTCTGGATTAAACACATCTTCCATTTCTCTGTCTATGTCTCCAGCCTAACTATATACTACTGTATCTTCTGGCAATCCTCCTTTTTATCTGCAACTCACCTAACCTTTGGGTTCACTGAAACTCAATAATCAGACCACCTGCAATGTGCTCCGAAACATTTACATATCATGCAACAACAGGGGTTGCAACAGTGACTGTTTGTCTTCCATGACCAAACCCCGGTTCTGCATCGGTCATACCAATTCACTTCAAATCCCATGTGATCTCACCTTGTGTATCAAGCAGCAATGAGCAAGGTCTTGTCAAAGTGCATTTAGGCAACACTTACCACCTTACCCTTATCAATTATCTTTATCACATCTTCAAATAACTTAATCAAGTTTGTGAGGCATGAACATCCCCGCTGAAAGCCGTGCTGTTTTTCTCTAATAAGTATATATGTTTCCAAATATGAGTATATCCTTTCACTAATAATATTCTCCAGTAAATTTCCCGAGTACTGACATAAAGCTCACCTGTCATTAATCTTTTTTTTTCTGGATTATGCCTATTGCTTCCTTTAAGAGTAAAGGCCATATCTGCTAATCTCTGTTTTCCTGAGACTTTTTCTGTGAGGACACAAATTTTCCATACAAGGCCCTGGCAATCACTTCAAATGCCTTTCTCAGAATTGTGGGAAAGATTCTTAGAAACATGACTAAATTAATGCATGACAAAAACGCAACAAAGTTTTCTGAACTGCCTTAGAAAATCAACGTACCCTTCCAATACTCATTATTACCATGTCCAACTGCTGTGTGAAGGCTAATGCAAAGCATTTATGTAGACGCTACCGACTCCAGTTGAATTTTCAGGGAAACAGCAATGGTTTGTATGTTACAGTCGTATTTTAATGCAGAATATTTGGAAGTAGTTTTGAAGAAATGAAATATCATTTCTGTAAGTATGCCACCTTGTCTGCTGCAAATAAGGGCAGCAAATGAATGCTGGTGCAGCCAGCAACGTAGACATCCCATGAGTGAATAACATTTACCTCTGTTCCAAAAGTGTTACAAGAATAACCCAGAAATTTACAAGCCGCAATGTGGGAAAGAATATAGAAATAATACACACACACACACACACACACACACTTATGGAGATATGTGGAAGCCTTAAGAGAATAATGTATTTCTTCAAGGTCAATCAAACAGAGCTAAGGTTCCAGAAATAAGACATGGCGTTTGAAGGAGAACAGGGAATATATAACTTTTGGAAAATAGCAACGATATAGTCTACTCAACTTAGACCTTCTCAAGTCCCAAAGAAGCAGTGGTACGCTTGCACCTGTGATTAGAAAACAAATCAAAAGTCAAAGCCCAAGAGGCACATTTTCTGCAATATATTACCCAGTCGCCTTCGCCAGTCCCTGATGTGTTACTGTGTCTGTAGTTTGACTTCCAGAGCATTTACCCTTTTCAAGATATCTACTCAAATGATGGAAATTTACCTGCAGGTATGGTTTTGTGGCAGTTTACCAGTAGAATACAATTGCAAGACATCAAATGCCGTGCTTTAATTTATTAATGATATATTTAGGTATATGTTTCTTATCTTTGTGCAATCACATTCGTTCTACCTGTGACTATGTTTTTATAATTTCAACTAGAATTATTATAACGCCAACTAAAATTCGTTATGTAAAGAAAAATTTTAAAAAAGTCATTCAAATGATCAACACATAATGCCTGTTGCCAATATGTCACATGTTGATTTTCCCTGGAATGCTCCAAACATACAAATTATAAACTGAGACACTAAAAATTCTTGCATCTTCTTTATTATCCATTAATTCTAGGAAGAAACTTGTGTCTATATAGATAATGGAAGCTCAAGAACAGAGAACTTAAATGCTCTTATTACTCCCTTGGAACTAAATTTCCACGTGAGACTTTGTCACAACTGCATTTCTGGTCTGCTTCTCACTCAGGCACGGCCATTCAGAGCGTGTTTCTTTTTAAAAATATTGAAAAGTTGAGATGCATTTTCTTGATTTTATTTAATGAACATTGTATTGTGCATATATTTTTACACAATGAATACTCCCCTAACTGTCTCCTCATATCATGAAAACGTTTTTCAAACAGTTTCGTTTTCATCAATCTATGTTTACTTTGCTCATCACACTATTATTTTCTATTAACTCATTAAAATTTAATCATTGTTAGAGTCAAGTGCTTTTCTGACGACTGAGGTAAAATCTAACTTTGAATTTTGTTCAACCCACTTTCCTTGAATTTAAATAAGACGTGCTCGTTATTGGCAAAAATTACATGTATATGCACAGCAACTGTTTCAACTCACCAAAACTGGTGGCAGCAATTAATTGCTCCTCCACTTCATTTTTCAAGTCCAAGGCACTACCCAGACAGAGTCAACATCCATTGTAAAAGTAAAACAGAGCCTGTCCAACACAATCCATGGACGCATTCTACATAACAATGCCACAATACCAGTCCACGAGGCGACCAATAATATTTTTCCTTCATGCACTGTAAATTACTGTTTTCCCCTTGACTTGGTATTCTTGTGAAATGTCTTGTGTGGAACACGGAAATATTCTATAAAATATTCTTTTGCACTGCAGTGTTCATGCCATATACTACCAAATGACACATCTTCTAATTTTAAATAATGGGTCATCCATTATCCAGAATCTCTGAAATCAAGGAAAATATACGAAAAACTTTCACTTTCTCCAAAGTGATCTCTGTTAGAACTTACCATGTATGCCATCATGTCATGGCGATTCTTAAAGGAGCTTGCAAAAAAAAAGTATATGATTCTTAAATACCAGAATTTGTTCACAGACCTATGCTACTTTTTATTTCAGGGAGGGAATTTCTGTCTTCCATTGCTAAGACAAAACAAAAAATAATATTTGTGTCATCAAATTATTGCCTATAACAACGTTTCCCTATGTAGATTGTCAGGAGAAATTGCTTACTTTACCTCTGCTCTAGAAACCCGTGAAAGCTGTTATCACCGCTTACGATTTCAAGCTCAATACTGACTGCAGCCAATGTTGATTGTCATGAAGAAAAATAAATCTGTATCGCAAGTGCACTATAAGGAAGGAAAACTGCCTTCTTCACCAGGTCTGGTCTGCACGCAGACCCAGATCCAGAGGAATGCAGTTGGCTCTTAACTGTCTCTGGAATAGTTCAGTAGACTACTCTACTCCAGAGTAATTCAGGGTGGACAACAAATGATAGACAAGTTTTCGATGTTGACGCCCACAAACGTTTTATTTTGTGCATGAAAATGACTGATTCCCTGAATATGTGCCCTATGATAATAAACATTGATGAAACAATATGGAACCGCGATATGGGCATGATTGTAGTTGAAGTAATACATTATTCTTATCATTCTACGGAGTTCACCTTATTTAGCTAGTTAATCTGTTAGAATTCTTTGGAGTTTGGTTCGTTTCCAACTCAGTCTCAATACTGGTGTCTATTATTTCCATCACTCAATTGTTGTAAACACAATGAAAAAGAAAGCTTTATACAATGTTGCAACCAGAATGTCCCTGCTGAGAGCCAAATGGATGTGATAAAGGTTTACAGGTTCTGTCACTGTCTCACTTCAGAGTTCAGTAGAAAAAAAATTGCCGGTAATACCAAGCAGCAGATCACTTCACACCGATAAAAGGAGAAATACATCATGCTGTCAAAAAAATCTTGTTACTGGTGTCATTCGTGTTTCTGGTAAGTGAAATGAGCGATTGTAGTTGTGGAAATCTGTGTTTTTGAGCTGGTCGATACCATTTTTGTTTGTAACTAATATGACATTCTGAGATAACAATCAACATCATGCAGAGACACGATCAATAGTGGGAGCATCTAAATTTTCCTGAATCTCCTTTATAGTTTAACCCCGTTACTCTAACTGAAGGTACACCCACTGGACTTCCCGAATTGTTAGTCTATTGCCTGGTGTGGAATCTTTGGTACTTTCCAATCAGCACAAACAGCTTTTGGAGACAAGGATTTTTTTCTAAATTTGTGTCCCAGTTGAATCGTACTGAGTTCAGAAGATGAATGAATGTGTAAGAGGCCTTTCTTTCTTTATTTTTTTTGTTTTGATTGGGATTTCCAGATCTCTCCAACCGAGGACGAGTCCAAATTCGAGAGACTGTACTAATTCGAACGTTTGAGGATGTTGATTTACTTAATCCACCAGTGAACACCTACGCCTGAATGTGTATGTTTGCATTAGGACAGCCACTTTGCAAAGGGTAATGCAGCAATACTCAGTGACCTTTAGACATTTGAAAATTGACTGCTGAATGACCGAGAACTGTGCACAAGTTGGGAACTCGGGATGCATCAGTGTATGAATAATTTATTCATCAGAGAATGGCACAACTAATTTCATTAGACAATAAATGGGATCAAAATTGTTGTCTCCAAGGTTTTTAGATTCAATCGGACCTCAAAATACATTATATCACAACAGAAAGTTCACAGATCACACGTTATGTAATTGGATTTTTTGAGTAAGGCAAAACCTGTGTATTACTTTGAAAGACAATGAAGTTCTGCGTTGAACGATGCAACTTCGGTATCTCAAAGGTGATCCAGTTGGCACAATTGAAAGATATTAACAATGTACCTTATCAAATTTCAGTGTAGAAATTAAATGTAGCAGAGATGGACTGACCAATTCATGCAGAATGTATTCATTGAACCAAAGGAGGTAATGCGCTTTTTGGTGTCAGTGACATTTTTCGAAATGATTGATAACATTGAAGACGTTTATTTGAATACATTTGTTAGTCTCTGCTCTTTTACTTTGAGTGATAATGTTTCATGCTGATATGCTCGTGACCACTACGGGAAAGATAGCTGACATAACTCCCCAAAGTCCAACATCATAACTTTTTTCTGGAGCTTTACTCTATTACATCATCGTCAAAAAAAGAACCCGACCTGTATGTAAATCAAAGGTTTGCGAAGTTCCCGATAGACATTAGCAGAATCGATTATACTGCTCAATCAGATCTTGGTGCAGGGAAGTGTCACAGTGAATGTGTTTCTGAGAGCATCTGTCAATGCACAACTGAATTCAGTATGGGCGATATCCTGGAGCCACACACCCAACCACAGTGTTAATATGTTACTGAGACGAAATGTTGTTGGAAAATTAAACTTACATGTGAGCCATTGCCTGCAGAAAACACAACAGCTTAGTGAGCATGTATTACTGGGAGAATATGTAACTTTGGATATGCAGTTAGTGTGGGTCATTTCCTAGAAATGAATACCTAACCCAGGTCACCAGATATTTCTGGGTGGAGTTGTCACTGGACAATTGGGTTTAGCATGAGACATGAATCGTAGTGGAATCTGGTTTTAAATTTTGAAGTTTCCAGCAAAACATGCTGAAATTCTATGGAGTGAGCGTAATCGTTCGACGATTGTCCATGCTGTGACTGTTTTGAGGTTGATGCTCAGTTTTCTTCTATGATTGAGATTCCAGGAGCAGGTGAACTGCTTTAACCTTTGCCCTCTGCCACCACTGATGGGGCTTCAGTCAGGAAAAATTACATTGTGTTTTGATATAAAAAGGGATTAATTCGAGTACAGGAAACAATAATATTATAGCATAGTTAATTAAACATCAATGATCTATTGAATTCCTTACATTCTGGCATTATCTGATGAAAAGATTTGCATCTTCTGCACTAACATACTTTATTTTTGTAATGCAGAGACCACAGCTGTCCACTGTCACCTAGTGTAATTTAACTAAGGTCTATATTGTTTGAATTTCAGTTTTTATTTTACCTCCAGGTCTATTCCTCTCGAAATAAACTGTTATGCTTCATTTGCATTTTTAATGGTCTTGTTGCCCTGACTCTTACTTGAAGGGGTTTATGAATATATTTGATTCTCTTACTTAATCAGACTCTGTGTCCAACGGACTATGTTGGAAATTTATTAACCTGGCAAAAAAAAGGACCACGTTAGCAATGTGAAATTTAGTATGCCATTCACATGCCCGTCGTGTAATTGTATTCATTACTTAGAAGGCCAATATGTTTAGGAATTTCCAAAAGGAAATTTCTGAACTTAATGAATATCTCTAACAGTCCATGAATGCTGGACGCACTCTTTCAAACCAGATTTTTGTTAATCCAAATGTAACCTGATATTTGGACCTTCACTCAGGAATGTTAGGATAAGGACTTAGATTATTGGTGAAGTGTTACAATCATTTTCCCACAATCATTTAAAGTTCGAGTGGAAAATTCAATCATCTTTGCTGTCAATTTCCATCTTTTCCTCATATCTCAATGCTCTGTCTTTGCTTCCTACTTTTTAACTTCCTTGGGGGTTAACTTTCTTTCAATATCAAACACAAATTCTCTGACTTTAATTCCGAAGCCAATTCCTGGGATGGCTCCAGTCCATCTCCCCATGCTATAATGATAACTTCAAGCATTGAGAACAAAATGTCTTCACTTTTTCCTGAACCGAGGCTCCTTCCCACTTTGCTTAACAAATCCCTCGGTTATGACCATCTCATTTCCCATGTACTACCATCACGAAATCCACGCTCGAACCATGCTAATATTTTTGTCACATCAACCTTCCATCTCCCTGCGCCAGTGCAAATCATATCTCCCAACGTAGCTCTGCTCCTTAAAAATCTAGATGTCTCCCTTGTCATTACTTTCAAACTCTGTTTTTCCATTCATTGGTTCAGGTTTTTCTAACTATCTGACTTCATTCTGAAATGCAATCTTCTGCGCTTGACTTATCTGAAATGACTGTCTTCAAATCTAAGTCTGGCACCATTGACAATGAAGTACAAAGCAAGGGAAATTACAATGAATTGGCGCCCTTGCAATCTTGGATTGCTCTCCACAAATTCTTTCATCTTTCTCCTGTACACACCGCCTTCTCCGCCACCCCACCCCCTGCATTTGGGTATATTTGACTTTGTTTTTAATTAGTAACGCAATGTAATGAATCAAAGAAATACATAAAACCACTGAACATGCCTGGCCATTCGGTTTAATAATGGTTGATCAAATACATCAATTCATTTGTGATTCTCCATCCCTACATCGCTGAACAGCAGAAGCATTTCAAAATAATATTTAACACCCGGCTCAAACACGTACAACCAAATCATGATTTTCTTTCAACAGCAAAATTGTGCTAAATCCTTTACATAGTTTCTCTTGCAATTAAGTTACTGGCAATTGCAGTCCACAGTCGGGCAACATGTGGCCTGTGTACGTGTTCAACTCATAATTTGGGAGCATGGCAATCACGTATTGACTTATTGATTTGATTATACTATTACAGATAAGTTGTCATTATGTCAAAGCATATTTTCTGCAAATCATCCTGGCTGCCATATTACCGTTGTCCTGTTATATGCAGCCACAGAATGTTCTGTCTGGTTCACTCACTGCAACTTTTTTCTTTGATCAATTTGTGGCAATTGTTGTCAGAAGCTCAAAACTAAAGTTGTACTCAGGAAACTGGAACTTTGGTTTTGGCAACAACTTGCAAGGTGATCTCTTTAAAAGATAACAATTTCTACTTTACATTGGCAATTGCGGGCTAATTCGTAACATCTCCTGATTTTGTAACGAAAAGCAAAGCTACTAATCAGATCCTGCAAGGATGGCCCTTCGAGTTTTTTGATAAGATGATAACTCTATGCCTCCAATATGCTTTGATGTTGTTTCTTAATGCTCTGCCATTTATGTAGAGATTGGTTATCAGTGGAGTCCGCAAAGGTATGATGGAAACGGGAAAGAGAAAGAATCATAGTGACTCAGAGATGGAGAGTCGAAGAAGATGTATGATTTTACTCTTCATGTTATCCGGAATTTGCATACTGTTATGGTTTGCACATGCCAGAACCATCTTAAATTCCAATACTTTTAGAATTATCTTTGAAAATTTTAATAATAATTTAATTATATTAGCTGAAATTGCAGATATGTTCTTCATTTGTTTGTTACACAAACGTAATTATATATGGGATGACTAAGTGCGGAGCAGTTAAAGACTGCGCTGAGATATTCAGTTGAACCAACAATTAAAGTACTTCAGAACATAAAGTACTGAATGCAGCTTGGACGCACTGAGGTATGTAATGTTAAATGCAGCGTCCAGTTGGAGAGTTAAGAACCTTGGAGGAAATAAGAAAGCAAAAGAAATTTTTCGGAATTTCTGGAATTTTCAGAGATATGATGGTGCCTGGATGTCAGAGGGAGAAGGGTAACCTGAATTCACATATAGGTGGTCTGTAAAATATGCTGAGAAAATATGAGTGATTTGTTTCATTGTCTGTTTCCTGCTCAGAGTAGTTCCGAAGTCATTCCCATAATAATTTCGCTGTAGTGCTCAACCCAGCACATACAATGTAGATGTTCATTGGAAATGAAGTATGGGAAATGCGTGTTTGGTTGTCACTGTCATTCAGGGAAATTTCAGTTAAAGAACCAGGGTAGTCAATTTTTCCCCGCTCCCCCCCTCCTCCACCACCAGGCCTCTTGTGTCATTTAATCATTTTATGATTGTTCCGATTGTAAGTGGAAATCTTCACTTGCTACTTGCTGATTGAATGCATACGCTTAATACTCATTCCAACATTAGATGAACATTTTACAAAATTCCTATTTGATTGCTTGGGATCTCACCCTAAAGTAAAGTATGAGAATCATTACTTGTTGGCCATAATGGTTGTGATTCCTTGATTTTCTGAGACCATGACATCCCATTATATCATGGCTGAAAAGATTGTAGAAGAATTGCTCAAACCTTTTATTGATAGGGACTACCCACAGAGAGACAATCAGATCAAGGGTCAGGTTTTAAATCAACGTCATTCAATTAAAGTATGGATATCTTAGGAACAAAGCAGTTCAAAACCGAATTGGAACATCTAAGAACCTCAGGGCGCACCAGAACAGCGACATCAAACGTTAGAGTTCATGTTGAACATTTACGTCAAGACTATCCAGAAAATTTCGTTACAGGAAGTCCTTTTGCAATTTCTGTAATTGGGGTGCACCTACATCAATAAACTAAATTCGATCCATTTGAATTTGTTTTTGTGAATGAGGTGAGAGGACTACATAAACTAATTCAGGAGAAATTGGTGAGTCAGATTTCAAAGACTATATATTTGGACGATATGTCAAATTTTAGAGAGAGAAAATAGAACAGGCGCATTGATGAGATGGCATTTAAAATTAGCACAGCGTGTGATAAAACGGGAAGTAGGTAAGCGATTAGATATTCATAATTTCACCAGAGGAAATAAAGTGCTGGCATAATTCCTGGTGGTAGGTCAACTTTTTTATCACAAGGTTTAGTGATCTTATCGAATCGAAAGAAAATTGAGATAGAAGGAGCACTCACGAAATATCATGTGATTATGCTCAGACGATATTTTGTTTGAGAGCGAAGGAAAGCAAATTGAGAATATGGTGTTGGTTACATTCCAGGGTGAAGAATGAAAAGTATGATGATTCTGAATTTGGCATTACTGAAAGTAAAATGTACAATGAGTGAGTTCTCAAACATTAGCATAAATTATTGAGGAAAGCCAAATTGACCCGAAAGAGTTAATAAAATCACGATGAAATATATATGGAGATTAGATAGATTACTTACAGTGTGGAAACAGGCCCTTCGGCCCAACAAGTCCACACCGACCCGCCGAAGCGCAATCCACCCATAGCCCTACATTTACCCCTTACCTAACACTACGGGCAATTTAGCGTGGCCAATTCACCTGACCCGCACATCTTTGTGACAGTGGGAGGAAACCGGAGCACCCGGAGGAAATCCACGCAAACACGGGGAGAATATGCAAACTCCACACAGTCAGTCACCTGAGGCGGGAATTGACCCCAGGTCTCTGGCGCTGTGAGGCAGCAGTGCTAACCACTGTGCCACCGTGCCGCCACAAAGATAAGATGGCATGAAACTGAATACACATGATGTCAAAATGGGAATGCAGTTCCAATTAAGCAATATCCTTCATGCCTTAACCATCTGAAATAGACACAAGGCAAAAAGGGTAGTAGTGGTGTTTGCAGATTTTTTCACACAGTATGGGCTACCTAGAGAGATTCATTCGGACCAAGAGTCAAATTTTACTGCTCAGTTGTTTAAGGAGGTTATGGATAGCTTAGGTATATCGCACTTTGGTTTCGGTGTGTATCATCGTGAATCCCAGGGAGCTTTAGAAAAGTGGCATCGGACCTTAAAGATCATGTTGAGAGCATTCTGTCACAAATGATTGGAATAAATGCATCCCATTCGTATTGTTTCCATTAGCGATGCCCCAAACGTATCTAATCAGTTCACTCCATTTGAGCTAATATTTTTTCTTGAAGTGACAGGCCCTTTGAAATTAATTAAAGGAAAATTTACAGGACCGAAGCCGGAGATCTCACAATTAGATTTTATATCGGAGGTGAGGGAGAAACGAAATCGAGTAGGTGATTTAGGTAAATAGCACATAAAGAGGGCAAAAGTGTAGAATGAATCAGGTAGCAGATAAAAGCTCTGAGATTCTGACGCTTTCCCAAGGGGATAACATGTTAGCACTGTCACCAGTGATAGGAGATCCTTTCAAAGCTAAGTATAATGGTCCATCTCAAATTGAGAAAAAGTTGAGTCAGCTAAATATCAATTAAAAGATGCAGCAAAAGAAGGTAGGGGTATGTCATGTGTACCATTGAAACGGTAGTAAACGAGAGAGAAAGAACTGGAGAAAAAAGGTGAGACTTACTTCCCCACAGAGTGAGGAATCAAATCCAGGTGTTATCGATTTTAATATGCCAAGAAATTGATAAAAAAAAGTGAAGTAGTCCTTGAGGAGTGTGATAGGTTAGTAAGCTATCTGTTTCCGGAGCAGAGAACGCAGTTGAAGATTTGCTACTGTAAGGACATGTGTCAGAATCAGATATAGAGGACCAGTTCTATCGAACATGACGTCGACGTAGGGAAAACCAATCTGAAAATACAATACCCCTATCGGCTTAACCATTCAAAGCCAGACAAGTCCAGATGAGTACATTATCAAACAAAGCCAGAGCGAGTGGAGTTCACCGATTGTCTTTGTTCCCAAACCGGATGGGACTCAACAATTGTGCATAGATTATTGAAAGGTCAATGCCATTGCAAAATTGGACTCATATACATTTCCTAGATTGGAGGACTGTATCGAGAAAGTCGGAGAAGACAGTTACATTACCAAGTTGGACTTAATGCGTGGTTACTGGTAGGTATATTTATCAACATTGATGAAAGAAATTTCTGCATTTGTAACCCCAAATGGCTATATGTGTTTAAAGTGATGTTGTTTGGAATGAAGAATGCACCCGCTACATTCCGAAGACTGATAGCCATAGAGTCACAGAGATGTACAGCATGGAGACAGACTCTTCCGTCCAACCTATCCATGATGACCAGATATCCCAACCCAATCTAGTTCCAACTGCCAGCCCGCGGCCCATATCCCTCCAAACATTTCCTATTCATATAACCATCCAAATATCTTTTACATGTTGCAATTATACCAGCCTCCACCACTTCCTTTGGCATCTCATTCCAAATATGTATCACCCACTGTGTGAGAAAGTTGGCCCTTAGGTTTCTTTTATATCTTTCCCCTCTCATCCTAAACCTATGCCCTCTAGTTCTGGACTCCCCGACAGCAGGGAAAAGACTTTGTCTATTTATCCTATCCATGCCTCAAATACTTTTGTAAACCTCTATAAGGTCACCCTTCAGCCTCCGATGTTCCAGGGAAAACAGCCCCAGCCTGTTCAGCCTCTCCCTATAGTTCAAATCTTCCAACCAAGGCAACATTCTTGTAAATCGTTTCTGAACCCTTTCAAGTTTCACAACATCTTTCTGGAGGGAAGGAGATCAGAATTGCATGCAATATTCCAACAGTGGACTAACCAAGCCCTATACAGCTGCGACATGTCCCCACAACTCCTGCACTCAATACTCTGACCAATAAAGGGAAGCATACCAAATGCCTTCTTCACTAAATTATCTGCCTGCGACTCCACTTTCAAGGAGCTATAAACTTGCACTCCAAGATGTCTTTGTTCCGCAACACTCCCTAGAACCATACCAATAAGTGTACAAGTCCTCCTATGATTTGCTTTCCCAAAATGCAGCACCTTGCATTTGTCTGAATAAAAATTCCATCTGCCACTTCTCAGCCCATTGGCCCTGTTGTCATCTGAGGTAACCTTCTTTGCTATCCACTGCAGCTCCAAGTTTATCACTCTACAAAAGGCCATTTTTGCTCCTTCAAAATTTACCGACCCTTAAAATGACACCATCTTATTCCTCTCCAAAACACTGCTCAATGTTAAAACTATTCACTTATCTCTGTGCTGTGACTTCGGCCAAACAGTTCCTTCAAGATCACTTGTGAATTTCGCTGTTTGTTGATTTTCCCAGATGCAATCCGATATCCAGCGAATTCCAACAGCAAAGGCAGGAACTGTGCAGGTTGACTGTGGCATCAGTTTCTTTCTCCCTCTCTCTCCTGCACTGACCTCACTATGTGCTTCTTTAGTCTGCATCTCTCCCTTTTTGATTTTTCCTCCAACAGATCCAAAACAATGCAACAGCATATGAAACAGTAATTACTGCTCCTGGAATTCGAAGGAATCATCTCCAACACCTAAAATACAACAAAAAAGAAGCAGGTGTTACAGCCAGAAATTTGTCTCGTCCTCCATCTTGGATTACCCAGATAATGGAAGAATTGTCTCTGGGTTAACAAACTGTGCAATGTATTTGAACAATGTAGTGATCTTCAGTCAGTCTCAGAAAGGTCACATGGTGCATTTGGGAGAACTCTTTGAATGAATACAAGATGCAAAAGTGACGATAAATGTTAAAAGTGGAATTCGCGAAAGATGACATGATATTCTTGGGACACAACATCGGTCATGGCAGTTGACCCCGCAGAATGCAAAGATTAAACCCATCGAGGAATTTTCATGACCAAACTCGAAGAAAGATGTGCTTCTTAGTACTCAGCGGATTTTATTGAAGTTTGTTGCAAACTTCAGCAGTGTACCGGCACCATTAACTGATTTGCTGAAGAAGAGCATAAAGTTTCCGTGGCCAGAGCAAAGCCAGGAGGCGTTTGACCATTTGAATTACTATTAACCACCTAATCAGTTTTAGCTAGACCAACCTTTTCAAAACTAATTAAAGTCCCCATTGATGCATGTGAGATAAAAGTTGGAGCTGTACTCCTATAGGAAGATGAGGATGGGTTTGGATTGCTATTTGGTTACTTTTCGAAGAAGATAAACATCACCCAGAAGAAATACTCCACAATCAAAAATGAACTATTGAGTTTGGTACTGGCCTTACACTACTTCAATGCATATGTCACAAACAATATGTCGGAGATCACACTCCGCCACATTCTTAGAATGCGTTAACGACAAGAATATGATACTATATCGCTGGAGGCTTATGTAACAGACGTTTAATTTAAAAATCATACATCTGCGGGTCACAGGAATGTAACCACTGATGCTTTATCACAGATTTAAATGATAGAGTTTAGATGAGTCTTATATTATACAGGTATATGTGAAGATTGTATGGTGAACTAATATTAAAGTTATCTGTATGTTAGGGTGAACAGCACCAATAGTGCGGAATAGGATACAGTGCAACATGTGGTCACGGGATAGATTGGGTACCTGGTTGCCTGGAGACGAAAACATATTCGAATTAGAGCAATCAATTTAAATTATACACCTTCAAATCCCAAACTCCAAATAAAGTTTGAATTTAGTATATTGATAATCTTAAAATCCAATGACACAATCCCATGCTTTGGGCATGTAAGACTGGGACAAAATGAATAGTTGGGAGGAGACCTGCAAGCCAATGATATCAGCAAACTGCCCACAGAATAGCCTTCTTAACGGTACATTTATCGATCAGTAACCTGTGAAGCAGAATCCCCAAGAAGAAGAAAAGAAGATCGCAATACAGAGAAGAACCAAAAGCAGCCCGGTTTTTGAGATAAGAAGTTTTGTTTTATAAATCTTAATCGGGAGTTTTATCAGACCAATATTATAGAACGGAAGGTAATTATTTTCTGTTATGCTTTAAGAAATGAAGTTATTAATTTTTAGTTTACATAGTTCGTGGCCGCTCGAATTTTCACATATTACTGCAAGGGATAAATCTTTTCTGTGTTGCTGCTTCAAATTAAGCAGAAGTGGTTACCACATGTAGTAACATCAGTTCTGAATATTGTAGCATATAGCACATACCATTAGTCCCCAAACCTGTCACAATATACAAAGTACAATCTCGGAGTGTGATGGAATATTCCTCACTTGCCTGAATAATGGCAGCTCCAAGAACACTCCAACACATACTCTCTCTCTCTCTCTCTCTCTCTGTCTCTCTCTCTCTCTCTCTCTCTCTCTCTCTCTCACACACACACACACACACACACACACACACACACACACACACACACACACACACACACACACACACACACACACACACACACACACACACACACACATTTGTCTCCTGTCTGTTGACATTGATGGAACAAATCTCACGCTTTGTTATAGATTCCATGAACATTTGATTGATACAATCTATGATGAAGCTACTGACATGAATGCTACCATATCCACAAATAACAAATCCTTCACTCATCGAAAGTAGTAGCAGTGATACACTACAGAAATACATCAAAGATCCTTAGAGAGCACTTTTGGAACACATCGCCAGCTCCAGTTGGGAGGGCAATGTCTGCAGCTACATTAGAATATTGCACACCTTCATGCTGACCTCTGCGACATTCCCCACTCTGACTTGAATATATATAATTCTTGCTTTAGTTTTGCTTGGTTTTGCCCTCAAATTCTCTCTGGAACAACATTGTGCATCTTCCTACAGCAATATGGATCGGATCATGAAGACACCTCAACATGGAAAATGGAACAAGTAATAAAGGCACACTCATGCAATTGAACTCATATTGTAGGATTGAACATATGATGCCAACATCTTTAGGCTAAGTGGACTTTGTGGAAAGTGTCGACTTCCTTAGATAGGATGCTAACATGGGTGAAAGGAAGTGTTGATAGAGTTGTGTAGATTGGAAATGAAATAGCAATACATCTGCAAATGCGAACCTTTATTTGAAGTAAAGTTTCAGACATTCCAAGTATCGCCAGAAGTGCTTCTTCTTTTTGCCTCTCTCTCTCTCTGTATGCACAGCAAAGGATAAACCTGGATGTCAGCAATAGTTTTGGTGCATGACTAGCCTTGGACCATAGCAATAATCCTAGGAACCCTTGGCAGTGAAATGAACTTCTGCTTCTTGTGAGAGAGTTGAAATGATGCGTGGGAGGATAGAGCTAAACGTATGGTGCATTAGTGATAAGGCAAGCCTTGAAAAGTTGTGTGTGTGGTGTCGCTCGAACTAATGAAATTTTGTCCTCCATGACACTCGACAATGTTTGAATTAGGATAATTCTGGTCAACCGCAGCCTTTAAGCAACGTTTCTAATCACATACAGAGATATAATTGCATGTGCCATAATGGCCCTCTGAACCTATAAGCGTTGTATCATTTTATACTACGTTTCATTTTTTTTTTGTTTTAACTGTCTCCAAATGCATTGACTCATAATTATTGGAATTCAATACCGCTTGTGACTATTTTTGACACCCAATGCTCATACTGATAACTTGGTGCAATTTGCAGCATTTTTACTTAATTTTAATCGGAATGGCAAATTGTTTAATGATATTCAAATAAGATGGGAATGCACATTGCATTCAAGTCCAAGTCACTGACATGTATGCAAGCACAAGGCTGTGGATTTGATACTCCTCCCTATAAAAATATCCTTACACATAGACACACACACATCAGTATAAATTGTCGCTTGCCAGTCGACATTGATGGAACAAATTTCATAATTTGTTACAGATTCCATGAATATTTGGTGCCATGACCAGTCTTCCAATGCCTTGGGAATGTGCAAATGTTGTGGTGTAAAGTCTGTCTGGTCAGCGAAAATTCATGTAATTCTGTCATAACAGAGATCTGACTCAACTGTTTTAATCATATTGAACTTGTGTTTCGAAGTAAAGCTAAATTAAGTGATGCTGCAAACCACAGGACCATGGGGAGACCTGACGTTGCATAAATTAAAACCTCTCTGACTGTGTTAACTCAGTGTTTGTTTCTGAGAGTTCGCCACATATTAAAACGTATGGAACCATTTCACAGCATCATGATTATATACTACGTAACTCTTGCCATCATTGGTTTCCCTGGTAAGTGAGAATCAACAGTGATGAAAATATGAGTATGAATTCAGCTCTCTGTTCACTTTGTGATAGGTCACATAGCTTTCTGATACCTTGGCCAGTGACTGGATTTGTAAGGAACAATACAGTTTGTATTGAGCCAAATATGCCGAATTTCAGGAGTGAGTTTATGCCAACAGTGCAAGTGTTTTTTTTTTTCTCTCTCAGTGCGTAGCACTAGCAGATGGTATATAATACTGGGAGTATGTGATTCTGGAAAATTACACCAAATCTGTATAACTGAGCAGAGTTGAACTGAATGATTTTTGATATGTTTCCTTTTTCATTTAAACTTTCTCAACTGAAACTATTCTTTGTCGACTGACAGGGAAATAGCAGAATAATAGTGCTCACGTAATACATTGCTATTGCGAGTGAATTGCTCTTACTTTGAATGTACTTTGAATTTTTTTATCAATCGAAATGTTTATTATTCAATTTTCTTTGTTATGAAAAATCGTTTCGTCCTGAGTGCTTTGTTTTAGATTAACCTAACTTCCAACCATTCTCTCAATCAAATTTTCCTTTTGCATGTTATCTGTGATGCATGAACTAATTTGTCAGATAATTAACACGTCTGTTTTCAGCCTTCTCTACTGTTTTTCGAAAAACGGTTTGTGGATTCCTCTATTATTTAACTTGCTTCACTTTCACAGACCCATAATTGCATAAAGTACATCATTTCTTTCCTGTGCAATTATCAGAACATTTTTCTAAACTATGTTATTCATTAAACACTTTGTAAATCTTCTGGCTTTGTAATATTTTGCTCATTTCATTGTTTTCCCAATTGTTCCCCATTTGAAAGGGAAAATTTGCATAACGGATGGAGTTAATTATTATCTCAATGGCAAAATTTGCTCCTCACTATTCTCTATCTGTTGCTCTCATTTCTCCCCTGTTCTTTCTAATGAGCGATGATTCCTTGTCCATTGCCCCATGCTTCTCCAGTTGTCCCACATCATACTGAAATTCAAACTTCTGAGCTCGGGATGCCTTTTTAATGCATATGTTACAGTTGCCTTGACGTCTATGTCTGACACAAGTTAAACCAGAGATTTAAATCATGAGGCAGCAGAACCAAAATTTGTCATTCGCATTTCAGAGCAGTTTGGCTGTTCATATTCTGCTCTGTCTTAAATGAACCGTAGTTTTGCAAGTTTAGGTTCGTTTTGGAATGGGAGTGCAACTTCTGAATTCAGAGGAACATGGAAACATAGGTTGGCCATTGAGTCTGCGAGGTCATTCAACACAATCATGTTTGATCAAGCATATCAATGCTTTTAATTTCTCCATCACTTCAATGCTAGTGTGCGGCATTGTATATACATTCGTATTTTGAAAATAACCTCTGACCGAGACACACACAACCATAATCATTTTTTTAAAAAACACGGAAATGTGCTGAATAATTTGCGTGTTTTCTCTTGCAGCTAATTTCGTGGTAATTGTAATCCTTTGTCAGGGAATGTGTGACCTCTCTCCCTGTACGACACGTTATCTTGTGGCCATGGCAACCGCAGATATAATGTTCATTTCCACTTGGATCATGCTGTGGCAGATCGGTTCTTACTTTTTTCCAGTGTCTTTCCTGAAAATCACCCCTGTCTGCAGTGCCATCTATGTCCTGTGTTACACAACCTCAGAATGTTCCGTCTGGTTCACCGTTGCATTTTCCTTTGACAGATTTGTGGCCATATGTTGTCAGAAGCTGAAAACAAAATATTGCACTGCCAAAATTGCATCTCTGATTTTGTCTGCAATCTGTTTACTTTTCTGCTTTAAGGACATTCCCTTCTACTATATGTTTGAAGCTGGTGAGATAATTAAGAACATCTCTTGGTATTGTATTGTAAAACAAAGCTATTACACAGATTCGTCATGGGTAGCATTTGACATTTTTGATAAAATTTTAACCCCATGTCTCCCATATTTTTTAATTTTGTTGTTCAATGCGCTGACAGTCAGATACATTTTGCTCACCAGTCGAGTCCGTAAAGAACTGATGGTTCACAAAAGAGGGAATCACAGTGACCTAGAAATGGAGAGCAGGAGGAAATCTATGATTTTACTCTTCACCATATCGGGCAGCTTCATACTGTTGTGGCTCGCATATGTTATAGACTTTTTCATTTATAACCTAATAGACCCTGAATATTATAATAATACATTTGATACGTTTGCTGAAGTTGCATTCATGCTACTCAGTTTAAGTTGTTGCACAAATACATTTATTTATGGGGTGACTCAGACAAAGTTCAGAGAGCAATTAAAAAATAAGGTGAAATGTTTAGCTGGACCAATTATTAAAATTATACATAAAGGAAACAACTGAGTGCAGAGAGTTGCAGTGTTTTATACAACTTTAAATTCATCTGTTATATAGAGAGTTGAAGGCTTTGAAACAAGTTGAAAAAAGGAGGAATATCGGAGTTTCAGGAAGTTTAAAGATACCTTAGTTCGTGGATGTCAGATGGGCGAATGCTCACCCGGTTCCACCAAGTACATTCTTAAAAAGATGTTGAAAAATATCTATCGCTTGTTTGACCACTTGTCCCCCATTCGGATTGATTCAGCAGAAGCTCCTTTCACTATCATGCATTCTAATGTCACCATCCTAATATTCTTTGAATTTTCAAAAGTTGAAAACAATGTATTATTCTTTTCAATAATGTCGAAGAACTCCAGATGTTGGACATCTGAAACAAAATTGAAAAGAAAGTGAAAAATCTGGAGAATATCAGCATCTTTGGAAGCATCTATGCAGAGAAACAGAGTGAACATTTCACATCTAAAGACTCTCCTTCAGAACTATCAACTGGCTTCATGGTTACTTCTTCACAGATATTAAAGTAGAGTTCAGCACTATCCATGCCCTTGTCAGTCAGTAGCTTCAGTATTTATTTCAGAACAACTTTAGTAAATTTACAATTTTCCTGATTTCCAATCGCTCTTCCTTTCACCGGTGATTTATTCTGATTAGAATGTTACTTGCATTCTCTCTTGCAGAAACCTCGCAATTTTTTTTTACAATTTTTCTCTTCAATTCTTCATTCACCTCATTTGTCGACATTTTAACATTATTCAGACCCAAATTTTATATGAATAATTCTGCAATTGTGAACAGATTATTTTGCTAAAAGTCTTTAAAAAATGAGAAATCTGTTTTACGTTTGTTTGTGTGTTTGTGTGTGCACGAACATTGTCCTAGTTGTACATTCTCCTCACTCGTCCAATATATAGAATCTAATGATAATGACTTGCTCATTGAAAACTGATGGAAATTCTGCATGAAACCACAGTCGCTTTACTGCAAACACATCTTTGAACTGTCAAATCTGGAAGGAAACAATGAAGAGAATTCAGTTTCTAACACGGTTTTTATCTTGTAATCTTTGTTTGTAATGTTGGTGCGTCATGGAAGGGTGCACTATTAAAATATTGCAGTGCATACAATTAAGATTTCCTTTCTTACTTGATTTCCACTCTTGAAGTTTCAGTATATGTGTGAGAAAAAATCTCGGCAAATTCATAACAATATATAGAGCATACATGAAATCATTAGTAGGGAGGCAGATGTGGAATGATTGGGTGGGATGCTGATAAAGTGATCAATTGTCCAGAAAAGCTGCAGAGATTGCATAAATTCAGGAAAATTAAGCAGGTTTCCCTATATGCCTATTTTTTTGCATACGTGCTGCTATTGGAATATGTTTGAAAAATTTAGAAGCTGTAACTCCTGCTAGAAATGTTTCACCACCTGACTCTCCATCGCCTTCCGGTCATTTATAGTAGATTCGTCAGCAGCATTGACATTTGTTGCTGCAGGTCCACAGACACGAAAAAAAACTATAAGTATTCGAGGAAGGGAGTGTATATAATTAGTCCGTATTCAATAACTTCAAAATTCTATGCACTGTTCACTCTGCTGCTGGACACAAATACACACCGCAGACATAAACAGAAATTGCATTTCAACGTCATATGAATTCCAGCTTCCCAGATTGCTTTTATCCTTTGCAATTCGCTGACTGTTGCAAAAAGTGCAAAATGCCAGCTCCCTGGCTCTACTGTCACCCATAGAAAGTCTGGATAGCAACAAGATCTTCTGTACGGTTTCTACTCATTGACCGCAGCTCCATTTCCAACTGGATAATTTTAAAGTAAATCATGTCCAAACTCCAAGACCTGGTCTCTACTCCCGTTTCTGTGAATGAATCCTAGAATTCCTGATCCACAGCCTGCAATCAGTTTGGACACGCAAAAACATCTTGTCCACGATATTCCTCAACACAATTGCTCTACAAGGATGCCTACTCAGCCCATTAATATTCTCCCTATATACTCACGAATGTGTTGCCACATACTTCCCAAACTCCATTTACAAGTGTTCGGAGTACAACAGCCTTGTAGATTTGATCTCAAAAAAACAACACAAAGTGCAGCAGATAGAGATTCAGCTGCATGGTGTAGAGACAATAATCTCCCCATGAACGTCAAAAAGACGAAGGAGCTCGTCATTGACTTCAGGAAGTGAAATGGAGAGCACCTTCCCATCAGCATCAGTGGTGCTGGAGGGGAGATGTTTGACAACGTGAAGTAATTACCACCAATTTGCCCTGTAAAGTAAGCACCTTTACGTCCTCAGGAGGCTCAATAAATTAGACATATCCATAAGGTTGCTTCGCAATTTAAAAAAAAATAAAGTGCATCCTATATGGATGCATCATAGCTTGGTACTGCAAATGCTCTGCCAAAAACTGCAGGAAACCACAAAGCTCAGTACATCGCACATTCCAAACTCCCATCCATTGACTTCATCCTTAATTCTCCCTGCATCAGAAAATCAGCCACCATAACTAAAGATCCTTTCCACCCTGGTTATTATCTCTTCCACCCTTTTCCATCGTGAACAAGACACAAAAGAATGAAAATCCGTGAAGACATATTCAAGAACAGCCTCTTCCCAGCTGTTACAAGACATCTAAAATTGAAGTGTTCCTCTTACTCTCTCTGCAGCTTCTCTGCAGCTGTAACATTCTACTCTCTTTTCTATTGCCCTAATGCAGTTTGTATGGCGGGACCTGTCTGCAGTGAATGCTGTTTTACCTGAGAGCTGGAATCACCTTCATGTGGCTAGCTGACAGTCTCAGAGTTAACTGGAAAATTGAAAATATGTGGCATTTCGCTGTGAAATGGGTACCTAAATTAGTTGCTATTTTGACAACAATTCGAATTTGAAGTTATTGTTTAATGTTAACCTTTAGAGTTAAAGGGTAGATTGACATTATTTTCCTTATATCGTGGAATTTGGGAGTTCTCCTTCACTCATATTTCAACAGATTAGTATGCGTGATTAGCTTTTCTGGGTGTTCAGTTTAATTATCAGAGGGGTTCACCGCCGTGACTCAAGAGGTTGGGGGTTTGGATCGATGCTTTGTTTAGGTTTAGGCAGATCCAGTCTGAGAGTTGGACAGATTTAAACGGATTTGGGTTACCAAAGATACCCACAGATTTAAACACTTGCCGATTACTCTCCTAGATCTACAAATAAAATGTAAATGAGACAATTTGTTTAATTTCGGTTATTTGTAGTTGGTTAAATTAAAAGTGAGAGAAATGAGTCTTAAGGTTGCTAAGGAGGTTGTAGAGTTTGAACATGAATACCAAATTTTCCACAGAAAGATGGAGAAAAGACAAAATTTTAGAATTAGCAAATAGGTTAGAATTAGGTCTAACCGTGGACAAAAGGAAAGCTAAAATTGTAAGGGCGTTAGTAAAGCACTTTGCTGTGTCAGAGAAACAGGCAAATACAGTCGAGTTAGAAAAACCTAAATTAAAATTGAGGCAAATGGAGTTAGAAGATGCACAAAGAGAGAATGGGCTCTTAGCTGAGCAAAGAGAAATTGAACTTCAGAAGTTGGGAATTCGTTGGGAAAGTCAAGTTAACAGGATGAAAATGAAAAGAGAGGGTAATAACATCTACAAATATTTTCAACAGGTGTTTGGTTTAATTAACAGGGGCGTTCACCGCCATGACACAACAGTACGAATGTTAGAACTAAGAAGAAAATGTTTGTCTCCCCACTCAAGCATGTTGCACTATTAATTAAGAATTTGGCTGATCTGTTTGTGCATTGAATTGCACACCCCCATCGACTCACAATAAACTTTGACTTGCCTGCTGAAAAGAATCTATACACATCTGCCTAAAGGGAAATGACTGTGGCTGTACTGCCTTCTGTGGCATGTAATGGCATGGGCACAATCTGCTGAGAGAAAAATGGACTCTTTCACTCTGCCCTCAACTTTCAACTGCTAACATTAAAACATTATTCTTAACTTTTGATTGATCCACAAGAGGAAACTCTGAAAATGTAATTCATAATCTTGTACGTTAAAATGTGTCACACCTCACTTCTCAAAAATCCAGTAGACACAAGCCCAGGCCATCCAACGTCGTAGAATCTCAGAAGACATCGTCGGTGTCAGATCACCATCCAAAGTGGCAAACTCTACCAAACAAAAGCTCAAAGTCAATAGACAAAGGGCAAGCCCATAATGCAAAACACAATACTCTGGCTTGGAATTTCATTGCTTATCCATCACTGTCGCTGAGTCAGATTCATGAAACTGCATAGCGCAGGTATATGAAAGCACATGGACCATAATAAATCAAGAAAGCAGCTTAATTCTAAATTCTGAAGGGCAATGAATGAGTGCCTAACCAACTTTGCTCTCGCCTGTGATTTTGATAGTAGCTGGAGCAATAAAATTATGTGCTATCTGGTTTGCTGAATGAGCCATACATTTGCATAATTGATGTTCTCTAGCTCAACTATCAGTTTCCAGCAATCGCAATAGGCTTCAAATTCTATTGGTTCCAAAGTGAATCCCAGGTTTGAATCCTTCCACTTCCTCAGCAAAACATTTTCAAGATGTTGACTGAAGCACTCTAAACAATGCCATTTACACATCAAAGTATCTCTCCCAATAATTGTGCAGTACCCTAGACCTGCCTCTTTGCACTTCACTCTCACTTTAGACTCCTTCAGTTCTAAGAGGAACATGGTCTGCCTTCAAAGAATCATCTTTCTGATTATTTGCACACTGTATACCCATTAGAGCGGATTAGGTGTGATGGAATTTCATTTTCTCTTTCACTCCTCCATCTATCCACGGGTTGCTTGTAATTTGTGCACCATTCATCACATAGTCTTTATCAAAGGTATGACTAAGAACTGCATATATCTTCTTTCCTGCGCCAGCTTGTTTTACAGTGTTTGTAACTTAGCCAACAACTGAGCATCCATGAGCATGCAAGAGTCGAATTGGATGTATTTGGAGGTACATTCATGCGCTTGGAGGATTCAATGCTGAAAATCAGACAGATGAAGCAAATCCAACACGCAGCCTGTTTCTCATAAACGTCTTTGTTTTCAGTACTATTCAATAATATGAGTTTGTAATATTTTAACAGTTGTACATTGGACAACTAGTGAGAAAGATGTAAGAAATAAATAATGCTGAGACAAGTTGTCAAACGTCATTACAAGTGACAAAATTAAGAAATATCTGTCCACTTTGCCACAAATTCCAAGTGCCAATAATTGTCAGACTTCCCACTCTGTTGATTCTGCTCTCCATATTAAACGATAACCTGCCTGGAGTGTTTTCTGAAAATTTCTTATTGCTTTCAATGGCCACAGAGTGAGAGGATGTCACGAGTATTTTTCCCAGTATTTATTGCTGTTTTGAAATATCATGCATTCAGGAAATAGATTTTTCATTTTTAGATTTAGCCAAAAATCGTAATTTAGAAGATTGTTTGAAAAGAAGATGGTTTGCATTTTGGAAGAGAGTACAGAGGGAAACTGTGTGGGAATTTGCAGATCACTGAGTAACATCAATCTAAAATTGGTCTAGGCATATGGGTTCGCAGTTTCTTGAAGTTGAAGTACACGAGAATAAGATGCTCAATAAGGTAGACAATATGTTTGCCTTCATTATTCAGTAACAAAGGTGACTATTCTCCAGTCCTTTGTGAGCTGTCCTCTGACTAAACAGGAACGAATGTGCACAAAGAAATTGCACAAGACCCGATTAATTCCCTATCTGTCTTCCTCAGCATTCTGCACGGATTACATCAGATCCTGGAGAACAGCCTATCTTAATTCATTTCTAAACAGGCAACATCTCTTTTCTTTTATGTTGACATGCTCTCGAATATAATATACTACTTCCAAGAGTCACCATCCACCATGCTCTTTGCAATTGTGAATAACAATGGAATATATGTTCTAAGGGCCACGTATGTTGAAGTCCAATTTTCGAAGTATGAGCAAACGTTTGTGTGCTACTATATTAAAACAGAACATATACAAATAGTTGAAAAAATATCTTCAATATATTAATTGCCTTCTCCGAGGCAAATAAGTGATTGACAATAAATGCTGGTAAAGCGAAAATATAGACATGACATCAGTGGGTAACATTTACCTTTGTTCAAAAGAAAAGATAAGAACAACCTAGAAAATCCCAGGCAATAATGAGGGAAGCATATCGAAATAATAGACTGAGCAACAAATTATGCTCATGCTGAGATATCTGGAGGAATTAAAAATGACAAATTGCATTGAAATGAAGTTTGGGAACTAATAATTCAGATGTGAATGAATACAAGGAGTGCATCCCTCTTGGGAAATAGCAACGATACAGTTTACTCAATGTCTACCTTTTCAAAAAAACTCAACAGCCTCACACTCTTGTGTCGATGATTATAAAAGCAGTCAAAAGTCGACAACTTAAGGGAAACATATAGTCGCAGAGTCTTAGAGATGTACAGCACTGAAAACGACCCTTCAGTCCAACTCGTTCTTGCCAACCACATATCCTAACCGAATCTAGTCCCATTTGCTAGCACATGGCCCGTATCACTCTGGATCCTTCCTCATCATATACTGATCCAGATGCCTTTTTAAATGTTTAATTACATCAACTTCCAATACTTCCGCTGCCAGCTCGTTCCATACATTCAGCACCCTCTGTTTGGAAAGGTGGCCTCTTATGGACCTTTTAAATCCTTTCCCCTTATCCTAAACGTCTGCCCTCTAGTTCTGGATTGTCTCACCTCAGGGCAAAGATATTGTCTATTTACCCTATCCATTCTCCTCATGATTTTAGAAACCTCGATGAGATCACCCCTCAGCCTCTGACACTCAAGAAAAAACAGCCCCACTCTGAAACCTTTCAAATTGCTAAATATGCTTCCGATAGGAGGGAGACCAGAGTTTGATACAATATTTCAAAAGTGGCCTAAGCAATGTGCTGTACGGCTGCAAGGTGACCTCCCAATCCATATATTCAATGCTCCATTCAATAAAGGAAAGCAAACCAAATGTCTTCTTCACTATCCCCTCTACCTGCAACTCCACTTTCAAGGAACTTTGAACATGCACTCTAACATCTTTTTGTTTAGCAACACTCCCCATGACCAGGCAGTAAGTACTTATTTCATGCCCTGGTTTTTTTTTTCTAAATTACTGCACCTCATATTTTTGTGAGTTAAATGTAGTCTGACACTGCTATATTGGCCTATTGGCCTATCTGATCACAGTCCCGTTGTACTCTGAGGTTAGCCTATGCTCTTTAACTGTGAGTGAGAACGCTATATACTGATCTCGTACTTACCATCAGGTGGATACAGGCCTGATGACCTAATTGCCTGATGTCCAATGCCCTGGATTTTTCTCTGTGGTTTTGCATTATTGCAATAACAACAGCAACTATATGTAAATCAGGCGCTTGTGAATTAGCAAGGTTTTTCTTCAAGAAAATCGAGGTACAGCTCCATCAAACCTTAATACTGTGAAGTCACACAGGGAAAGCGATGTGCATCTGTCATTGTCGAACAGTACTCTGTGTTTGCCAATGTCTGGAAAGAACACGTCAATCGAGAGTCCATGTATTAATTGGAGGATATGTCCATGTTTGCCCAGTATGGAGCACAAATCGGAGTGTAATCTGGTTCTTCTGTCAGCTGTTTCTACAAAGCTCCATAATAGAAATATTGCTTCAACTACAATAGAACACTTTTGGTGAAGGATGTGGTTTGGTCATTAGTGCTTAAAGGTGAATGTGTTGACATTGTTGCATTTCCTCTGGAATTGCAGAAACAGAAGCAGATGCCAATAATTTACTGGCAGATCAAAAATAAGAAATCCACATAACTTCATTCAATTACTGCAGGTAATGAGTAATAATAATGTCGATAATTAATTGAAGTACAGTTTATATAAATTATTTCTTGTGCTAATCTCGTTCTGGCAATGTACTAAAAATCTGTGTATCACGGGTAAGTCTAGGTTAGGGTCCATTCCGTAAGCATTTTGAAGTTAGTATTCAGTTTTCATCTGTGTTTCCAACATGCAAAGTCTTCAGCGACTTCTTCACAGAAAAAGATGAAGGCAACATCAAGCAACCCAAACCCCGCAACCATCCCAAATATAGCGATCCACGTCCCCAATCGATGCAAAACACCATCCAACTAGCCCAAGGCCTACTAAGTCAACCACGCCACCCGACCAGTTGGATCCAATTGCTCACCCAATCCAGAGAGGGCATCAGCAGAGTAATCCATATATTGTTGCTAATCGCAACAGATATAATTAATCCACCCAGCATTTGTGCAAATCTCAATGGCAGGGATAAGCGACTATCAGCCTGCTGCAATCTCATTCCTGACCCAAAACATTTTGGGGACACCCCTTGGCTAAACAATTCCAAGAACATATATTGCCACATCAGTGACCCACTCCTGTTTAGGTCAGAGTAGAGTTGGTTGTGATAGGGCAGTGGCATTATGAAGCGAGATCCACCAGGCCTGCCAATAGGCCCGATCCTGTTACCACAGGGTAATCACAGGGTATTTCCCCTTCCCATTTGGGTTCCCTGGGCACCCTTAGCACACCCTATACAGATTAACAGGCGCATTGGACCCGTATTTTGTGGTAGAATAGTTGGACATTTCTGACTCATAGATCACCCTGGGCTGCGAGGGCCACGTCCAATATGGGCAGTTTCTTGAAAAAAGCCTGGGGTAGATAACACTCCAACACACTATTTCTGATCCGCTCTGAATCTGGCTTCTCAACATAGCCCTTGGCCCCACCATCTTCTCTTCCCCGTCCTTGGAGACTCCAGTTCCATCTCAGCAGTTGATTAAGTTTATTTTGCTCTTGGCATGTAACTTGTGGAAAAGCCCCTCCAAAAACGTTTATTAACAGCATGGGTTTTTTTCAGACCCTTGCAAGGTGGCGTTAGAGGGTGCTCTCTGGACTGACATATTATTCATTGTATTAGCGTCGATCAATCCAGTTGTCACAGGCAACATTGACTTGCTTTACTCTCGTTCTTTCTTTTTAAGTTCCTGAACTGCAGCAGTGTCAACTTTCATTGTACCTCTTCCTACTGGTCAGCCAGCTCCTTTATGTATTTCCAGTATCTTTCGACCACATGGACCACATGATCTCCAAAATCCTGTAGGAACATGGACGTCAGACCCACTACCTCTTACAACTTAGATTTGACTTGAGGGGGTTTGCCTGAACAGTCTGAAACATCGTGGTAAACAGCTGACTACCTTTCACCTGTCCAACTGCTTTTCTGAACTGGCTGCGGGATTTTCAGTGTCTTCCAATGGATCCCCCTTCAAGGCTATGGGATCGATTTTAGATGGACAACAGTGTAAGGGCCTGCCATACCTTTTGTTTTATTTGATCAAACCCAGCACCATCACCCATCGAATTGCATCCAAATCGAATTCCCCCATTATCTCTGTTGCCCCCCTCACCCCCCCCCCCCCCCCCCCCCCCCGCCACCACAAGACAATGTATTACATTTTCCTCACTCAAATTGGGGGTGGGTGGATTGGGTGTTGCCCCAAGCCTAGCAAACCGGGAAATACAGATGTAGGCCCCTGCTGAGTCTTCATACTAGAAGGATCTTTATTCTGTGCTGCTAAACAGTGGAGGTGTTCTCATCCCCAGGCTTTGCACAGATAAACTATTCATCCTGCAATCTGGCACTCATAGTCGCAACTAATGCCTAAAAAATCATTCCCAAACCTCCCCTACAACTCCATACACATAAAATTTCCAACTCCCCTACAATTCCATACACATAAAATTTCCAATTCCCATTCCCTGTCCAATATTCTCTTGTTTGAGTTACACTTAGGTCAGTAATTCTTAATTAACACTTTCATTTCAGGGCACATATTTATATCGAACATGCCCTCTTTTGGCCATTTAGTTAACACATCCTTGGTATTCTTTTCTATTTCCCAGAAACCTGTCACATTACAACACCATCATCTTCAGGATGAGCGAATCTCCCAGCGATTTGACTAGCCAATCACAATGCAGTACCATTATCTGTTACCGGACTCCTTTAACATGAGCCCAGGCATACATTGTGAAACTAAATTAACTACATAACTGCCAGAATAACTGCCGTAATCCTACATAGACCAGCTATTTCCTCCAGCCTAGAAGAACACAATCGTGAGTGAAAACTCATCCCCTAACCCTAGACGGTACCTGATACTGTGGGAGGGGGAATACAGTCTGGGGCTGTTTTCCCTAGAGTGCCGGAGGCTGAGGGGTGACCGTATGTATTGAGCATACATTTGGCCCCAGCTCTGATACCCATCCCAACACTCTTCCGATCAGATTCAAGCAAAGTCTGAGTTTTCAACCATGTAAACTTTTCTAGTAATTATTCTTTAGCACTAATTGCTGCAGTTATTTAATATCCCCTATAATTTTACATTAGATTCTTTGATATGTTGGAAGGAACTTAGATTTCCTGCAATGAAAACATTAGCAATACAAGTGTTCAGTTCCTTTCTGGTTCCATATTATCATTGACCAGCCCTATTATCTTCTGTTCTATTCTATTCCGTTCAATTTGGCCTTTTCTTAATGCTGTAATTTGAACGAAATGCTTGCCCATTCCGATATTACTTGGAATATTATTCTGCAAGTGTATCTTTAATGTGTTTATTAATTTTTGTTTTTGTTTTCGGTCTTAAGCAGTCATATTCATCTGTTTTGAAGGGGTAATAGTCAAACTAACATTTCAAGGTTGATTAGCACAGCTTCAGTCACGTAAAATATGTGCATTTGTCAATCTAATTTTGTATTATTCCGTTGAATACAACTGTAGATCTTGGTCTTGTGATATTATATGACTCACCCTAGCTTCGTTAGAAAAGAAATGCGCCATTGTTTGTGAACAATGATGACACACGGATGAAAATAATTTAATGTTATTGGCCCTCAGCTACAAAGGTGAGAACTTCTGTTTAAGTTGCGTGCAATTCGTAATCAGACTTCCAATTATGGATAAGGCAGAGTTATCTTTTAGGTCTTAATCGAGAATTCATAATCACATAATGTCCCTGTAATATATTGTTCTAATTTGTTAAAGGAAATTCACTATTTGAATTAAAGTTCGACTTGTTACAATTATATAGTCCTTCAGACTGAAGAATACTTTGTGTAATAATTTGTTGAGATTAGCATGTTTTTGTGGTTAATTTTTGATCTTCTGCAACCTATTTATCATTAAATTATAAAGTGTAATTTTAAAGTGTTTCAAAAACCGAATAAGCAAAACCGAAATAAATAAACTACTGATATGTATGTTTCTGATTAAATGAAATTATTACTTTTTTTTCAATTTGACTGAAAAAATGTGACATAGGCTCCAGGGTATCAAAAATTCGCCCAAATTCCAAATGGTTCCCTTTTACTTTAACAACATTTGAAACTATTCTCTTTAGAAAGTGAGACCATATGAATAAGATGGGTTCAAGATAATTGACAACTTTAGTAGCCTCTAAATCAAACAGCAAAAAAAACGCTTCTCCTTGAATATTTAGAAATAAATATGTAATTTGGCCCCCCGTAGGCTGTCACTTGCAATTTACAAAGTACTAACAGTTTAGCCAAAATGGTGCACATGAGGTTCGTTTTTAAATTGGTGGTGTAAAGGGATCGAAGCATTGGAGAGAAAGAAGAGACAGAATGAAGCCTACATTTTTAAATGAAGTGGAAATTAAGAACCAGAATGTTTGGAAACTTGTTGCACTTTAAGAAGTAACACATAAAATATAAGCAAAACTTCCCGATCTATGCACTGTATTATAAGCTCTTATGTAATTTGTTACATTCTGAAAGTGAATATATTGGAAGTGGGAATTCAATAATATTAGTTCTGGAACTTGTAGATTTACCAGGAATCTTTTGCAGTTATATGCCTTTTGCTTTCAATTATCTACAATCTTTAATTTCCTGATTATTCATGATTCATGAATTGTCTTCGAGAAGTTCCATTCTCACTGAGTTATATACTATGATACACAGACATAGAACATAAAACACCGAAAAATACAGCGCAGTACAGGTCCTTCGGCCCTCGATGTTGCGCCGATCCAAGCCCACCAAACCTACACTAGCCCACTATCCACCATATGTCTATCCAATGCCCGTTTAAATGTCCATAAAGAGGGAGAGTCCACCACTGCTACTGGCAGGGCATTCCATGAACTCACGACTCGCTGATTAAAGAGTCTACCCCTAACGTCTGTCCTATACCTACCACCACTTAATTTAAAGCTATGCCCCCTCGCTGATTCATACGCGAAAAATGGTTCTCATGGTCAACCCTATCTAAACCCCTAATCATTTTGTACACCTCTATCAAGTCACCACTAAACCTTCTTTTGTCCAATGAGAACAGTCCCAAGTGCCTCAGCCTTTCCCCATACGATCTTCCTACCATACCAGGCAACATCCTGGTAAACCTCCTCTGCACCTGTTCCAGTGCCTCCACATCCTTCCTATAGTATGGCGACCAAAAGTCACACAATACTCCAGATGCGGCCGCACCAGAGTCTTATACAACTACAACATGATTTCAGGACTCCGGAACTCAATTTCTCTACCAATAAAAGCCAGTACGCCATATGCCTTCTTCACAGCACTATTTTCCTGGGTGGCAACTTTCAGAAATCTGTGTACATGGACACCAAGATCCCTCTGCTCATCCACACTGCCAAGTATCCGACCATTAGTCCAGTACCCCATCTTCTTGTTACTCTTACCAAAATGAATCACTTCACACTTAGCTACATTGAACTCCATTTGCCACCTTTCTGCCCAGCTCTGCAGCTTATCTATATCCCGTTGTAAAATGCCACATCCTTCCTCACTGTCGACAACTCCACCGACTTTCGTATCAACTGCAAACTTGCTCACACAACCTCCTAGCCCTCCTCCAGGTCATTTATAAAAATGACAAACAGCAATGGTCCCAAAACAGATCCTTCGGAACACCACTGGTAACTGCACTCCAAGATGAACCTTTACCATCAACTACTACCCTCTGTCTTCTTCCAGCCAGCCAATTCCTGATCCAAACCTCCAACTCACCCTGAATGCCATACCTCCGTATTTTTTGCTGTAGCCTTCGATGGGGAACCTTATCAAACGCCTTACTAAAATCCATATACACCACATCTACTGCTTTACCCTCGTCCACCTCCTTAGTCACCTTCTCAAAGAATTCAATAAGTTTTGTGAGGCACGACCTGCCCTTCACAAAACCATGCTGACTATCCTTGATCACATTATTCCTATCCAGATGTTCATAAATCCTATCCCTTACAATTCTGTCTAAGACTTTGCCCACAACAGAAGTGAGACTCACCGACTATAGTTACTTGGGTTATCCCTACTCCCCTTCTTGAACAAGGGAACCACATTTGCTATCCTCCAGTCTTTTGGCACTATTCCTGTAGACAACAAGGACATAAAAATCAAGGCCAATGGCACTGCAATCTCCTCCCTTGCTTCCCAGAGAATCCTAGGATAAATGTCATCAGGCCCAGGGGACTAATATATTTTCACTCTTTCCAGAATTTCCAACACCTCTTCCTACATACCTCAAAGCCATCCATTTTAATTAATTGTGACTCAATATTCACATCGGCAACAATGTCCTGTTCCTGAGTAAATACTGACGAAAAGTATTCATTCAGTGTCTCCCCAATTTCTTCAGCCTCCATTCACAACTTCCCACTACTATCCTTGACTGGACCTATTCCTACCCTAGTCATTCTTTTATTCCTGACATACCTATAGAAAGCCTTTGGGTTTTCCCTAATTCTACCAACCAAGGACTTTTCATGTCCCCTCCTTGCTGCTCTTAGCTCTCTCTTTCGATCCTTCCTGGCTACCTTATAACTCTCAAACGCCCCAATTGAACCTTCACGCCTCATCTTTACATTGGCCGCCCTCTTCCCTTTAACAAGGGATTCCAATTCCTTATTAAACCACGGCTCCCTCACACGACCCTTTCCTCCCTGCCTGACAGGTACATACTTATCAAGGACACTCAATAGTTGCTCCTTGAACAACCTCCAAATATCGATTGCACCCTTCCCTTGAAGCCTACTTTTCCAAGCCATGCATCCTAATTTCCCTGCCCCCAGCTATAACTCTTGTCCTGTAGTGCACATTTTTCCCTCTCCATCGCTAGAGTAAAAGTCACCGAATTGTGGTCACTGTCCCCAAAGTGCTCACCTCCCTCCAATTCTAACACCTGACCTGGTTGTTACACAGAACCAGATCCAGTATGGCCTCATCTCTTATTGGCCTGTCTACATATTGTGTCATGAAACCCTCCTGCACACGTTGGACATACACTGATCCATCTAATGTACTCGAGCTATAGCTTTCCCAGTCAATATCTGGAAAGTTAAAGTCCCCCATAACAACCATCCTATTACTTTCACTCTTTTCCTGAATCATCCTCGCAATCCTTTCTTCTACGTCTTTAAGACTGTTAGGAGCCAGGTAGAAAACTCCTAACAGGGTGACCTCACCTTTCCTATTTCTAAGCACAGTCCAAACTACCTCAGATGGCGAGTCCTTTCCACCGCTGTAATACTACGTTTGACAAGCAATGCCACACCTCCCCCTCTTTTAACCGCAACCTCTGACCCTACTAAAACATTTGAGCCCTGGAACCTGCAACAGCCAATCCTGTCCCTGTTCTACCCATGTCTCCGTAATAGCCACAACATCGAAATTCCAGATACCAACCCACTTGCTTAAAATTCTGCCATTGTTCATCAATCGTATTTCCGGCTAAACTCTTTTTCTATTCCAACCCAATTATGTGTGCCTTCCTTCTTCTCAAATTTTCCTTATTTATGTTCAGCACATTTGCTTTTGACACAATTTCCCATTGTAAAATTAAATGTTCAATTCTCGCATGTAATGATCACATTTTCCCAGGGAAACTTTAACTCTGAGATTTTTGTTACACCTACCTCATTTCTCATTTTGATTAAAAATTGCCTGACCACTACTTGTGAAACTGTCTTGAACACACCTAATAAATTCTTCAGCATACTTTCCTCACTTAATCTGACTTCCTCAATCCTTGTAAAAATTATGTTAACCCACGATTAATATGCTTTAATTTTAATCCTGCCCTATGTTTCGTCCGATTTATTCTCTGTCGCAATATTTAGCGATTGTTCAGCTGTCTGGTTTGTGAGTTCATGAAACAGAATAAAAATACTGTGTCTACACCACAACTAATTAAGAAATCCAATAAAATGTTATTAGTTTTCATGAGCAAATTGAATGCTAAAGTGGAGGGCGTTTTGGAGATTTACGCTTAAATTATAAAGGGCAATGTCAAAATCACATCTGGAGTCACATATACTGTATTATTCACCTTATTGAAGAATGATTTAAATGCATTTTTGGTATTTTATACATGGTATCCTAGCCTAGTAATTGGCAAATGCTGGGTGATAGTAGATATCTGTCTAATTGCTGGGACTTGCCCTTGGCAAACAAAACGTAAATCAATTTGTCAGTGTTGTAAACAAGAAGCAAGATGATGTAATAAAACATGTGCAATTCCAACTATTTTGATATCCTCTCATATTCTCTTATGTAAGAATCATCGCTCCAGAGAAGCAGACAGCTATTATTAATAGCCTCCTAAACACCGATCAAAATCCATCTACTACCCGTTCAATAATTAAATTCTGGAGGTTAAAACAAATGACTGCAGATGCTGGAAACCAGGTTCTGGATTAGTGGCGCTGGAAGAGCACAGCAGTTCAGGCAGCATCCAAAGTGCAGCGAAATCGACGTTTCGGGCAAAAGCCCTTCATCAGGAATCTGGAATCAATGACATAGTATATGAATTTTATGGTACATGTAGCATGGATTTATGACCCCTATGAAAAAAAAATCAAGGGCACGGTATCCTGGAGAAAAGGACCTTTATTTTTAAAAGGACCAGCTTTGTGAAAATAGGCACTGACCTGCATATATGATTTTTGCAGTCGCCTGCTGGCATCGGCAGTGCCCATAGTAGCACTACAAGACATCATCCGTTCTGCCATCGTTCACTATTGATACAATTAGCAATTAATTTTATTCTCGTGTTTCATTTAATTCAAATTTTTTTTTCAGATGGTTTTGTTCCTATCAATGTAACCTGTCTTAAAATGAAAACTGTTGCTTAGTACAAAAAAAACAAAATGTTCACCTATCAATTAATAAATAATCTTTATTCCTACTGTGTCACACGTTGATTTTCTTCGGAGTCCACAAGACACCGAGACACAAAATCATAAGCACTGCAAAGTATTGCATGTAAATCTACATCATCCTTTGTTTTCATGATGTAACTGTTTCTGGTATAGATACTGGCGACATGGCAATGTTGAAAAAAATCTTTTCCCTCCTCAGCATCAAATTTCTAAATGTGCACAGTTACATTACCAGTCTGTTTCTCACTGAGGCGTAGGTCATTCTTCGTGTCTGTGTGTTTTTAAAGAGATTTAGCATTTGTGCAGCAGTGTATTGAATATCTTTTGATAAATGTTACATTTTGCACATATTCGATCCTTTTTATGATACAACGAATGTCCTTCTTACGTTAGGAATAATCTTGACTAATACAATTAATTTTTCATTGATAGCATATTTTGTTTTTGTTTACCATACTGAGATTTTCAATCACCGATTTACCTATTATTTGATTCAAGTGCTTTGATGTTGACAGAGATAAGTCTAAGCATATTGGATTGTCAAGTGCTCTCTCTCCCTCCTCTCTTGAATAGAAAAATGCATGTTCTTTACATGTAAAAAAGAACAAACAAACATAGGCATTGCACCCTTTTCAACTCAGAAAAAAATGGTGTCCACAATTAATTGCTTTATGTTCGTGGATAATGCAGTAACCAACAAGAGGTAGCTGCGTTTTTAAACGTAGGATAAAGTCTGGCAGTTAACTGGCAATCAACATCAATGTATACGTTCTCTGTGGCAAATACTCTATCTATAGAAATTCCACTTGCTTACCAATTAGCCCTTTTCCCGTATGCAGTATCAATTTTTGTTTTTCCCTTGAATAGGGATTCTTATCAAATATCGTGAGTGCAAGATGAAAATAAACAATAACATATACTTTTGGAAATAAATGCTGTTACTCTGTGCTGCCAAATGCCTGATTTTCTACTTTTCAATGTTAGACTACTCCAGAATTCAAGAATTCGAGGAAAAATATAAAGAGGTTCCCAGTCCCCTAAAGTGATGACTTTTTTGATAAAGGATATACACCATTATGTCATGTGGAACATGAAGCAAGTTTGCAATCTTATGTGTCTTCAATACTTCCTGATTTTCATTAATAATTACCATAATTTGTTCTGTATATTTAGTTATCATGTTATCTTCGAATTTTAGGTAGAGTCTTTTGCGTTTTATTCATAATGCAGATAAAAATAAAAGTTGCCATTTTTATCAGTTTTGGCCTGTATGTCGCCCCAGGCACAGAGGAATGTGGTTGAATCTTAACTTTCCCTGAAATAGTTTTAACGACTTAGTCCACTCCATAGTAATTAGGGATGGAAAACGAATGTTGGGCTTCTCAGTGATGCCACTTTCCTCAAGATTTTCAATTACACATAGATAACAATTGATTTACCGAATCATAGCCTTAATATTATGAAGATTGTTTTTTTTAAAAATAAGAAATTTAGTGAGGGGCTGACTGCAATTAAATCACTCCACAATTGCTTTCTAGCTGCAGAAATATCATTCTGTTTGGCCGGCTGAAGTCTCAGAAATGCTTGAATTGCAGTATTTTGCAAATCTGCCCTAATGCCAGGTATCTATTATTCCAATTAGCCAAATGTTCGGAATGGAGTTAAAAACAAACAGTTCGTAAAATGTTGCAACAGCAGTGTCTCTGTGGAGTTCACAATTAGTATAAGATACACGTTCTGTAAATGTCTCACTGCAGAATTTAGTTGAACGAGCTACTTACAGTTCCAATGAACAGATCATCCACAATGAAAAGCCTGGGAATATTTCACATTATCAGCAAAACATACTACATGTTTATTGCTGTTGTTGGTATTCCTGGTAAGTGAGAAGGGCAATTGACGAATTGCTAATTCGCGTTTGTGTGCTGATGTCTTTTTTTTTTCTCTTTGAAACTGCGTTGTGTTTGACCAATCAGTTCCACGCAGAGACAAGATAAGTGTTTGTATTTTGTGAGACATTCTGAATCTCTTCCAGTGTTTTAATCCTTTCGCTAATTTGCAAGTACACCCACTGGGTCCCTTGAGTTTTTGAAAAAAAAAGCCATTGCCTGGGTACTACTGAATTGTGCATCAGTGTAAGCAATATATTCAGATGAGAGTTTACTGTGAGTATCTGTCACAGTATAATCATATGGAACCTAGGCCAGGGCCCAGTGGGAAAGAAGTCGTTTCTATTTTAATAACTTTTTGTTATTAACTCTTTAACTCAGGGCCAGTTCAAATTTGAGCGACTGTATTAAAATCAGATTCTATACTACTTTTAGGATGTTGACTGATTTTCACTCGTCCACTCATAGGATATCCCAAAAAAATATTTACCTCAGTCGGTATAGTGAAGTTAGGATAACCACACTGCATTGTGCAATGTAGTGACAGAGTATTAGAAATTTGAAAATTGCTTGAAGATTGACATGGTAAACAGCGTGTAAAAGCTGGTAAGGATCTTTGAATGATTGAAATCATTTGTACAAGAAGGCAATGACTAATATTTATTAGTCCATGAACATAATCAAAGCCGTTTACTTCAGTTTTTAAAAAAAATTAAGTCTGTCCACGAAATAAATTTTATTATTGCAATAAGTTCACTGGGTGAGCATTATCCGTGCGCATTTTTTTGAATAAAACAAATCTTGTGTATCGTTTGATACGTGTAATTATATAGGTGGTAATGTACATTTTAATAGGTTATGCATGTGCTTTTGCTAACTTTTGTTCTTACACTGAGTGTTAATGCAGTTTACTGTTGTAGTTTTGACCACAATTTGTAGACCTGACCGGTGACATAACTCATGAAGTCTAATTGTTCTGAATGTGTGTGTCTGACTTAGTTCCACTGCATCAAGATTACCAAAACAATGACGGTATGTAAATTGTAGGACTGCTAACTGAACAAGGTATTGCCTTTAGTTGATTAAAATTTATAGATAAATCATAACTCGGACCAGGGAATTCTCAGCGTGAAGATACTATTGCATTTGGCGCTGTGGAATTGCAGTCAGTGTGGGTCGTAGTCTGGACAGGAACACATAACTCCAGTGCTCATCTATTATTGGGGTGAGTCTGCTATTGTGGAATTCATCTATGGATTTGGGAGCAGATGATTTGTTTTACTCTTTGTCCCTTTCACGATGCCAATGGGTGTTATTGTGAGAAGAGATATCACTAAAGTAGCAACATTCACAATGAGTTTTGAGCCTACAGGCATTAATCCCATGGCAGTAAGTAATATCATTGCCGCACAGTTAAGTGTCAATTCGTACAGTTTTGACATCTCTCGGTTCTGGCATTTCCGTGCTCAAAATGTTTGCACCTTTCTTTTCTAACATGAAACTTGCAACTGTTCTCAATCAACACGTGCTGCTGTACAAAGATATTTGTTGAATATCAGTTGATAAAAAGAAACCCCTTCTGGACTGGTCTAATCGAAATGAACTTCTGTTCTTCAGTGAACTTTCCTGGTGTTAATGCTCTGTGATTTCACTATAAAAATATTTGTGCATTTATAGATGGAACCACTTTGTCTCTTTTCTTCAATTAGACTTTATGGCCAAGCGAATCCTTGTGATGCATAATATATGTGTCGTGCCAGTGGGGAGGTCGATTCAGGATTTGAACCTGCAACATGGAAGGATTTTTGATATGAATGCCATGTGAATTGATGGGGAACACACAGGTCGTTATTTTACCATGAATTTGCGGCTTATGTCCATCTATGTGATCTAAATCCAGCATTTTGAATGTTAGGTTAGTAGAGCCTTGATTAATTATCTCAGATGGCATGCCTTGCTTACACAATGTATCAGTCATTGGGTAATTAATAGTAAAACTTAAATGATGGAATCAAGTAGTTTCATTTCCTTTGATGGGTATCAGCTGATTTTTGTTGGTTCTGAATCCTTCAAGCCATGTGGCAATATTCCATTATGTCACTCACTGTGCATTGTGGGACATGCACATGTATTAGGAAAAGGGATGGGATGTTTAACCATTGATGTGCTCTTAAGGCAATTTGGTTTGGCTAGATTAGCTACTAGTCTACAGTAATATCTCGGATATTGATGGCGTGACAGACAGCAGTAATAATGGACTTCAAAATATAGGTTGAATTGATAGACTGTCTTTTGTTGACAATAATCACAACTGACACTTGTGCCACGTTAATATTACTTGTCAATTGAGAGTTCACACCTGGGAATTGTCCAGGTGTTGTGCTAAATGAACGCAAATTGTTTTTTTTAACATTTGTAGATTAACGAATGATGCTGAACAGTATTCAACCTTCAGCAAATCGCCAATTTTGACGTCATGAATAAACAAACGTGCTTGAAGATACAACTGAGGTTAGATGGGTTTTGGCCTCTGTTTAATGAGGCGATCCTCCTGCAACAGTAATCCTTATTTTCTCTTTTTTGAGAAATATCTGTTGACATGGGAGAATTTCTGATGACTCCCACTGACCTAGGTTTTGCTCTTGCCCCTTTCGTGCGATACACAGTCAAATTTTGCCCCGATGGCAATCACAGTCAACCTCTTATCAGTTCTGGAACCTATTCTTTATTTCATTTCCTGAAGAAGTTTATAAGAAGGTGAGGAGTAGAGGGGCACTTTGGAAACTGCAGCTTTACAACAGTCAGCAAGTCAATGCTGAGAAAGTACTCCTCAGTACCACTGCCAATGATATGTTGATACATACTTTGATGCTTGGTCTGAGTTGGTATTTACATGCGTTACTGGGTGAAAAAAAATACTGTTCTGACACTGCAAAAGGTTGACAAGGGCACCGGTGGATCTGCAATATCACTCTTCAGCACTATTGCTGTAATATTGTGTGCCTAAAGCCTTTCTTCTATAAAATTCCTGCAGTTGATTCTTCATATCAAGTAGCCTGAGTCAGTGTGGTTTGAGCCTGGTATCCTGTGATGCTGGGAAACTGACGACAAGTCCCAAATCAAACAGTAAATACAATGTAAATGCAGTACATAATTTGTTTGTATTCGATCCGTTTCTCTTTAAGATACAACAATGAGGAGATTTGATTTTCAATAAGAATCTGATGCCACCCTAAGAATAAAGATAAGGACTAAATATCTGCATAATACAGGGTTGAGTCAAACTTAAGGAGACCACAACGCCAGAGAGAGTGCAATCTCATGGGAACTTAGTACAACAACACAGATAACAGAATCCTTGAATTCCAGATATTCTCTAAGATATGTGATCACGTCTGAGAACACGTCTCATCACCCCAAAGAAGGCGTCTCATTGTGGCAGAGGGATTGCCCAATTCTATTTGTAATCCCTACCTGTCATTTTGTGACATGTAGTTGGCCAAATCAGTCTGGTCTGAAGTAAATTTATAAATCATTTTATTCAGAGATTACCAAATTCAAACATTTCAATTGACACTCTAGCTCTTCTGAGTCATTGTCTGTTACTTTAGACACAACGTCAACAATTAGTAATGATATAGTTGTCAAGAATTTGATAATGTTCAGACCTTCCCTTCTTACTGTTAATGTCATCCCCCCTTCTTTCTTCCCAACTGAAATATTGTGTAAAATTTTTCAAACTGTCTGACATCATGAGTGGAAAATCTTCAAGCAGTAATCCTGGTTCTCTTTCTTTGTCCCTTGTAGTGAATTTAGTCACGATCGTGATTTTAGCCTGGGGAAAATGTGGCCTATCTCCGTGTACAACCCGCTACCTCATAGCTATGGCAATGGCAGATCTATTATTCATCTTTTTAAATACTGTACTGTCTCGCATTGCATCATATTATTTCCCACTCTCTTTCCTCGAAATCACAAATGTGTGTCGCGTTAACATTGCCCTCCTTTATGCATGTGCAAATTGTTCTGTGTGGTTCACTGTAACTTTCTCCTTTGATCGATTTATTGTTATTTGCTGTCAGAAGCTGAAAACAACATATTGCAGGAAGAAAATTGCAGCTGTTGTTCTCACAACAACATGCTCTATTCTCTGTTTGGAAAGTATACCCTTCTACTTTACAGTTGATTATGGTGAGATAATTGATGATGTTCCCTGGTTGTGTATTGACAAACCAAGCTATTATGCTGATCATAGATGGGTTGCATTTGATTGGTTTGATAAGATTTTAAACCCCTTGCTCCCGTATGCTTTAATTCTATTGTTCAATGCTCTGACTGTCAGACATATTTTAGTGACTAGTCAAGCCCGTGTTCGACTGAGGGATCAGAGAAAGAAAGGGAATTGCAGGGATGCAGAGATGGAGAGCAGAAAGAAGTCTGTGGTTTTGCTTTTCACCATATCTGGCAGCTTCATACTTCTGTGGCTTTTATATGTTATTCACTTCTTATATTATATCATCACAGGAAGTAACCCTGAATTTTACAACGATTCGTTATATTTATTTGAAGAAGTTGGTTTTATGTTGGTCGAATTAAATTGTTGTACAAATGCAATTATTTATGGGGTAACTCAGTCTAAGTTCAGAAATGAGTTCAAGAAGGCGGTGAAATATCCAGCAACATTAGTTTTTCAGTTGAACGATAAGCACAACAAAGGAGCTTATCCATGTGCAACTTGATTTTTAAATGTAATATTCACTTTAAAATTTGCATTAATGTGATGACATTAGAAATTGTTGTGAAGCTGATAGTCGGCACAAAGATACTGTTTTATGGGCTGGGATGAATGTTTTGACGGTGCATCTTGATTCATTCTGAGAAAGGTGAATAAAGTAAAAAGGACATGTAAATACATATTTCTTGTGTCGTAAGCATTATACTCCCAACTTGATTTTTCATCTACTTTTGTATCATTTGTCTCACGTTTGCCAAGACTATATTCAATTTCCTGTTCCGAATCGTTAATGTATGTTGTAAATAATTGCAGATCCGTCACTAATCCATATCCCAGAATTCATCATATCAAATATAAACAACCTATTAGCTTTTATCCATTTCCGTTTCCCCAGTAATTACTTTCCAATGTCCATACAGTATATATTTAACTTCTCCCTGTTGATACTTGATTATTTGGTATCCGGATAAGATGTCCGACAATGACAAAAAAAGACATTTAATAAACTCTTCAGTCACTTTCTGATTTCCCGTTATTATTTGTCTAATTTAATTCTCTCATACATATGTGTTCCATCCTACATCTCTCTTTAATGTTTGTTTATTGAACGAAACACTTGTTGTCATATTACTTGCAAATTTACTCTTAAGTTTTATTTACACACTGCTTATTATTTTTTGAGAAACTTTTGTTTGATCTTAAACAAATTCGATCCTATGGTTTCTGGCCTGTAGAGGTGAACATTTCAAAATAGACTAAGCTTAATTATAACCAAATAAAAGATTTTCATTGATCAAACTATGTTAATATTATACTGCTTAGTTAGAGCCAATGGGGAAGTTGATGCTGTCAAATCATATGATTCCTGTTACCTCCATTTAACGAAAATAATGCGTAATACGTTTGTGAACAGAATAACGTCAATTATCATATTTATGGATTTAAAACTGCAAGGGCAAAGACTCCTTTGTCACTTAGGCATAATTCATCATCACACTACGAGGATTGGATAACGCAGAGTTAGTACACTCACAGGTTTTAGCTCTTTGCAAGACATCATAAATACAACTGTGTCATTGTCCAAGCTTATTTGAATTTGACTGAGCAAATGCAACATTTGCATTGTTAACGTTTTAACATTTATTTTTAAATTTTGCAATTGTTCGATCCTTCTAACTGTAATATAACCTGGATAGTCATTTGTTGAGATAAATTATTTTGTACTGATAACATTTTATCTTCTGGATTAATGCTGTTTTTAATGACAACAGGTTTAGTTGGGCTGTTCCTAAGTACTGAAGAAAAGGAAACAAAACAGAAGAAATAAATCATTGGTGTATAATTTCCTGAATGTCAAGTTGATCGAGTCTAACGACATAACATTCAAGATACACACGCCATGACACCCTAAATCCATCCATATTAGACAAGGCACTAGTGCCGTTAATGGTGGAATAAATTTCACTTGCCTGCATAATAGTAGCTCTCACAGCATTAAAGAAGCTTGACACCATCACTGATAGATCAACCCACTTGATAGCTACAATGTCTACAGATATCCGATCCCTACTCCAAAAGCACTAGCAGCCATGTTATACAATGCAAAGCGTGTAACAGAAATCCACCAATAATCCTTCGTGAGCACTTCCCAAACGCATGGTCAGTTCTGGGGGCAAGACAGGACTGAAGATGCTGGAGATCAGTGTGTAAAAGCGTGCTGCTGGAAAGGCACAGCCCGTCAGGCCGCATCCAAGGATGACAAATTTTGATTTTTTTGATTTGCCGTGACCAACTCCCTGAAGAAAGACAGCAACAATAGCTACATGGGAATACGGCAACCATCAAAGTCGCATACAAGTCACTGACAATCATGAATTGATAATTTAGCATTATTCCTTCAGTCACAGTCCTCAAATTCTTTCTGGAACAGCATTGTGGTTTTACTTGAAGAAACATGGACTGGATTGAGAGATAGCTCACCAGTCCCACTCCGACGGTAAATGGGCCAGGAATTAAATGATAGCCCATGCAGCGATGATCATATCTCATGAGACAATAAATAATCCCAACAATGTTAGACTCAACTGGACTCTGAGAAAAGTGTGGCAACACCTTACATGGGATTATAAAATGGGTTAAAGCTACTGATGGTTATGTTGTGTAGTATGAAAAGGAAATAGCAATGCATTTGCAAAGTCAATCTTTATTTGCAGCAAAGTGTCAGTAATCTAATGTGCCCCTAGATGCATTTGTTTGTAGTTCCCAACTCACTGCATGCACGACCAAGTACACACCTTGATGGCAGCACTCTACCAAATGCATGGCTGTGCTTGAAAATGACCAGGAATCCTGGCAACCCTTGCCAATTATAAGTGCTTCTGCCTTTTGTGAGACAGGATATACGATAAGAAGGAAGGTGGGGTGAAGCGCAGAGTGCATAGGTGTCAAGGTAGGTCGCAGATATTTTGTGAGAGGCCACGCTAGAGTTCGATAGAAATACATCCTCCATGTACTTCAGCAATATTGATCTTAATACATCTCTGACAAATGTCACCATCATTGTGATCTTTGTAATCCTTTAAAGAGGTATGTACATGTACATGTTCAGTAATATCCCTCTTCACCTTTACTCTTCACCGAATTGTATAATGCAGAGCATGCTACGTTGACTTTCGTTTTTATTTTTTTTCCAAAAGCAACGCCTCATTATTATCAAAATTATATAGCATCTACGTCTATTTTTGACAACCAGTTCGAAAATTGATATCTTCCTGCAGTTCGTAACATTTTTTCTTCAATTTCACTGTGAATTGCGAATTTTTATATGATCTTCAAATGACTTCACCACACACATTGTTTTCAAGTTGTAATCATTGAAACGTGATTCAACCCAGAAAGAGCAGGATTCTGATGCTCAACCCTCTGGATTCAAATGAAATATATTGTTTGTGTGTATGTTTGTGTCTATGTATATGGCGATATGCAAATTTCCAAATTCAAACAAAAAATGGGGAATAATCAAGGAAGTAATGAAATGAGAAAAACGGTTACAAATCCACTGATTTGTAAATCATTTAATTAATAAAGTCATTTAGGAAACGATTCTATTGACTGTACTTGAAACAAATGATGCACTTTGCGCAAATATGGTCTCTATGAAAGTATAAGGACATTTAAATACGAGAATCAATTTAAAAAATTGATGAAAAAATGAGAAGACGGAAAACAGTGGTCTCAGAAATTAGTGCATGCCCCTGAAATGACACGCAAAAAAAAAAGTTTGCTTTAGAGGATGGTTACAAGATAGTTTCATCCAAAAGATGACACTCAGGATGAAACAATTCTTCATGCCGAAGGAAAGTGAATAATCATCATTAATACTATTAAAGCGTTTTCATTGATGAGCTGCATCAAAGTAAGATTAATTCCCCACCAATAGGAGTGAAACACTTCAGCAACATTGGTCTGCTCTTCCCCTGCCATAAACAGCTAACTTATTCAGTTTGATACAGTTCAAGTGAAAAAGGATAAATATCAATACACTTCCTGTTGAGGCTTACTCAGTTGCACTGATTTAGTATAATTCTACTGTACCACATTCACCCATTAGTGCATTCTCTCTTAAGAGTTCGCTGTACTGTGGTGAATACAATTGCATTGTTTGTCCTAACGTCACTCTTGAAATTGAGCACATTTGCTTCAAGAAAACTATATTGTTCTACATATTTTCACTCAGTGACCATAAGATATACAAACTATGTGATCGGTCAAAAAGTAAAACTATAACTGAGTTAACATACACATTTACATCAATGTCTATTTCACTTACCAGGGACACCAATAATGGCAAATGTCACAGAGTATATATGTCTGATACTACAAAATGGTTCAACAATTTTCTATGTGAGATGAGCTCTCTGATACAAACTCTGAGGTCTTTCGTGCAGTCTTCAATTTATGCACTGTCAAGTTTTCCAGGGTGCTTTAGGTTGCAACATCAATTAATTTAGCTTTACACCTAAAACAAAATCGTAAGGGAACTACCATAGTTGAGTCATAAATGCGCTTATTACAGAATGACATGATACGCCACTGACAAGATCATCGTTAAGCAGCTCGATGTGAATTTGAGGAATTCTCCTATGACAGACTGATCACGAAGTCAAATACTCATAGCATCTACAGAATGTGTGAAAATCCATCAATAGAGGCAGTCTGGATTTTAATGGATCAAGATTGGTATGTGTGTGTGTGTGTGTGTGTGTGTGTGTGTGTGTATGTCTGTGTGTGTGTCTTTTACATATGTATATGTAAAAAATGCGATCGCTTATTCCCAATTCATCTGTGGCACATGATTCCAGGATGGCCAATCCCAATTTAGAAAATCCCAGATGTCCTCCCTTTACCAAGATGGCAAATTAAGTCTGTACGTGGAAAATAATGCCCTCCAGCGCAACCCATCCATTTCCCACGCCACCACCCTTGAACTCCACCCCTCCCAATGTAACCTGGTCAGAAAACCTCTGGTCCTCACCTTCCAGCTGAACAACTTCCACATACACTGCATCATCCTCCACCATTTCTGCCACCTACAAATTGAAACCACCAGCTGAGATATATTTCCCTCCCCACCCCAACAGCATTTCAGAGAGATCATTCCCTCCATAAATCCCTCATCAGGCCTATGCCCCTCACCAGTCCTCACATCATTCCTAGCACCTTCCGCTGCCACCGCATGAGGTACAAAACCTGAACTCCTAGAATTCCCCTTACCTCCTTCCAAGGCCCCAAAGGATCTTTCCACATCTGACAAAAATTTAACTGCACTTCTACCAATGTCATGGACTGTATCCATTACACGCGATGTGAGCTCCTCTGCATCAGAGAGACAGGATGTCTACTTGGATCATTTCTGAGAACCTTTCCGGGATACCCGCACCAGCCATCCCCACCACCCCGTGGCTGAACACTTCAACTGCTCCTCCTACTCTGTTCAGGACGTGCATGCCTGGGCCTCCTCCATTGCCAAATCCTAACCACCTGACGCCTGGAGGAATAACATCTCATATTTCACCTTGGAACCCTGCAACCACACGGGATCAATGTGTACTTCAACAGTTTCCTCGTTTTCTCTTACCCCAACATTATCCCAGTCCGAAGTCTCCAATTCGACACCTGTCCATTACCTTTCCATTGTATCCTCCTCACCCTCCTCACTGAACTATCAACTTCTCCTTGAACTTCATCAAGCCACCGCATTCTCAGCTACCTTCCCCCCTCCCTCCCACCAACTCCACCTCCCTTCGATTTATCTATCACCCACCCGGCCCACAAGCCTCATTCCTGATGAAGGGCTTAAGTCTGAAACGTTGGTTCTCCTGTTCTTCAGATGCTGCCTGACCTGCTGTGCTTTTCCGACTGTAGAAAACAGAGGTCTGACTCAGCAATGGTAATTATCTTACGATATGTTTTCGAAGTAAATCTAAACTAATTGATGCTGCAACCTAAAGCACACTAGAATAGTTGACAGTGCGTAAATTGATGACTGCATCACTGTGTGACCTCAGAGTTTGTATCAGAGAGCTCATCTCATATAGAGAATTATGGAATCACTTCGCAGCATCAAACATATGTACTATGTGAATTTTACAATCATTGATGTCACTAGTAAGTGAGATGGATATTGACGTAAATGTCTGTCTTTACTCAGTTCCAGTTTTACCTTTTGACTTGTCATATAGCTCGCTCATCTCACGGTCAATGAATGGACATATGAAGAACTGCATAGATTTGTTGAAACAAATGTGCCGAAGTTCAGGAATGACTTTAGGACAAACAGTGTAGTTGGAATCATCAAAGTACACGAAACTCTAAGAGGGAATGCAATTGTGAGTGCGTGTGGTACAGTGGAATTATACTAAATCAGTGTAACTGAGCAGACCTCAACAGTTTGCACCAAGCACCATGTCTGACGAGAAATGCTCTTTGCATTCTGTGAAGCTGTGTCCATGTTTTGTTGACATTATATATGAGAATGGCAATACAATGTTTGTTGCCAGATAGTTCAACATTACTTTTAAACTGAATTGTGTCCTCGCTGGCTGCATCACTTGTTATCTTGTAGCCATGGCAACTGCTAATCTGTTGTTCATTGCCACTTGGGATCCTATGGAAGACCATTATTTACTATTTCCCAGTGTCTTTCCCGAAAATCTCGTCTGTAGTGTTATCTGTGTCTTGTGTTATCTAACCTCAGAATGTTCCATCTGATTCACCGTCATGTCCTACTTTGATAGATTGATTTGTGGCCATTTGTTTTCAGAAGCTGAAAAAAAAATGCTCTGACAAAACTGCAGTTTTGTTTTTATCAGCAACTTATATTCTGATCTGTTTCAAGGGCATTTCTTTTTCTGTTACACTTGAAGTTGGGGAGTTGGTTAATAACGTCTCCTCGTTTTGTACTGCAAGGCCATGGATGGCATTTGACTTGTTTGATAAGATTTTAACCACATGCCTCACAGATTTATGGAGAGCAGAAGGAAATCTGTGATTTTAGTCATCATTGTATGTGGCAGCTTCAGACTGTTTTGGCCTGCATGTATCATAAACTTGTTCTTTTATGACGTACTAATCCCTGAGTATTACAATGACACTTGCACAAACAGTTGTTGAATTTGCAGTTATTCTAGCCAGTATCAGTTGTGCAAACAAATTTATTTAGTGGATGATTCAGTCCAAATTCAGAAAGCAATTAAAAACTATGGTGAAATGTTGAGTAATGCCTATTATTAAAACAATAACTGAGTGCAGTCGAGTTGCAGGGAGGTCTGTAGCGTTAAAAGTCAAGGTGATATGTAGAGTAATAGGGTTGAAATAGGTTTTAAAACAGGGATGATATCGGGGTTTCAGGAATATTTAGAAGTAATCTGGTTCGTGTATGTCAGAAGGGACGGGGTTAACTTGGATACACAAAGCAAATTCTACAATAGATGCTGAAAAATATCTCTCATCACTTTCCGTACGTCTTCCCATTTTGAATTTATTCAGCAGAAGCTACATTTTCTGTGTTCCATTCTATGCAACCTTCCCTATCCGCTTTGAAAATTTGGGAGTTGAAACTTATGTAATAACTATATCAGCAAGGCCAACAACATGCAGATGCTGAAGCTGTGAAGTAAAATTTAAGAACAATACAGCTTGATTGATAACATTCGCGCATCTGGTAGAATCTGTGTAGAGAAATAGAATGCAAATTTATTGTCCACCGACCCTTCTTCAGAACTATCAACTATCACACGGGCGCCTTCTATAAAGAATTTAAAATAGAGAAGTTCAGCATACAAGCCCTTGCGAGTCAGTATCTCCAGTAATTAACTGAGAGCAACTTAAATGGTTCACACTTTTCCTGAGTTCCACCCTCCCTTCCTTTTCGTTAATGTATTGTTCCTATTATGGCGTTACTTAGATCATCTGTCATAAATACGCACACAACGTTAAATTCTGTCGTTTAATTCTTCTTAGACATTCTTTATAGAGCTTTTTAATTCTCCAGATGCATTTTCTACGTGATCAATTCTACCATTGTTGTCACAGAAAGTCTTAATACCTGTTTTAACATTTTCTCTGTGTGTGTGTGTGTGTGTGTGTGTGTGTGTGTGTGTGTGTGTGTGTGTGTGTGTATATCTGTGTGTGTGTCAGTGTGTGCCTGAGTGTTTCTGTGTTCCCACTGTGCCTTGGTTGTGCATTCTCCTCACAGTCCTCCACTTGAGAACTGTGATACTATTTAAAACCTGACAAAATTCATACAAAATCCTGAGTGCTTTACAGTGAACGAGTCTTTGAAATATTGAAGCTTGAAGGAAACAACTATTGAATTCAGTTTCTAAGATGGTCTTCATCCTACCGTCGGTTTTTATCAGATATTGACATTTCATGGAATATGCTTTGATAAATTAGTTCAGTCCATAACAATCCACACTTCCTTTCCGACTGGGCTTCCACTCTTGAAGGTTCAGTGTTATTGTGTCAGAAAATATACTCACGTTTTTTCATCAACACAACATAACATCATTCAAAATGTTCTTCTGATGTGCAATGCTCAGCTCACTCCTGATGTCCCAGTTCTTGTGATCAATAGTTATGGTCAAGTCTCAGGCAGCATTGTCACTCTGCATATGGTCAAGAATTGACTGCACTCAAACACAGTGAATAATTGCATATCAACTCCAGCGCCCAGATTGCCTTGCCCATTCGCAATTCACCTACCATCACAATTTGCCCATGGCATATGCCATATCCCTGACCATACACATATCCATTTAACATCCATATAAAAAAAGATACCTATGAAAGTCTCCAACTTATTGACTACAGCCCCGTGTTCAACAACATAATTCCAACCAAACTCATTTCCAGACTCCAAGACCTGGGTCTCTGCTCCCCTCTCTGTAACTGGACTAACGACTTTCCGACTCACAGACTGCAATACGTAATGATTGACGATATCATCTCCTCCACGATAATCATCAACACCAGTCCCCGCATGGTGGCATATTCAGCTCCTTATTATTCTCCTTAAACACTCATGACTGTGAGGTCACATTCTGCCCTGACTCCATTTGCAATTTTTAAAATGACAACACCATTATAGGTTGGATCTTACACAATGTCACTACAGGGTGTAAGAAAGAGATAAGCAATCAGCGATGTAGTGTAAAGAGAAGAATCCATCCTGACAACTACTGTATTGAAGACCACAACAAACTACAGAGTCATGAACACAGGCCTGTCCATCTATAAAACAGCCTTCTATCCTTTAGCTCCATTTAGTATTCCCATTACCTGCGGAAAGCAGACAACATAATTAAAGACCTCACCTCCCTGGTTATGCTGTCTTCCATCATCATCTGCCTATAGAAGATATACACGTCTGAACAAACAGATTCAAGAACAGATTCTTCCCGACTTTCATACATTGATCTCTCTCTATCTCTGCACATTCTGCATTTTTTTAATATCACGATGCACGTTGTATGGCATGACCTGCCGATGCATTTCGTAAAACAATATTTTGTAATACATGTAACAACAATAATAATTCATATCAAATCAAATAAAATCAGGTGCATCACAGAAAGTTTCATTCTACAATATAAGCACCAGTAACAAGAACAAAACATTTGTCCTACCCACTTAAGCCTTCTCCACTATTGATCAAGATCATGGTTGATCTGTGTGCATTGAAGCATACATTCCCAATGATTCCAATAGCGTTTGACACGCTTGCTTAAAAGAATCTAACAACCTTTGCCTTATATTAAATTTAAAAAAAAACGACTGTGCCTGTACAGTCTTCTGTAGCAGAGAGTTCCATGGACACACAACCCTCAGAGAGAAAATCTTACTCATTACTTACCCCTTAAATGTCATGTCCTTAGTTTGAAAGTGTCCATTAGTTTTTGACTTTTCCACAAGAGGAAACAGCATTGCTGTTTCCACTCTGTAATGATCCTTCATAACTTTATACATTTCAAAATGTATAAAATTATTGGAATTTCTAAAAATCATTTTTATCTAAAATCCATTAGATACAAGCCCAGCCTGTCCAACTGAGAAGAATCTCAGAAGACATTCGAAGTTTCAAATATAGTAAATTTCGATCACACCTTCCAATGCTGAAAACTCTACCACCAAAAAAGAACAAAGATACTCATAGAAACAAAGAGTCATAGAGATGTGCAGCCCCGAAACAGACACTTTGATTCCAACTCGTCCAAGCCCACCAGATATTCCAACCAAATCTAGTCCCATTTGCCATTACTTGGCTCATATCCTTCTAAATTTGCTTTTCCAAAACGTAGCCCCTCGCATTTATCTAAATTAATCTCCATGTGCCGCTCCTCAGCATATTGGCCCGTCTGATCAAGATCCCATTTTAATCTGAGGTTGGTGTCAGCGGAAAACTTACTAACTATACCTCCTATGTTCATATCCAAACCATTTTATAACTGTTGAAAAGTAGTGGATCCAACACTGATCCTTGTGGCACTTCACTGCTCACAAACCTCCAGTCTAAAAAACAAACCTCCACCACTTTGTCTTCTATCTTTGAGTCAGTCCTCTGTCCAAATGGCGATTCGCCTTGTATTCCACGGGATCTAACCTTATTAACGAATTGCCCATTGGAAATCGTGTCAAATGTGTCTATACACTTCACACCCACGCATCCCTCATCAATCCTCTTTGTTACTTTTCCAAAAAAAGTTTGTGAGACATGATTTCCCACGCAGAAAGCCATGTTGTCTATCCTTAATCAGTCCTTGCCTTTCCAAACACATGTAAATCCTCTCCCTCAGGATTCCCTCCAACAACTTGCCTATCCCCAACATCAGGCTCACCGGTCTACAGATCCATGGCTTGTCCTTACCACCTTTGTTAAATAATGGTACCACGTTAGCAAATCTCCCAGTCTACTGGCATCTCACCAACACAGGGCAAAACCACAATGCAAAACACAAAACTGTGGATTGAAACATTGTTGCTATTCCTGCACTCTTGGTAAATGAAATTCATTGAACTGTAGTGCTCTGCGTGTTATTATAACATTTGAACTGCAACAGACGTCCAAGACAGTTCAGCATCACCTTCTGAAGGACAATAAATGAGTGCTCAAACAATCGTGCTCTCAAAGCAAATGCAAATCTCATAGCACTTAGAATAATTAAATAAGTAAATAAAAAATCGCTGAGTGACACAGCAATTTTAACACTCATTGTAGTTTTATTTAGCCTATAGTTTCCAATAAACGCAGCAGTTTTCAAAATATGTTGCCTCCAAAGTCTATCCCATTCTCTAGATCCTTCGACTTACTCAGCAAAATATTTTCAAGCTGTTTGCGGATGGTCCAATTACCCTCATGAGATATGCACTGAAGTGTCTCTCCTAGGGCGTCTTAGTGGTTGGCAGTGCTGCCTCAAAGGGACCCGAGTTCGATTCCAGCCTAGGGTGACTATCTATGCGCAGACATTCTCGCCAGGTCTGTGTAGGTTTCCCCCGAGTGCTCTGGTTTCCCCTCACAGCCCAATTATGTGCAAGGTGAGGGAATTGGCCATATTAAATTGCCCAGAGTGTTCAGGGATGTATAGGTTAGATACACTGGTTGGGCTTTATGTAAAATAAAAGCACAGTTGAATGAGTCTGGGTGGAATAATGTTTCGAAGGTAGGTGATGAATTGTTGTGCCAAATGACCTGTTTCGACAACATAGGGGTTCTATGAATGACAGTTACCAATTCCCCTCTATCTATGGACTACAATTCACATCCTCCTTGTCCTTACTTTGGATATTCCTCAAGTGAAAATTGGCACTTTCTTCCTTCAAATTGCCTTGACAATATTAGTTTGATTAATTCAACATTCAGTGAATTCAGTGTATCTGTCGGAGATGATTTGATGTATAAAATTTAATTCTATCTCTCATCCCTTACGCTACCCTTATAGGGGTTTAAGGGTTCATTGTAATTTACATGCTCTTCATCACAATATCCTTGCTCTGAAGTGTGACCAAGAACTGTACTGACAGAGTCTACAGCTGGTAAATGCTGAACTGGACGCATTCATGGGTATATTCACTTACTCGGAATGGTCTCAGTACTATCAAGTACTATCAAGCAAATGCAACACAATCTACTTTTTCAAGTCTGAGCACGTATTGCTTTAAGCAATTACTTTTTAACATTTTTATATTAGAAAATTGCAATACTTGTGAAAACAATGAACAAAATGAACAATTACTTTGGCGACTTTACCAATCGAATTGTAGGCTGAACATCAGAAATTAACTTGCATTTTGCTCCAAATTCCAACTGTGAACAAATGATCATCCTCCAACGCTATTGATTCTGCTCTCCACATCCAAATATAATTTGCCTCTTGTGTTTGTAGGAAATTTCTTAATACCTTCACTGGCTACAGTGCGAGAGGATGCCAGGAGTAGTATATTAGAAGCGGCAATCCCTATATGTACTCTCGTTTTGAGAAACCATGCATGAAGAAAAATCAGTCATTTAAAAGAAGTTCGAAAACATTCTTTACTCTGACGCATGTTTGAAAACTTTTCCTTTCTATGGAAAGAAAGAATGAGATGGATCTAACAGGTAGCTATTGGAGACTGCACTTTGAGACTCCCGCCTGTCTAATTGGGTACAATGTTCAAAGGATTGCGTTTTGGATTAAAGTATAGTGATTCGATTGTGGAGACAGTATCCTACTTCTGACACATCTTCCATTGGAAAGCACCCCCTCATGGAACAAAGAGCAAAGAATGGTACAACAATGGAATAGGCCCTCCGGCTCAATAAGACTGTGGTGACACATGGTACTTTTCTTAACAAATAACCTTTTTGCCTCTACATTATCTTAGTCCTCTACTCTCTGCCTGTTCAAATATCTATCAAGACGCTGCTTTACCAATGCTAATACATCTGCCTCCATCCAACTCCTCTGGCAGCACATTCCGGGCACTTATGAAACCAGTGTAAAAATAATGACTCTCACGTCTCATTTAAATGTTTTCCATTTTGCCATTAGCATATGTCTCTGTGTAATTGACAATTCGATCCTTGGGAAATAATCTGACTGTCCATTCAATCAATGCCCCTCATAATTTTCCATCAGGTCGCCCCATAACCATTTAACATTCAACTAAAACACACTAAGATTCTCTGACGTCGCCTCGTTGGATTACTTTCCAAACCAAGCCTAATCTTGGTAAATCACTTATGTACTAGTTCCAAAGCCTTCACATCTTTTTAATGGTGTGACGCCAAGAACAGTGCACAGTATTTCACAAATTAATAAACTCAGCCCTTCAAGGCGACACTACTATTCAGTATGATCTTGCAATTTATCCAAAACCATTTATCCCTTTAGCAGCAAAGGACTCAACCAATCCCTCTTGAATGCATCAAATGAACTGTTCCCAACAGCTTCCTCTGGTCGAGAATGTCACAGGTTTAGAATTCTCTGAGTAAAGAAATTCTTCCTCATCTCATTGCTGAATGGCTAACTCTTTATTATTATATTGTGACTTCAGGTTATGGACTTCCCCAACATCGGTAACATTCTTCCCGCATCTAGACTGTCTAGTCCCAACAGAACGTCATAATTTTTTATGAGATCTTCTCTCATTATTCTGAATTCCAGTGACTACAAGCCCAATCGATTCAATCTTTGTTTATCTGCCAGTTTTGCCATTACGGGAATTTTCAGTTGGGATCCTTCAATAGAAAGAATGTCTTTCCTCTGACTAGGAATCCAAACCTAAAACTAATACTCGAGGTTTGACCTCACCAAATCCTCGGATAACATGACATGCTGTAAGACATTCTTACTCTTACTCCTAAACTCAATCCTTATGTCATGAAGTCCAGCAAACTATCAGTTTTCCAGATTGTTTGTTGCATCTGCATCTCAACTTTAAGCAACTATTCCATTATGACACCCAGTTCTTTTTGCACCTCACCTTTTACTAAACTGCCACTGTTCAGACAATAATCTGCATTTTTGGCACCAGAATGATAATGTCACATTCATTCATGTTGTATTGCATTCGCCAAGTACACACGGTCACCTGCTTTGATGGAATCTGCATGCTTGGAGATACCTATTTCAATTCCTTTGACCAAATCATTAATATATTTGCATGAATAGCTGGAGTCCCCGCAGTGAACACTGTGGCATACAAATTGCCAATGCCTGTCAACCTGAAAAGGATCTGTTTATTCCAGTTGGCTGCTTCATGCCTGCCAACCTGTCTTTTCTAATCATTAATTCATTACCTCTGATGCCATAACCTTTAAATTGCTTACTAATCTCTTGTGTGGAATTGTGTTGAAAGCCTTTTGAAAGTCCAAATACACAACATTCACTGAATCACTCTTGCTCATTCTACTGATCACATGCAAAAAAAAAGGAAAGATCTGTCAAGCATGTTTTCCCTCTAGTATATCCTTGCTCACCTGGACAGATCCTATCACGGCTTTCCAAATGCTTAGTTATTACATCGGAAATAATTGATTCCCGTATTTTCCCCACCACCAATGTGAAGCTAAATCTTTGGTAATTCCCCGTTTTCTCTCTTCGTCCATTTTATAAACCGTAAAGTTACATTAGATGACCATCAGTTATTTGGAACTCTTCCACAGTCAAGAGAATGAAAATATTGCTCTCAAGGAAAAGAGTTCCAAAGACACATGATGCTTTATGGGTCACAATTTCACCACATCTCTGTTTTAAAGTCAGGACGCTTTACCTTTATTCAGCAATCAAAGAATAATTTAGTAGAGTTTAGTAGAGTCCATATCATCTCTAATAATAACTTCTAATATTTTGCCCACGATATGTGCTAATGCAAGAAGCCTGTAGTTTCCTGATTTCTGTCGCCTTCTGTCTTTCATTTAAGGAGACCTGTTCCAGTTTAATGGGACCTTTCAGAAATTGTCTGTAATTCGTCAAATTGAAACTAGTGTTTTCTACTCCTCAGTTATGTCAAACAAAGAAATGTGTATGTTGGAGTTTTGAAACAACAACAACTACAACAAAACAGTAATTGCATGAGAAATTATCCAGGTTTGGCAGCATCTGTGCAGATAATTGCTCAGCAAACATTCTTGAGAACTATCCGCTATCTCAAGGACCACTTATATTAAGACCCTAACATAGAGTTCGTCACATCCCAGGCAACTGTCAGCAAACACTTCAGTAATTCACGAAGTAGTACTTCACGAACTGACAATTTCACTGAGTTTCATCATCCATTCAGTTTCCTGGTGCATTTCTTAGATTAGTGTGTTACTTGTGCCCCATGTAATTAAGTCAAAGGCAAGTCTATTCAAGTTTTGCTGCTAAATTCTTCATTTATCTCTTCGGTTAACATTTTCAATTCTGCAGAATAATTTTTGGTTAAAGAATGAACATAGAACATTTCAATGCAGTACAGGCCCTCCTGCCATTGATGTTGCACTGACCTGTGAAACTAATGTGAAGCCCATCTAACCTACACTATTCCATTATCATCCGTATGATTATCTAATGACGACTTAGATGCCCTTAAATTTGGCGAGTCTTCGACTGTTGAAGCCATGGCTTTGCACGCCCTGACTCGTTTCTGAGAAAGGACCGTTCTGTCTCTTTGTGCTGGATATCACTATCCGAGGGGAAAAAAAGCGCTCGCTGTTCACCTATCTAATACTCTGATGATCATCTTGTATGTCGCTATTAAGTCACCTCTCCACCATCTTCTCTTTCATGAAAAGAGCCTCAAGTCCCTCAGCTTTTTCTCATAAGACCTTTTCTCCATACCTGCTAAATCTCCTCTGCACCCTTTCCAAAGCTTCTGCGTCCTTCCTATAATGCAACGACTAGAACTATGTAAAGTACTCCACGTGCGGCCTCGCCAGAATTTTATACAGCTGCAGCATGAACTTATGTCTCTGAAGCTACATACCTCTCCCAATGAAAGCTAATGCACTGTACGCCTTCTTAACAACCCCTTCAACTCTGTGTAGCAATATTACTTTGTGAACGCTTTCCTTAGAGAAAAGAAAATTTACAGTGAATCTTAAAGTATCGTTATACATTTTAAACTATTGTATAAAGTTTTAGCAAAAAAACCCTTTCATTCAGCGATATTTATATTTTAATTGTCTGCCTATGGTTTGTGCAGTTGGCACTGTCTGCAATGTCTCTTATCCTCTGTGTAGGAATTATAACAGATGAAAAGCGTGCCCATCAAGATTACTGTTGTTAAAGTATCCTGAATATTTGTGGGAGGTGACAGAATATTACTGATTCAACATTATGTATTATCAAGTCATAATGTTGTACGTAGAACACACCAAATCTTAGGCATTGGGATGGTTGTTAAAAAGACTGAATGGAAGCCTGATTAAGTGATTGATTGTTCAGGAAGGCTACAGAGATTTCACCATCTCAAAATAACCGCAAGGAGATATCTGGAGACAGTAAGTAAATAATGGATATCTGAGTGGAAAATCAAACTGAGGTTAGCTAAATAAGAACGGCGATTTAGAAGATATAACACGAAATTTAAACAGTGTGTTTTGCTCTATTTTTACTTTCTCAAGCCAGGCAATTGGCCCATGCCATCCTTCCAAATGCACATGGCGAGGAACCAAATGAAATGACAATAACACTAGGGGCATGGTCTTCTCGAATAAAGTATTTAGCTATTTTTACTATTTCCTGATGTTTTGCTGTATCTGTAGCATGATGTCCAGTACATCATCTTAGTGCAAAATTAGAGCTAAAGTGATGGGAAGATGTGGTCATTGTGGAAGCCTACTGACATCCATCAGTCCCCACAGAACAGAACTCCGAGACATTTCCTGCTTAATGAGGCAATTTGCATTTTTCTTACCCCTAAGTTTATTCATTAGGTTATGATTAGGTTTTCATAACTTCACATAAACTCAAACTGAATTCTGTCACAACAGAGAAAGTTAAAATATTCACTATGCAAACTAATCACTCTGCTACAACATCACACCTTGGTTTTCTTTCAAATACTCAAAATCACAGACAGAAATTTCACGTTCTTATTGCTACCTCGACATTATTGTTCATTTCTAGTTTGCAACTTGTGTCTCATATCTGTACTGAAAACTGAACAATGAGGAAAAGATAAAGAAAATCTCTTCCTCCTCCCCCAACGCTAAATGTCCATGACAACCATATTAATAAGGACACTCTATGTAAACTTCTCATTAAAGGTGTGTTTCCTTCCCAGTGTGTTCACTTTTTAATAATGACAATTCTTGTGACAGTTTTGTTTTAATGAGCTTTGATAAACCTTGCAGGTTAAACATGTTTGCTCCATTTATTGACTACGCCAATTGTCTTTTCAAATCTCCAATGATATTGTCAACCAGTCTTGCCATGTTTATAAAACGTTTTACCCTTTGCTGATCATACTATGAAAAGTTTACTAACATCAATGGTGAGCCATTCCAGAATCCATGAAATAAATCTGAAGAACTCTCTTTATCTCTGAAACTATCACTGTTAGTACATGGCATGTATGCTGTCAAGTCATAATTGTGCTTAAAAATATTTTGCTCCTCAATGTCTCTGATACTTTCTGGTTTTGGACATTAATTACTAAAGTTTGCTCACTATGTTTACCATCATTTTTGTCACCTATTTTAGGTATGGAGCATGCGTCTATTACTTTTAAGTTAGGCAAAAATATATTTGTTCAATGGCCCTGACATTCCAAAAATACTTTTTCCTTTCTGCAAGAAAAAAACACCTTTAAAATAAGTGTTAAAGTTTTTATTAGCTTCCTATGTATTCAAAGACTAACAGTAATCGAGCAATCATCCAGATCACGGAGGAATATTAGTGAAGAAAGAGTGCCATCATTCCCAGGTCTGGCCTGCTTGTGCCCCTAGGCCATCAAGAATATTGGTAGATCCTAAGTTCTCTCTGAAGAAGCCTAACAATGTCATGCTTACCGCAGCTATGCATCATGGGAAATAAATGGTTGACTCGCCTGCCATCCCCACATCGATGAGGTAGTTTTACACATAGGAACCACTGATCTACTGATTTAAAAAAACGAATTGATGGAAATTGGGGAAAGAAAGTGAAATCTAGAGGTAGACTGATTGAAATTAAGTGAGTGCACAGTTGCTTTCAAGCTGCAAAGTGCACATTTTATTTTCCAGATAATGTCTCTGAATTACTCAGAGTTTGTTACTTTTCAATTCCATTTCAATATTTGGAATCTATTATGTGCATCACCCAATTATTGGGAAAATTTTTATTCATGAATAGTTCATATGATTTTAGAAATAAACAGACATTAACAGTTCATTGGCTAATTAAAAACAAGAATAAAACACCCATACTACTGTATTTAATTATTCTGAATCATGATTAATAGATGTGGAGAAACGTTCAAAGATTTCCTGTTTTGTTCAATCTCCTTCCCTCAACATAATGAAATTTATTGGAAGGAAGAATGGGAGTTAATTTGAGATTGTAATTTATAACTGTTTTGAGATTGATGTTCAGTTCGTACGTATGATTCAGTGTCCAGGAGGAGGCGACTAATGCAAACTTCTGCCCTTCTCACTTTGTTGAGAATAGAGTTACATTGAGATGGGATATCAATACATCAGGAAAAATCACATTCCAGAGTGTGTATTAATCCAGAGATTAATATAGTGGTGATGATCAATAACATTACTGCTCAGTTAATTATGGATGAATTTTGTCTAAGTTCTGCCACTATATTTGTAAAAACATTTGTACTTTCTCCAGTAAATCAATTTACTATATATTCGTTATATGGAGGCTATAATTGCTCAGTGATCAAGTGTTGTTTATCAAGATCTGGACGAGTTGAATATCAGCTTCTCTGTTTTCATTTTCCTCAAGCTATTTTCCGCTGGAAATAAACTCCTGAGTTTCATATTCATTCCTGTAGACCGCTGACACTGTTGTTTCTTAAACTGGTCTGTAATATCCTCAATTTATATCCTGAACAGCTTTGTCTCTCTTCTTTAATCAGAACATATGGTCAAGAGACTATTTTGGAAGTCAATACTTAAGTCCAAAAAATGGGATACTGCATTATCGAAATGGAAAGTAGTTAATTATTCAGATGCACATCGTCAAATGCATTCATTAGTTTGGTAATAAGGATGGTAATGTATGCGGAGTTATAAGGCACACTGCTGGAGGTACAATGGGGAAAAGTTGTGTTTCGCTGAAGGTTTAAACTTTTAAGTTTTGTCTTTATGAAGGAGAGAATGGCAGGCAAAACACATTTGTTATGGACGAGAGCCTGAAACTCTGGATGTTATTCAAAGTCATGCTGGAAGTCACAATGATGCGAACATTGAAGCTTGGAAGATCTTTCTGGAGAATGTTACAGAGGTCGAAGCGAGGTGGGTTGAAGCTAGATTGTCGGTAGGTATTGAAGTGGAGAGGGTTGCAGGCTGAATGCCTCCCAAGCGTGATTGTGATGGAAGTGATATTGCAGCTACAAGGGATTACGAAGCCAGGGAGTGTTTTGGTGATGCTGAAGGTGCTTAAGGACATGTGGAAATCTGAGAATCTAAAGACTATTGATAAATGAAGTTGGAACGCATGGAAAGCCTTGGAAATCTGTAGTACAATCGTGACATCAAATTGTTACTGGAATAGGAGCGAACGTATGTCAGCACTTTGTGTGTGGCAGCCTTCAGAATGAGACAAGATTTATGAGCCGAAAATAGAAATTGCAGAAAAGAAAAACTCAGCAAGTCTGACAGCATTGCGAAAAGAATTCAGAGTTAATGTATCAGGATCAGACAATCTTTCTTCTGAATTTTTATTCTGATGAAGGATCAATGTACCAGAAGCATTAGATATGAGTTTTGATCACGGATTCTGCCAGGCCTGTTGAGGTATTTCAAACAATTTCTGTTTTTGTTTCTGGTTTCAAGCAGCTGTCGATCTTTCAGTTTTAAGATTTGCGTTGAATTCAATTTGAGATGTTCCCCACCAATATATTTAATTAGTAAGATTTACAGTGAGCAACAATTCAATTGAGGGTTTTATCAATAGAAGAGTGAAGGCAGGGGCAATGTTTGACTGTTGCTGAGGGAAGACCTTTCATAAAACCAAGGATGTCCCTCAGCAGGACAACGACGGTCACCAAGGTAGCAAATCGAAAACAATTCTGTTCGTCCTCAGATAAGGAGAAGAGAAAAAGACAGCAGTAATGGGGAATGAACAGAATTTGAGACTGGAACTCAGCCAGTGGCTTCTAATTTTTCAATATTTAATTGAGAAAATATTACCTGCTTTCAACAGCGAGTGTGGTACAATCGCCAAATGTTTGATGATTTTTCACTACTTTGCACTTTTATTCTTTCATGTATTTTGTTTTGCCGCCTATACAACATCGTGGCTCGAAAACTATTTGCCTCACCTCCCACATCACCTTTTGAAAGCCCAAAGAGTAGAACGTTGAGTTAGAATTATTACTACTTCATCTGTTAAATCCAGTAGATGACCTTGATTGGCAGTTCCACAAAAGGTTGAGGAATTCACATATCTGCCTGAGAAATATAATACATTGTGGAAGTCCTCATGGACGTATGGCCAGTTTTGTTATTTTCGTTTTTTCATATTTGTGTAAATCTTTTGTGCCTGCAACGGAAAATGCATGATCAGCACATCTGGGGAACGTAAGCATAGTGAAGGAATTCAGGGAGATGTTAGTGACTTGGAATTAGGCTTCATTGGCAGACAGGTGAAAATTGATGCTCTGACGTTGAGTGATGTATGTGACGTGCAGAACTGCGAAAAGAAATGAAAGGGAATCAGTATAACTCTGAAAAGACATCAACATTGGACATAGCATCTTTGGAGCAAAACGTTAAAATAGATACATAGATTTCTACCGGACCGAAAACACCATTTGACCCATCGAATCTGTACTAAACGTGCGCCAATACCAATTTCTTACACTTGTTTTTTTTTCTTTGCTAGTTATGAAATTGCAAGTATTCATCCATCTTTGAAAGTTTCTAATGATTCCAGCCTCCATTACCTTCCGATGTAGAATATTCCAGATGCCAAGAACCCTCTGAGTGAAAACTTTTTTCTCCCAAATCCCATTTGAATCTCCTGCCCCTTATCCTTAAACTATGCTCTCAAAAAAGTGATCTGGCAACAAAGGGGAACAGCTGCTCCCCAGTAATGCTCCCTAGTAGGTGCTGCAATGCTGGTGCTTCTTCAGTTGGGCTTAGGTGATTAATGATGAACTCAGGTGGGGACTGACCCATTGTTTCATTTCAGTGTCGATGCATTGTTGAAGGATCACCACTCTAGGATTTGGCACTGCACACATAACCAAATGGGACCTTGCCTCAGACATGGACCTGTGCAGTTCCAGAATACTTCAGTCGCGAAAATGAAATCAACTCCTGCAATCTACACGAGTATACTTCCCACTTGATTGAATTCCAATTCTGTGAAGAAAACTAACTTGAGTGTGGTCAGCTCAGTAGACGGGAACCATGCAGCCCAAAATCGGAGCCAAATAGGAAAGTAAGATTTCTACCCTAGCTCTGATGACAAACCCTGCCATCACTACTCCTACTTCTCTACAATCTCAGCCAGGCCTCAGACAGTTCGGAGGAGAAGCACAATTCAGTAATTGTTACAGGTCAAAGAAAAAAAAAGAAAAAGCACGGATTCACTATGTTCAAGAATGTAGATCATTCCAGGAGGAACTTTACCACAATCATATTGGTTCAAATTTGTGACTTCAATTCGTGGTCGCCAGCAGTGAGGAAACCTGATTGCTGGGATTCAAGAATTGAATAGGGTCGAGAAAAGATGGATATGTATTTGGGAAAAGGGAACACATTCAAGGGCTCAATAGAGAAAAGATTAAATTTCCAAATGGGAAGTTTAATTATCAGTCAAAGGGAGAGAAACGGTTGTTATTTCAACTGAAGTCTAGTCCCTGAAAATAGGGAACACTAACAATACTAGCTCACAAGATGGAGAGGGCAGAAAGAGACTGCATTTTCTTGAAATGTGAGGCTGGGGCTTTTGGATTACCTGGCTCAATCGTTCCTAAGTATTGCACACAAATCAAGTAGCATCAGCATCTTCCACCTTTTAGTTACCAATCAATCTAAGCAATTTGTTTTTTGTTCGTAATTGTTTGTGAAGATCTCAATGTAGAAGCGCTGTAGATAGTGGGATGCTATTGCTGCTATTTGTCATCTAGTCCTTTGGTGAGGAGCACGAAACGCCTGCTCTACCCTTTTTACGAGATGCCTCCTCACTCCATAAAACGTCCTATTTGGAACAGTCGCAAATATGCAAAAAATCCAGGCATTATTCTTTTAAAAGTCTGGCATGAATACAGAATGCATGGACTGGAAATACCCTTTTGTCCACTCTCAGCTTTTTTTTTCTTAGTAAATTGAAGAATTAATGCAATTCGATATTTTCCTACATTTATGACACCTCACTGAATTTGGAATGAGTGATATAATATATAATTGTGTGTAGAGCAGTTTAATTCCTGATGAAGGGCTTATATTTCCTGCTCCTTGAATGCTGCCTGACCTGCTGTTCTTTTCCAGCACCACACTCTAAGATATAAATTTATACTATATAAAAGCCACAAAAATATGTAGTTGCCAGGTACTATGTAGCAAAGAGTAGAATAACTTTCTTCCTTCCACTCTCCATCTCTGGACTACTGTGGTTCGTATCCTTTAATCTTGCCTTGCAGGCGGGTACAGAATTCACGAGAGAAGGTGTAGAACTGTACTGTACTTTTAAGAGAGCGATGGATTTGGCAAGCACACTGAGTGCTGGGGAATTTACAATGTAACATTTGGTTCAGAAGAAGTAGCACGTCTGAGTTGCTATGCGACAAAAAAAAAATCGAATTTGGCCCATCAGTGGAATTGATTTCCGGAAAATACCAAAGCCCAATCAAGTTTGAATTTAGCATATTGACAATCTTAGAAATTAATGGCACGGCTCAATTTTTTGGGTATAATCCGGATAGGATTGGACAGTTGAGAGAAGAACTGCTAAGCCAGCATGTGGAGACTGCCTGAAAAAAATAGCTGCCTGAAAGTTACTTTTATCGATAAGTAACCTGTGAAGCAGAATTCCAAAGAAAACAAAGGGAAAAGACAGGAATGCAGAGAATATCCGAAAGCTGCCTGGTTTTGAGATAAGAAGTTTTGTCTTGAAAATCTTAATGAGGAATTTTAGTGGATAAATATTGTAGAAGGGCAAGGTAAAAGATAGATAAGGGGAAGTGGTTATCAATAGTTGTTAATTACTTATTCTCTGTTCTACATTAAGTAATAAAGTCGTTAATTTTTACGTTAAATAGTTCGTGGCCTCTCGAATTTTCACAGATTACTGCACGGGATAAATGTTTTCTGTGTTGTTGCTTTAAATTAAGTAGGAGTGTTTATCCTGCGTAATAAGAGTTTGGCGGCTCGTCCAGGATTTGAACTGGTTTATACAGTTTTGAATAGATTTAGGGGTGTGAAAATTCCGAGCAGATTTAATACCTCGCAGGTTAGTGCCCTAGATCTTTAAACAAAACGAAGATGAGGCAATTTGATTAATTTCATTGATTCGTGGTTGATTAAATTAAAAATAAGAAAAATGGCTCTTACTTTTGCTGAAGAGGTTCTGAGATTTGAAGATATTTCTCAAATTTGTTAATGCAGTTTCGAAGGAAAGAAAAATGCCATACTTTTAGAATTAAAAAACAAGTTACATTTGGGTTTAACCAATGATAAAGTAAAGTTGAATTTGTCAAGGAATTACTCAAACACTTTGGTGTGCCAGAGAAACAGACAAGTGCAGTAGTGGTAGAAAAACTTAGAACATAGAACATAGAACAATAAGCGCAAAACAGGCCCTTCAGCCCTCGTTGATTGCACTGTGATGTGAACTAATCTAAGCCCATTCCAACACACTATCCCGCCATCACCGATGAGCTTCGCCAAGGATTTTTTAAAATCTCATTAATTTTGCTGAGTTAACTACATTGGCAGGCAGGACATTCCACGCCCTTGCCACTGTCTGACTAAAGAACCCGCCTCTGACATCTGTCTTAAAGCTATATTCACTCAAACTGTAGATATGGCCCCTCGTACAATTTGACGTCATCATCCTCGAAAAAAGACTTTCACTGTCTACCCTATCTAATCCTCTGAACATCTTGTATGTTTCTATCAAATCCCCTCTTAGGCTTTTTCTTTCCAATGAGAACACACCCACCTCTCTCAGATTTTCCTCATAAAAGCTTACTTCAAGACCAGGCAACATCCTGGTAAATCTCCTATATACCTTTAGCAATGCTTCCACATCATGTAGTAGGGCAACCAGAACGGTACACAATATTCCAAGTGCAGCCGCACTAGTGTCTTGTATAATTGTAGTATGACATTATTGCTCCGGAACTCAATCCCTCTATCAATGAAACCTGACGCATCGTATGCTTTCTTCACAGCGCTTTCAATCCTGGGTGGCAACTTTCAGGGATCTATATACATGGACTACAAGATCCCTCTGCACATCCATATTGTCAAGAACCTTTCCATTGACCAAGTATTCTGCCTTTCTGTTATTCTTCCCAAAATAAATCACCTCACATTTATCTGCATTGAACTCCATTGTCACTTCTCAGCCGAATTCTGCAGTTTATAGAATCCCGCTGCAACCTGCAACATTCTTGCACACTGTCCTTACTAACCCATCCACCTACGCCTGCGTCTAAGTCATTCATAAAAAGGACAAACAGCAGGTGTCCAAAAACAGATCGTTGTGGCACACCACTATAATCGGACTCTAAGCTGACTATTTTCCATCAACACTACTCGCTGCCTTCTGACAGAAAGGCAGTTTCTAATCCAGACTGTTGAATCACCCTTAATCCCATACCTCTGCATTTTATCCAACAGCCTACCGCGTGGAACCTTAGCAAAGGCCTCACTGAAGTCCATGTACATCACGTCAACTGCCTTACCTTCATCACATGCTTGGTCACCTTTTAAAAAACTCAATGAGGTTTGTGAGACATGTCCTGCCCTTCACGAAACCATGTTGACTACCTGTAATCAAATTTCTATTCTTAAATTACAGCTAATGAAAATGGGATCTAGAAGATAAACAAATAGAGAGAGAGAGGAAAGAGAGAGAATGCGAGGGAGAGAGAGCGAGAGATTAAAGAGAAAGAGAAAGAGAGAAGAGAGGAAGACAAAGAAAAAAGAGAGAGAAGGTTCTTGGCTGAGAAAAGAGGAAGAGAAGAAAGGGATAGAGAAAGAGAGAAAGAAGGAAGCAAAGAGACAAAGAGCAAGAATAAATAGAGGGAAGGTTCTTAGCTGAGCAAAAAGAGAGGGAATTTGAACTTGACAAGTTGTGACTTAGTCAGCAAGGTCAAGTTAACCAGATAGAGTTAAAAAGAGAAGGTAGTTTGTGTGTATATATATATATACACACAGAGAGTGAGAGATAGAGAGAGAGAGAGTTCAGACTAAACTGTTACGCAGTCTGAGTGAGGTACCTGTCGCACTATTATATGAGTTGTCAAGGCTTTATAAAGTGTTTAAAAAGGCAACTTTAATTGCTTATGAATTGTTCCCAGAACCATATAGAGAGCAGTTCACTAATATAAAAAAGGAACCAGGTAAGACTTAAGTGGTGTTAAAAAGAATTAAAGATAGTCATTTTAATTCTTGTTTGCATACGTTGAGAGTAGATATGACATTTGAGGCTCGAAGAGATCATAAGAATTCACGTGGAGGAACAGAACGTTCAGGAAGTGAGATGGGCAGCAGAATTCACACATGAGTTCATGGTGGTGCATAAGACAAGATTCTGGCCATAATTCCATCCTGAGAGGGATTGAAGTTAGTAGAAGGGGAGATCCTACGTTATGAATTCAAGATCAGAGAGCACTAGTAAGAATTTTTCACAGGATTAAAAAGAAGTACGAGAATGTGAAGGAGATGAAAGGTCTCAGGTGTTTCCACTGTGGTAAATTGAGACAGGTAAAGTAGCAGTGCTGATCGTTAAAGCAAAGTGCTGCAGAAAAAGATGTGGTAAAGGAAGATTAGTTAGTGACATTAGTGAAGCGAAACCCCAAAAAAAGCCAAGGAGCTGCAGGAGAGTTCACAGTGTAGGCAGGGGCTGGGTCTGAAGTTGGTATCTGATCTCTATAAAGAATTCGTCTCTGTGAGTAAAGTTTACTCTGAAAGAAAAGGGGGAGAAGGGCAATAAGTTATACTTTTGAGTGATACTGGATTGAACCAGTCGCCGATAATAAAAGATGAACGAATATGCACTCTTTTTGCTCTGTTACCCGAGACTGTGGTAATTTGTGTGATAAATAGACAGATATTCAGCATTTCCGCGTGTAAGATCAGTTTGGAATGTCAGTTGAAGACTGTGGAAGTTATAGGGGAGTGATTTACATGATGTACATTCCAGAAATTCGGGTTGCTCTTGGTGATGAGTTGTCAGCGTCCAAGGTGGGAGCGATACCCCACGTTGTGGAAAGCACAACAAAGACCAAGAAACTGAGGAGTTAAAAAATAAATATCCTGGTATTTTCTCACACTGTGTGGGAACCAGCTTCCATTACTACAACTCACAGCACGAAGCCAAAAGTAAAGAGCAAGATGAAGGAGTTGAGGTTCAGTTAATGGATACCTTTCTTGATATAATTGTGCTGTAAAAGCCAGAACAGGCAGAGGGTCAGACAGAAATGCTCAGTCCTGAAAAGCTAAGGGACTTGCAACAACAAGTCATGGCGATAAAAAAAAGGTATATATGTGGATGCATGCTCTGAAAGGAGGCAGAGAATATTCCAAAGGTTTATTATCAGAAGGATAGAATTCTAAGGTGGAATAGAGACGACGGCAGTTTAGTTCAGAGGAGAACTGGACACCGAGGGGTACGAAAGACTTAGGCTAATGTACAAAAACATTGCTATTGGTCTGGAATGCACAATGATGTTGTTAACTTTGTCCATACATGTCATACTTGCCAAATGGTAGTAAGCCACCGATGGTAAGAAAATCAGCACTTTGCTGCTAACTCCCACATTTGAAGAACCTTTTACGTGGGTTATAATTGATTGCATAGGTCCTCCCACCTCCCCAGTGAACTAAAAGTTAAACCAAATCTTGTTGACTAAAACGGATGTGTCCACCAGACTTCCAGAGATAATTCCATTACGGAGTATCAAGGCACAACGGGTAGTAGAAGAGTTAGTAACTTTGTTCACCCGATATGGGCCACCCAGAGAGTTTCAGATGGACCAAGGATCAAATTTCTTTGCTAGGCTGTTTAAGGAGATTTTGGATAACTTTGGTCGACAGCACTTTAAATCCAGTGCGTATCATACTGAATCTTGGGGAGGTTTAGAAAGATGGCATCAGACCTTCAAGACCATGTTGAGAGCATACTGTCAGGATTACCCGAATGATAGGAATAAAGATATCCTATTCGTATTGCTTGCCATTAGAAATGCCCCAAACGGATCTACACAGTTTTCTCCATTCGAGTTCGGTCATGAAGCGAGAGGTCTGTTGAAATTAATTAAAGCAAAATTGACAGGACCAAAGTCGTCGATCTCACACTTAAATCGGATGTGTGGGAGAGATGGAATAGAGTTGGTGATTTAGTCAAGAAGCCCCTAAAGAGGGCACAGTATAGAATGAAGCAGCTGGCAGATAAAAATTGAAACTCCGAGTTTCCTGAGCTGATGACGTGTTAGTGCTGTTGCCAGTGATATGAGGTCCCTTCATAGCCAGGTGTAGTGGTCCCTATCAAATTGAGAAAAAGTTGATTCACGTGAACTATCTAATAAATATACCAGATCGAAAAAAACACATATCGGGTATGTCATGTGAACATGCTGAAACCCTCTTGTACTAGAGAGAAAGAACTGGAGAAACAGATGTTAGTTACTGCACTGCAGAATGAGAATCAAATCCAGATGATGTGGATTTTACTGTTCCACCGAATACCTTGCAAATGGAAGACGTTCTTGAATGGGATAGGGTATTAAGCTATCTGTCTCAGGATCATAGAACACAGTTAAAAGATCTGTTACTGCAGTATAAGGAGATGTGTAAGATTCAGATATAGAGGACTATTGCTGTTGTGCATGAAGTAGACGTAAGAAATACTGCTTTGAAAAAAGAACATCCTATTAACTTAATCCTTTCAAAGCCAGACAGGTCCAAATGGGGGTGGAGGCCATGCTCGATGAAGACATCATCGAACCAACCTAAAGCTGAGGAGTTTGTTGATCATCTTCGCTCACAAGCTGGACAGGACTCAATGAGTTTGCATGGATTATCAGAAGGTCAATGCAGTTACAAAATGGGACTCATATCCACGTCCTAGATTCGAAGACTGTATCGAGAAAGTCAGACCAGCTAATTACTTCAACAAGTTAGGCATAATGCGTGTTTACTGGAAGATATGTTTTTCAGAAACAGTGAAAGAAATGTCTGTGTTTGTAACCACAAATGAGCTCTATCAGTTCAAACTGATGCACACCCACCAAATTCCAAAGACTCATGAATAGAAATATGGCTGCGTTAATGAACTGTGCAGTGTGTTTGGACGATGTAGTGATCTTCAGTAAGTCCTGGAAAGATCTCATAGTACATTTGGCAGAACTTTTAGAACGAATACGAGAAGCAAAACTGGTGATAACTTGAATCAAATGGAATTCGTGAAAGCAGTGGTGACCCCCTTGAGAAATAATGTCGGTCATGGAAGGTTGACCCGAAGGAATGCAAAGACAAAAGCCGTTGAGGAATTTATCACGGCCAACCTCGAAGAAAGAGCTGTTTCGATTCTTCACACTCAGTGGATTCTATCGGAAGTTGGTTAGAACATAGAACATAGAACACAGAAAAGTGCAACACAGAACAGGCCCTTTGCCCACGATGTTGTGCCGAACATTATTCCTAATTTAAAATAAAATAACATAACCTACGCGCCCCTCAATTCACTGTTATCCATGTGCATGTCCAGAAGTCGCTTAAATGTCCCCAATGACTCTGCTTCCACCATCACCATTGGCAATGCATTCCATGCATTCACAGCTCTCTGCATGAAGAACCTACCTTTGATGTCTCTTCTGTTCCTTCCTCCTAATATCTTAAAACAATGGCCCCTCGTGCCAGTCAACCCTGCCCTGGGCAAAAGCCTCTGGATAATGAATCTATTCATGCCTCAAATTATCTTGTCAACCTCGATTAGGTCACCTCTCTTCCTCCTTCTATCAAAGAGAAACGTCCGAGCTTAGTCGACCTCTCTTCGTAAGGCAAGCCTTTCAGTCCAGGCAGCATCCTGGTAAACCTTCTTTGCACCCTCTCCAAATCTTCCATACCTTTCCTGTAATAGGGCAAGCAGAACTGTACACAATATCCCAAGTGTGGTCTCAGCAAAACTTTTTCCAAACTTCAGCCGTATTGTGGCACTATAAATAGTTTTGCTGCAGAAGAACACAAAGTTTTGATGGACAGAACAATACCAGGAGGCAGTCGACCATTTGAAAGCCATATAAACCACCAAAGTTGTTTTAGCAACGCCAAAGGTTACAAAAACTTCTATTTAAAGTCGGTATTAATGCTCGTGACTTTGGAGTTGGAGCTGTGCACCTACAGGAATATGAGGTTGAGATGGAACTGCCAGTTGGTTACTTTTCGAAGAGGATCACCATTCACCAGAGGAAATTCTCCACAATCGAAAAGGAATTATTTAGTTTGGTACTGGCCTTACAAACTTTTATACACTGTAAGCCATGAACAATCTGTTGGAGACAGTTGTGAGCACGGATCACAATCTGCTTGCATTCTTAGAATGCTTTAAAGACAAGAATATGAGACTATTGCATTGGAGTATTATGCTACATATATTTAATTTAAAAATCATGTTTGTTGCGTGTTGTAAGAACATAATCACAGATGCATTATTGCGTACTTAACTGATAGAGTTTAGAAGAGATTTGTATTTCTTTAATTATACACACACACACACACACACACATATACAAGTATAAGGGAAGAAAATGGTGAACTTATATTAACATTATGTGTATGTTAGAGTAAGTGCTTTAAAAAAAAACCCATTTTATTCTGGTAATTGAACAACGTAGACCTGGCCCCCACTACAGTGGGCAAGCAGGCTATCGAACTTCTGGGAAATGTCGACACTTGCATTCTTGTGGATAACTAAAATATTCACTAATGATTGGTGTTTGTAATGCAAACATTTAAGATTAAACGTACAAAGTCGGAATCCTAAGTATTACACACCTCCCTCACGCATCCACTGGGTCATAGACAACAGCAAGGAAGTGCGTGTATCAGATCATGCAGCTGATGTTACAGTGAGCTGAATGTGGCAGAAATGCAGGATGATGTTTAGGATTTGAGGCTATGTGTTAAAATTTTGAAGACAAGAGAACCCTATGATAGTTCTGTCGGGAGGGGGAAGAGCTCTGTCCGTGACCTATGTGCGTGTGCTTGGGGTTTATGATAAATAAAGGAGAATGGAATTAGGTGAAGTAATGTCACGTAATCTGGTCTCCTGAAGCAACTGTTAACCGTTTGGATGAGGTTTGGCATTCCTTTGGAGTTGTGCTCTTGCTGACCTGGAGTGCCTCTGCTCAGGGTATGTAATTTTCTTCACTCAATGATGTCCCCAAGCTCTGTTAGCCTAAACAGTGTGTTCACTTCTTCGGAATATTCTGTAACTCATGTGCTCCACTTATGCATTCTTAAATGACAAAGCCAGATGAAATAACTGTTTGAAATTCACTTGGGCTTCAGTTGTCAGCGCATTTGCATGGTCACATCATTAATCCCATATATCTGTCTCTCAGCATCTCATTAAGCGTTATATCAAATTTATTTGCCTCTGCTAGTCGTCTTAATTTCATCAAAAATCCAGACATGAATTCACCTGGTTCCAGAACTGTCGAATAAATTCGACAGATTCTCTGAATTAAAGGAGGTTTGAGGTTCTGGTATTTCTTAAATAAATCCAACAGCTCTTGACAGTTTTTAGTACCTGGTGCCTTACTAAACGTGAAGCTCCCAACAACCATAAAAGCTGCGGGTTCATAAGTTGTCAGGAGAATTACCCATTGTTTTTCATATGCTGCAATGTCATTTGTGTGGAACTATTAATGCATGTTCTCCACATAATGTACACAGTCTTTGACGACAGCATCAAATATGTCAAGCTTCCCAGATGATGGCATGATACCAGAAGTGATTTTCCAATGTCAAAGTTAATTGCTGTGAGCGAAGCTTTTCAGAAGCATATTTTTTTCTCTCATCGCCACTGAAATATCTCTAAAAAGGATGGTATCCTGTGAACCAAGTCATCATTTATTTACAAGTGTGTAGGAGTCGACAGTAGTCCGGCTTCCTCAGCTTTTGGAGTGAACAGAACCTTAAATAATCCCGCTCGTATTTGTCAGCTAAGTTTCGTGATTAGAACAAGTGAACAATCCCAATTATTCTCCGAGGTCCACCTGCTTAATCTCGTTACCAATAGTACATCAGGGAGTAAGCAGAAAAAGAAAACAAAAAGAACTAGAATTGTGTAACAAATTTTAAGGAATTTTTGCCAATAAGGAGCAAAAAACTGTGAAGGTCTCTCACAAAGACAGACGTGTAGAATAGAAAAATAGGACACACTTGATGCATTTTCCAAAGTATTTCTGGTGCATTCGGATTTCATGCACACAGACTAAGAACAGAGTGATAATGTTATGAAGCTGAAGGAATAAACTGCATCTTTAAGTGAGAGTGAAAGCTGCTTTGCACTGAATGCTTGCTGGCACCAGCTATGCGCTGACTAGCAATCTCAGAATGTACTCGAAAATTGAAAATATGTCGCATTTGGCTTTAAAAAAAATCTGAGTATTTTTTGCTGTCTACACAGCCATTCGAATATAGCCCATCAGTTTAAATTGTGCCACAGGATGCGCAGACCCAAACGATTTTGAATTTATTGTTTTTACTAACCTCGAACCAAGGAGACAATCCGATGTTTAGACATTTTGGGAAGTTAGACAGCGAGACCAGCTGCCATCACTAGAGCAACTGCCAGCAACACGTTCTCTATCAAAGGTACCTTCTTCATATGAAACATCTTTGCACGCAAAACTCTGAAGACTACGCAGTGGTAGACAGACTACATCTGCTGTATCATTTTGAAATTAAGTTGATGTAATTTTATTACGTGTTTATTGGAATGGTATATTGTCATGGAGTTTAAGGCAGATAAAACGTAATTAAGAGAAAAGGGGGCTAGTGTTGTAAATGGTTGTTATTTAATGTTCATTTTTAAAGTTAAAGAATACATTGACTTTTTAAAAATCTAAATAGTGGCATTTGGGAATTGTCTCTCACTCAAACTTTAATAGATTATAAGGTGAGGCGAGCTTGGTTTAATTAGCAGAAGGGTTCATCTTCGTGTAACAATAACAATGGAATGGATGCAAATATCTAATCATTACAGCTCTTCAGAATATGCAATATATTGAGGCGACTAGCAGAAGGCTGTTTCTCACCATGAATTTAAAATAGAGGAAATTTTAAGCCCAGAGAACGGTTAATTAGTTTTCACACAATGGAATAAAAAAGGATAATCCTTAGTAGAACAGAAAACATGAAAACATTTAGAAACACAGAAATTCTAGGGAGTAATCGGACACCCTGCTTGAGGCAGTGTAATCCAAAGAAATATACTGTCAGAGACAAACTTGGAAGTCCACGTTGGTCAACATTATCCTAGTGAACAGTTCTGGAAGACTGAAAGAGGGTGCAGAACATTTTCATAAACAGAGTTTCTACTTTCCCAACTTTAAGAAGTATCAGTTTAGGTTAAACTGACATTGCAAATGCACTTTCTGCAACCCTTCAAAAATAGGGAAAGTACATTTATGGCTTATCGTGGGACAAGTAGAATTAGGATCCAGCTTAGGAGGACTTATAAACTTAATGGTAATGTCCTAGGAGTGTTGCAGAGCAAAGGGACCTTGGAGTGCATTTTCATAGCTCCTTGAAAGTGGAGTCGCAGGTAGATAGGATTACGAAGAAGGCGTTTCGTATGCTTTCCTTTATTGGTCAGAGTATTGAGTATTAGTCAGGAGTTGGGAGGTCATGCTGCGGCTGTATAGGACACTGGTTAGGCTACTGTTGGAATATTGCGTGCAATTCTGGTCTCCTTCCTATCGGAAGGATGTTGTGAAACTTGAAAGGGTTCAGAAATGATTTACAAGGATGTTGCCAGGGTTGGAGGATTTGAGCTATAGGGAGTGATGGAACAGGCTAGGGCTGTTTTCCCTGGAGCGTCAGAGGCTGAGCAGTGACCTTATAGAGGTTTACAAAATTATGAGGGGCATGGCTCAGATAAATAGACAAAGTCTTTTCCCTGGGATCGTTGAATCCAGAACTAGAGGGCATAGGATTAGGGTCAGGGGGGAAAGATATAAAAGAGACCTAAGGGGCAACATTTTCACGCAGAAGGTGGTACGTGTATGGATTGGACTGCCAGAGGATGTGATGGAGGCTGGTACAATTACACCATTTTAGAAGCATTTGGATGGGTATATGAATAGGAAGGATTTGGAGGGATATGGGCCGGGTGCTGACAGGTGGGAATAGATTGGGTTGGAATACCTGGTCGGCGTTGGCAGGTTGGACCAATGGGTCTGTTTCCATGCTGTACATCTCTATGACTCTATGACTAAAATAAAAAGCCTCCTGTGTTGAAAATACATGAAAGAAGGATAAGTGCTTCAAGCTTTAGATTGAAAATTTGGAAAGGAAATGTTGTTCCATTACAATCAGCATTTCGCATACAATATTTTGTGCAAGAAGAATATGAAGACACAAAGCACAGATAACATTTCAAACGCTGCAAAGAAAATAAATCTGAAGCAAGTTTGCAGACAATGCAGAGGAAGCAAGTGAGAAAGTCCTAAAATATGTTGACAGTAAAAATGATTGATGCACTTATCATAACCTTCATTTAAACATCAAAATATTTTCAATCTCTCTTAATGGAAAGTGTTGAATTCAGGTACAAGCATCTGTTTCCTGTAAATTCCTTTGAACACAGGAGCATGAATCAGAGTTAGAATTAGATTTAACTTAAGATGCGGATTTCGTCGTCGCGTGTACTCAAGTACTAAAGTACGCAATTACAGTGAAATGTGTATAATGTCGCCACACAGTGCAAAAACGTTAGGAACAAAGTAATAAGAGAAACAGAGTCAAAAAGGTAAGCATTGCTTCGTAGGCTAAGTAGGAAAATAAATAATTAAAATTAACATTAGAATCTTTCTTAGGTGGAAAAGAATTGAGTTGAACTTTCAACAGTCTTTGATGAACCCTCTGCTTATCTCGCTCTCCAGGAGACATCAGCTGCTTGATATTGACTCTGCTGCAGTATGAAGGATCGGTATTGCTGAAATGGGATGGATGCGGTGGATGGAAAGAAAAGAGTTTCAGTCGAAATATTCACAAATGATTTTACATGATAACACAGTTTACCAAGGCCATACGATTGGCAAAGGATGTACTGGCGTCCATATCTAGATGACAACAATTGAGAAAATAGGACGCTTCTGAAATTGTCTCAGGACCTCTCAGTGTCTTGTGCACAATATTCGTCTCCTTGCTACAGGAGAACAAGGGTAACGTCGCATGCATTTTGATCATAATGCTATGAGCTCCATGGAATGGAGAGGTCGTTTGCCCGATAAAATCGACTTGTGCTCCAGTTCGGGTCACACACACACTTCACTCCATTGTGGCAGGTAGTCCCTAAGATATTCTCTGTGTGACTTCCCAGCGCTGAATATCTGATTGAATTGTTCAATACATATCACAATGGACAACAATTTGAGGAACGTAAAACTTACAAAAAAAGCTTTCTTTCAGTTGAAATGAAAGAATAAATCCACAGAATTAACTCAGAAAGATTGCTTCATTCGCTGATTTGGATTTAATGTTCACCACGAGACTAGCGTGTATTATTATGAACATACCTTTTCAGCATATCTGTGTCAAAATCTTGGAACTACCTTCATAATTTGTCCGTGCACTTACACCAAAAGGAATACAGTGAATTAAGAAGGCAGTTAATCCCAAACTTCTCAAGAATGGCAAAAGAGATGTAAATATTTAATGTTTGCACTGCCAGTAACATCCTCATCTAATAAGAAAATTAAAATAATATACAAAAGAGTAAAAGAAAGTATCACAGAAATAAATCGAAATAGACACTCACTGTCACTCTCTCGCACACAAATTCAAATGCTTTCACAAAGATATACATAGCTTCAGTGCTCCGAATTGGACACCAGAAACACCAGCCATGGCAAGAGTCATGTGGTACACTTTTCTGTTATGACATCTTTCCATATTTTGTGCAAAAAATGTCAGTCACTTCCTCCTGCAGGTAAGCTTTCTGACTTAAACGTTAACGTGGCATATCTCAAAGCCTGAATATATACCATCTGCGATGTCCACAGAGACACTGATGCTGCATCATGATACAACTTATTTTCCTTTGCAATTGAAGTAAAACAAATGACAACGGTCAAGTGCCTGGTACAATAATTTACAGTTCCTGCAGAATTTTAAATGGAAAAACTCTAGACATGTCTATTAACTTTTATTATCTAAAACAGGACGTGGCATCTCAATGCGTCGAGATTGCTTTGAAACAGAACAATTCGCATGAAGCATTGCCTTATGATTCCACCGATGTCCTGCACATTGACCAGCTCACTCGGAAAATGCATTCCAAAGAATTTTAGTACTTTTTTTTACATTATAGAATTAACGTGTCTCACATACAGATTCGATACCTCGAATTGGTACAGTCGCTAAAACTGATTCCGTCATACAAATCCACAAAGTACCTATATCTGTATCAGCAAATTAAAGTGGTGGTGCTCTTCTGAAGGAATGCAGGTCATCAAACATCAGATGAACTGCATGTCTGTGCACCTGTGAGTGAGTCTGCGCGCACGGGGTCTGTATATCTCTGTGCATCTGACAATGAGTATCAGAATGATTTAGCAATCCTGTCTGTATATTTGTGCATAAGTGCATGAGTCTGTCTTTGTCTCTTTGTGTGGGTCGATCCTGTCGAATACATGTGTGTGAATGTGCAAATCTTCCTGTGTGAGTGAGGGATTCGCTTGTAAATGGGTGACTGAAATGGCACAACAGGCAACTAATACTTTTGAGTATAATGGAGTGGATGTGACTGTGTCTGAGTATGAATGGATGACTGTGTCTGAGTGCATGTATGTTAGAATAATTCTGTGCATTCAGGCGACTTTTCAGTGTTTGTGCCCATGTTTGAGTGGGTCTGTATGCATCGAGAACAAGTTGGGGCACATACTTTATCTCTTTCCAATCTCCAGTCCAAAAGGTTTATCTACACACTTGGCTGGGAGAAGAGAAATATCAGTGATGTATAAGTCAGACATCAGGACAGCCTGCCTGTAACTCCTGTGCTCCGATGAATTCTATGAAGGATGTTTCCTTGGGGCTTGGTGTTTACCCCATTACTTTTCCCCTGTGATCCAGGACTCAGCGCCTACTCTCTGGTTCTGTTGCTCTTGCTCCAACGTGAAAATGCAAAAAAAGTTGAATTACGTATGTCTGTTAATTTATACTTTTTACTAAAGCAGTAATTAATCTAGAAAGCACAAGTCAGGAGTCTGATGGCATACTCTCCACTTGCCTGGATGGGTGCAGCTCCAACAATTTTCAAGAAGCTTGACAGTATCCAGGAAAAAGCAGCTCGCTTGATTGGCATCACATCTAGAACCATTCAATCTCTCCCCCACCAGCGCTTATTAACAGCAGTGTATTATCTATAAGATGCACTGCCGAAGTTCACCAAAGATCCTTAGACAACATCTTCCAAACCCATGACTACTTGACCTAGATGGGTAAGGCTAGAAAGTACTTGGGAACGCCCCCACTTGCAAGTTCCCCTCGAAAGCACTCAAAACTCGGATTGGAAATATACCTCTGTTCCTTCAAACTCATTGGGTCAAGTTGGAACACCTCTGGGGCACCCGCACCAACCAATTCCACCACCCCGTGGCTGAAAATTTCAATTCCCCCACCCCACTCCACCAAGGATATGCAAGTCCTGCACCTTCTCAATCGACAATACCTGAACACCCGACGTCTGGAGAAAGAATGCCTCAGCTTCCGCATTGGGACCTTAAAACCACACGGGATTAAGTTGGATTCACCGGTTTCCTCAGTTCCCCTCATCTCACATTATCCCAGTCGCAAGCCTCCAACTCAGCACTGCCCTCTTGATCTGTCCATCGTCTTTCTCATCTATCCACTACATAGTTTTCTCTGACCTATTAACTTCACCCTCACCTTCATCTATCTATCACATCCTCAGCTACCTTCCCCTCAAATGCACCCCCACCCATTTGTCTCTCACCACTCCCAGTCCACAAGCCTCAGTCCTGGTGAAATGCTTATGCCCAAATCATTGATTGTCCTATTCATTGGATGCTGCCTGTTCGGCTGTGCCTTTCCAGCAACATGCTCTCGAATCTGATCTCCAGTATCTGATGTCCTCACTTTGTCCTGGGCTGTCAATGCTGGCCAGGAGCGACACCCAAGCACCACAAATAAATTTTAAAAAATGAGATGCCCAATTTGTTTATCATGTCAAGTGGCACAAATACTGTGGATTCAATTGGCTTATCAGCTGAAGTTGTTATGAAAGTCTTTCCTTCTCGCCTCACCGGGGAAATGGTGCTCCTGACGTTAAACCACCATCAGTCGTCTCTCTCTCTCTGTCTCTCTCTCTCTCTCTCATGAGAAAGTGTTCCTTTGACCCAATAGGAAAATGGCGACTGTAGCTTTCATTTTGTGAAAAAAAATCGTTAAGTACATTCCAAAGAGTAAAAGATAATGAAAGGACCCACAATCCATGGGTTACAATCTATTTTAAGGACAGTATTAAACTTAAGCTGAGAGTAGATAATGTGCAAAGACACATTCCCAGTCAGACGCTTGGACAGAATATATAATGACAAAATAATTAACAAGTGTAGTGAAAAAGTGCATAAAAGAAACCAATTTGCAGTCTAAAACATGAAATATACACGTTGTTATTAACATTTAGAAAAAGGAAAAGTTAACAATGTGAGTGATTGTCCTGTAGGAGAAATGCCTGGATAATTCGTTATGGTGAACAAAGGAAGGACAGATGAATTGAATTGAATTGATATTTTGCATCATTCTTCCACTTAAAGCGCACAAACATCATCCAAGAATACTTCTAATTGATGAGGAAATTTAACTTCAGGATTGGTTTGGAGAAGCTCAGATTGTTCTCTTTTTTCCTAAACTAGTTGGGGGGGGGGGGGGGGGGGAGGAGATTTGATAAGAGTTAACAAGACTGTGGCTATCTTCAGTAGGAAAAACACTTCCAATTAACTGGCATCTGTCAAATTATAAGTTAGATCAGTTAGAATCGACAAACCGCACTTTAGAAACTGCTGTGTGCTAGTTTAGCATGGAGATTTTGCCTATGGCATGTCGTTAAAACTGTGATGCAATGACTAGTTGAAGGTAGATTACATGAACACTACCATGCTTGAGCAAGAGTCACATGATTTAAAGTGAATTGCACATTGACTGCACGAAATGGGAGTGTTGGCAGAGCCAGCTTGAGGCATACGAACATAAGAAAGGTCCTCTGAATTGTTCCTGCGTGTTGGAAAGGATTAAAGGGAGAAGATAAAACAGGAGCAGAGACATAATTACGTTGAAATCTACCTTAAAAACGGCGAAGGACTATAAGGAAGAGTTATGTTTTCTGTCCAGATATGAGAGTTGTGCTTCACATTTCATGTATATCTTCACCACTCTTTCACTTTATTCACCTGGACCATTCTGAAATATATTCTCGTCTCTCACAAGTAAGGAAGATAAACCCTTACAAATCTTTGAAGATTTGAATGTGATATTTCATTGCATTAGCTGTTGATGTCAAATGGCTACACTAGGGTGTAGAGGATGACAGATCTCTTTCATAGTTTCTTGTGAGGTTGGACTTACGTAATTGAAGGCAGAACACTCAGTTGTTTCAGAAAGCAGTTGAAGAGCAAAAAAGGAACGTGGGAAATGTGTTTAGAATATAGTATAATATTAGAATGCAAATATTTGTGTCATGCAAGTTTGTTAAGTCAATGATTCATAGAGATGTACAGCATGAAAACAGACCCTCCAGTCCAACTCGTCCATGCCAACTATATATCCTAATCTAATCTAGTTCCATTTGCCAGCATTTGGTCCATATCCCTTCTAAACCCTTCTAACTCGTATACACATTTGGATGCCTTTCATGTTATGCAATTGCACCTGTGTTCATGATTTCGTCTGGCAGTTCATTTCATATGGGCAGCAACCACTGCATGAAAAAGGTCACCCCTTAGGTCTCTTTTATATCTCACCCTAATCCTATGCCCTCTAGTTCGGGACTCCCCCAACCCAGGGAAAAGACTTTGTCTATTTATCCAATCCAAGCACCTCATGATTTTATAAACCTCTATAAGATCACCCCTCAGCTTCTGATGCTCCAGGGAAAACAGCACCAGCCTGTTCAACCACTCCCTATAGCTTAAATCCTCCAACAGTGGCAACATTCTTGTAAATCTTTTCTGAACCTTTTCAAGTTTCACAACATCCTTGCGATAAGAAGGAGACCAGCATTTCAGGGAGTATTCCAAAAAGTGGCATCACTAATATTTTCCTGTACATCCATGACATGATCTCACAGCTCCTACACTCAATGCTTTGGCCAATAAAGGAAAGCATACCAAGCGCCATCTTCACTATCCTATCTTCCTGCGACCTACTTTCAAGGAATGATAAACTTGCGTTCCAACATCTCTTTGTTCCGCAACAGTCTCTAGACCTTACCATTAAGTGTATAAATCATGTTCTGAATTGCTTTTTCAAAATGCAGCACCTCGAATTTATCGAAATGAAACTCCACCTGACGCTCCTCAGCCCATTGGCCCATCTAATCAAGATCCTGTTGTACTCTGGGTTAACTGTCTTTGCTGTCCACTGAACCTCCAAGTTTGGTGTCATCTTCAAACTTACTAAAGAAATCACTTATATTCACGTCCCAAGCACTTATATAAAATATGAAAAGCAGTGGACCCAGCACCAAACCTTCTGGTACACCACTGGTCACAGGCCTCCAGTCTAAAAAGCAACCCTCCACCAACACCCTCTGTCTTCTACATTTGAAACAGCTCTATATCCAAATAGTGCTCACTGTATTCCGTGAGATCTAACCAGTCTCCCATGAGTAATCTTGTCGAATGCCTTACTGAAGTATATATAGATAAAACATTCTGCTCTCCCCGCATCTATCCTCAATCAACTTCGGCAAGCATGACCTCCCACGCACAAAGCCATGCTAACTATACCTAATCAGTCCATGCCTTTGCATATACGTGTAAATCCTGTCACTCAGGATTCCATCCACCAACTTGCCCACAACTGATATCAGGCTTACCTGTCTATAGTTCTCTGGCTTTACGTAAATAGTGGCACCACGTTAGCCACCCTCCAGACTTTTGCCAAATCACCTGTGACTATCAATGATACAAATCTCTCAATAAGGGGCGCAGATAACACTTCCTTAGCTTCCCACAGAGTTCAAGGGTACACTTGGTCAACTTCAGGGGATGTATACAGTTCTACCCGTTTCCATGGATCCAGCACCTCCTCCTCGCTGTTCAAATGTCTGTTGTCTTCGATTAGTCGCTCAGCCTATTAATAATGTGGATCTATGGGACTTATCGAAATCTGCAGAAGACGAAACAACGGGAAGCATTGCGAGCTGTATAGATTGAAAGGTAAATGCACAATGATATATGATTAGTCTAAGTAAATGAACAAAATTGAATCACATGTGTGATCAGCCGTTTCGGGCAAAAGCAATTGAATTGGAAAATGGACGGCGCAGAGACTAGAAAGGCTGTTATGGACTTCAGAAATGTGTCATGTCTAGGCCATAAAGTTCAGACAGCTAGAAAAAAATGTATGGACTTCATAGATCAGTAATCCAAAGCCATAGGTAAACGAGAACTGGAATACTGTGAACTGATAACAATTATTTATTTCATTCAGAGAGAATCCCCCCTACCATTTACTGGTAATGTTTTAAGGTATAAGTAGAGACTACAAAAAATGTCTTTAAACATGAGAAGTTAGAGACCATGCCCTTGAATATCTCCTGATATGAAGGTGGGCAGACAGCTGGTTTGGATAAATGTTTATCTGTTGCTTTGGAGAACAGGATCGTGGGACATAGTCGATAAATTGTGAGGAGCCTATTGAGGAGTGAAAGGAAGTAACCCATCCTCGCGAATTTTGAATGGCAGCGTGTATATCCTTTTTTAGTAACAATCTATGCATTATCGATTAACAATTTTAAATCTGTGAATGATGGATGTCAATTCACAACTAACGTAACTGACTATGACATTCTGGGTAATAAAGATTGTGGTTGTAATGAATCTCAATGCAATTTACTTGAAGACCACACCTGAGGGACTGAATGAGTTTGTCCTCTTCAATGTCGTGTATTCTGTGGCCGTGTGCACAAGGACCTCGATATTATTCTGCTTATTTCCCTGTGTTGCATTCTTCCACCACAAGCCCCGTTTATTTGTTTTAAAATACGACACACGTACAGAAATACCTGCATTAATCTACTTTTATGGGGTAGCATCATTATTAATGAACTAATTTTGCATCACTTCTTACATGTTCCCAGGCTGATCACATTGGAGTATCCCTAAAATCTGGAGTTATCTATACACTATTATCAATGTCAGAAATTTCAATTTGTTAAGGAAGAACATCTCTTCAAATAACTAATCAAAAGATTATCAAAAATATTAAATGAAGCTGAGAAGCAATTTGAAGCGCTTCAGTTCCACAGTACTGCTTCACTTAAGTGAATTAGTTGTCCAATCTAATTCAACATTACAGTTTCTGCTACATTGCCTTGTAGGTCAGCCCACTTTAGGTGCCATGACGAATACATTTTAACTTTAAGTACCAAAAACAGGCAGAAACTTCCAGACAAACTGTGCCCTTTCGTTGAAAACATTTTGCCATGGTCTCCTCTAAACTTTCTGGGAATTGCCTTAATTGGTTACCCATAGTAATACATCTCTCTATGTTCTTCCCTTCACCTTATGGGAGCACTGTGTCATTTTTCACATCTCAATTAGATAAATCGTTGGTCTCCGCAGACCTGAACACAGCCTGAACGTGTCTATACCTCAAAAATTAAATATTCGGACCCCTGCAACATTCAAATAAGTCGCCTTTTGCGCTATATTCATAGCAGTGATGCCCTTCTAGTTATGTCATTGCTAGAAGTGTGAATAAATTCCATCATTGACCGTAGTAACAGGATTTACATCATATATGATCGTTTTTATTCAATAATTAGTGGAGGAGGTCACCCATATAACCTCTTCACTCACTTATTCTATTGTCCCACTTTCAGGAACCAAAAGGAGTTTAATCCAAGCCCAAAACCTTTCTCTGCCCCTCTCAGTATAGATTGTCTATTGTCTTACATATTCCCCTCTCCACACTTTCTTGTGGATGCAAGTGGGCTATTCAGAAGTAAGGCATGCTTTTCAATTATAATGCAGAGTCTGGCGAGTTAGTTTATTTGTGGGAGTGAGTAATTACATTACATTTTCATCTACTGGCGAGATCACTGGTATTGACAGTCCGAATTGTCGATAAGGGTGGCACTGGAAACGTATAGCAGATCAGACAGCAATCGAGGAGCAGGAGAAGCGATTCCTCATGAAGGGCTCTGCCCGAAACGTCGACTCTTCTGCTCTTTGAATGCTACCTGACCTGTTGTGCTATTCTAGAGTCACGCTTTTCGACTCTAACTCTCCAGCATCTGCAGTCCTCACTTTCTCCTTGACTGCATTGTCAGTCAAGTTTTCGAGTGCTTCTCTAACTCCATAAATTGCGGTATGGAATTAAGCTATGATACTGAGGAAGATGGTTGAATCCTCACAGCAGTTGTTTTCCTCATTGAGCTCGTGTACAAATGAGCATAGGCCATATTTGAGGACACCCACAGCTCATGTCTGAGTTTTTGCAAAAATGGTGGTGCCTATGCAGCGGTTCAAGACCTGCTCATTTTGTGGGCAATTAATTCAACCCAAATTATATGAAAATAAAAGTAAATCACTGGTTTATTTATTGTAAATGGAACTCCTAACGATGTTTTGAGGTTTGATTTCAACGATTTGGCTAAATGATATGGGATAAAAAAAAATGGTAATAATTGTATGTTCACTATAGACTTTTATAGGTAAACTGACAATTATATCTACATCTTTAGGGGGAAAAAAGAACAATCTGCTTGAAGAAATACTTAATCTGCTTTGGATCCAAATAAGCTAACCTTTGGTGATTATTAAGAGTGAATGAGTGGTATAGTTATTAGCCGGATTTGTTACATTTTGATTTTTGAAAACAAGAAACTCCCGGCCAATGACATCTGACAAATGGTGAAAACATAACAAACAGAAGATTCTTTTAAAAAGGCATAGCAGGGCATTACATAAGTTGCAGTTAACACGGTAAGGTGAACATTTCTTTGTGAACATTACATTCTACTTAGTAAATATATTGCAGTCATTTGAGAAAGTAGTGCACCATAGAAAAGAAGACCTAGCGGATGTATTGCATCTATTATTTCAAAATGCATTATGCAAACTTCTAATTCACCAGTCATTGTAGAGAATTAAATATCCTGATATCTGAGGCAGGCTGTTAGCATGAATTAAAGATTAATTGGTCAAAAGAAGGGAGAGAATATATATGGATTTGTTTTTTTTTACCAGAAGTAGGTTTTTTGACAGAATGTTAATATTAATTTTGCAGGGACTTCTAAACAAATTCAAATTTCATACAAGGTGGAAATTTCATGTCAGATCTCATTTATACACCTATCTGGTGGACTGAAACACATCTGGAGTACTGTGTACAACATTGCATATGTTACTTAGATGTGTTCTTGCTAAGCATGTTTAAGGAGCATCACGAAACATTTTATAAGAAATTGGGAGCAAGGAGGTACTTTGCGAGAGGAAACTACCTCAAAGGACGACACTTATGAGAAGAGAATAATGAAATGTGTGAGGCCCTTAATGAGTACATCGCATTGGTATCAGTCAGGAGAACAAAACGGATGATGGTGTAACTAGAGAAGGATGTGCATGCACATAAAGAAGGAGGAGATGCTGGATGTTTTCAAAAGCATTAATGTAGGTATGACGCAGTGACTGAGGGAATCTACCGGGGATACAGACGGAGGTACATGATGAGATTTCTAGGACCATGATAAAGAAAGTTGTATCATGTTTAGCCACATCCGAAATCCCAGAAGACTGCAGTCTTGTCATTCTGGTTCCTTTCCGTTGGAAGGTCAATAGAGACAATGGAGGAAATTGTATCCAGTGAGCTTGACATCAGTTTCGATAAATTATTTGATAATGTGAGGTGTGGAGTTTACTGACATTTTGAAACGATGAACAGATTGGTGATAGCGTGTTTTTTTTAAGAGATGCTTTGTCTGAACTTTTTTTGAGGAAGCCACAATAACGATTGATGAAGGAAGGCCAGTGAATGTTGGCTACATTGACTTTACTGACGCATTTCGTAAGGTCCACTACAACAGAGTGGCGCAGAAGATTACATGGAATGAGATCTATGGCAAGCTGGCAAATTGGATGCAAAATGGTTTCGTCAAATTACACAAACAGTCGTTGATGAAGTGCTGTTTTCTGGCTAGAGTTCTGTGATTAGTATTATTTCACAAGGATCAGTGGTCAGACCTCTGTTGTTTATATATGATCAGTATGTTTGCAACTGAAAAACAGATGACGAAGTGAAAGATCGTGAGAAAGGTCATCAAAGATACAACAAGATGAAAATGATTCAGAAGTTGAGTGAATACATTGCAGATGGAGGTTAATTCAGGCAATTGCGATCTGATGCATTTTCGAAGTTCAAAGGCAAGATGAAAATATACACTTAATGGAGGGACTTTTGGAGAAATAACATACGGAGAAAACTTTGGTCCAAATATATGTTCTATGACTCTGACTATGAAAAATGTTCATGTATGGAGATAAAAAGACAGGATGAAGTTTTCCCTATTAGATGACACGCAGTTAGACTGGATGGAAGTAGTTAATCCTGAGAGAAGAAGGTCTAACTAGGTGTAATTGCAAATTTCAGAAAACGTGGCTTGAAGCACATGGGAGATTAAATAAGACAATGAATGATGTGAAAAACTTACTTCATCCTTGGACAGTTGTTAGTGTGAAGAATGATGTTGGTCGTGAGGTAAACTAATGTGTTGAAAAGACCAAAGTCAATGTATTTGAGCATTCCAATGTTGAATAAGATACTATCGCAACTCAGAGAGTACAGGAATCACAGATTATGTGACAATACTGAAATGCTCACGATTTTTTTTGGAGCAAACACGATATGTGATGGGAAAATTGTGCAGAAGGTTTTTAAAATCTCACTGTTTTGGGCAGATTACTATGAAATATTTTGGCTCAGACCAATAATTTGAAATGCATGAGGTTATTAAAAAAGAGAGATATGCTGAAAACCCGGTCTGTAGTGGAAAGAAAAGGTGATGTGCAAGAAATGTCATCAGATGAACAGACTCGTAGTGTTGAGTGAACAACATATATTTTAAATGTGGTATGCATTTGAGTAAGAATTTTATAGCACAGAAATAGACCTTTTGGACCACCTTTTCAATGCCGACCAGATGCCCTGAATTAACTTAATCCCATTTGCCTGCATTTACTCCACATCCGGATAAACCTGTCCTATTTATGCACCTGTCAAAATGGCTTAAATGTTTTGGTTCTACTCGCTTCTATAGCTGTCTCTGATAGTGAATTCCATGTAGGCACTACCTTCTGCGTGAAAAATTCGAAACCCTATCACCTTAAATCTATAAACTCTAGTTTCAGATTTCCCTACCTTGGGAAAAGACGTTGGCTATTCATGTTTCATGAGTTTGTAAACCTCTATACGATCAATCCCCAGATTCCTGCACTCCAACAAAACAAGTCCCATCCAATCCACCCTTGCCATGTCACTTAAACTGTTCAGTCACAATAACACCTTTGTATATCTGAACAACACCCTTTCCAGTTTAATAACATCTGTCCAACATCAGGCCGAACAGAATTGTACAACACTTTGATTCTGTGACGCAGCTTCCGATATTGCAGGGATGAAGTCCTAATATCCACCGAACCTCCCTCTCTAATTGAAACTCGGGAAAGCCCTTGTAAATGTTTTGGACTATTTTCAGTGTAATAATATCCTCCTTAAAACAGGCCGACCAAAATTACATACAGTACTCCAAAAATGGCCTTAACAACGTTTTGTTTGCAGCCATAACATGAAGTTCCAAATCCTTACCTCAATTCTCCTACCAATAAAGGCAAGCATGCCAAACGTCTTTTTCCCCACCCTGCCAACTGCGATGTCACTTTCATGGAACGATATACATGGCCCCAAATCTGTCTGTTCGATAACACTCCGCAGGGACCTCTCATTAACTGTATAAATTCTGACCTTGTTTATCTTATTAAAATGTAGCACCACACATTTATTCACATTAACCCCATTCTGCCATACACTGCACACTGCCCCAGTTGATTAAGCACTCCTTGTTCTCTGAGATAGCCTTCTTCCTTATACTCTATTAAAAAATGGGATCATCCACAAACTTATGAAACATACCTCCTATAATCTTATTCACATTGTTTATATAAATAATGAACAACAGGTACCCAACACTAAACCCTGCAGTGCACTATGGTCACAGGCCACCCGTCTGAAGAAGACTTGTATGCCACGACACTCTGCCTCCCAGCATCAATTCAATTTTGTATGCAATTGGGGATTGTGTAACCAGTTCACAATGCAGAACGCTTCGAAGGCAAAATAGTGTAATTCTCTCAGCACAGATGAACGCTGACTTCCTAAGAATAGAGAAGATGGTTACTCTGAAAGTTGATAATGAATTTTTCCATTATATACCAAAACAAACACTTCCAAAAAAAATAGTGTGAAGGCAACAATGAAAGCAGATTTAACAAGGGTTTCTGGACCTGAATGTTAAATGTGCTTTCTTCTTCAATGTTGGTACACGTGCTGACGTTTTACAGCCATTCGCACTTTTGTTTCTCATTTTCAGCTTCTGAAATTTGTTGTTGCAGTTTATGTAAGTGGAACCATGTCCGAAACCTAAGGAGTGTTTTTTCAAAAATTGTAACCACTTTGAGTTTCCCAGCCATGTTTCTTCTGGAAATTCCTGGATAAATGTAATCGTTAATAAATGTAAACTGCCAACCAATGGAATACTCACAGTTATTTCGTTTATTGATTAATTAGATAAATGCTTTGGAAGGATATGCTACGGCCTTCTTGAACTGTTCCCTGAACTTAAACTGAGTCATGCCATAAATAAATGCATTTGAACAACAACTTAGATCCACGAGCATAAATCGTGCTGGTCGGAAGTTAGAGAAAGAAACATTGTAATATTTTGGATCAGTTCCTGTTATGCTGTAATATAAGAAATCTAAAACGTATAAGAGCCAAAGAAGAATAAAACTGCCAGATATGGTGAAGAGTAAAATGATAGATTTACGTCTGTTCTCCATTTCGAGATCACTGTGATCCGCTCTTTGTCTATGACCTCTCAGTTTTCTGCGGACTCGGCAGGTCACTAAAATATACCTGACTGTTAGAGTGTTGAGCAACAATATTAAAGCATATGGGAGCAGTGGAATTAAAATCTTATCAAACAAATTAAACATCATCCATCCAGATTCAGTATAATAGCTTTGTTTAAACTTACAGAACCAGGGAATATTGTTAATTATCTCTCCTGCTTCCATGATAAAATAGAAGGGAACATTCTTTATACTTATCAAAATGCAGGTTGCCATTAGAACCATAACTGCAGTCTTTTCAGTGCAATACTTTACTCTCAGACTTTGGGAACAAATAGCCACAAATAGATCAAAGGCGAATGCAACAGTGAACCAGACAGAACAACCTGTGGCTGTATCAAACAAAATAAGAATAATGCTGCAAACTGGGCTGATATCTAGGAAAGAAATTGGGAAATAATATGAATTGATCTGCAGCAGTACAACTCCCGTGATAAGGAATAGTAGATCCGCCATTGCCATGGCCACCAAATAGCAAGTGGTGCAGGTGGTGAGGCCGCATTTTCTCCTGGACAGGATCAGAATCGACACCATATTCGCTGTAGAAAGAGAAGAAAGTACAATAAATATGGCGGATTACTTCGCAGACATTTTCTGTAAGGAAGCCCAGAAAGTAATAAGAGTCTTTCAAAACAATAAGCCAGTGTCTGTGGTATGCCAGAGTGACAATATTTTAGAAAACTGAAAACTGACTCCAGCACATGCGTACTTCAGATGGTAATACTGTTGGAGTGAATACCACTCCGTGGAAACAGGTGACCATTTAACTTTGTTTGCAAAGTGACTCACATGGATTTACAACCAGTATCCACAATGAATTGCATACTATAAGTACACCCAAAAACGTAAAGAAACAAGCGTAAGTGGGAACTTGAAATCGAAGATAGCGATGATTCTTGTAGATAAAGAAGGATGGGCATAGGTTCTAGTACGGCATAGAGAGCATCATGGATAAGTTGCGCTGAATGACCAGTTTCTGTAACGTATATCATTGTTATTGACAGAATTCATTTCACCATTTTATACATATATAAAAATGTTCTGTTTTTTTTTCTTTTCTTTTCGCCGATTGGGACTATAAAAAAAACAGGGTCAGAGCATTGGAGAGATCTGTTTTCAGATACATTTGTCTTGATTCACTCCAGTTCCTGATCCACATCAGCTCAACTGCACAGTGGTAAATCGACCCAATAACAAGTGCTCACTCAAATCAGATACACTACTTCGCTGTTCAAGCACCATTCGTTGAATTATACAGATAATTCCGTCTATCTTCCATCCCAGAGCTGCCTGTGGCGATCGGTGATTAAGCTGGGCCCAACCTTTCATTGTCAGCAGTAACTGATACATTTGTGAGTCTCTGAGTTGTAAACATATGCATTTCCAGTTGAGGCGTTACAAAATAACAGCAGAATTCATTCGAGACGTTTTATTTCCAGGGATAATAACTTTGCTTCTAACAGTCATTATAAGGCACGCATTTAATAATTTCAGCAATACAGGAGCATCACAGAGTATATATATATTCATACTTGAAGTCGCTTACCAGGTACACCAATATCAGCATGTAATATATTTTCCTAATACTGTGAAAAGATTCCATTTTTTTCTTTGTGAGGCGATCCATCATTCTTTAAATAGATTAATCGACTAAAATTTTCCCTGAACAGATGCATACCATGAGGCTATACTTTGTAACCTGTTGTATTTCCACAGGGACATTTCAGGTCACAGCATCATTCATCTTAGTTTATTCAAGAATGATGAGCAAACAGAAATAACCGCTGATTAATCTCCATGTTGCGATAGAAAAAAATGTTGAGCTCACTTTATTTTGGACAACAAATTCCTTCATGTCAAGTAACAAGAAAATATTGGTAAACGTGCAATTGTTCATTTAAATAAATTGAGGTCTATCTTCAAACATTAGTTTCTTTCAGTGATCACCTTGTTTTTGCTCAGAGATTAAATTTGAAATCTGTAGTAGCTCTCGAGTTACAATCATTCATTGTAACTCTTTTCACTCAGTCAAGCAATTTAAATGGTCATTTTCGTCTCAGACTCCTCAAACTGATTCAACAAATTCGAATATTACAATCCCCGGCTACGACAGCCCTTCACATTGATATTAAGTCTAATGTTGAATTATTTATTATTCTTAAATAGGGTGTTGTCATGCAAATCACTATTCTGGTAATTCTGCACTGTTCATAAGAAGTTGATTGTGAACAAGAGTTTTGGACTTGTATAATCTATGTCATGCAGGTGCAGTTAGTTGTTCTTGCAGGATCAGGGCAAGGATATGTCCTAAGCCACTGAAGGATGACAGATTCATTGCTCAGTTCGGAGAGAATGTGACTTAGAGTTGAAGCATCTGATATTGGCTAGATAATAGTATTCGTATGCACGTACCATACCTTGTCACTCTTGATGGTGAAGGATGCTGTTTTTGCAGTTTGCTAAATTGCATCGTGGGTGTCATTACAAACGGAGAAAATTCAGATGACATCAGTTGGCTTCGTTGCTTTGTGAAGAGTGGAACAGAGTGCAAGAAAACAAGGCTGGTAGTGAAGGTGTCCATTCAGTATATTTATTTGTTTATCATGCCAGCGACTGTAAGAAGAGATGGAGTATTTAAGTTAATACATAGCCATTGAATTGGAAGGAAGGATTGTGCCAGTTTCCTGAGGAATTGTGAAAAGGTTCTGGGACAGGTGGGACTTGTGAAATTTGGATGTGCTAGAGTTGAACTAAGAATGAGATTGCTATTTGCAGAGTCTGAAGCAATTTTACGAAACACTCACATGGGATTAATGCACATCAAATTATTTGAATTTATGTAGAAACCATCATTTTTAGGAATTCAATCGCTCTTCATACTCACAACTACAGTATCATCATCAAGTTGACTGCTGTCACACGCAATTTTCCTGTGTCATTGATTATTTGTAATTTCTGACTTAAAGTGACAGTATAATTGATTCTGGGCCACATTTTACGAAGTTAAGTATTGCTATTAAATATTACATTCGCTGGTTTTGTCTTTCTGCTACTATAAATAACTTGCTGAATGATTTCTGTTTCTGGCAAATGCCATCCAGCAGCAAATGTTGATAAATAGTGATTTCGTGATGGCAATGCCAGTGAATGTCATAAGAGAGAAGATTAAATTCATCTATGCTTGAGACAAACATGTCCTTGCACTTAGATTGTGCGTCTGCCTCATGTAGAATTTCCTCTTGAGACCACAAACCACTTTGTGTCTTTTGGTATCTTTCTACTTTCAATTGAGAATTGCATTAGTAACTAAGGAATTGGAAATGCATTGAATTTCGAATAGTCATCAGTGAGGACACCTACTTAGTTTATGTCAAAGGTGAGACACTGTTTCTCGGGTGACAACAAAAACATTTTCGTGGCCGCTAGAATTGTATGTTCCTTCACTGTTTCAGGATCACTCATATTGCAAGGCTTCTCCATGATGCTCTGCCGTTGGTTTAATGGTAGGCAGAGGGAGCAATGGCGGTGGCGAGCACTGGAAGATTGTGGTTAACTTTATGGCAATGGGACAGCTGGAAAGAGGGATGAAGCCCTCAATCAGATTTCAGGGAACTCTGAATGTGATCAAAAAACAGGATTTTCAAAGCACTAATTGAACCACTACTTCCAGTCACCATTCTCCAGTAGAACCAAACATTTCAATAACGCGTTCATATTTCTTAATTTGAGTAATAAGTTAAAATTTAAAAATGCACACAAAACATTTTTATGTTGCATTATCTGGTGTTGAAAGTTTTATCAAATTTATTATTCAATCCATTCATAATAAATTTCCAACAAGAGCAGGCCTACCATTTCATGCAAACTTTATCACTCAACAGGATGTTGTTCAACTATGTTTCCAATGTCACATATCAGAGACGTCTACTTGAGCATAATGTCATACAATTAGCATATCTGCTTACTTTATTTATTTTTCATTCATATACCTGTGATTTTATCATCTTGCTGCAACAAAATTCTTGTATTGACATAACAGAAGATATTTGAAGGTTTTTTTGAATGTATTATTACAAAGTGCATAGCAGACCGGGTTGATGGCACTATTGGTGTAACACAACCAATATCCTAGGTTCCAGACTATACTGGGGATAGAGACTGAAAAGAATGTGTCAACGAGCAGAATGGAAACATATGGGGTCCACGTGATAAGAAATGCTAACACAATAGCCATGACGGTCCTTGTCACTTTCTTCTCTCGGGATACACCTACTTTTGTTATTTTAGTATGCGTCTTGCATGGATTCATGGTGGGATGGCCCTCTTTGCTACCTCTCTCATTCGTGTTCTTGTTGGTGAAATCTGACACTGTTTCTGCTGTGCTGTAGCAGTCGTTAGAAGTGTGTGATTGGCTCAGTATCATTACACAAGAGAGGTTGGCATTGGCTGCCTGCAAGTGACTCTTTCTGGTAGAAATATTTGTGCTTTCTTGGATTGTTTCCTCCTTCAATTGGCTTGACGCCACAGAACTAACTGATTTTCTCTCATTGGAAACGACATTCACCTCTCTTTGGACAAAAGTGTTTGTTGTTGTTTCATTGGGTAGTTTGCTCTTCAGAATTTTAATATGCACCAACCATTGGGAGACATTTGTTACAATGCTGTTCATTAGTTTTGTTGGCTTTTTCTGAAAGCAGTTGGGAGGTAATGTGTCCTTGCACGATTCAGAGTATTCCTTGTTATCCTTTATTCGACTCTTACTGGCATAGGATATGCACACATACAAGACAATCATGATGACAGCAGGGAGATAGAAAGCCACTATAAGAACAGCCAGAGTGATAACTGGGTTTGAAAGGAATTGAATGTAACATTGACCTTCATGAACTGTCCGCTCCCCAACAATGACATGCCATAAGAGAATGGAAGGAGCCCACAGGATGAATGGCAGCACCCAAGCGGTGGCGATCATCATCATTGCCTTCTGAGGTGTCCTTTTCATAGGATAGCTCAAGGGCTTTGTGACACAGAAGTAGCGGTCAAAGCTCATGACAACGAGGTTCATAGATGATGCATTATTAAGAACATGGTCTAAGGCAAGCCACAAATCACATACAATTGGGCTCATTGGCCAGTAGCCAAATGCATTGTAAACAGTGTATAGACTCATGCATATTACAGCAACAATCAAATCAGAGAAGGCTAAACTTAAAATAAAATAGTTGTTAATAGTCTGCAAATGTCTGTTGAATGCGATAGAAATAATGACCAGCATGTTTCCGATAACTGTTACAGAAATTAACGATCCTGCCAAAATCACAATGATGATTATTTCAAGATGTTTGTGAGAATTAGTGTCTTCAGTATGAAACAAGTCAGTGAGGTTACTGAGAGTTTCCTTTATCGCTGATGTATTGATCATAGTTTTATGCTGATGAATAGTTAGGAGAAATGAATCCTAAATGGTGAAAAGAAAATGAAAAGTTAGGAAACAGATGTTGGTTGTGGCATTTTTAATGACAAATTGAGTTTAACACACATAACTATCTGCACTTACCATTTTCAAACTTTTGGTAAGGAAGTGTGTCGTTTTAATTCTGACTTTGCCGGATTCACATAAGGATTTTGCCTTCGACAATCTGAGTGGGTTTATAACTCACACCTATTGACATTTACGAATAGGTGGCCTACTTTGTTGAACTGCTGCTGTTTATTAATTGTTAGTACACCAACAATCGTGTGGGAGGGAGTTCCAGGACTTTAACCCTGCAACAGTGAACAAACAGTGATATATTTCCAAACAAAAATGCTAAGAGGCCGAGTGAGTGGCTGTGAGAGGACCTTGCAAATGTTGTTTCCATATATCCCTTATCCTTACACATTTGGATGTTAGGTAAGAATGGTTTTGACGAATAGTGCTGGGTGAGTTCGTCAGAAGGAAATGGGTCTGGGTGGGTTGGTTTTCGGAGGGTCGGTGGGGACTTATGAGGCCGAAGGGCCTGTTTCTACACTTTAAGAAATCTAATCTACTAACCAGCTGATAAACCATTGCCCACCCCACCCCAATGTCAATTAACTCTTGATGACCCAGAGTTCGTAGACGTTATCCTCTGTTGAAAGCTAATATCAAAGCTAGTCAATCCATCTGAACTTTAGAGTTTCAGAACTTGCTTTAAACAAGAACTATAAGAAGGTCAGTGACTAAATGACCATTGCTGAGTACATATGAGAGTCATAAACAGCTTACCGTGAAGGACACTGCGTCATTTACAAATAGATTATGTCTAAGTTGGTAGATAAGTAACTTTTTTGACTTGAAGGAATTTGTTGCTGAGTGACATTGCAAAACATACTTTTATTTCAATTGCTCCAAAATATGAAGTAAATTAACGTTATACTTTTTCAAATCTTAAGTGAAGTTGAGACATATTTATTTCATTTGTTTACGTACACTCATAATTCAAAAAAAAATGAATAAGGAACATTATTTTTAAGAAAAGGAAATATGTTATCACCTGTGTATATAAAACTCAAAATATTAGTGCTTACTCTATTCAACAGAAAGTTCACCATTCTATAATGCAAGTTCTCCTTCAAAGGCAAATTCACTTCTGTGATAGTGTCATAAATTTGAGATGGAGTCCATTCACGGATGTGTCTTATAATTCAAAACGGCTGGCAGTGTCATATTAACAGAGACACAATATTTGGTTTCAATTGTTGCGCTTTTTCTTAAACAAAAGGTATACAAGTAGCGATAAATGCAACCCAAGGATGATTTTCCTAATACAGATTTTTCCAAAGTGAACAGAGGATTACATGACATGTTCGGCCTTGAAGATAGTCTGTACGAAGGCTCCTGCAGTGAAAGAAACATAAAACTCCGTACCTTATATAGAACATAGAACAGTACAGCACAGAACAGGCCCTTCAGCCCACGATGTTGTGCCGACCACTGATCGTCATGTATGCACCCTCAAATTTCTGTGACCATATGCATGTCCAGTAGTCTCTTAAATGTCCCCAATGACATTGCCTCTACAAGGCTGCTGGCAACGCATTCCATGCTCTCACAACTCTCTGTGTAAAGAACCCGCCTCTGACATCCCCTCTATACTTTCCTCCAACCAGCTTAAAACTACGACCCCTCGTGTTAGTCATTTCTGCCCTGGGAAATAGTCTCTGGCTATCGACTTTATCTATGCTCTCATTATCTTGTATACCTCAATTAGGTCCCCTCTCCTCCTCCTTTTCTCCAGTGAAAAGAGTCCGAGCTCAGTCAACCTCTCTTCATAGAGATAAGCCCTCCAGTCCAAGCAGCATTCTGGTAAACCTCCTCTGAACTCTCTCCAAAGCATCCAAATCTTTCCTATAATAGGGCGACCAGAACTGGACGCAGTATTCCAAGTGCTGTCTAACCAAAGTTTTATAGAGCTACAACAAGATCTCACGACTCTCAAACTCAATCCCCTGTTAATGAAAGCCAAAACACCATATGCTTTCTTAATAACCCTTTCCAATTGGGTGGCCATTTTAAGAGATCTATGTACCTGCACACCAAGATCCTTCTGTTCCTCCACACTGCCAAGAATCCTATCCTTAATCTTGTTTTCAGCTTTCAAATTCGACCTCCCAAAATGCATCACCCCGAATTTATCCAGGTTGAACTCCATCTGCCATCTCTCAGCCCATATCTGCATCCTGTCAATGCCCCGCTGCAGGCTACAAAAACCCTCTTTCCTGTCAACGACACCTCCAACCTTTGTGTCATCTGCAAACTTGCTGACCCATCCTTCAATCCACTCATCGAAGTCATTAATAAAAATTACAAACAATAGAGGCCCAAGGACAAACCCCTGTGGAACATGACTCACCACAGACGTCCAGGCAGAATACTTTCCTTCTACTACCACTCGGTGTCTTCTGCTGGCTAGCCAATTCTGTAAGTTCCCTTGTATCCCATTCCTCCTGACCTTCTGAATGATCCCACCATGGGGAACCTTGTCAAATGCCTTGCTGAAGTCCATGTACATCACATGCACAGCTCGACCCTCATCAACCTTTCTAGTCACATCCTCAAAGAACTCGATAATATTTGTGAGGCATGACCTGCCCCTCACAAAGCCGTGTTGACTGCATTTAATCAAGCCATGCTCTTCCAGAAAGTCATAAATCCTATCCCTCAGAATCCTTTCTAACACCTTGCAGATGACATACGTGAGACTGACTGGCCTGTAATTGCCGGGGATTTCCCTATTTCCTTTCTTGAAGAGAGGAATTACATTTGCCTTTCTCCAGTCCTCAGGTACAACTCCAGTGAGAGCAAGGATGCAAAGATCTCCGCATGTGGTGAAGCAATTGCATTTCTCGTTTCCCAAAGCAGCCGAGGACAAATCTTTTCCGGGCCTGGCGACTTGTCAATCTTAATGTTTGACAAAATTTTCAGCCCATCAGCTTCGTCTATCTCTATCCATTCCAGCATGCACTCCTGCTCTTTAAAGGTTTTATTCATTACAAAGTTCGTTTCTTTCACAGAATGTCTACACAGTTAATTTCATGTCTTTTAAATATATGATAAAGAACAAGATTGACCAGTGGCATAAGCATGAATAATGAACCACGCATTTCAAAGTATTTTATTCGCAAGACAAGAAACAGAATAACAGCAAACAAATAAATCTCGTCAGAAAAAGCGTGGCAGATCAGGCAGTGAAACAAATGAGATGTAATAATTCAAGGGGAGAGGCTTAAAAGTTAAGAGTTAATGGTGCCTTAACATTGAGGTCAGATTGTGGCATGTACGAGAAGAAAAAGACTGGAAAGTGACAGACGAAGGAAATGAGCAGTGATAGATAAACGAATCAGCATGCTTTCATCCGCACAACCGAGTGCATCATAGCAGCACGGAAATAATAGAACAATGGCTTCAAAATGGTCTATGTGTGCTTGGAGAAAAGTAGGTACAGGAAATCAAATTGGAAATAAATACTTCTGAGAAAATCAAATAATTTCTAAAGGCAGAATACCTGTATCAAATAAAATCTGAAATGTAAAAGCTACGTTTGTCTTTATAAGAACGACGGACCTGAAAATCATGTATCATGTAAATGTTTAAAAGAAGTTTACTCAGAAGCATCAACAGGTCACATAGTTGATGGACAGGTGGACGTGCTCTTTCAAGGGTCCCAAGGAGAAACTGCGGGATGGAAAATCACTGCATATACATTTCTTCAGATGAACAAATATTGCTGAATCTAAGCATGAGACTCAAGAAATCCTAACTCGTTCTCACATCAATAAGACTTCATGATGCAGCTCATGCATTTATTTAGATTGATATTAGTCTTCAATTGAGTTGATACTTGAGAGAGGGTGTGATCATTTGGCTGGATGATTCGGAGAAGACATCTTAGTGCAAATTTGTAGCGCAGAATAAATATCCTTTCAGAAGCTCTACTAAAGCTACATCATTTGTAATTAATGGCTTTGCTGACATTCCAGCTTTTCCAAATTTTATCTGTCCAGATTTTGAATTTATTTGTTCATCTTATATGATATCGCTCATTTTTACTTCTAAAATGACATCAACAAACCATCCTTTGTTAATATAATTTTTGCCTTCACGTATGTGGAATTTAGACCATAATTATCAGGCTTTATTGCTCTATCTCGTAACATGAACAATTGTTCTGTCTACTATTAGTTGACCAAAACTTCATTTCTTCACTTGAACACCGAAGGTTAGGGCAGAAGAATTCATTAAGAAATCGAAATGTACTAATCAAATTGTTTGTATATTGCAGAACAAGATATAGATGGAAAAAAAAATCTGACCTAACATGAAAACAAATCTTTTACGTGGGTTAAAAAGATCTATCTTTATTGTCTTAATCGCATTCCCAGTGGAAATTCCACTGTGCCCGCAACTTAAGCTGATTTTTAAGTTTCTTCTCGAGTTCCTAATTTTGCTTTGGATCAGGTCAAGTATGTTTCACTATTTAATTTAAGGCACTGTAAGGAAGGTATTGCTCGACTAACAATCCAACACAGATGGTCATGCTATAGTGACATGGATCACAACAAGTTAGCAGCTGCTGGATTTCAAGTTAACTTAATGAATCACGCCATTACTCTGAATTCTGCAATTGTGCTTGTGAAACCACTGTTAAATGTATGCAAACAGACCTGCTTTACTAATGTCCATTCGGGAAGCAATTTGCCTGCCACGTGATATAATGTAAATACAAACTGAGACCAGTGGCATTGTCATGAACTCTTACATCTCTGCTGTAATTATCAATTGATAGTTCTGAATGTAGGTAGACAGATAGAGTGAGACTGAGAGCGAGAAAGAGTGCGAGTGAGAGAGAAAGAGAAAAGAGAGAGAGAGAGAGAGAGAGAGAGAGAAAGAAAGAGAGGGGGAGGGAGAGAGACCTAAACCAAATTCAAAAAGGGAAGGAAACTGTTTGGATGGCCTCACTGATAAGTTGAGGGAACTGAAAGTATAGATGCAACAAAGTTATTTTTCCCCTTTATGGAAGAGTCTAGGAGTAGGGGATGTAGGGGGGGGGGGTGTGCTCAATACCAGAGTAGGCAAAACCATAAAAGGCATAAAAAGATGAATACAAGTAGGCCGCTTGGTCCTTCAAGATTATTTGCAAATCAATAGGGCCATTACTGTTTCAAAATTCCTCATGTCGATGATTGTGAGCTTTCACCATAAATCTGATTCCTTTATTGATCAAGAATCCATCTCAACATGAGATAAACACAAGGACTGTCCTGTCCTCTGACCCCCACCGGTCCACACAGCTCTTCGTGGCAAGGATTTAAAAGATTTGAAATTCTTTGAGAGTGGGGATGTAGGATAGAACACACATGAGGTGCCTTATGGTGGTTAAATTTTTACATTATAAATCAAAATGTATCTTGTCAGAATGGCGAAAGTGTCTTGCCACAGAAGGAGGCTTTTGGATCATCATGCCTGCACGAGTGTGTTAAATGAGCATCAAACCACGGTGTCAAACGTCGCTGAACCAGCCTCCACCATCATTCCAGGCGACGCACTCCACATGCAACTAATTAAATGGTTAAAAAAAAATCAACGCTAATTTTGCAACATGCAAAAAAAAGTTGAGTTCAAGCCCTTTCCTGCTATGTTTCCCATAGCCCTGAACACTTTCCTTTTCAGATCAAAGTTCCAATGCTATCTCAAATGAGTCTGCCTCTAATAGATTGTGTGCCAATAGATCCCAGCTCCCATTTCTGCTGACAAGGAAAACGTGAAATCCATGACTTGATATTTTCCTCATGAACATGTGTATTATTCTGCCTCTGTTACCAGCCCCGTCTCTGACAAAAAAATGATCAATTATTGTAAGCTGCTCTGCTACTCCAAATCTCACTTTGACCACTGTCCTTTACTGCCAAACATGCATTGTTCCTTACCATATGAAGATATACATTTACTATCAGACAGCCTATTCAACAGATCTTTCTTATCAGTTTTAACCCTGCAGATTGTTATTCCATTCAGCAGAACCCTGCAGCATATTCCACCTTGAGAAATGTAGATGTAAATGGCATCTCATTTTGGAATTCAATATCAGGGTATTTGTCGCTGAGACTATATGTTACCTCTTTCTAAGGCCAATAAGGTTTATTCCATGTCCCTTCCCATTGTGCCATATGTTATTAGTTCTTGATCAACAAATTGGCAAACTGATGTTCAAATTCAACAATTACGTGTTGTTCCACTATCCCTTTCCACAGTGAACTTAAGCCCCAGAGCATGTATTTACGAACCAAAAAAAAAATCCTTGATGTGACTGGTGTCTTGTGTGTTAATCGACTTAACATTCATCGATCTGATTGTCAATTGTCCATCCATTTGAAACGAATCTTGTACACGATGCATCCTTATGATGAGCAGTTACATTTGTCCTAAGGCACAATACTGTATTTCTGGCTTCAGCGTCTACAGTTAGAGCAGGAACACACTATCTCTGAGGCAAATTAAGAATATCCATAATTTCCTTTTTGAATTCTAGAAGGGCTTTTCCATTTGTGGTCAGACTAAGTTTGAAGTTGACATTTTAAATTATTGCTAAAGTGCTTAAGATTAAAAATCGGTAAAAGGACATACTTGCAGAATATTTGTTCTAACCTGTTAATTTGGCGCACATTCTTCACTCCTGTCTTTCATTCTCTAAAGCTGTCCTCATAACCATCAATTTATTTTCAAGTCCCAATTCCTTATTAACAGAAATTTATACGATTCAAGTCAAGCACTCAATGTCATATAATTCAGAACACTATTTGGATTACTCCATGATCTCTCTACTATTACCCTTACAAGACTTCTCTGAGCCTTCACCAGTCTCGCTGTTTCATTTTTGGTACGTCACAGCCAGATTGTTCTGCTGAGTGAGAAATATCATTCAATCAAGACTGGATATTAAAATTTTGTCCCTTCAAAATGGAGTGATAGTTTTCTTAGCCTTAACATATTGAGATTCCAACTTTGTGGCTATCCTATAAATTATCTAAGGTCATTTTTTTTCTCTGTACCACTTTAGCTTGCAATGTGAAAAGAATATGTCAATCCCGTTTGCTTTGTTACAAAACATACTATCTAATATGATTATTGAATGCCTTTTAATAACTATGACCTGATTCTGCGGGTTTTTAATGTCGTCCTGTATTTCATCGCAGTCATACTCAGTATCAAATATTCCCCACCGCAGTCACACTCAAATGCTTTGATGGAGTGTTGAGTGAACATAAAATAAGGTGAAATTTGCTGCTATGCTGGAAACCAGTTCTTCTCAATACATGAACACAACATGTTGAAGAATGCAATATTTGAAAAAACTTTCAGCAGCTCTCTGAACTTAGTCAAAATAACGACTAATGTACTTTTCTGTGCAACAATCGAGGAGCTGCAACATGAAACCTATTTTCATGGACTGATTAAAGTATCCATACATACTTATACCCTAAGATCCACATTCTAGCCCATTCAGAACATATCTGTCATATTTGCCCATACCAGCATGAATTTAACAGCGATAAAAAAAACATTAAAGTGATGGATTTCCTTTCTCATTCAATCTCTGGGCATCTGGGACTACATCTGTTGCTGAAAACTTGGATTCTCCTACAGCATCCGCTAATCAATGATGTGTGGCTTACAGTGATAAAACTGATCAGCAGAATCAGAACAAATGGTGCCTCTTGGGTGAGAATATAATGAAGATGCTCAGTAGGTATTATACCTGAGGACAGAATAAAACCAAAGCGAAAAGCTTGTACTTATTGGCGAATGCGTAATACCACGCAATATTCTTTAAACAGTTGGCACAGTTTCAGTTACCGCACCTGCCAATATACTTTGCTTGGTGATACATTTGTTTTTCCCCTTCGAACAACAAACGACAACAAAACGATCTGTGGCAGTGAACCTGACAGAACAGTTTCCCTCTGCATAAAGCAGGGCACTGTATATTTCACATAAGGGCTTGCAGTCAATGACTGTAAACTGCTTCCAAAATGTTATCAGAACGCGCTTCAGTATCAAAACGAAAATAATTACCGGCAAATGCACTCTTTCCACGACTATCTTGTAGTATATAATGCATTTGCAAAGTTTGCAATTTCCCCGAGGTAGAATCACGATTGTCACTTAACTGTGGAGAACAGAGAGTAAACTATGCATCAACTTGCATACAATGCTGCCAGTTTCCTGAGCACGGACAGAGACATATCTAGAAAAAAACTATTTTGTAAAATGTAGCATTGCTTTCAAATTGATATTGTATTCTACTTATACTAAGCGATTATTTTCCAATTGAAAAATAAGAAATGACCCTGACAAATAATTGCAAAGCACCTTCTTAGACAATCGATGTTGGAAATCAAGATGAAATACAACTTGTTCTGATCTGAGCACTTCTCTACCCTAATGTGACTACACGAGTTGTACCATGAAAAGAACAAATGCAAATGCATATGTATTGTCTATTCCTTGGCTGTGTATTTTTCCCCTCTTGATCAATTATAATCCAATTGTTTTGATATGGAACAAAACATCTGTTTTCGTTTGTGATCAATTTCAACAACAACAACTACAAAACAAAGTATTGGAAGCATCCAGCGCATTCCAATTCCCTAGAATCTGTGGTCACAGAAAACCTGCCTCTCAACTTGAGCGAAAAGACATCCTTCCATTTTATCAACTAAATAATAGACTAACAAAAACAATAAACAGACCACGGAATCAAGGTAGTTATTTACAAGACTGGCATTCATATCTTCTCAATATAAACCAACAGAGAATGAAACGTTTAATGTGTTCTATCTCCAACATTACTGTTGCAGTTTTCGAAGCAACAACCATCAATTAAACAAATTTTCTTTTCTCTGCGAGACGCATGGCACTAATTCCAGTGTCAGAGGAGTGTAGAAAAAGTAAGGAAACTCCTTTGGGTCAATTTATAAAATGGGATGTAACCATAGTCCCTAGGATATTGCATTCAGAGTTATAGTCGATGGAATACGTCCAATAGATGATGAATAGCCAATAAATTAAACTGTCAGGAGATAAATTAAACAATTTTACCTTAACTACAGGAAGTGTTAGCCTTCTGCTCTCGTTAGAAGCAAATCCGTGTATTTGCTGCAGTTAGAAGATTGGCACCACAACGGATGTAGTTTCAGAAAGTCCAAAGCAGATGCCACTACAGCAATTAGCAAAACTACAACAAGGATTACTCCACACTAGGAATGAGGAATGGTTTTACATATTGCACTTGAGGCAGGCAGCATCTTTTCCAAATCTGAATACAGCCGATCATGTTTTCTGACCAAAAAGTACACCTTCTCAGTTTGTGTTTCTATAATTTCTCACGTCTGAATGCGAGTGTGAAACCAAATTGAATAGTATCTACAACCATCTTATCTAGAGGACAATGTCTACAAATAGTTGACAATAATAATTAAATGGTCCATAATATTTGTAAGTTGGTAATGCAAGAACAATAGCAATGGACAAAGTAACAAATGAATATTGTTGCAGATCGATCTGTTTATTGTACATTGCAATGTAAACGCTTACGTTTTGGAAATGGCATTGAAACAGCAGGCAGGAAAAATATTGTACAGAAGAGGGACATGATAGGATTTTGTCTATTAAACTGACAGTCGTCCTCATCTAAGGCAGTCCTCATATGAATTACATTTAATACAATAATTGCAAATGGATCCATTACATGCAAAATGAACACATCAAATTATTTCTGGGAATCAGTTCACACTTGTCTTAATATTAGCTAATCTAGAAACAAAACATTGCTATGAGGTCAGTAAAGGCATAAATAACCTATGCTGGATTCTGCATATTTAATGCAACACATATCCGCAATTACATCTGATTCTTTTATCCCTAGAGCTTCTCAAAATCAAGCATCATTTATATTTATCTAGTTATCAATTCTCCAATCTGTGCTGGAGTTGTGCAGAATGTTTAAGTTTGCATATGCAAATAGCAAGTGAGATAAATTTTGAAGTGATGATATATCATTCATGATAAACAGAAGTCGATGCAATTAGTAAATCAACTGAAATAAAAGCACTCAGTGATACCAAGATAGTGGAATTTAACCGAATGAATAATATATATGAATCGGCTGTGTTAAATGTCTGAGAGCAGTAAATTCGTGAAACGTGGTTCACACAAAAGATTGCAAAACGATTAATTAGGACACTTACCAGGAATACCAATAACAGCAAGGATGTGATAGAATGCAGTTTCAAAGTTCAGAATGAAATGATGTACTATCCAATGATTCATCTTTGAAGAGCCACCAATCCCTAATGGTGCCACAGGTGCTGCTGCCACTGTGACAAATAGATGTATTTTGAATGGTGTCCTTTTATAACAGAAAATTGGAATCCTCCAGTGGTACAATCCTGTTCCATAGAGAACATTGTTACTTCCAGATAATGAATGCACAGATTTAGTTGATACATTTCAATCTAAGACATCTATTGCCACAGTATATCTTGAGGTGTATCTGAAATGTCAATTTGAATATTTCTTGAAAGATCTACTGTTCTCCCATTATTGCACATAGCCAAAAGCAGTCTAAGGTTCTCTACATCAACATCTCTCTTGTGAAAACAATGTTTTAGTGCATATGTTATTCTTTGTGTTGAGATGCAGGTTTGCAACCCCGATGTTGTATATGACCCCTGGCACATTTATACCTATGCTCCTGGTGAAGAAATTGTTTAAAGGAAGTAAATAAATTGTTAACTTGTTTCTTTATCTTGTACGCCATATTCTTGGTCAGCTGCTATTGCTGTGTCACCTCAACAATTCCAAAGAACCACAGTGCAGTCAAGATGGAGAGGACTGGCACATAAACAAGTTCGTCCATATCACAATCTGGAAAACTCTAGAAATAGAAAGACAAATTGCTGGAGAAACTCAGCATGTCTGGCAACATCTTCGTAGAGAAGGCTGAATAACTCTTTTAGAGCCCACCCATATGGCATTACTTTGTCGTTCAATGCTCTGACGGCTACATTTTAGCTAACAGTTGAATCCACAAGAGACTTATGGGTCAGAGCAAAAGAGAGATTCATGGTTACCCAGAGATGGACCAGAAAAATTAAAGCTATTATTTTAATCTGCATCATTTCTACCAGGTTCACAATGCTGGTTTGATGTGTTTTGATATGATTTATTGTTTTGCATGTAACTAAGCACAGGGCAAAGCTTGTTTTGTGAGCAGTACAGACAGCTCATAAACAAGGGCATAGAGATCGAATCGTGGTAAGACAGAGTGGGGCATGCAGGTTACACTGCAAACAAGGCGTGCAAAGCAAGATAAACATTAGCAGGATCAACATTATTTGAAGTTAGAGAAATTAATTCATTAGTCTGAAAAACAGCAGGGAAGAAGTTGTTTTTGAATCTGTTAGTGCATGTGTTCAAACTTCTGCATCTTTTGCTTGAAGAAACAAGTTCTAGGAAAGTGTTACTGGAATGGGCGTATTTGTTGATGATATTGGATGACTTTCAGCAGTAACAAGAATTATACATGGAGTCCAAGGATGGGAGGTTGCGTTCCGTGATGGTTAGGGCTGTGCATATAAACTTTGGCAAATGTTGGTGATGATCTTTATGGGCAGTCCGAATTTCCGAAGCCACCTGAGCAAGAAGAGGCGTAGTTGTGCCTTCTTGATCGTCATATTTATGTGGGAAGTCTAGGAGAATATATCGTCAGTCCAAAGAACCTGTCACTCTGGACCCTCTCACCTCAGCTCCGTCCTTGCAGATGCTGGCGTGTCCTCCACCTTTCTTCCTGAAGTCGATGATCCATTGATTTGTTTTTGCTGACATTGAAAGGATGGCAGTACTCATTGCATCACGATGCCATCCCCTTTCCATATTCTGATTCGTTCTTGTTTGATATTCATCCTCCCATAGTATGTCATCAACAAATATAGATGGTGTTCATTCGGAATTTGGCTACACTATCATGGATGTGGTTGCAGAACAGTAAGGAGCTGCGAGTACGTCCATGTTGTGGCTTGCACATGTTACTGGGTTGGTCTTTTATAACATTACTGCTATCATCCCTAAATATCTTGTATACATCGTAGCTAAACCTCTGTTTAGCTGGTTAATCCAAGTTATTGCCAAATCACATTTACTTATGGCATAACTGAACAAAATTCATAAAACAGTTAAATATTGCAGGGAATGTCCAGCTACATCAATTACTAAAATAATGCAGAATGGAATTAGTTGAGTACAACATATACCTGGTGATATATATATATATATGTTTAAATTTCAGACAAATGTGCAGAGGTATGGGGTTTGGAGGAAATTGGAAGTTGGGTTGGAGGTGAGCTGGGTTATATCAGTTTCAGGAATTTTAAGAGGGAAGATGGTTCCTGAATATTAGAAGGGAGGGTGTCATGCAGAATTCCATAGCTGCGTCTTTAAAGATGTTGAATGAATATTCCTCATTTGCCTCACTTGAATCTCGATTCTTATCCCCAGCATCTGCAGTCCTCAATTTGGTCCAGTTTTATGCTGGCTGCTTAATGCCACACAAATGCAGCCTTAATTGCAAAGGCTGTCAACTCACCTCTGGAATTCAGCAATTTCCAAGCCTGTAAGCAGGGCAGGAGCAGAATGACCCCGGCAGTACTCAAACTGTGCAGCATTTTGCACGTTATTGCTGAGCAGGTGCTGCTTGATAGCACTGTTGATGACAACTTCCATCGCTTGACTGATGATTGAAAGTTGACAAATGGGGCAGTAATTGACTGGGTTAGATTTGTCATGCTATTCATACACAATCAGAAGGCACACGACACTAGGATGTTGTCCAACATGTTTATTTAATTTGACATGCTTTTGGAGCGTAGCCACTTCATGAGGTGCTTTGTCCACAACAACCCAAGACTAACACCTCCTCATTTTGTTTAAATGACATACCTGGGGCACTTCCCATATTGTTGGGTACTGAAATAGCTTGGATAGGGGTGCAAAAATGGTTCTGCAGCACAAATCTTAGAATAATTGCTGGAATGCTGTTGGGGCCCATATTCTTGCAGGATCCAATGCTCCCAATCGTTCTCAATGTCACGTGGAATGAATTGAATTGCCATCTGTGGCACTGGACCACTGGAGGAAGCAGAGATGAATCATTCCCTTGTCACTTCTGACTGAACAGAATGCTCTCTATGCGGAGTGATTAAATAGTCATCATGTCTGTTGTCTATAGGGTAAGAGGAATTATACGTTACATTTTCTCTTATTTACAGCCTGAGAATGATTACACAAAGTCATCTCTTTAGGTATGTGCATGTTGGAATATTGATTCAGTAATAACCTGTGTTACGTACAGCATGTCGGTTATATCCAGTTAGTGTATATATGGTCTGTAACTAATGGTGCAAATGTAAAGTGTGACAATAACATATCAAAGTGAATATACACAATGATAGTACAGCTTATGTGCTGATGAGAGAGTAATTATATACAGTTGCATTTTGTGTTTTGCATAATTTGAGGATGATTATGCATTGGCTTTTTTGTGTTCCTTAAAGTGTATGCAATTACTGTCTAGCGTGTAATGTATGGTCTGTGATAACACAATTAGTATGTTGCGTTTGAATGCAATGCTTATGCACAATTAGGAAATGATTGTGCTCACAAATCTATTTTGCTGCATGTACATACAGTTTTTGATTAATGTCCATTCCACGTTCTCCATCTGCTTTCAGTGGCTTGTTTCTGCCATTCACCAAATTTTGATCTAATTATTGGGCCTTGATGGCCAGCCTGAGCTATCTGGTGCTGATGGGTTACCTGGCAATACATTTGCAAGGTAACTGCCCTGCCATAATTTATTAATGATATATTTACGCATATTATTCTTATCGTTTTGTAATCGCATTAGTTCTCCTTCGGATTGCATTCTTATATTTTCAACTAGAGTTGTTAAAACGCCAACTCAAATGTATTATGTAAAGAAAGAATAAAAAATGTTATTCAACCGAGCAAAACATAATGTCTGTTGCTAATATGTCAAATGCAGACTTTCTCTGGAATGCTCTACACACAGACATAAACCAAGAGTGTACACACTCGTGCACCATTCTCTACACTATCCATTATTTGCAGTATGCAACTTGTGCCTGATATAGATAATGGACGCTCAACAACATAGAAACAAAATACTCCTATTATTCCCTCAGAACTAAATTTCCATGTGAACCTTTTTCGCAACTGCATTCCTGGTCTGCTTTTCACTCAGGCGTGACCATTCTCAATATGTTCTTTTAAAACAGGTATTGAACTGTTGTCTGACGTGTCTTGAATTTTTTTTTGATAAACATTGTACTGTGTATATATTTGTTCCCAATAAATACTCCCCTAATTGTCTCCTCATGTCATGAATAATTTGGTCAAACGCATTTTCTTTTTCATCAATCTATGTTCAAGATTGCTCAACACGCTAACAATAATTCAATTGTAATGGTTTAATTGAAAATAATAGAATCAAGTGTTTTTCTGACGAGTAAGGTAAAATTTAACTTGCTTGAATTTTACAATTTTCTTCACCGCTCTTTCCTTGAATTTAAATAAGACACGATCATTACTGGCAGAAAATACATGTATAAGAACAGCGCCCATTTCAACTCAGCGAAACTGGTGGGAGCAATTAATTGCTCTGCCACTCCATTTTTCAAGGTCAAGGCACGAACCAAACAGTGCCACTGTCCAATGTAAAAGTATAACAAAGTCTGTCAAAAACAATCCATTGGTGTATTCTACAGAGCAACAACGCAATAGCAGCCCGAGAGCCCTCCAATCAATATTTTTCCCTCATGCAGTATACATGTCTGTTTTCCCCTTGACTTAATATTTTTGAGAAATGTCCTGTGTGCAACACGGAAGTATTGCATAAAATATGCTATTGTAATGCACTGTTCATGCTCTGTACTACCAAATGGCACATTTTCTAATTTTAAATAGTGGGCCATTCGATTATCCAGAATCTATGAAACCGAGCAAAATATATTAAAAATTACCAGTTTCTACAAAGTGATCTATGTTAGCACTTAATATGCATGCCATCATGTCATGGAAATTGTTAATGGAAAGTTCAAAAAAATGAATTTGGTCTATGGCTATTAAATAACAGAATTTATTCACAGACATTAGCACCTATGTTAACTTTTATTTCGGATTTTCTGCCTTTCATTGCGAAGACAAAACAAAATTCAATGTTTGTGGCATTAACTTATTACCCATAACAACTTTTCCCTTGGTTGATTCTCAGGGAAATTGTTTACTTTAACTCTGTTCTCGAAACATGTGAACGTTGTAATCATCTGCTTATGATTTCAGGCTCGAGGCTGATTACAGCTATTGTTGATTGTCATGAAGAAGAAAAAAAAAACTGTATCACTAATGCGCGATGAGGGAGGAAAACTGTCTTCCTCACCAGCTTTGGTTTGCAACCAGACCCAGACCAAGTGGAAATACTTGGCTCCTAACAGTCCCTGAAATAGCAGAAGGAACTATGCTATTCCAGAGTAGTCAGCAATGCGCATGCCCCATAAACGTTTCATTTTGTGAATAAAATTATTGGATATCCGGAATAAGTGCCGGACGATAATAAACATTGATGAAACGGGATGGTACCTGGAGATGTGCCTGATTGCAGTTGAATCATTGTTGTCAATCTGAGGAGTTCTCCTTATTTAGCTGGTTAATGTGTCAGAACTCCCTGGTTTTGGTGTTTTGAAACTCAGTCTCACTGCTGGTGCATATTATTTTCATCACCCAATTGTTGTTAATCCAATTTTTAAAAAGTTATATATAATGTTGCAACCGCAATGTCTCTGGATACCAAAAAAAAGTTTAACAGGCTCAGAGAATGTCTGACTTCAGACTTCCGTACAAAAAAATACCTTTGCGCAATAGCAAACAGCAGATCACTTCACACTGTCAGGAAAATATAATTTTTGACGTCATTGTGTTCCTGGTAAGTGAAATGAGCAATTGAAGTTGTGAAAAGCTGTGATTTTGAGCTGGCCTACATCATTTGTCTTCGCAAGTAATAATCTGACATTCAGATACAACAATAAGCATCATGCAGAGACATGATAACTAATGGTAACATCTTAATTTTCTTGAATCTCCTCGGTAATTTAACTCCGTTACTTCAACTGAAAGTATACCCATTGGGTTTCCCGAATTGTCAGACTGTTTCCTGGAGTGGAATCTTTGGTACTTTATAATCGGACATCAGCACAAACGGCTTTTGGAGACAAGGATTTAGTCTAAATGTTTGTCCGCGATGAACATGAATGAATGTGGAAGAGGCCTTTCTGTTTTCATTTACGTCTTCATTGGGGTTCCGAGATCTCTCCAACTGAGGACAAATGCACATTCGAGTGACTGTATTAACTTAATAATTTGAGGATGTTGAATTACTTAATCCATCCATGAACATCAGTCCGCAATGATGTATTTGCCTGAATGCGTACACTTATATTCGGACATTCGCTTTGCAATGGGTAATGCAGCGAAACAACTGAGCCTTCGAAATTTGAAGTTTGCTGAATGACTGAAAACTTTAACGAAGTGCTAATCTAGGGGTGTGTCATAGTATGGTCAAATTATTTCTCAGAGAATGGCACAACTAATTTAGTTAGACAATACATTGAATCAAAATTGCTTCCTCCAATGTTTTCAATTCAATGTAACCTCTAAATACATTATAAAACAACTGAAAGTTCACTGATCACGCGTTATCTACTTGCATTTTTTTCTGAGTAAGGAAAAACGTATGCATTGCTTCGAAAGAAAATAAAGTTCTCTATTGAACGATGTAACTTCAATGTCTCAATGGTGATTCAACAGGCAAAAATGAAAGATATTAACAATGCACCTTAACTGATTTAAATGTAGAAATTGACTGTAGCAGGGAGGGGACTGATCATTTCATTCAGAATGTATTCCATTGAGCCAAAAAAAAGTGGCACAATATTTTGTGAAGGTGATATTGTTGGTAAATGATTATGAACATTCAACTGATTTATTCGAATACATACACTGGTCTCTGTTTTTTTCAGTGTGAGTGGTAATGATTCATGCCGATATACTGGTGACCATCAGCTGGCGACCCGTCGGCTGATATAACTCCACAAAGTCTAACATCCTAATCTTTATTCTATAGCTTTAACCCATTGCATAATCTTTAAAACAAGAAAATGACTTGAGTGTAAATCAAAGGTTTGCCAAGTCCCCAATTATTTACTTCAGCAGAATCGATAATGGTGCTCAATCAGATCGCGATGCAGGGAAGTGCCACAGTGAAGGTGTCACTTGGAGAATCTGTCACTGCAGAATTGAATTCAGTATGGGATATAACCTGGAGTCACATACACAACAACAATGCCAATATATTACTGAGATGAAATGTCATTGTGAAATTGTATTCAGTGTGATCCTGCATAGAATACAAGACCCTAGAGACCATATATTACGAGGAAGATATGCAACTTTGGACAGGCACTTATTGTGGGTCATTCCCTAGAACTGAACCCCTAACCCAAGTGATCAAGTGGAAATGTCACTGTGGAATTGGGTTTAGCATGAGACATGAATAGGAGTAGAACTTCGTTTTCAATGTATAAGTTTCCACCAAAGCTTGCGAAATACGATGGACTAAGAGTAATCTTTCGATGAGTGTCAATTCTGTGACTGTTTTGAGGTTAGTTTTCAGTTTTCAGTTGAAACTCCAGGGGCTGTTTTCCCTGAAGTGTTGGAGGCTGAGGGGTGACCTTATAGAGGTTTACAAAATTATGAGGGGCATGGATAGGATAAATAGAAAAATATTCCCTTGGGTGGGGGAGTCCAGAACTAGTGGGCATAGGTTTAGGATGAGTAGAAGAAAATGCATTAGTTTACTCTTCACCATATTTGGCAGCTGCATACTGTCGAGGCTTGCACAGGTCATAACCTTCTTAAATTCCAATACTTTTGGAATTATCCTTGAAAATTTTAACAATAATTTATTAATATTAGCTGCAGTTGCCGATATGATCTTCAGTTTAAGTTTCTTGCGCAAACGCAATTAGTTATGGGATGACTCAGTCCTGAGCAGTTAAATACTGCGCTGAATTATCAAGTTGTATCAATAACTAAAGTAATTCTGAAAGTAAAGGACTGAATGCAGCTTGGATGCACGGAGATATGCATTGTTGAATGCAGCGGCTTGTTGGAGAGATCAGAATCTTGGAGGAAGTTAGTAAGCAAATTAGATTTCTCGGCATTTCAGAAATTTTCAGGGTTAAGATGATTCCTGGATGTCCGAGGGAGAAGGGTTACCTGGATCCATATAGCTTCTCTGTAAAAGATGCTTAGGAAATATGAGTGATTTGGTTCTTTATTTGTTTTCTGCTTGGGGTAATTCAAAAGACATTCCCATATTAATTTCACTGTAGTGCTCAATTCTTCACATACACTGCAGAGATTCCCGGGAAATGAAACATGGGAAGTGCATGTATTGTTGCAACTGTCATTCATGGAAGTTTCAAATTAAGAACCAGACCAGACCAATTTGCCCCTCAAGCCTCTTCTATAACTTAATAATTCCATGATTGTTCCGACTGTAAGTGGAAATCTACACTTGCCAGGTTCTGACTAAACCATGCCCTTAATACTCATTCCAGCATTTGAGGAAAGTTCTACAGAAATCCTATATAATTGTTTAGGATCCCTGCCTGAAGCAAAGTGTGAGAATCAGTATTTGTTGGCTATAGCGGTTATGAATCCTTGATTTTCTGAGGCAATTCCTTCCCATAATATCCTGGCTAAAAGGATTGTAGAAGAATTGCTCCAAACTGTACTTGAAGGAAACTACCCATGGAATGACAATCAGATCAAGGACTAGGATTTACATCAAAGTTATTCAATTAAGGTATGGATATCTTAGGAATAAAACAGTTCCAAACCGAAGTGGAACACCCAAGAACCTCAGGGAGCAGCAGAACAGTGGCATCAAACTTTAGAGATCATGTTGAGCGTTTATAGGTAAGACTATCCGGAAAATTTGGCTCCATGATGTACATTTAAATTTTTTGTTATTGGGGTGCACCTACATCAATAAACAACATTTGATCCATTTGAATTAGTTTTTGGATTGGAGCAGAGGACGACATAAACTAATCGAGGAGAGATTGGTGAGTCAGATTTCAGAGAATATATCTTTGGACTATATGTCAAATTTTAGGGAGAGAGAAAATAGAACAGGCGAATTGTTAGACAGCATTTAAAATTGGCACAGTGTGTGATAAAACAGGAAGCAGGTAAGAGATTAAGTACTCATAATTTCACCAGAGAAAATAAAGTGCTTGCATAATTACTGGTAGTAGATCAAATTATTATCGCAAGGTTAAAGTGATCTTATCAAATCGAAGGAATGTAAGAGAGATGAATTGTTTGATATGCACACCAGATGGAAGGAGCACTGACAAAATGTCATGTGATTATGCTGAGACGGTATTTTATTTGACAGCGAAGAAAATCAAATAGAGAACATGGTGTTAGGTACAACTTAGAGTGACGTAGACAAAGGCTGATGATTCTGAATTTGGCATTATTCACATTTGGATGTACAACGTGTAAGTTCGCAAGCATTTGTATAAATTATTGAGGAAATTGAACGAAAGGAATTAATAAAATCACGTTGAGATATATAAATGGAGATAAGGTGATATTAACTGATTACACATGACGTCAAGATGGGAATGGAGTTCCAATTACGCAATATCCTTCAAGTCTTAACTATCTGAAATAGACACAGGTTCAATAAGAATTTGAAAGTATGCTCAGAGATGACATATTAGAAGATATATACAGCGAACGTTTCTTTCCATCGTGACACTGCCAAAACCAAATGGTATCCATGAATTTTGTGTGCACGACCTCATAGTCAATGTAATTACAAAATCTGATTTGTATTCTACAAAGATGGAACCACTAAATCTAAGTTGGTCTTAGAGAGTCCAGGCCGCAAGGTTATTTGTGAGATTGAATGAAATTTCAGCTCTTGTGATATCAAATTGACTTTGCCAGTTTTTAGGAATGGCATATAATTCGAATAGTGCAGCAACCACATTTCAAAGACTAACCAATAAGATTACTTCTGGTTTACTCAATTGTTTTGTGTACAGTTGATCTCGTGATTTTTATTGACACATGGAAGGAATAATTGCAAAATCTGGCAGACCGACTGGATTCACTCAGGAGGATGGCTTGGTGATAATCTGGTTAGGAGTGAGTTCACAAAAGAACACGTCACGTTCCTCAGCAATCTCATTGGAAATAGACAGATTGCTCCAAGTTGCAGAGATAAATGGGGGTAGTGGGTGGGGATGGGGCTGGGGAGACAGAACACACCTGATGGCCACCTTCTTTAGACATCGTAATTTCCCTTCCCACGTGGTTGAAGATGCCCTCCAACACATCTCATCCACATTCGGCACCTCCGCCCTCAAATATCACCCCTCCACCCGTAACAAGGCCTAAAACATATTGGGAATACCGCTTGGATAACCATTTCCAAGAACATGTATTGCCACATCAGGAACATACTTCCGTTTATGGCAATGCAGAGATGTTTATGATAGTGCAGTGGCATTATCAAGTGCGATCCGCCAGGTCCGCCAATAGGCCCCTTCCTGTTACGAGACACTGGCTTCCTCAGTATTTCCTGTGAGTGTGGATATACTGATGTATTATAGTTAGCTGCTGCATGTAATTTTTAAGTTCAAGTTCCAGTTGTTCTAATCTAGGCCCATCATAAGGACCCTTCCACTCGGGCACTGCCAGAGGTCAACCGGTAAGTATTTCATGCAATGCCAAGTTGGTCAAGTGATTAGTTTCCATACAGTAGCTTATTAGTGCCAGCAGCAGCGCTTCAACCCAGTTGAGATTAGTGCTCACACAAATCTTACTCAACTTATCTTTCAAAGTACCGTTAATCACTTCCACTGTAACCTGTGAATGATACACACAGCCAAACTTTTTCTTAATCTGCCAACTTTGCAGCACCAATTTAACCACCTTCTGGACAAAGTACTTGCTGTGTGTATCCCCTTTAAACCTTTCACCTCTCACCTTGAACATGTGACCTCTCGTAATTAATCCCTCACCCTGCGAGAAAACTTATCTCTATCTATCCTGTCTATACCCTTAATGATTTTGTTGACCTCAATCTGGTCCCCCTCAAACTTTTCTTTTACTAATAAAGCAATCCTAACCTACTCAACCTCTCTTCATAGCCAGCATCTGCCATATCATGAAACATCCTCGTCAACCTTTTCTGCACTCTCCTCAAAGCATCCACATCCTTTTGGAATGTGACGACCAGAACTGTACACAATATTCTAAATGGAGCCGAAACAATGTCTTGCACAATATTAAGTTGACCCACCAGCTCTTAAACTCAATACGCCATACAATGAAGGCAAGCAAACTTCAGTGTACAATGGACCTGAACTCCCAGACCTCTTCTGCTCATCAACATTTCCCAAAGGCCTTCCGGTTAATGTATAATTCACTCTAGTATTCGACTATCCACAAGCATCACCTCACAATTGCCTGGATTGAACTCCATCTGTCACTTTTCCGCCCTACTCTCCAGTCCATCTATATTCTCCTGTACTCTTTGATATTCACCTATGCTTTCCACTACTCTACCAGTCTTCGTGCTATCCGCAAACTTGCTAATAAGACCAATACTACCCTCTTCCAGATCATTTAGGTATATCACAAACAGTAATGGCGCAAACACTGATCCCTGTGGAACTCGACTGGTCACCTTTCTCTATTTTAAGAAATTCTGTTCAACAACAGGCGACTGACTGTGTGGAGTTTGCACATTCTCCCCGTGTCTGCGTGGGTTTCCTGCGAATGCTCTGGTTTCCTCCCACAGTCCAAAAATGTGCAGGTTAGGTGAATTGGCCATGCTAAATTGCCCGTAGTGTTAGTTGCAGGGGTAAATATAGAGGAATGGGTCTGGGTGGGTGCGCTTTAGCAGGTCGGTGTTGGCTTGTTGGGCCGAAGGGCCTGTTTCCACACTGTAAGTAATCTAATCTAATCTAAGCTACTGTCCCCTGTTGCTCAAACAGTTGTTTGTCCATTTAGGTAAAACATTCTGCATATCATCTGTTCACTTTCTGTATTAGGTTACCATGAGGAATTTTATAAAACACCTTATTAAAGTACATGTATATGACATCTACTCCCCTTCCTTCATCTATCAACTTGGTCACATCCTCAAATAACTTTATTAAGATGGTAAGGTATGCGCTCCCTCGTACAAAACAATGCTGCCAATCACTTATACGCCCATTATTTTCCAAATATAAATAGCTTTTATCCCTCAGTATCTCCTCCAGCAACTTTCCCACCACTAACGTCAGGCTCTCTGGTCTGCAATTGACTGAAATATCCCTACTACCCTTCTTGCACAGAGGGACAACATAAGCAACCCTCCAGTTCTCTGACACCACACCTATGATTAAGGATGCTGCGAAGATATCTGTCAGGACCCCAGCTACCTCCTCTTGCGCCCCCCTCAGCAACCTGGAATATATTGCATCAGGCCCTGGGGATTTGTCCACCTTAATAACGTTTAGCCTACCCAACACATCTTCCCTATTTATGTCAACGTGATCCACAGTAAACATGTTGGCCCACAGGGCGGTGGTGTTGATTGGTGCGGGTGTCCTGGAGATGTCCCCTGAAGCCCGGACTATGAGGTTGGAAGCTGTGGGTGGGAGATATGCTGAGGTGATGAGGTTCTATATGGTCAGGGAGATGAAGGCTTGGTGATGGGGGTGTGGTCATGGTCGAGGGGCGGTAGGAGGAGGTGTCTTCTTTTATCTCTAATGTCAGCATTTATCATGTCCCTCTAATCTGTAAATTTATCATTGAGAATCTCACCCATTTCCTCATTTTGACACAAAACCTTCTTTTCTTCTTATCCTTCAGTGGATCAAGCTTTTCTGTAGTTTCCCACTTAGTTCTTATCTAAGAATAAAAGGCTTCAGGAATCTTAATTCTGCTTGCTAACGTCATTTCATGACCCCTTTTAGCCTACTTGATTTCTTATTTAATATTGGTTCTACTCTCCTGATATTACTCCAAATCTGTTTTGTTCTTAGCAGCCTAGGCTTTATGTACGCTTCCTTTTTCCTCTTGGCTTGTCGTATAATTTCTCCTGTTATGCAGGGGTCACGAATCTTGCTATTAAAAATCGCTTCGCCTTGTATCACAACGATGCCGACTAGGTTTGACTCTAGATCTGAACACGCCTGGGGCGCAATGACAGCCGAAGCGCACCCAGAAGCCAGTCTAGCTGCTTCATCTGCTGACTGATTTTCCTTAAACACCAAATCACCATCTACTAGTGTGCCCGACACTTTATAATAGGCAACACTTCAGGTTACATCAATGAAGTTGTCAACTCAACAAGCTGCTGAAAATGTTGTATGTGATCCTCATTGCTCTTCTGGAAGCCCCCTTGCTTCATTATCACTATAGCTTTACTCTGTAAATGCTGCAGGGTGACAAACTCACAGCGCCACGTTTCCCCTAAAACTTTACTCCAAAGCTCGTCAAACAAATCACTGTACAATGCAGCTCAGACTAGGGTGGCTCAGCGAAAGGCAGTAAAACTTAAGCATCTGTCTTCCAATTTACCCAAGTTTCCCAAATATAATCATCTATCTTGCCTAATCAACATGCATTGGGCTACCTGGTTTCCTGCAACTCCAACTGAGAAATCGCTCTATCTACATTAAACACCACATGTGTGCATATCAATTTGAATTCTAACTGCAATAAAGCATCCCTACCTTGCAATTTAAGTGGTGTCCCCCCAGAGAATAAGAAACGCAAAAGAACCAGTGAACTGTCCATTTGTAAACTTACTGAAGCTGGAAACCTAGTCAACTGCAGTCTGCCTGAGAATGTTAAAGTCCGAATAAATTTTCTCGGCAGAGCAAGATGGCAGGCATACTGGAGTTGGACACAAGCATACGTAGCTCCAGTATGTATCATCATAGGCGTGAACCGTCCTTCTACACTAACCTGTAAAATAGGTTCCTCCCGTATATAATCACAGGGTATTACCTTTTCCCACTTGGGTTTCCTGGGCACCCTTAGCACACCCTATACAGACTAACAGGCCCATTGGAGCCGTACGGGAATTTTGTGGCAGGATATGCCTGACTCATAGATCAGGTAGGTAAAAACACGGACTGCAGATGCTGGAAACCAGAGTCTCGATTACTGTGGTGCTGGAAAAACACAGCAGCTCAGGCAGCATCCGAGAAGCAGGTAAACCGACGTTTTGGTCAAAAACCCTTCATCAGGAATTGAGTTTTTTGGGGGAGGTGGGGATGAAGGTTAAAGGTCAGAGAGGAGGGTGGAGTGGATAGTTGGAAAAGAATGTAAGCATGTAGGACAGGTCACGAGGGCGGTGCTGAGCTGAAAAGCTGGAGCTGGGGTGAGGTGGGGGAAGGAAAAATGAGGAAACTGGTGAAATCCACATGGATGCCATGGCGTTGAAGTGTTCTGAGGTGCAAGATGAGGTGTTGTTCCCCTAGGCGTCAGTTAGTGAGCGAGCGGCGATGGAGGAGGCACAGGACCTACATGCCCTCGGCAGAATGGGAGGCGAAGTTGAAATGTTGGCCCACAGGGCGGTGGTGTTGATTGGTGCGGGTGTCCCGGAGATGTCCCCTTAAGCCCGGACTATGAGGTTGGAAGCTGTGGGTAAGAGATATGCTGAGGTGATGAGGTTCTATATGGTCAGGGAGATGAAGGCTTGGTGATGGGGGTGGGGTCATGGTCGAGGGGGCGGTAGGAGGAGGTGTCTTCTAGTTGGCGTCTGGCTACAGTGGTGTAGAAGTCAGTGCCCCAACCTACCACTACGTCCCCCTTTATCTGCTGGTTTGATGGTGAGATTGGGATTCGAGCAGAATGAGTGAAGAGCTGCGCGATGTGAGGGCGAGAAGTTGGAGTGGGAGGGGGCAGACAGGTTGAGGTGATTAATGTCTCGGCGGCAGTTGGAAATGACGAGTTTGAGGACTGGTGATAGGCCAGCGTGAGGTGTCCTGGTGGATAGACTGTGTTAGAAGCGGGATAAATGGGTCCTCGGAAGTTGGGCAGGAGTCTTGATTGTGAAGTTAAGAAAGGAGGCGGAGGCAGAGGAAAAAAATGTTCAATGTCTCAGCGCGTATTAAATTCAGTGATGTGTCAATGGAGGGGGATAAAGGTGAAGTCTTCGCTGAGGACTGATCATTCGAATTCAGTGAGGACGAGGTCGGGGGAACGTGAAAACGTGGTAGGGCTGGGAGCCAGGACTTGGTGTAGGTGTGCAACTGGGATTGGGGGCAGAGTCTGTAACTGGAGTGGGCGTGGTGTTTGGGGGAAATGGGGTGGAGTCACGAGCAGGGGTGGTGAGCCCCTCAGGGTTCTGGGGGGTGCGGATCATGACAGTGGGACCTGCGGGGGGGGGGGGGGGGGGCGTGGCGGGATGTCAGCAGAATGCAAGTTTCTTCCTGATGAAGGGCTTTTGCCCAAAACATCGATTTTCCTGTTCCTCGGATGCTGCCTGGCCTGCTGTGCTTTTCCAGTATCACTCTAGCCCTGACTCATAGATCATCCTGGGGCTGGGAGGGCCAGGTCTAATATGGGCAATTCCTTCTAAAATGGCCAGGTAGATAACACCCCAACACACTATTCATGATTCTCTCTGAATCTGACTTCTCAACCTTGGCCCCGCCATCTCCTCGTCCTTGTCTTTGGAGACCTCAGTTCCATCTCAGCAGTTGATTAAGTTTGTTTTGCTCTTGGCATGGTACTTGTTGAAAAACCCCACCAAAAACGTTTATTACCAACATGGAATTTTCAGGCCCTTGCAAGGTGGCAGTAGAGGGTGCCCACTGGACAGACATATTATTCATTGCAGTAGTGCTGATCAACCCAGTTGTCACTGGCAACATTGACTTGCTTTTCTGTCGTTCTTTCTTTTTAAGTTCCTGAACTGCAGCAGTGTCAACTTTTATTGCGCCTCCTCCCACTAGTCAGCTAGATTATTAACATGTTTCCAACATCTTCAGACAGCATGGACTACATGTTCTCTGAACTCCTATTGGGCCAGGGATGTCAGACCCATTACCTCCTCCAACTTAGATTTGACTTGAGGGGGCTTTGCCTCAACAATAGCAGTCTAAAACACTGTGGTAAACTGCTGACTGCCTTCCACAGCCTGTTCTATTTTAAACCTTCTCCTTTTCAACTAGTTGTCCGAATAGGCTGCTAGATTTTCAGTGTCTTCCAAAGGATCCCCTCTCAAAGCTATGGGATCGATCTTAGATGAACAACAGTCGAAGGGCCTGCCAGCAGTAAATCAGTCTCTCTCTCTCTCTCTCTCTCTCTCTCTCTCTCTTTCTCGTACAGAGCCTTGATGCAAGCAGACCCTTTGTTCATTTCCAAAAGTACAGTCTAATTCTCATACGGGCATTGTGCACAACATTCAAAAGTCTAATAACACGTTAACCCTACTGTTCTCTACTATTTTCCTTTTAATCATTCACTACCAATCTACTGGCTTTCTAAATAGGTGTATGAGTGCTTCTGGTAAAACAATTTCCCCTTATTTATTTTTGCCCTCTCTGTTCAGGCCCTCGTTCCCACAAAGTGTTATCGGGGGGGGGGGGGGGGGGGGGGTCTTATATTCACCACGTGGAATTTTATGATCACCGTGTGGTATTTTTCCTACCACCACGCGGACGTTTAAAAACGCCACGTGAAATTTTCACAATCATCACATGGAATTATTACTTACCAACATGTGGAATCTTTCCTTACCAGCAAGTGGAATTTTTACTAACCTCTTACTATACTATGCTACTCACCCCTCTTCAGTTTTCCTGAACAATCCTCTGCGTCTCCTCAAGCTTTAATTTACTATCCACCTTCTGATTCTAATAATTGGAGAGACCCATCCGCAGTGTGTTTGCACTTCTATGTTCCCGAGGACTTTCCTCACTTGACAGAATATAGTCTGAATGACCAGCAAAATCATTATCTTTGTTGTGGGTGGCCAGCACATTTCTGTCTGTTTCTCGAACGCTCTCAGTTCAGCTGAAAGGTGCCTTGCAGCTGGTACATGTTTTCAGAGGGAATGGTTCTTTCCAAACCCATATTCGTTGCCAAATTTGTTGTGGAAGAATCATTCAATGTCCAATTTTTAAAAAATACCAAGAGATGCAGAAAATCCTTCACGAAGTTAAACTTTAATCTTGCAAAATCAATGTTGTGGGCGCCAGCAAAATGTCTTCCTGACTCCACACAATCCCTTTGTCCTGCTGCAATTTATACAGTTATTCTTCCCGTACTTATCTGATAATATTAGCATACTCAATCATACTGGCTTGTTTTGCCTTTCCAACCTAATCATTGTCTGCCACACTGATTCTTTCCATCACATTTACCTATCACATTAAAACACCATCACCTTCAGCATTAGCTCATCTCCCAGCGATTTTTAGCGCCTATCACGAGGCAGTACCATTATCTGTTACTGGAGTCCTTTAACATGAGCCCAGGCATACATTGCGACACGAAGTTAACTACATACCTGCCAGAATAACAGCCATAATCCCACATAGATCAGCTATTTCCTCCGGCCTGGAAGAATACGATCATGAGTGAAATCAGATTCCCTAATCCGAGATGGTACCTGAAACTGTGGGAGGGGGAATACACAATAATAATTCACAAATAGAACTTGGAGCGCAAGTTCATGGTTCCTTAAAGATGGAGTCGCAGGTAGATAGGATAGCGGAAGTGGCATTTAGTGTGCTTTACTTTATTGGTCAGCACATTGAGTATAGGGTTTGGGAGGTCGTGTTGCAGCTGTAAAAGACATTGGTTCGGCCCCTTTTGGAACAGTGCATTAATTCTGGTCTCCCTCCTCGGGGAAGAATGTTGTGAAACTTGAAAGGGCTCAAACGAAATTGCAAATATGTTGCCAGGGTTGGAAGATTTGAATGGCAGCGAGAGGCTGAATAGTCTGGTGGTGTTTTCCTTGGAGCGCCAGAGGCTGAGGGGTGACCTTATGTATTGAGAATTATCTTCATCCCAACACTCTTCCTATCAGATACAAGCAACTTCTGAGTTTTCAGCCACATAAACTTCTCCAGTAAATATTCTTTCGCACTAATTTCTGCATTTATTTAATGTTCCCCTTTTGACATTAGATAATTCTTTATGTTTGGAAGGAACTTAGATTTCCTGCAATGAAAATATTAGCAACTGAAGTGTTCAGTCAGTTCCCGGTTCCTATAACTATTGATCAGCTTTATTCACTTTTATGTTCTATTTTATTCAATTTGGCCTTTTGTCAATGCTGCAATTTGAACGAAATGCTTGCCCATCCCAATATTACTTGCAAGATTATCCTGCATGTTTACCTTCACTCTGTTCATTAATTTTTGGTTTTTTATGTCTTAAACAGTCCTATTGATATGTTTTATAGGAGTAATAGTAAAACGAACATTTCAAGGTTGATTAGCACATTTTGAGTCATGAAAAATATATGCATTTTTCAAACTAATCCTGTATCATTCCACTCAATAAGACTATAGATCTTAGTGTTGTGATATTATACGACTCAACCGAGCTAGCTTCAATTGAAAAAAAAAGCGCCATGACTTGTGAACAGTGATGACAAAGGGGTGAGAATAATTTAATGTTATTGGCACTCAGCTACAAAGGTGAAAACCTCTTTTTAAGTTACGTGCTACTCCTATTCAGACTACCAATTATGGATAAGACAGAGGTATCCTTTAGGTCCTAATTGAGAAATCATAACCACATTGTGTCCTTGTACTATATTGTTCTAATTTATTGAAGTAACTTCGATATTTGTACTTAAGTTCGAATTGTCACAATTATATAGTTCTTCAGACCGAAGCATACCTGGCATAACAATTTGTTGAGGTTAGTATCTTTTTAGGGTTAATATTTGATCTTCTGCAACCAATTTCTACTTAAATTATAAAGTGAAATTTTAAAGTATTTCAAAACCGTATAAGCAAATACAAATAAACTGCTCATATATACGTTTCTGATTTAATGGAAATTTCACAAATTTGACTGAAAAATGAGACGTAGGCTCCAGGTTATCAAAAAAATCCTCGAAAGTGCAAATGGTTCCCTTTTACTTTGACAATGAGGTAAGGACATTTGAACCTATTCTCTTCAGAAAGTGAGAACAGCAAAACCACATGAATAAGATGAATTCTTAGATAATTGATAACTTTAGTAACTTCTAAATCAAACAGCAAAAAAACCTTTACTTCGACTTAACTAATTAGAAATAAATATGCAATTAGGCCTCCCGTAGGTTGTAACTTGCAATTTACAAACTAATAACAATTAAGTGACAATGGTGCACATGAGGTTGTTTTTATATAATTTCAAATTGTGGTGTAAAACTTTTGAAGCGTTGGAGCGAAACAAGAGATTGGATGGAATTATAGATCAGCTCGGAAGGATTTGAAGAGAGAGTTAAAAATATCAAAAGAGAGGACACGAGCGGTCTTTAGCAAATAGAATAAAGGAGATTCTGAAAGCTTTTTATAGGTATGTGAGGAATAAGAGGATGATTAGGGTAGGAATAGGACCAATCAAAGACAGAAGTGGCAACTTGAGTGTGGAACCTGTGGAGACCGGAGAGGTTCAAAACGATTATTTCTCATCAGTTTTCACTCAGGAAAAGGAGATTATTGTGGAGGAGAAGAATGAGGTACGAGAAAGGATCGATGTTCGTTACAAACAGGTGTTATCAATTCTAGAAGGAATGAAAGTAGACAAGTCCCCTGAGCCTGATGGGATTTATCCGTGGATTCTCCTTGAAGTTCGGGAGAAGTAGCAGAGCCTTTGTCTTTGATATTTGAGTCTTCGTTGTCTACAGGTTTGGTACCAGAGGACTGGAGGATTGCAAATGCTGTGCCCTTGTTCAAGAAGGGCAGTAGAGATGACCCAGGTAATTATAGACTAATGAGCTTTACTTCTGTTGCAGGAAAGGTTTTGGAAAGGATTATAAGAGATAAGATTTAGAATCATCTACCAAGCAACAACTTGATTTCAGATAGTTAACATGGTTTCGTCAAGGGCAGGTCATGCCTCACAAATCTCATTGAGTTTTTTGAGAAGGTGATCAAACATGCAGATGAGTGTAGGGCAGTTGACGTGGTATGCACGGACTTCAGTAAAGCCTTTGATAAGATTCCACATGGTAGGCTGTTGGAGAAAATGCAGAGGCATGGAATTTAGGGTGATTTAGCAGCTTGGATTAGATACTGGCTTTCTGAAAGAAGGCAACGAGTAGTGGTTGATGGAAAATATTCAGCCTGGAGTCCGGTTACTAGTGGTGTGCGACAAGGGTCTGTTTTGGAACCACTGCTGTTTGTCATTTTGATAAACGACTTAAACACAGGCGGATGAATTAGTAAATTTGCTGACTACACTAAAGTCAGTGGAGTAGTGGACAGTGTAGATGAATGTTGCAGGGGGACTTGGAGGTGGCAAATGGAGTTCAATTCAGCTAAGTGCGAGGTGATGCACTTTGGGAAGAATAATAGGAAGGCAGAGTACTGGGTCGACGGATAGATTCTTGGTAGTGGGATGTGCTGAGTGATTTGGCATTCCATGTACATAGATCCCTGAAAGTTGCCACCAAGGTGGATAGTGCTGTTAAGAAGGCAGACAGTGTGTTAGGTTTCATTCGTAGATGGATTGAGTTCCATAGCCGCAACATAATGCTGCAAATATACAAAACGTTGATACGGACACACTTGGAATATTGTGCACAGTTCTGGTCCCCAGATTTCGGAAAGGATGTGGAAGCATTGGAAAAGGTGCAGAAGAAATTTACCAGGACGTTGCTTGGTCTGGAGGGAAGGTCTTATGAGGAAAGGCTGAAAGGCTTGAACCTATTCTCGTTGGCAAGAAGAAGGCGAAGAGGCTATTTGATAGAGACATACAAGATGATCAAAGGATTAAATAGGTTAGACGGTGAAAGTGTTTTTCCTAGGATGATGACGTCAGCGTGTGCGAGGGTGCATAACTACAAATTGAGGGGTTATAGATTCAATACAGATATCAGATGCAGGTTTCTTACACAGAGAGTGGCAAGGGCATGGAATGCCCTACCTGCTAATGTAGTCAACTAAGGCACAAGAGGGAGATTTGGTCAATCCTTAGATAAGCATATGGATGATTTTAGGATAGTGTAGAGAGACGAGCTGAGAATAGTTCAGAGGTCAGCGCAACATCGAAGGCCGAAGGACCTGTTCTGTACTCTATTGTTCTATGTTCTATGTTCTGCATTTACAACGGAAGTGGAAATTAAGAACCAGAATATGTGTAGAAAGTTGCTGTGTAGAGTCAAAGTCCTTTTCACAAGCTTTATTTATCACGGCATTCGTCACTGAAGATTCGAGTGAGGTGCAGACCACAATTCATAAAGAGAACCAATAATATCATGACCTGCACAATAGCTCAAACGTGCTAACACCAACATAATTTTCTCCGCAATTTTGTTTTTCTGGAGATGTTACATTGGCAGAGGAGGTAGTTAAGGCATCATTATTCAGACAGCACAAAAACGTTTGATACAGATCTTGTGCAGCTGAATTCATTGGAATACATTTCCAAGATAGAACACGCCATGATTTACTGTATGGAGGAATAGACTGATCTCTAAAAAGCTGGATAGATTTTAAAGTAATTATAAGGAGACCAGGTTACCTGATGCAACTGTGGCGTGTTGACACCATTATGAAATCCTGAATGGAGATTGCGTGCAGCTGCAATGTAATGGTTTATTTGATTAAGATCATTGTGGATCAAGCAATCCCCCACTAAAGATGAAACTCCAATACTTGAATTTGTGTGAGGTACAATTTCAGTACATTCCAGATGGATTGTGCTACGAGATGCTAGCGTGCCATGTTCTGTACACCTGACACAGATAAAGAGGGAATGTGATGGTGTCTGAAGAACGGGAAGTGACATCAATTTTCAGTAAAGTTTTAACATCATGGACGAGAGGATGATTAAGTCCAATCTGATACATTGGTGGAACATTACGTACAAACGGCCAGCCACAGTTGAATTGACCTTAGTTCCAGCAGCAGTGACAAACATTCAAGGACGACTTATTAAAGACATACATGCTGCTCTTTGAAAGACAAGGTCAAGTTTTATTACCTGAAGCAAATTAAGCATATATTTGGCCAAAACAGAACACTTGTGAACCTCATCATATCTGGCAGCATCTGTGGGGCTACAGAATTAATGTTTAAAGTCCAATATTACTGCTGGTCATAATATTGTCGGAGTCTGTTCTTTGTTAATTTTATTCTTCGCTTTTGCTGTTGATAAATAGTGCAATTTTGAATGTGTTCATTTAATGAAAACGATTGCACAATTCTTCACGCCATTCCTGACTCCTTAGATAGTCAAGCAATCCGTGCTGAAATGCATTAATACGTTGACAATATCCTCTCTTGAGCTGAAAAGTCACAAGAAACTCACGTGCCACACAAATGTCAAGCAATAAATTTGTTCAATTACAAATGACCCTGGCATTACCCCTTGAGATTTAATGGTGGTGTCATCAATGATTTACTAACGATCAACATCCTGGAATTTGCTGTTGATGAGAAAGTGTGTAGGCTAGTGAGCCACACATCAGTCACTGATAGATTTTATTATTAAGAGTGAGATTGCAGGGTACTTGGAAATGCGTGATGAAATAGAGCTGGTTTAGGAAAGGTTTGCCTGCCTTGATTTGAGGTCATTGAGATATGTTGTCCAGGTAATGAGACAATTGTCGGTAGATTTTGAGAGTGGTCTTGTTCGGGCTCATAGAGAGAAATCTTCCATGAAACCTGTCAACATAAACAACCAATTATGTTTAATTCAACTGCATTATCTTTTTGTATAATTTTAAGGCATTCGTGTACGTGCATTCTAAGGTCTTTCTCAGAAATATCTGCCATTGTAGAATTCTAATAACGTGTACCAATAACTGAAGTGAAATATTCGATCTCTACATTTTTTTAACAATGATGCATTCTACAAAGCTATCTCCATTTATGAGAAGGGGAGTACTTTGTTTATTGGCGGATGGTTGAGGATTGACTTTACAGTGAAGTCTCTTGATATTGGCTCAGTCGACAGTAATGCTGCCTCACAATTCCAGAGACTCTGGTTCGCATCCAGCCTTAGGTGAGTGTCTGCGTGCACCTTGCATGTTCTCGCCGTACCTGCATGGATTTTTTCTGGCTGATCTGGTTTCCTTCTACATTCTAAATATGTGCAGGTTAGGTGCATTGACCATGCTAATTTGCCCATAGTTTCCAGAGATATGCAGCTTAGATGACTTAGTTATGGAAAGTACAGACATGGAGGGATCGTGTAGTTGGGTGGTTCTGGGCTTAATGTTCTTCGGACAGCCAAATAGTCTGCTTCCGCGCTGTAGGTATTCTGCAATTTTCATTGGAATGTACCAACTGAAACATTTAGTTATTTACTAACAGGGAAATATCAGAAAAGTATTGCAATTAAAGCTGAATCTAGTTGCTAATTAAGTATACTTACTTGAAAGTAGTTCGTTATTTGAAAGATATAAATAGTTTTATTGTTCACTAGTCACTTCCCTTCAGCATGAAAAATCACCTGGTCGCCAGTGTCATTTCTGTATTATCTCTATCTCACCAACATATGTGGCCGTGGATATTGAATTGTTAAATCCTGTGACTCATTAACATTTGATGGATCACTAAATATCCGAGATCCAAGTCTCCCTACATAAATAATGCTGATCTTTGTAATAAGCACAATTGGTGGATCCTTTAAGGTAAGATCAAATTAACTAAATGACATGGGCACTGACAACATGACATTCTTTTCATTGCTGATCAATTTTCATAATGAGAATTATACTGCACTACTTTGACAGATAAAAGGTTTAATGTCAGAACAAAAATGACAACTGTGAGTAAATAATGTATGAGGTACAGAACGATTTTTGACAGGGAACTTGCAGTTTGAAAACAGATCCTTCTGTCAATGGTTTCTGTTGATGTACATGCGTAACATGAGACTTTCACAATCCCTTTCATCCAAAATTGCGAAAACCAATTACTATTTAATTCTAGACCATGTCATACTCAGTTTCCCCTCAAAAGAATCTGCGATAATGAGAATACCTATTTAAACTTGAAGTTAGATCCGCCTTCTAAACATCTTGCATGTCAGTCATATTGTTCGCATCTCATCTCTGACATACCACAAATTTGTCAGATCAAGAATAGTTCTGTTTTCAGCCTTCCCAATTTCTGGTAAAGTATTCTGTCAATTCCTCTTTTACTTTCTTCTGCAAACATAGTGACCACAATTACACACAGTGCACCAATGACCTCATGCACAAGTAATAGAAACCTTTGCCAAAATATGCTGAATCTGAAAAGATTTGCAAATGTGCGGGATTGCAACCTTCTACTCATTTGATTATTTGCACAATTGTTCCCCATATGCAAATTTGAAAGTGGAAACTTGCTTAAAAATGCATTGAAGTATTATCTCACAACTTAGCTCTGCTCCTTAAACACTTAGATGTCTGTATCGTTTCTCCTCCATGCACCTCTTTCAAAATCTAATTCCTTTTTAGTGCTTCATTATTCTCAACCTATCTTATAACATGCTGAAATGCAACCTTCTGAGCTTGACGCTAGAATTTGAATGTACTTTTTGTGTACCTGCAATGACTGCCTTCAACTCTAAGTCCGACCCCAATACCAGGAGTTCTTTGAACTTGCCTGGCAATTCAATACAATAACGAATTACAAAATATGTCAACTCGTTCGCATCTGCTCATTGTTGTAAACCTGAACACAGTAAGCGTTTGAAAATAATATTTAACGTCTGGATCAGACACACACAACCACAGAATGATACTTTATAGCAGGAATTTGTTAAATATTTTACATATTTTCTCTTACAGTTAATTTACTGGCAATTGTAATCCATTGTTGGGAAAAATGCAACCTCTCTGCGTATGCCCCTTTTTACTTAGTAGCACAGAAATTGCTCATTGAAATATTAATTTCGTCATACTATTGCAGATTTTCTTGATTTCCCAACATCTTTTCTCCAAATCACCCCTGTCCACAGTGCCAACATTTACTCTATGCTGTGCAGCTACAAAACAGTCTGTCTTTTGCGCCGTCATTTTTTGAAATAAACGGTTTGAAGCTATGTTTAGTCAGAAGAGGAGAACAAAATATTGTGCAGAGAAAACCGGAGCAGTGGTTTTGGCAAAACTTGTATTCTGCTCATTTTAAAATACAGCCCTTGCTATATTACATTTGAAACTGGGGAGATAATTATTAAAATCCCCTGGTTTTGTAACAATAAAAAATAAGCTATTAATTGATCCCGAGTGAGTAACAGTTAGTAGTTTGATGAGATTATAACCACATACCTCTAATAAACTTTAATTTTGTTGCTCAATGCTCTGACGGTCAGATACAGTTTGGCTGGCATTCAATGCCAGAGGGGACTGATGTATCGGAGAAAGAGAGAGAATCACATTGAGTCAGAGATGGAGAACAGAAGGAAAACTATAATTTCGGTCTTCACCACATATGGCTGCGGCGTTTGTGGCTTGCATATGTCAGAAACTTCTTACTTTCCTACACTCACGTAATTGTTCTTCAAAATTACAACAATACTTTATCAATATTAGCTGGAATTGCAAATCTGCTGGTCAGTTTATTTTTTTTTGCATGAAAACATTCATTTATGAGATCACTCAGTCCAGAGGTGTTGGAGACTCCGGTGAGACATCCAATGACATCAATAATTAAAATTATTCAGGAAGTAAAGAACTAAGTTCTGTCATGACGCTCAGGCATTTGTACTGTTAAATATAGCTTCGAATTGGAGAAAAGAGGAGCTGGAGGAAGTTAGAAACCTAATGATGCTTATAGGGATTTCCGGACTTCTCACTTGTAATATGGTTCCTAGATCCAGAAGGAGAAATGTATCCTGGATCTGAATAACTGCTTTGTGAAAGAAACTGAACAAACATGTGTGATCTGTTTCATTATTTGTTCCCTGAAGAGAGTGATTCAGAAAACACTTCTGCACTCATATCACTGTCGTGCTCACCCCATCACAGTGATTGGATAGATGCAAGAGAAATAAAGCATTGGAAATGAATGCTTGGTTACCACTTCCTTTCAGGAAAAATTCAAATAAAGAACTGGAGCAGTCTATTCTGAACCTAAAGCCTCTTCCATCAATTAATAATTTGATGATTGCTCCGAGTGTAAGTAGTAGTCTACACTTCCTAGGCAGTGATGGATCCAGTATAGTTAATACTTATTCCATGATTTGAGGAACATAGAACATAGAACATAGAAGGATACAGCGCAGTACAGGCCCTTCGGCCCTCGATGTTGCGCCGACCGAGTCCTACCTAACCTATACTAGCCCAATAACTTCCAAATGCCTATCCAATGCCCGCTTAAATGAACATAAAGAAGGAGAGTTCACCACTGATACGGGCAGGGCATTCCATGAACTCACAACCCGCTGTGTGAAGAATCTACCCCTAACATCTGTCCTATACCTACCACCCCTTAATTTAAAGCTATGTCCCCTAGTAACATCTGACTCCATTAGCGGTAAAAAACGTTTTATCAGAATAGAGCAACTCCCAAAAACAAAACATAGGAATCAGTATTTTTTGACCATATTGGATATGTGTACTTTGATTTTCTGACGCTATTCTGATACACAATATCATGGCTTGAAGAATTGCAGAAGAGATAATCAAATATTTAGTTGATACACACCACCCACAGAATTAAAATTGGATCAAAGTGCCGATTTTACATCAAAGTTATTCAATTAAGTTATGGATATCTTTGGAATAAAGCAATTAAAATCCAATGTCTGGCATTTAAAAGTATCAAGGAGTAATACAACTACGGCATCACAATTTGAAGATCATACTGAGAGATTATAGTCAAGATTACCTAAAAAATTGGGTTACGGGAATTTAATGTGTAATTTTTGCAATTACTGGTGCATGCTATCATTCAACTATATTCGTCCATTTGAATTATGTTTTAGTTACGATGGGAGAGGACCACTTAAATTAATTGAGAAGAAACTGATGAGTCAGAATTGAAAGTCTATATATTTGGACTGCATGTCAAATCTTATGGAGAGGGAGAAACGGCTGAGTTGATCAGGCAACATTTAAACCACATTTAAAAGTAGCACAGCACGTGATGAATGAGGAAGCAAATATGAGATCAAAAATTCACGATTTCACCAGAGGAGATAAAGTACTCATGTTACCGATAATAAGTTAACACTTTTAATGCAAGGTTTAGCGGATTTTCTCAAACTGAAACGAAATCGAGTGAAGTGAATTGTTTGATAAGAACACTGAATAGAAGGAAACTCACAGAATGCAGTGATTATAGTCAATCAGTACTCCTTTTGTTACTGATGGAAAGAAAAAGGAGAATGTATTACTTGTTACAACTCAGAGAAAAGAAATCAAAGGCCGATGTTTATGAATTTGGCATTTGTCTATTTAACAACGAGGAGGTATTCGAGGGTTGGGGTATATTGTTGAACTACATTCCAGAGGAAAATCAAATTGGCCCGAAAGAGTTAATAAAATCACATTGGGGTGTCTCTGGAGATCAGGTAGGTAGTACTAAAGTGATTACCATCACGTCAACCTGGGAATGCTGTTCCAATTAAGCAATATACGTCACTGCTTAACCATTTGAAATTGACACAGGTTCAAAAAGAAATTCAAGGCATTCTCAGAGATGACATATTTGAATTGAGTTTCAGAAAGGAGCTCACCGATAACAAAAGGACCATAACCAAAAGAAAGAGAAATAGGGAGAAAGGAGAGAAAGACAGCAAAGGAAAGAGAGAGAGAGAGAGAAGAAAAGAAGAAAGAGAGGCAGGTTGACACCAGAAATTTGCATTGTGATAGGATTTTTTTAAAAATCACTTTCTGAAACAGGGAGAACTGGTGGAAGCGCCGGGAGTTTTAATGGCAGTTATTAGCAGCTGAAATGGCTGATGATTTTGAGTTGAGCCATGAATCTAACTTTGGCTTCTAAAATAATTTCAATCCGTGGTGGATAGAGATTTGGGGAATAAAGAAATCCTCTCGTGAAAAGGGAAAGGTCGATCTCGTTGAAGGTCATAAGGATGACCTGCCATACTCTAAAAAGGAAACCCTTGAAGGGGAAAGAGAAGTTAATAAGCTCCTTTGTTTTCACTGCAATAACGTAAGCCACATGACATCACAGCATTGATGGGTGAAGGAAAGCAATGGGAAGACAGATGTAGGAAAAAAGGATAAGTCAGTGAATTTTGTTGGTGCGGTAATGGAAAGCACAGTGGATGCTAGGAAGCCGCACCAGAATGTACAAGCTGTTCAGACGTTGGTTAAGGAAGAATTACCAGAACTTCTTGAACCACATACCTGCAAAAATGAAGTTTACTCATATAGGCCAGAAGCAGGAGCAAAGAGGTTACAATATTAATAGATACAGGATCCTCTCAATCTGTGATGTTGAAAGCTGATGAGGTATGTACCTTTAAGATATTTTGCCAGAAAAGGCACTGGTAATAGGAATTTGAGGTGAGAGAAGAAGTACTCAATCATTTAAAACAAGGTTAGAGTGTCCAGTAAAGAATGAAAAAAGTCGTGGTACGATTTCTGGACAAACTGTCAGCTCCAATTTGTCTTTGCTAACGAGATAGCTGATTCAGAGGGAGGAGTGCTGCTTACTGTGGTTGAAAAGTCAGAAGAAATTCAGGCAACTGAACGATTGTTGAACACATATTCAGGGACCTTTCCTGATCGTTTGCTAACTAGGTCACAATGTCACCAGTTGTTAGAGGAGAAGTCAAACAGTACCGATGGAAAGTTGAAGTGGAATGAGCAGAGACCCTGTTTGATCAGTTGGATGAGACAAACCAGGAGCAGATAGATGATACAGCAGGAATCTTTAGCTCAGATAACTAAACTTACTTAACGTAGAAAGATGAGCATTTAAAGCAAGTATATCCAAAATCATGCACAAAATATCCGAATGTACCCCTGAATGTCATTATCTTAAAAATGATGTCTTAATGTGGAAATAAAACTAAAACATCCAGGCCGCTGAGAAATGGGCAGAAATTCATCAAGTTGTACTAACAGTGGTTTACAGAATGAAGGTGTTGCGAATGACGCATGAACTACTACTGGGGATCATATAGAAGTGAGAAAACTGAAACTAACTGACAAACTCGTTTGTTTTGACCTGAACTGCAAGAGGATGTAGCTGAATTTTGGTAGATATGTCATGCACATCAGATAATTGAAAAACAATAGGCAGTAATAAAACACACATCTTTAATACCTATTCCTTCATTGGGGGAATATTTTACAAATTTCTAAATTGATTTTAGAACGTTGGAATCAGTATTTGTTAGTGATAATGTTAACAAATCACTGGGAACGGTGAATCGCTGATTAGAAATTATAAAAACTTACCACGAGCGTGGTAGTCCTCCATTTCTGTTTTTTCAGTGGGAACAGCATCTCGAATGGCGGGAGCTTGCACCAGGTGCCTGCCGCTAGCAGCCAGTCAATGATTTGCGCTTTTAAATTTGAAGTCAGAGAGCGATGTTTCTGGGAAAGGAGGGACTTCTTATTTTTATTTCCGTCCAGCTTTCTCAACCTGAGACCCTACATTTTTATGGCCTCCCGCCCAACCAGCTCCTCTAATCTTAATGATCAAGGACATATCAGATAAGCATCTATTTTTTACTTTGTGATAAGGGGACTAGCAGGGGTGGCAGTACACGGAGAGCAATGTTCCTCCTGTATGATGTTTGAGGTGACGGACACCATTAGTGTCCCATCTAAGCACATCTGCAGGAAGTTCACCCAACTCTCACTCCTCCAAGACCGTGTTACAGAACTGGAGCGGGAGCTGGTTAACTTCGGATCATTCGGGGGGCAGAGGCTGTGTTAGATAAGAATTACAGGGAGATAGTTCCTCTTAGGCTCGGTGAAAGCTGGGTGACTGTTCGAAGTGGCGAAAAAAATTCAGCGGAAGGATCCCCTGTGGTTGTTCCCCTGAAAAAAAACATGTATACCGGTGTGGGTACTGTTGAGGGAGACGACTTACCAGGGGTATGCAGTAGGGCCAAGATCTCTTGCACAGAGCCTGTACCTGTTGCACAGAAGGGAAGGAGGGAAAGAATGAGAGTGTTAGTCATTGGCGATTCAATATTTGAGGCTCAGATAGTAGGTTTGTTGGGAACAAACGAGGCTTGCGATTGGTGCGTTGCCTCCCAGGTGCCATGGTCCGTGATGTCTCAGATCATATCTTTGGGGTCCTGAAGGGAAAAGGTGACCAGCCTCAAGTCGTTGTCCATGTGGGTACCAACGACATAGTTTGAAAGAGGGATAGGGATGTCAGGCAGGATTTCAGGGAGCTATGGTGGAACATGAGAACTAGAACAAACAGAGTTGTTATCTCTGGTTTGCTACCCATGTCACGTGATTGCGAGACAAGGAATAGAGAGACAAATAACAGCTGAACATGTGTCTGTAAGGATGATGCAGGAGGGACGGGTTCAGATTCTTGGATAATTTGAGTGTATTCTGGGCAAGGTGGAACTTGTACAAAAAGGACAGTCTTCACTGGAACCAAACGGGTACTAATGTCCTGGGTGGGAATTTTCTGGTGCAATTTGTGTGGTATTAAACGAGCTCAGCAGAGGGATGGGAACCGGAGGTGTAGTGGCAATGCATAGGAGATGAGAGTTAGGAAGGACAGGGGGACAGGAATTCAAGGTCACAGGAATGTGCTGGCAGACAGCAATGTGGTTTGAAGTGTGTCTACTTCAACGCCTGAAGTATCCAAAATAAGGTGGGGAGCTTTCAGCATTGCTAAGTATTTGGGTCTTTGATGTTGTGGCCATTTCAGACACATGGATGGAGCAAGGTGCGGAATGGATTTTTCAGGTTTCAGGGTTGAGATCTTTCATTAATAACAGACAACGCGATAAAAGAGGGGGAGGCGTGGCGTTGTTAGTCAAGGACAGTAACGGTGGCTGAGACAACTTTTGATGAGGACTCGTGTACTGAGGTAATGTGGGTTGAGGTTAAAAACAGGAGAGGAGAGGTCACACTGCTTAGAGTTTTTTATTGGCCTTCGCAGAGTTCCAAGGATGTGGAAGAGACGGTTAGCAAAATTATTTTGGATCGGAATGAAAGGAACTGATTGGTCATTATGCGGGACTTTAACTTCCCCAACATTGATTGGAAATGCCATAACCCTAGTACGTTGGATGGATCAGATTTTGTGCAATGTGTGCAGGAGGGTTTCTTGACACAGCATGTTGAAGGGACGACAAGAGAGGAGGCCACACTGGATCTGGTGCTTGGTAATGAACTAGGCCAAGTGTTTGACATAGTTGGAGGTGAGCACTTTGGAGAGAGTGATCATAATTCAGTACGTTTAGTTTAGTGCTGGAAAGGGATACGTACATGCCGCAGGTCCAAAGGTATCGATGGGACAAGGGCAATTATAATTCAATTGGGCAAGAATGTGATAGCAAAATGCAGGGGATGTAGACAAAGGAAATGTGGAGCTGGTTTAAGGAACAGATATTGCATGTCCTTGATAGATCTGTCCCTGTCAGGCAGGGAGGGATTGATAAGGTCAGGGAACTGGGGTTTACTACAGAAATTGCATTCTTGTTAAGAAGAAGGAGGAGGCTTATATGTTGATGAGGCAAGATGTTTCAGATGAGGCAATGGAGAGTTACAGACCAGGTTGCATGGATTTAACGAAAGAGTTAAGAAGAGCAAAGAGAGAACATGAACAGTGATTAGCAAATAGAATAAAGGAGAACCCTAAAGCTTTATATAGATATGTGAGGAATAAAAATGTGATGAGGGTAGGAATAGGCCAATCAAAGACAGAAGTGGGACATTGAGTGTGGATCCTGTGGCGTTCGGAGAGGTGCTAAACAAACATTTCTCATCGGTTTTCAATCAGGAAAAGGAGAATATTATGGAGGAGTAGAATGAGGCATGAGATATTAGACTAGAAATGATCGAGATTTGTTACGAACAGGTGTTATCAATTCTCGAAAGAGTGAACGTAGACAGTGCCCTGAGCGGTACGGGATTTATCCCAGGATTCTCTGAGAAGCTAAGGAGGGGATAGATGAGCCTATGTCGTTGATGTTTGAGTCGTCATTGTCTACAGATTTGCTACCAGAGGACTGGAGGATTGCAAATGTTGTGCTTTTGTTCAAGAAGAGCAGTAGAGATGATTCAGGTTATTATAGACCAGCATGTCTTATTTCTGTTGTAGGAAATGTTTCGGAAAGGACTATGAGAGATAAGATTTATAATCATCTTGCAAGCTACAACTTGATTTCAGATAGTCAACTTGGTTTCGTCAAGGGCACGTCGTATCTCACAAATCTCATTGAGATTTTTTGAGAAGTTGACCAACCAAGTAGATGAGGGTAAGGCAGTTAACGTGTTATGCATGTACTTCAGTAAAGCCTTTGATAACGCTCCACATGGCAGGCTGTTGGAGAAAATGCAGAGACATGGAATTAAAGGTGATTGAACAATTTAGATTAGAAACTGGCTTTTAGAAAGAAGACAGCGAGTGGTAGTTGATGGAAAATATTCAGCCTGGACTCCAGTTACTAGTGGTTCGCCACAAGGATCTGTTTTTGGACACTGCTGTTTGTCATTTTGCTGAATGACTTAGACGCAGGCATAGCTGGATGGAATAGAAAATTTTCAGATGACACTAAAGTCGGTGGAGTAGTGGACAGTTTGAAAGAATGTTACAGGTTGCAGGGGGGCTTGTATAAACTGCAGAAGTGGGCTGAGAGGTGACAAAAGGAGTTCAATGCAGCTAAATGTGAAGTGATGCACTTTGGTAAGAATAACAGAAAGGCAGATTACTGGGTCGATGGAAAGATTCTTGGTAGTGTGGATGTGCAGAGGGATCTTGGAGTCCATGTACATAGATCCCAGAAAGTTACCACCCAGTTCGATAGTGCTGTTAAGAAGGGATATGGTTTGTTGGTTTCATTGTAAGAGGGATTGACTCCCGGCACCGCAATGCAATGTTGCAACTATACAAATCGCTAGTGCAGCCACATTTGGAATATTGTGAACAGTTCTTGTCCCCATATGTTGGAAAGGATGTGGAAGCATTGGAGATGGTGCAGAGGAGATTTGCCAGGATGCTGCCTGGTCTGAGTGGAAGGTCTTATAAGGAAATGCTGAGAGACTTGGGTCTGTTCACATTGGAAAGAAGAAGGCTAAGAGGATTTGATAGAGACGTACAAGACGTTCAGAAGATTAAATAGGGTAGACATCCTTTTTCCGAGGATGATGACATCAGCTTGTACAAGGAGTCATAATTACAAATTGAAGGCTGATAGATTTAAGACAGATGTCAGAGGCAGATTATTTATGCAGTGAGTGGTAGGGCAATGGAATGTCCTACCCTACAGTGTAGTCACTCAGCCACATTATGGAGATTTTAACAATCCTTAGATAAGGTATGAATGATTATGGGATAGTGTAGGGGGAATGACCTTAGAATAGTTCACAGGTTGACACAACAATGAAGGGCTTGTTCTGCGCTGTATCCCAGGATAAATCCCACCCTGCCCATGGGAGTTATTTATTTTTGCACTTTGCAGAATTGCTAATACCTGTTTCTTATGCACATCAATCCCATCTAGACTCAGTATTGTCGTCCACCACATTGTCTTTTTCTAGTGTGAATACTGAGGAAAAGTATTCACTTAGCCCTTCCCCTATTTCCTCGGACTCCATGCAAATATTCACTCTTCTATGCTTGATTGGGTCCAATCTAACTCTAGTTATTCTTTTATTCCTGATACACCGGTAGAAAGCCTTAGGATTTTCCTTGATCATATCAGCGAATGACTTCGCTTCTCCACTCCTGGCTCTTCTGAGCTCTCTCTTTAGTTATTTACTGGCCAACCTGTAACTTTCAAGCCTCCTAACTGAACCATTACATCTCATCCTAACATAAGCCACCCTCTCCCTCTTGATCAGAGGTTCAAAGTGCTTAGTAAACCACGGCTCCAGCGCTCGACAACTTCCTCCCTGCATGACTGGAAGATTCTTATCTCCGGGCCGAAGTAGCTGGTCCGTGAATAAGCTCCACGTTTCAATTGTGCCCATCTCCTATAGTTTCTCTCCTTATCCTATGTATCCTAAATCTTGTCTAATCGCATTGTAAAGGCCATTCCCCCAACTGTAACTCTTGCCCTGTGGTATGTAACTATCCCTTTGCATTGCTAATGTAAACCTAACCTCTCCTACCTCAAAATCTAACACCTGGCGGAGTTCATTACCAGTACATACTCTGTCAAGAAAAGTTCTGCGCACATTGGAAAAAGAGTGCCACATCTACATACTTGAACATTTAGGTTGAAATGAAATTGAGTGAATTGAACTATTTGATAAGGACACCAGACAGGAAGGAATCTCACAGAGTGTGACATGTTAATATCCTCAAAATGGTATTTGACAGGGAAGGAAAGCAAGTTATTGGTTACAGCACAGAGGGATGAACAAAGTTAAGAGGATTCGGAATGGGACTTTCCTCAAATTAAATTAAAAAATGAGGACGTTGTTAAAAATTAGAATGATTTATCAAGTTACCTTGCAGAAGAAAATAGAAATGACCTGAAAGAGTTATTACTACCACATGGGGAGATGTATAAACAAGCTGTTAAGTACTAACCGAATTCAGCATGATCTAGAGAAAGGAAATGCTGTTCTGATTAAGCAACATCAGTGTAGGCATAACCCTCTAACTTTGGCACAGGTTCAAAAGGAGAGTGAACGCATGGTCCAAGGTGACATAATCAAAGTGAGTTACAGTGACTACAGCTCACCCATAATAATGATCCCAAAACCAGATAATTCACAACAGTAACCTATGGACTATTGCGAAGACAATGTTGTTATGAAAACTGTTGCATATCTGATGCTGCATTTGGAAAACTAGGTTGAAAAGTCAAGCAACTTATATTTCCAAGTTCCACTTGCTCAGAGGATACTGACAGTACCTTTGTCAGAAAGAATGAAGGCAATTTTGGCTTTTTCATGCCAAATGGACTCTATTAGTTTTAAGGCAGAAAGTGATGCATTGGAAAATACAGCTGGCCATTTAGCAATCGAGGAGCATGAATGTTGATTTTTCCACTCCCACGTGGTTAAAATGCCCTCCAATACACATGGTAAGCTTTCTATACCTCTGGTCTTAACCCCACCCCTCCAAATACAGGAAGGACAGAACTCCCCTTGATCCCCACCTTCCACCACACCAACTTTTGGATACAACACGTCATCCTCCAACATTTCTGCAACCTGCAGTCAGACCCCGCCACCAGAGATATAGTTCCCTCCCCAAAACTTTCAGCATCCTGCGCGATGCCTCTCGTGGCTTCCTCGTCATGTCTATGCCTCAACACAACTCCCTCTCTACTGACGGCCCCTTCCCTTGCCTACCTCACCTTCATACAAGGCCCAAGGGATCCTTCTGTATTTGGCAAGGATTTTCATGCGCCACCAAACACCTCAGCTACTGTGTACATTGCTCTCAATGTGTCCTCCTCTACATTGTGGAGACAGGATATCAACGTACATAACTTTCCTGAGGACAACTGTGGGACACACGCACCCAATAAACCCCACCACCCTGTGGGGCGAACATTTCAACACCCCCTTTCGCTCTGCCAAGGAAATGCAAGTCCTTGGATTCCTTCACTGCCAAATTCTGGTAACCCAACGCCTGGCAGAAGAACAACTCATCTTCCACTTGGAACCCTCCAACCACACAAGTTCAATATTGATTTGACCTGTTTCATGATCGACCAACCTTATCTCAGATCCAACTCTGCAAATCATCACCGCCCTGTTGAACTGTTGTCCCTGTCCACCTTCCTTCCCACCTCTCTGCTCCACCCTTTCCTTCGATCTGTGACCATTATCCCCACCAGCATCTACCTATCGCATTCACAGCTATCTTCCCCCAGCTACAGACCCCTCCCATTTCTCTTTTAGCCAATAGTACCCGCTCAAAAGCATTCTTGATGAAGAGCTTATGCCTCAAACGTCGACTCTGCTTCTCCTTGAATGTGGCCTGACCTGCTGTGCTTTTCCAGCGCCACTCTCTTTGACTCTGATCTCCAGCATCTGCAGTCGAGGTATTCGCAGTGTGGAAGTTTTATTCACTCAATTGCTAATGAAAGGCAAGACGTTTCTGTGGACAGCAATTTGTAAGAACGCATTTTACAACCTGAAAGCTGTGTTAAGCACTGGCCCAGTATTAGGCAAACATAATTATGCAAAACGATTCAAAGTGTCTATTGACACAAGTGATGTGGGTATCGGTGCTGTACTCTTGCAAGTAAACCACAAGAAGATAGGCAGTCCGATCGGATATTTCTCCAGGAATTTGAACATTCATCAACAAAGAAGGAAGCTTTCAACTTGTTATTGGTTTTACAACATTTAAACAGTTACGGCTGATAATGAAGCATTGAAGATTATGTAGAAATTTAAGGAGAAATATGCCAGTCCGTTTAGATGCAGCTTGTTGGTACAACTGTTAAACTTGATAATTGTGCACGTAGCAGTATGAGGAGGCGTGACTGCTGACACATTGTCAAGACTTGAATGAGAAAGAGAGGCATTCGGTGGAAGGGGCAAAACAGACTGAAACAAAATGTGGTAGTTCATATTTGCTTGATTATTGTCGACGTAGTGTATATGTGTGGAATAGGATACTAACAGTTTAAGATTGAGTGGTTTTAAAATAAAGCCATCATTGGATATTGATGATTCATTATTTTTTCATGGGGTAGGTGTGACGATGCTGTTCTTTTAACAAGTTTTTGTTGTTCTTGTTTTTTTGTCCTGAGAGGTCACAAAAGACGCGGACTTTGAAAAGTCAGGTTTTGGATTGGTTTCCGGCCCAATTTGACTTTAACTAACATATACTGCCTCAGGGAAAAGGTTTTCAAGGTAAAAAAAAAGTGCTCCCAGCGCAGCCTCGCTCTGGGTTTGGTTCGGTTTTTGCACAGTCGTGTTGAAAAAAGCTGTTTGACCCAAAGAAGCGGGACCATACTCATCTCTCTCTGAATTTTGCCCTGTAAAGAACTGTGTTTGATTTTGTCTTTTGTGCCAAGCGTTATTCATTGCCATTGTTGCAAGTACTGGGAAAAAATATCATTAATTTGGGATAATCTTTTCGATTTTCGAATTGGCGAAGTTATTCTGTGCTCTTATATCTTCTGTTTGTGCTTCATTCGATTATCTTGTAAATAAATTCTGCTTTGTTTAAAACTAAATGGTTTGACCAGCTGTATGTCTCTTGGAATATCCACTTTATATCTCCTTAAAACTGCGAGCAAAGTCCAGTTCTGGGCTACCCTCTTGAAATGTTTTGAGGAGTCTAGTCCAATCCATAGCATATTTTACAGTTTGAAAGCTGTGTTGACCCCTGCTCTGGTAACAGCAACACCGAAATGTGCCAATCTATTTAAAGTGACTATCGACGTGAGCAATGTGAGTGTTGGTATTTTACACTTAGAAGAATGCAACGGAAAATAGAAAAACCTAATGGGTAATTTGCCCGAAGTTTATATCTACTTATAAAAAGAAATATTCCACCAATGAGTAAGAAATTTGACTTCTTTGTTGACGTTGGAAGACTTTGACATTTAGGCTGCCTGCAATATAACTGAGACAATTGAATATACTCCCCACAGCCAGGTAACATTTTTGAAAAGAAGATAAATTAACAGACTGCTCACAGCTATTCAGTCTGGAAGTTTTGTACGAGTGAACATATTCACTGACATATTGTTACAACATTAATGAAGGTAACCGGAACTTTTCAGTCGAGAATGAAACAAACTGAGATGGACTACCACATTGAATCTAGTACATGGTACTAATGACTTAAGAGTCACCTCTGTGAAAATGACTTTGCACATTTATAGTTCCTTGTTGTAAAGTGCGAGGTGTGGCAATATGTGTCTCGATATGTTTCTTTTAGAAAAAATTGTTCTCACCTATTTACTTGAGGAGAAGTATAATAACATTGGCAACAAGGTGTCTGCTCGGTGGAAAACACATTAAATAGCTTTGAATATTGTTTAAAGAAGAGAAAAGAAGTACGATTGGTTAGAACCAGGTCTACACAGACCCTAGATTTGAGTTATGCTTTCAGTTATTGAAGTTGGTATTTTTGTTGTTGGAGCTGCGAGACGCAGCTCTCTCTCAACTGCCATATTTATCTTCGTTCTCTCGTTTCTACTAGGTTATTTCTGTCAGCATTGCTTCTTCTCAACTGAAGTGGATAGCAAGTGAAGGAAATTTGTTTTGTTAAATTTGTTTATAATAACAGCTTCATTGTAAGGCACTGGCATATTTGAACAGTTGACAAGCAGTAAATAGAATATGTATTATTTTGTTAAGTATTTCAATAGAGTTAACGAAATGTCAATTTCTTTAATTAAAATTTTACTATGCTGTGAGTATAAAAATTGTGTTAATTAAAGGTTCACAAGTCAAATCACATCTGGAATGCAATGCCTTTCACTCGACATTAAATGAAAGTTAGGACCTAGACTATCTCATTGAAAGGTGTTGAGGGGTTTTGGTCTGCTCAATAAAATGCAGCTGTGGAAAGAAAAGCAGGGTAAACTCTTTGAATGCAACGAAACTTTTATCAACTGTCTCAGGAGCAATTCAATGAAGACCTGGAGATGGAGGTCGTCAGGATGCAGGCACTTGTCACAGAATTTCTCCAATACTCATATCAATCTTCATCAATTTTCTTGAGTTAAGCACTCCCTCTCATTTATTGTTTTATGGCTCCTGTGAGGGTCTTACTTTGATCATTTATAGTGAATGACAATGCAAAACCTTTCAATTGTTCTGTTCAATTCTTCATTCATCTGTTCCCTTTACATGTTTAATTTATTAAGATATAGTTTCTATATGAATGATGCTCAATTAGTTAACTCCTTCCTTGTTAATAAATAACAGAAGCATTGTAAATATGGCTTTTAATGTTTGTGGGCGCTCACACTCGGTCCGTTCATGTCCCCACCTGAAACCTGACAATGATGATTTGTTCTTCAAATCTGGCCAGTGTTCCAGACAAAATACAATCTCTTCCTTCAGAAAATGTATTTAGGCTAGCAGGAATCAATTATTCGAATTCTCTTTCTAATCCAGTCTGTAGTATGCACTTCTTTCATAACTTGCTAACCGTGGTATTTGAGTGGTTCGGACGGCTCCTTCAAAACACCGGGGACCCCAGATTAGTTTCCAGCGTTGAGTTACTGTCTTTGTGGTGTTCTTATATTGTCCTGGTGTTGTGTGGCATTTGCTCAGGTGCTTTAGAGAAGATTAACGAATACACAAAAGTAAATTTTCCCGATGTGTGCATGCTGGCTATATCAGCCATGGCAAATGCAAGGTGATATCTGTTTAGGATGCTTTCCATAGTGTCGGTATAGATCTATGAGCAGAATAGACTCTATCTGTACTGTAGTGGTTACATTTTTCTTTGGAAGTGCAGTGGCCAAACATTACAGCAAAAAAAAAATCACATTTTCTTTTCTCCTGAGATTCCACTCTTCACGTTTCAACATATTGAGCATCACAAATTTCGTTCTTCACGGGTGTGCTTCTTCTTTACTGCACCTCCTTCATCGCCCACACTTCGTTTCTCAGCACTTCTGATAAACAGTCATAGTTGAGTTTCACTCACATTCACAAGGAGGTCTGCCTTTGAAATAACGATGACCAGGAAGCATAAGATAAATACAGAGCACCTGCAATTTCACTCACTAAGCTACAGTGTGAGTATATAGAATTTTACCTATAAACAACTCATTATGTAAGTCAGACACACATTTTCCGTTTTGAAGTTTTAGACTTTATTACTGAATATAAAAACAAAAGAACTAGGAATAGGAGTAAGCTATCCAGCCCTTAGAGCCTGCTTCGCCATTCAATAAGATCGTGGCTGATCTTTTTATACACTGAGCTCCACTTGCCCATGCTCTCACCGCATCCCTTAATTCTTTGATTGTTCAAAAAAAAATCTATGTTGCTTTAAATAAAAGTTTGCCGAAGTAGCACCAACTACTTCACTGGGCAAGGAATTCGATAGATTTACAACCCTCTGATGGAAGAAGTTTCTTCTCTGTTGAGTCCTTAACTGCTATGCCATCTTGTCCCAGTTACATCTGCCAGTGGAAACATCCTCTTTATTTCTGTCTCATCTATTCCCTCCATAGTTTTATTTGTTTCTATAAGTTCTCCCTATTCTACTAAATTCCAGTGACAATAATTCCTGTCTACTCAGTTTCTCTTCATCAGCCAAATCCCTAACTCCATAATCAACCTAGCGAACCTCCTCTGCTCGAGTAATGAGACAAAAAAACTGTACACAAATCTCATGGCATGGCCTCACCAGCACCATGTAGAGCTGCAACTTGCCCTCCCTGCTTTAAACCCAATCCCTTTAACAAGGAAGAACAAACTTCCATTCGTCCTCCTTATTGCTTGTTGAACAGGTAGACCAACCCTCTGTGATTCATGTACAGGGACGCCTAATTCGCTCTGCATAGCAGAGTGTTGCGAATTTCTTTGATTATTTAATAATCCTTCTTACTGTTACTCCGGCCAAAATGCATGTTGTTACATTTACTAACATTATACTCCATCTGTCAGACCCTTGTCCTCTCACTGAAATTATCTATTTTCCTCTGCAACGTTTCGCAGTTCTCTGCACACTTGGCCCTGCAACACATGTTTGTGTCATCTGCAATTTTTAGCACACAACACGTAATCCCCGTCTCCATATAATCTATCTATCTATCTATCTATCTATCTATCTATCTATCTATCTATCTATCTATCTATCTATCTATCTATCTATCTATCTATCTATCTATCTATCCATCCAACCATCTGTCTATCAATCTATCTATCTGTCTATCTATCCACACACACAAGTGTGTGTGTGTGTGTGTGTGTGTTTGTGTGCACGCTCGATTCTGGATGGTATGCAGTCGATCTGAATTGTTTTGTCCCCAAGTTATCGGTAACCTCTTTGAATAGTTTGGATATGAAGTTTGATCCTTGATCTGACTAGATTGCTATTGGTAGTCAGTATCTGGTAAAAAAAAACGTTATTGTTCTACAACCCTTTTTGTTCTTATGTTATGTAATGGGATTGCCTCTGGACATCTAGTCGACACGTCATTTATTGTTAATAAATACTTGTTGCTATTTTTTGTTTGATGTAGGGGACCTACACAGTCACTAAATTCTCTTGTGAAAGGTTCATCAAATGCTGGAATAAGTATTAAATGTGCAGGTTTTATTACTGTCTGTGGTTTTCCGATTAGCTGATATGTATGGCACATCTGAAAAAGTCAACAACAGCTTGTGTAGTCCGGGCCAGTAAAAATACCTTTGTATTTTAGCCGATGTTTTCCTCACCCCTAAATGGTTTTAAAGTGGTAGCTCATGCGCCACTCGCAGCACCTTCTTTCTACACCCTACTGGCAAAACAATTTGATGAATCGCTGCCAATTTTTCATCTGTTTGAAAGTCTGATGGTATTCATTTCCTCACGGAGACATCATCTTTCAGTAATAGCACAAAGGAATGCATTCACTCTCCTTTTCTGTCTTTTTATGCAATTGTTTTCATTTCTCTTCTTCCTGCTGTAACTCAACCATCTTAACAGAGCTAAAGATACTTGCATGTTTACCTATTTGTTCCTGATCTGTCCCACGTAACTGTTCGAAATAAGTCTCTGATAAAGTTATGGCAACTTCCCTTATCCGTGTCTTTGGTCTCTGCTGCTTAGTTTGTGCCTCTGGGATCTTGCGATAACGCAATCTAGGAAAATTCCTAGACACATATCCTTCATTTCTTCAATTGCCTGCATCTCCACTGGCTTTTTCAATTAGAGTAGGCAGCATGCCTACCAGTGAATGAGCTATATCATTTGCAAGGACAGATTGTTGTCCTGGAGCTAAGAGTTTGTTCTGTCCTCCTTACACATATTCCCCACTCTCTTCTGGACCCACTTGCCTCACTTTACATGATTGAACGCTTTTTGTCTCACCATGGCTTCCTGTTACAAGAATCTTTACTGGGAATAGTCCCTCAGGAGTACATATCTCTTCATCCTTCAACATTACCATCTGAGTGGATCCAGTGTACCATTATATTGTAACTTGTTTACCTGCTACTCCTGGCCCATGGGAGTAATTTTTTACCATCGAATACATGCTTTTTCAGCAGATCTGGCAATACTTCCTTAATCAACCTCTGATCATCTTGTACACTCTGAGGCAGTTGTCTAACTTGTCTTGTGCTTTTTGTTATGAGTGCAACAAAACTTCTAGGTTTGTCCTTTTCTTCCTACATCTCGTCTTCTCCTAGCCGACCAACACTATGACTTCGTGTGGCCCACTTTATTACAATGAAAACACTGGAGTGCTTTTTTAAACTTGTTTGTCCACCTCAAGAGTTTCTTTTTATTACCTTGTGGTAAGATATCCTTATAAATTTCACTGAGATTTATCTTTCCCTTTTCACATCATGATTTCTCTTTGCCACATTTTCTATCTGTCATGGTCTGAAATTGATTCTGAAAGCCAAACCGAGTTTCATGGATCAGCCCATAATCATCAGCCGTTTAAGTTGCTAATCTTGCTCTTTTAATTATCTGCTCTTCCATATGAGTTCACAATACTTCAGGCAGTGCATTTTTGAATTCCTCCAAAGTAATTACCTGTCTAAATTATTTTTAAGATCTTCCCTGAGATTTACCTTCACCTTTCCACGTTAGGATATCTTTTTGTCCCAATTTCTATCCCTCATAGAATTAAATTGATTCTGGAAGCCAAACTGTGTTTTATGGACTAGCGGATAATCATTAACCACTTGAGTTGTTAACCTTGCCGTTTTAATACTCTGCTCTTTCACATGAGTATGCATTACTTCCTCGTTAATGTTGCACTCAGCCTTCATCTCTAGTCTTTTAAGCTGACTTTCATTTTTAAGTGTCAATTTCTGAAGTTCAAAAGTCTCTCTTTTTCTGTCTCATCCTTCTTTTTCTTTCACTTCTGCCTTTAACCGTGCCTCAAACTGTTTTAGTTCAGTTGCTCTTTAATTATCTCTTGCCTCTAACCCAAGTTTCTTCATTTGCAATGGAAGCTTTGCTTTGTATACAGATTTTGTTGGCTATTGCAGCAAGTTTAAGTGCTGAGCGACTGGTGTAATTATCTCTCATTTCCTACAGAAACAGGAAGGTCCAATTCTAGCTTTTCTGCCCATTCATGCAGCTTGGTCTTAATTATCTTTTCTAAAACACCCAAAGTCACCACATCGACTTTCAGAAAACTTGTAAAAAGTGAAAGAGCCATTACTATAATAAACATTGTCGACCCAACCAAACAAACACACTAAATAAAGTCACTTGCATCTACCACTCGCTGCTTAAAATCCCACAAAGAGTCCAGTCTGTTACTGACGAGGCCAGATCACACAAAACATCGTTAAGCAGGCAGCCGAGCCCATAACATTGCATTTTTTTTCAGTAAGAATGCGTGAAAATTACTCAGAATAATTTGGCGAGGTTAACTATCAGGTATTAAAACAGACAAAAGAAAAATTACAAAAGTACACGATGAAACACAAAGAACTGAATGAAGACCTCATTCTATCTATATTGGATCTAATTATGCTGCTACCAATATAGACAATAGTCCCAACAAGGAGACTCACTTTTAAACAAAGGGAACAAATGTTTACAGTTTGAAATTAGAAGGGCAGAAGGAGAGAGAGCCTGTTTCCTCCCAGATTACTGTTGATATCCTCAACTAGTTCTGGACTGAAATGCTCAGCTCGAGAGCTGACGACTCCGCTTCCATTATACACTGCACTTCTAAGACATGACTACATTGGCATGAAGTCTGGTCTGTTTACATATACACAAAAAAACCTCTCAAATTCCTTTTGTTCTCTGTACCAAATTAGCCTAATGGGACCCCAACCCATTCATGACCCTTCTGAGAAAAAAAGGCACGGTATCCTTGAGAAAAGGAACAGCTTTTAGAAAAAAATGGGACTTGTTTTGTGATAACAGGCAAGGACCTGCAAATATGGTTATTGTAGTCATCTGCTGGTATCGACCAGTGTCCACAGAAGCAATGCAAGCCATCATCCGCCCTGTCATTGGTCATTATTTAAAAATTAGAAATAGAGGTTTACATAATTATGCGGGGCATGGATAAGATAAATAGGCAAAGTAATTTCCCTGGGGTCAGGGAGTCCAGAACTGCAGGGCATAGGTTTAGGGTGAGAGGATAAAGATATAAAAGAGACCGAAGAGGCCATTTTTTTTCATGAAGAGGGTAATACGTGTATGGAATGAACTGCCAGAGGATTTGGCTGGAGGCTGGTACAATTCCAACATTTAAGATGCATTTGGATGGGTATATGAATAGGAAGTGTTTGGAGGGATATGGGCTGGGTGCTGGCAGGAGAGACTAGATTGGGTTAGGATATCTAGTCGGCATGGATGGGTGGGACTGAAGGGTCTGTTTCCATGTTGTACATCTCTATGACTCTATGACTTATGTTTAATAATCCAATTATTTTTTGTTATGATTTTGTTCCTGTAAATTCGATAGGTTTTATCATAGGTAAAATGGAAAGCAGTTGTTTAGAATAAAGATTGAAAAAAGTTCAATAATCAAATAATAACTAATCTTTACTCCTACTGCGCCACTCATTGATTTTCTTTGGAGTCCACCAGACACAGAGACATAAATTGGAAGCACTCAAAGTTTTGCATCTAACTCTACGTCATCCTTTCTTTTCATAATGCAACTTGTTTTTGGCATAGATACCGGAGGCATAACAATGTAGAAAAGAAAATGATGTTTTCCTTCCTCGGCATCAAATTTCTAAATGTGCACAGTTACTTTGCAGCTCCGCTTCTCACTGAGGCTTACTTTATTCTTTGTGTGTTCTTACTGGCAGTTACCTGACAATCATCTTCATTGGATACATTCTCAATGGTGAAACTTTTATCCATAGGAATTCCACCTGCTAATCAGTACTTTTCACTTATGCAGTATACATTTTTGTTTTGCACCTGAATAGGAATTCTTTTCAAATATCCTGGGTGCAAGAAGAAAAAAATACAATAACATATACTTTTGAAATATTTGTTGTTCCTCTAAGCTGCCAAATATCTAATTTTCTAATGTCCAATGTTGGACTATTTCAGAATCCATGAAATCGAGTTAAACTATAAAAAGATTTTTCTCGTCCCCATTAAGTGGTGACTGTTATGATGTAAGAAATACACCATTATGTCATGTGGAACATTAAGCAAATTTGCAATTTGTTCTCTGTTATTCTCTCACAATCTGTTCTCTATATATGATTATGATGTTTTCCTCGACATTTAGGTGGATATTTTGTCTTTCATTCTTGCCTCTGATAAAAAGGGAAGCTTTTGACCTGCATGCCGCCCCAAACCCACAGGAATGTGACAAGTCTTAACTTTCCTGAAAAGGTGTAAAGACCTAGTCAATTCCATAGTAATTAGGGGTGGCAAACGTATCTTGGGATACTCAGAGATAACCACGTTCCACAAGATTTTCATTTACAAGTAAGCATCAATTGATTTCCCGATTCAGAGCCTTAATATTATGAAGATTGTTTTAAAAATGTAAGAAATTTAGGGAGTGGGCTTACTGTAATTAAGTCATTGCACAATTGCTTTCAAGTTGCAGAGCTTATTTATTTAGCCGGCTAAATAGGAATACTTGGATTGCAGTATTTTGCAAACCTGTGTTAACACTGGGTATCCAGCACTCCAATTAGCCGAATCTTGTAAACGAAATTAAAAATAAACTGTTCATAAAATGTTTCACCAGCAATGTCTCTGTGGAGGTCTCAATTAGTGAATTTGCAGGTTCTGTGAAAGTCCTTGAGTATTTAAGGATACGAGCTGCGTAAGTAACCAAGGAACAGATCATCCACAATGAAAAGCATGGGAATATTTCACATTATCAGCAAAGCATACCACATGGTTATTGCTATTGTTGGTGTTCCTGGTAAGCGAGACGGCCAACTGAAGATTTGTCAGTTTGTGTTTGTATGCTGATATCTGTCTTTCTTCATTGCAACTGCATTATGATCTAGCAATCAGTTCCATGCATAGACATGACAAATAGTTGAATTTTGTGAGACATTCTAAATCTCTTCCAGATTTTTTTTCCATTTTCTTCGACTGCAAGTACACCCAATAGGTCTCTTGAGTTTTTGAAAATCTATTGCCTGTAATGGAATGTTGTGTACTACTGGTTCGAGCATCAGCAGAAGCAGTATTTTCAGACAAGATTTTAGTGTAAGTATCTGTCACGATAGAATCATGTGGAGCTTAGCCCCGGACCCAATGAGAACGAAACTGTTCCTATTTTTATAACGTTTTGTTTGAGATGACGAACCTCTAAAATTCAGGGAGTGTGTAAATTGGAGCGACTGTACTAAACACAGATTCCACGTTACTTTGAGGATGTTGACTAAGTTTCACGCATCCACTTTTAGCATAGCCCAAATAATTATTTACCTTGCTAGGTCCATTTTGCAGTGTAGTTTGCAGATTGACACAGTAAACAGGTGTAAAAACTAATAAGGATCTTTGAATGATTAAAAACATTTGTATAAGAATGGAATGACTAATATTTCTTAGTCAATGAACATAATCAAAATGGTTTTCTTCAGGTTTTTTTAAAAAAATAATTTGACCAGGAAATAAATTCTGTTGCTACAAGATGTTCACTGGGTGAACATTATCTATATGCATTTTTGGAATAAAGGAAAGCTTGTTTATAATTTAACATGCATAATTTAATAGGAGATGTGTGCATTAAGACAGTTTATCTATGTGCTTTTGTTAGCTTTTGTTATTACACCGAGTGTTAATGACGTTTACTGATCCAGTGTTGACCATTATGTGTCGACCCGACTTCTGATATAACTCCCTGAAGTCTAATGTGCTGAATGTATGTCTCTGATTTTGTTCCAATACACATAAAAAATGTCTGTATGTAAATCATCGGATTGAAAATTCAGCAATTTATTGCCTTTAGTTGATTCAAATCTACAGATAAATCAGATCTTGGACCAGAGAAGTCTTAGCGTGAAGGAAATGTTGCACCTGTTCATGTGGAATTGCACTCAGTATTGGTCATTGTCTAGACAGGAACATGTAACTCCAGTGCTCATGTATATTTGGGGAGAATCTGCCATTATGGAATTCCACTCAGTGTGTACGATTACTAAAAACCGAATATCTGATCCAAACTTTTCCCCTACTGGGTGGCGCTGTCATCGTGGGTCGAATGTGAGACACAGTCGGAGTTGAATTTGATACTTTTGTCGGTGGATGCCATGAAAGCTCTACGCTCAGGAACGTTCTCTGTTTAATAAATTGGTTGGTTTTAAATTGTTATTACTTTTCGTGAAGGATAATGTTTAGACATCAGGGATACAAGCAGGATATGTTGATATTGACATGTTTCATCCTAAACTGACAAAACACAATTGTATGTCAATTATCTTCTGGTAGTTCTGGAGTAGAACAGCTGAGTTAGTACATTCAATTGTTATTGTAGAATTTTTAAAACTAAGTGATGTTACTCTCAATGTTATCCAGTTTCCTTCCCTTAACATGTTGACATTCTTTAGACTGATATTAAATCTTATTTGAGGCTTCATTTTTTAATTATTTTGAACCTGATGTTCAGTTTTCATCTAAACAGGTATGAGTGGGTGATCCGATCTAATCGTTGACCCTTTCATATCGCTGATGGGAATTACAGTGAGGAGAGATATTGCTAAGTCAGCAACATTCACAGCGGGTTTTGAGTCTAAAGGCATTAATCTCATGGCAGTAAGCAACAGTAAGATTGCACTGTTAACAATTCAATTATTCAGTTTTGATTTCTGTCAGCTCTGGCATTATCCTGGACAAAAGGTTTGCAAATTCTCCAGTGAATCAACGTACTTTTTTGTCTAATACGGAAATTACTACTGTTCACAATCAACAAGAAGATATTAGTTGATGATCAGTTTATAAAAATAAATCTCTTCAGACGTAGTGCAGTCGAAATGAACGTCTGCTCTTCAGTTGCATTTCCCTGTTTTTTACTCCTCTGTGTTGTCACTTTAAAAATATTTGTGCATTTATAGACTGAACTGCTTTGTCTCTCTTCTTCCCCCAGACTTTATGTCCAAACAAATCATTGTGGTGTATAATATATTTATAGTGTCATTGGGGAGGTCGTTTCAGGATATTGAATTTGCCACACGGAAAGATTGTGGGTGCAGATGCCACGTCGATTGGTGGGGAACATGTAGGTCGTTATTTTACCATGCATCTGTTACCTACGTTCAACTAGATGATCTAAATCCAGTATTTGGAAAGTGATGTTAGCCGAATCTTGTTGAATTATGTCGTATATCTCAGATGACACGCATTGCTTTCACTGTGTGTTAGTCGTGAGGTAATTAATTGCTGAACTTAACCCAATGTAACAAGTATCTTCATTCCCATGGATGGTTATCGAATGATTTTTTGTTGGTTCTGAATCCATCGAGCTATGCAGCTCTATTCCATCATGTCCCCGACTGCATTGTAGAATATGTGCATGCATTACGACTGAGGAATGGGTAAGTCATCACATAATGTTTAACCATTGATGTGCTTTTGAGGCAATTTGGGTAGGCTAGCTTAGTTATCTAGTCTACGGTAAAGTCTCAGATATTGACAGTGCGAGAGACTGCAGTAGTAATGGATTTGAAAATATCGCATGAATAGATAGGTTCACTTTTGTTGACAATAATCACAACTGGAACTTGTGCCACATTAATATTACTTGACAACTTAGAGTTCATGCCTGGGTGTTGTCCAGGTGTTGCGATGAATTAACACAAATTGTTTGAACATTTGCAGATTAACGAATTATACTGAGCGTTATTCAATCTTCAGCAAATCTCCAATTTTGGCGTCATGAATAAGGGAATGCGTTTGTAGATGCAAGTGAGGTCGACGGACTTCGGCCTTCGTTGAATAAGGCAATCCTCCTGCAACAGTGATGCTCATTTCCTCCCGTTCGAGAAATGTCTCTTGACATGGGATAATTTCTGATGATTCCCACTGACGTCGGATTTGCACAGGCCCCTTTCATGCGATACACAGTCAAATACTACTCTGATGCCAATCGCAGTCATCCTGTTCTCAGTCCTGGAGCTTATTCGTTATTCTATTTCCTGACAAATGATTGTATTCAGAGATTACAGCCAAATTCATGCATTGTATTTGGCATCCTACCTGATCTGCTTTATCATTTATCGTCTCATATTTTCTGACCTAACCTCAACAAACTCAAATGGATATTACTAATGAAGATTTTGATAATGTTCATCTTCAGGTCCTGTAAATTTAATCTCCCCTCTCTCGTCCCAATGGATCATTATATTCAATTTCTCACACTGTCTGACATCACGAGTGGAAAATTTTCATGGAATAACCTTGGTTCTCTCTCTTTGTCTCTTGTAGTGAATTTAGTCACGGTCACGACTTTGGCCCGGGGAAAATGTGGTCTATCTCCGTGTACAACCCGCTACCTCATAGCTATGGCAATGGCAGATCTACTATTCATTTTTTTAGATACAGTACTGTCTCGTCTTTCATCATATTATTTCCCGCTCTCTTTCCTGGAAATCACACATGTGTGTCGTGTTAATATTGCCCTCACTTGTGCATGTGCAAATTGCTCTGTATGGTTTACTGTCACTTTCTCCTTTGATCGATTTATTGTTATTTGTTGCCAGAAGCTGAAAACAAAATATTGCAGCAAGAAAATTGCAACTGCGGTTCTCACAACAACATGCATTCTTCTCTGTTTGGAAAGTATACCCTTCTACTTTACAGTTGATTATGGCAAGATAATTGATGATGTTCCCTGGTTATGTATTGACAAATCAAGCTATTACACTGATCATGGATGGATGGCATTTGACTGGTTTGACAAGATTTTAACCCCCTTACTCCCATATGCTTTAATTCTATTGCTGAATGCTTTGACTGCCAGATATATTTTAGTGACCAGTCAAGCCCGTATTCGACTGAGGGGTCAGAGAAAGAAAGGTAATTGCAGGGATGCAGAGATGGAGAGCAGAAACAAGTCTGTGGTTTTGCTTTTCACCATATCTGGCAGTTTCATTCTGCTGTGGCTTTTATATGTTATTCACTTCTTATATTATATCGTCACAGGAAGCAACCCCGAGTTTTACAATGATTCATTTTATATATTTGAGGAAGTTGGTTTTATGTTTGTAGAATTAAGTTGTTGTACAAACGCAATTATTTATGTGGTAACTCAGTCCATGTTCAGAAATGAGTTCAAGAAGATGTTGAAATATCCAGCAACATTAATTTTTCAACTGAAAGATAAACACAGCAAATGAGATTATCCTTGTGCAATTTGCTTCTTTAAAAACGTAATATTCTGTTTAAAATTTGCATCAATGTGGTGACTTTAGAATTTGCTGAGAAGCTGTTAGTAGCCTCAAAGGTACAGCAATATGCGCTGGGATAATGTTTTGGTGGGTCATCTTTGATTCATTCTGAGACCAGTCTATGAAATGCAAAGAACATGTAACTACATCTTTCTTGCATTGCAAGCATTATCCTCCTAGCTTGATTTTTCATCTACTTTTGTATCTTTTCTATGTTTGCCAAGACTAAAGTCACTTTCCTGTTCTGAATCATTAATAACATATTTTAAATAATTGAGGATCCGGCACTAATCCGTATCTCAGCATTCATCATGTCAGATATAAACCACTTATCAGCTTTGCTCCACATTCGTTTCCCCTATAGTTAATCTCCAGCGCCCTAGAAGTATGCATTTAATTTCTTCCTCTCATACTTCGCTATTTGGTATGCAGTTAAGATGTTCTACAATGACAAAAAATGTAAGACAGTTAATAAACTCTTCAGTCATTTCCTGATTCCTCGTAAGTATTTGGCGAGTCTAATTCTCTGATCATATATTCCACCCGATATCTCTCTTTCTTGTGTGCATTTATCAAAGCACCTATTATCACATTACTTGCAAGTTTACCTTTAAAGTTTATTTACACGCTGTTTATTTTTTTTGAAAAAAAAACTTTGTGCCATTTTAAACAAACTTAATATTGTGGTTTCTGGCCTGTGTAGGTGAAGTAACAATTCAAAATAGACTTCGCTTAGTTATTACCAAATAAAGGATTTTCATTGACCAAACTATATTTCTATTATCCTACTTAATTATAGCCAATAAGTAAGTTGATGCTTTCAAAACTTGTGACTCTGCTTACCATTATGTAATGGAAAAAAAATGCATAATAGGTTTTGTCAAGGGAATGACAGCAATTATTGTATTTAAGGACTTACATCTGCAATCGCAAAGGCCCCTCTATCACTTATGTGTAAATTATAAACAGAATTAGTGGCTTGGATAATGCAGAGTTATTATACACATAGGTTTTAGCTCTTTGCAAGACATCATAAAAACAGCTGTGTTCTTGTCAGAGCTTGCTTTAATTTATTGAGTAAATGCAACTTTTTTATTGTTAACCTTGTAACAATGTTATTAATTTTTCAATTGTTCAATCTTTACAACTGTAACATGAGCTGGATAATCATTGTTGAGATAAATGCTTTCATATTAATACCGTTTTATCTTCTGGACTAATTCTGTCTTTAAGGACAATAGGTTAAGTTGTACTGTTTCTAAGTAATAAAACAAAGCAGAATCAAAACAAAAAGAAATGAATCATTGCAATGTAATTTCCTGAATATTAAATTGATCGAGGATTAAGACATGGCATTCATGATATGAATTAGTTAGTCCTGACTGCAGATGCCTCTCTTTTTCTTCTATGAAGAGGAAAACTACATTTGAAACTGTCGTCTTCCTTTTGAAAAGTTACAGTAACCAAATTAACGAAGGCAATGAGTCCACAGATAATTGACAATCCAGGAACTAGCCAGGACCTGATCAGTTAATGTCCATCACACTTTAGAGTCAATTTAGATTTGGTCATACAGCTCTTAACCAATTAGAAATAATCCTGGCTACACTTGGCGAATTAGGAATTGATCACAAAGGAAGTTGCGTCTTTGAAAGCAGTAATAAGCAACAGCTTTCAGTTACCAAGGTCTGCAAGATACCTCGCATTACCATACATTCAAACAGAAGTGAAGGCTCTCAAGGCAGTAGAGTAAGGCAAGAGATCGGATATTGATTCGTGCCCTAAACTGAAGTGGAGATAAAGAGCAGAATTTTCGCGAGAAAGTTCCAGTTGAGCTGCAATAGATCTTCATTTAAATATAAACAAAGTGGATTGCATCTTGTTAAGTTACGTGTTAAACAAAATATTGAACAAATTAATACTGGAATTTGAGCTCAAATATTTAACAACAATGCTTCATTACTCATCTTTTGCACAACATTTATATTTTATTTACGTTTATTGTTCTTCTTAACTTTCCTTATTAACCACACTTCACTTCACGACTTCCTAGAATTCTTATATCTAACTGAGTCCTGCTTTTTTGAGACATAAGCTATTTTATTCGATTCTGCCATTGTTCCTCCAATAACTTTTCTGCTAACCATCTTTTCCAGACCATCCTATTTCTTCCTTAATTTCTGTACAATTATTCTGATATGAGTTTAATACAATTGCTTCTGACATTCATTTCTTGCGATCAAGCAGAATGCTAAATTATGTAATGTTATAATCACTGTTTCCAAGGATAACTTTTACTCTGAGGCAGTTCATTATACCCGCTTCATTAATCATTACCAGATTTAAAATAGCCTGATGCCTGGTTGACTCCAGGCAGTTTCCCGGAAATGGTCATGAATAGGTAATATGATTTCTTCCTCATTATTTTATCTGCCAATGTGGCCAACACAACATCCATGAAGATTAGAATCACCCATGTTTAAAATACTTTCGCTTTCACCTGCCTTTCTGATATCCTGATTTATTCTCTGTTTTCACAGTAAGTTGCTGTAAGGGGTCAATGAATGACACTTGCATAAACGCAGAGAGGGGAAATGCAGTAACAATTAAAAAAAAAGAACTCATTTCCCTCAGTGAAGATAGCTATTAAATCAAGATATTTTCAAATATTTTTGTGATTAAATTGATCATTTCGAAATACATTTCCCCAATTAACTGTGTCCAAGCACAAGTGATTGAAAGGAAAACCCAAGAGCTTATAATTAGTAATGACAACTAATTGCAAAATTTGTAACAACTTTTAATATGTTTGGAAGATGGAAAACAGTTCTGCACAAGGAAAAAAATCATGTTGATGTTAAGGTAAATTTCATCAGACTCTGCAAGTTTGTTCACCTTGAATGGAATATCCTGAACATTCTGCATCTGGAGAGGTTGTGGATTTATCATGCTTTTCTCTCACGAGGTTCAGGTTTATTGAGATTCTCTGCCTTAATATGTCTAGAATGCATAGTTTTTGATTCTTGTAAAGCCAGAGCTAGATAAATTCTATGGGAATAAGAATGCAAAAGTTCATTGGCTTTAGCAGAGAATATGTTATTGTCATCACATATCTGGTTGATATGTTTTAATGGACGGGAGGGGATTGTTCTCATTGATAGTCACAGCTATCTTGGTTACGACAAGGAGTCGTCAACACTGTATCACTATGGTTGGCATGTTTAAACTTTGGGAATAAGGCTTGGCTAGTAATATTGGGCGATTAAGTTCTTGTTGAAAGAGTTGTTTAGGAACACTTGAAAACTCAGCGCCGACAGGTGAGTGGAATGTCAGAAAGAAAGAAAGAACGTAGATGTTCTGGCAGGCCATAAATAACCAGGCTGATCCTATATTCACTCTTCCAAGCACATCTTCAATTTATTCGTCAGTAATTTGGGGCAGCATCGTGGCACAGTGGTTAGCACTGCTGCCTCACAGTGCAGAGACCCGGGTTAGATTTCCACCTCGGCCAACTGTCTGTGTGGAGTTTGCACATTCCCCCCGTGTCTGTGTGGGTTTCCTCCGGGTGCTCCGGTTTCCTCCCCCAGTTCAAAGATGTGCAGGTTAGGCGAATTGGCCATGCTAAATTGCCAGCAGCTTGAGGTGAAGGGGTAAATGTAAGGGAATGGGTCTGGGTGGGTTGAACTTCGGCGGGTCGGCGTGGACTTGTTGGCTGAAGGTTCTGTTTCCACACTGTAAGTAATCTAATCTAATCTAGAAACAAACTGTGGAATGATAGCGGATAATGTCTGCGACCACATCTGGATTAGGAGGAGCCAATACATTTTTTTTTCTGTCTGAGCATTCAGTTTCTGGCAATTGTATATCAGGCACTTTCACATTGTTACGTCTACGTTATCTTCATATGTCACAATTTTTCAAATACTTCAAGGCAAATGACAAAATGCAGTTTATACTATTCCCAACGCCAGCACTTCAGAATTCTTAAATTCAAGTGGACATTTCTTTCTCTGTGATACCTGTTTTGACTTAGCTGCTTCTTTCAACTTCCAGTTAGAGAATTATATACCCTTTGGATACAATCATATCTCGACAAAATCTGACGTTAATCTCAAAACGCTTATGCATAAAGGCTGACACAGCCATGCCACCAATTCAAGATCCAAAATCTGACATTAGTTATATAAATGCACATGGAAACTACTTGAATTATATTACACTCAGCATACTGGGTGCATTCATCTTATCCTGCATGTGAAATGCAGAAGCATGATTTCCCTGGCTGTAGTAATTGAAAATTAAAGTTAGTCCTCCCTGTGTTGCTGAAGCTTTTACGTGTGACCTTAGAAGTGGCACTGCAGAATGCAATTCACAAAAGCAATCCTCAAATACTTCGTATCCAGAAAGACTTAGAAGATAGTTCCTCTCACCTTCAAATTTAACGATTCACAAATAAGCTCTTCTATGCGCCTGTCTTGGTAACTGTGGGAGTTAGGGGACAACATTCTACTTATCATATTTGAAATCTTCCACGCATTTGCGTCGAATTATATATATCTCATATCAGAAAAATTCACCAAAAGGTTGGCTCAGTGTGTCACAGCACCAGAGTCCCAGGTTCAATTCCAGCCTCCGCCGACTGTCTGTTCTCCCTGTGTATTCGTGGGTTTCCTCCAATTTCCTCCCACTGTCCAAAAATGCGCAAGTTAGATGAATTGGCCATTCTAAATTGTCGATAGTGTTAGGTGCATTAGTCAGAGGGAAATGGGTCTGGGTGCATTACTTCTCAGAGGGTCGATGTAGACCGGTTGGGCCGAAGGGTCTGTTTCTGCACTGTAGGGAATCTAATCTAATCCTTTTCAGAACACTACATATCCCATTGTACGGAGAAATATGCTGAGCTGTCAAGGATTGGATATCTTATACTATGGTGACTGGGAGTCCAGGGATGCAACTGCAAATTTGGCTGATTATTCGATAATGCTCACTCTAACAGAGGTTGAGAATGGATACAATGCTGGTAATTCTTCGCCCAGAACCGCAGTGCAGCATACACTGATAATTAGGTCAGTGTAACAGTCTGATGCAGTGCAATTTAGTCGTACAATATAATGTGCATAATCTTATCATATTGTGTTTTGCATGATGGAACGGAGTAATGAATTTTGAAGAACTCTGAAGCAGAAGTATTCCTTTAAACAGATGAATTATTGAGCAAAAGGGACATGTAACTCCAATATTGCGCAGTGGTGCAAAATTCGTTGCAATTAGCCAGGTATGATTAAACTGATATCCTGTTCCAGCAGATGTGAGGAATGTACAATAATCCCTCCTTCAGTGTTCATGTGTTTCTGGAAATGCAACATCCATCTTTGTCCCCAATACTTCTTCTCTTCAGTACGTTTACAACAACATTTTTTTTTATTTCAAATTTTCGTTTTCCTGTTATTAATAGAAGTCCCAATTATTACATGCTTGAAGATATTCCTGTTTGTGCTGCAGACGTTTGCTGAATATTGCCTATCATTCTCAATTCATTACAAACTTGTCAAAAGCAACAAGGGCAGGAATTGGTGCAATAGTAGCAAGTAACAGTCAGAGTATACTGCTCTGATTATGGACACAATAACGTCTACTGTATAATTAGAAGCTTGAACTTTGTGACCATCGCTGAAGTAAATCTTCATTATTTGTAGACTTTAAGGGACATGGACAGGATAAATAACGAGGTGAAATAATTGTAAGATGAAGGACAGGAGGATTAGTGTAAATACCAGATAACAACCGTCTTCAGTAACAGAAAGGCTAATTGCCATCCTTCACATACAATGGCTTATCACCACCGACTCGCTACTTTCAACATTCCAGATTTTGCCATGGAGCAGTAATGGACCTATACTCGCCATATTAAATAATCACTACAGCAGCAAGTCAGATACTAGAATACTGCAACAAGTAACTCACGCCCTGAAGTCCTAAAACTATCAATAATAGACAAGGCACAAGTGCAGATAGGTGGAATAAACTTTACTTGCCTGCATAATAGCATCTCCAACAGCATTAAAGAAGCTTGACACCATCGATGACAGGTCATCCCACTTGATTGCTACAATATTCACAAATATCCGGTCGCTCCTGCATTGACACGAGCACCAATGTTTCAAAATGCAAAATGCATGGCAGAAATTCACCAAATCTCCTTCGTGAGCACTTCCCAAATGTATGGCCGGTTCTGGGAGAAAAAGAGGACTGCAGATGCTGGAGATACGAATCTAAAAGTGTAGTGCTTGAAAAGCACAGCCGGTCAGGCAGCATCCAAGGATGACCAGTATTGACTTTTTGACTTGGCATAACCAGTTCCCTCAAGGAGAACAACAACAGCAGCTACATGGGAATACAAACGTCACCTTCCCCTTCAAGAAACTGACTGTCATAAACTGAAAATTTGGCATTATTCCTTTAGTCAAAGTCTTCAAATTCTTTCTGGAACAGCATTCTGTGCCTACCAGCAGAAACATGGACTGGGTCAAGAGATAGCTCACCAGTCCCTCCTCAAGGGCAAATGGGACAGGGAATAAACGATACCCCGTGGGACAACGCCCATAACTCTTGAGATAATAAATGATGCCAACAATTTTAGACTCAACTGGAGACTTTGAGGAAAGTGCAGCAACTCCTTTGATAGGATTCTAAGATGGTTCATAGCTGGCGATTGTTCTATTGTGCCACATGAAATGGAAATAATAATACATTTTCAAACGTGAATCTGTATTTGCAGCAAAGTGTCAGTAATTTAATGTGTGCCTAGACGCATTTGTATTTAGTTCCCATCTCACTGCATGCACAACCACGAACACACCTTGGTGGCAACACTGTGCCAGATAGATGGCTGTGCTAGAAAATTAGCAGGAATCCTGGGAGCCTTTGCCAATGTTAAGTGCTTCTATCTCTCATGAGAGGGGAGGTATGATAAGAGGAAGGGTGGGGCGAAACGCATAGTGCATAGGTCAGAGATGGGGAAACTTTTCATGTTGGAAGGCCGCATTATGTCAGTTGTAATCTAATAAGGCCGCATCCAAGAAACTTCTATGATATATTCTTCAAAGTTCACATTATTTTGTAAAAATTTAACTACTATTCACTAACTAAAAAAAGAAAAAAATGTTAATTCTGAAGTTAACTAACCTTCTAATCACTTTGTTGTGACTGCTTTTTTTTGTAGGAAAACATTTAAATATTTGGTTACAGCATGGAGGTCTGCAGTTTTAGCTTATCCTCTATATGGGTACCCGTCATTTGTAATCTTAAGGGCGTCTTGATTTTGGTTAAGTCGGAGAATGTAGATTCGCAGCAATAAGTGGCGAGATTATTTCGTTCAATTTTCTTTTACTCTCTGGCATTTTAAATATATTCATTTTAAGATTAATATTTTTAAAAGGACAAAAACATATTAATAAAAATAAAAGATTTGTTCTGCAAAATTTGGATTCATTCAAAAGGTCACAGGTGATAAGGTAGGCTGGAGAAAACTGCGTGAGAGGCGTCGCTCAGAGATCGATATAAATAAATCCTCCATGTACGTCTGAATTTTTGATTTGATTTAATTTTCTCCAAATGCTTCATAATTATCGAAATTTAATAGCATTTGCGTCTATCTTTGACAAACAGTTCGACAATTGATATCTTCCTGCAGTACACGGGATTCTTATTCAGTTTCACTGTTGACTTCGAATTTTTACATGATCTTCAAATGACGTGATCACACACATTGTGTTCAAGTTTAAATCACTGACACGTGTTGAGCTCAGAAAGAGCAAGATACTCAACCCTCTGGAATCAAATTGGAAATAGGTTTGTGTGTGTGTGTAGGGTGTGTGTGTGTGTGTGTGAGTGTGTGTGTCTGGGTGTGTGTCTGTGTGTGTGTGTGCGTGTGTGTGTGTGTAAAATGTCTCAGAAATTTGAACGTCAGAGTCAAACAGTGAGATGATATGTCAATTCATACGTGAAGCAAATTTGGAGTTTCAAAACAGAAAATGGGGAACAAGCAAGGAAATAATTAAACAAGTAAAACGGTTAAAAAGGCACTGATATATAAAGTATTTAATGAATAACATTGCTTAATAAATTATTCAATTCTGTGTACATTAAATAAATGATGCAGTTTGCACAATTATGTTCTCTACGGAAGTAAAGGAAATTGAATTCATAAGAGAATCCGCAAAATATTTATGAAAAACAAATGAAAAGACTGAATTAGTGGTCTCATAAATTAGTGCATGCAGCTGAGATGAAATGCAATAAAAAGTGTTTGATTTATTAATCTAAAAAGTAACACTCATGATGAAGTAATTATTCATGCTGAAGGAAAGTGAATTAAAACTATTAAATTGTTTCCATTCATGAGCTACATCAGAGTAAGTATAATTCATTAGCAATAGGATTGAAATATTTCAGCAATATTGTTCTGCTCTTCCCTTGGGGTAAACAACTAACTAATTCAGTTTGCTATAGTTCACTGGAAAAAGGATAAATACCAATGCAAGTCAGTTTCAAAGTAGTATTCAATCATCTGGCAACAAACAACAAATTGCCATGCTAATGTATTTTGTCAAAAAAAACACGTGGAACCACCTTCTCAGAATGCAAAGAACACTTATTGTCAGACATGGTACCTGGTGCAAACTGTTAAGGCCTGCTCAGTTGCACTGATTTAGTATGATTGTGCAGTACCACATGCACCAGTTATTGCATTTCCTCTTCAAGTTTCCTGGACTGTGATGAAGACAATTACACTGTTTGTCATTTACTCACTACTGAAATTGACCACATTTGTTTCAAGAAAACTATATTGTTCGTCATGTTTCCTTTCAGTGACCATGAGATCCGCAAGCTATGTGATCAGTCAAAAAGTAAAACGAGAACTGAGTTAAGGCACACATTTACGTCAAGTGTATTTCACTTACCAGGGACACCAATGAGGGCAACAGTCACATAGTATATATGTCGGATTCTGCAACATGGTTCCAAAATTTTCTACATGAGATGATCTCTCTGACAGATACTCTGAGGTCACGCATTAGTGAAATCTTCAATTTATGCATTGCCACGTCTTTACAGTGTGAATTAGGTTGCAACATCAATTAATTTACTTCGAAAAATATCGTAAGACAATTACCATAGCTGAGTCACCCTCTGTTTTTCACAGTAGAGAGTATGGTACCCGAAAAGCACAGCAGGTCAGGCAGCATCTGAGGAGTAGGAGAATCGAAATTTCAGACTTAAGCCCGACATCAGGAAGAAGGTTTGTGGGTTTGAAGGGGGTGAGAGATAAATGGGAGTATAGTTGACATGTGGGGGAAGATAGCTGAGAATGTGAAGGGTAGATGAAGGTAAGGAAGAAGGTGACAGGTCGGCGAGGAGGGTGGAACAGATAGATGGGAAAGGTGGCAGAGAGGTCTCAAGGATGGTGCCGATTTGATTTGGAGGGTTGGGACTGGGATAATGAGGGGAAGGGGAAATGTGGAAACTGTTGAAATCCACATTGATCCCGTGTGGTTGCACAGTCCAAATGCGGAATATGAGATGCTTTGCCTCCAGGCGTCGGGTGGTAAGGGTTTGGCGATGGAGGAGACCCAGGAGATGCATGTCCTTTACTGAGTGGGAGCGGCAGTTGAAGTGTTCAGCCACAGGGTGGCGAGATTGGTTGGAGCGGGTGTCAAAAGAAGTTATCAGAAATGATCTGCAAGTAGGCATCCTCTCTTCCCAATATAGAGGAGACCACATCGGCAGCAATACATACAGTAGATGACATTGGTAGAGGTACAGGTATTTTTCTGTCGGATGTGGAAGGATCCTTTGGATGGAGATGAGTGGAGAGCTGAGGCGCAGGTTTTGCACTTCCTGCGGTGGCAGGGGAGGTGCTGGTAGTAAAGCATGGTGAATGACGTGGACCTGACGAAGGGATTGCGGAGGGAATGATGTCGTGGGATCTGTTTGTAGTTCACGGAAGTGCCGGAGGATCATGTGTTGTATTCGGAGGTTGTTTGGTGTGGAAGGATGGACCAGAGGGGATTTGTCCTTGTTGCATTAGAAGAGGGTTCAAGGGTGGTGGTTTGGGAAGTGGAATAGTTGCGCTGGAGGGCAGCATCGACCACGTGGGAAGGGAAATTACGATCTTGGAAGAAGGAGGCCATTTGGGATATTGTAAGATGGAATTTGCCATTATGGGAACAGATGCATCAGAGGCGGAGGAATTTAGAATAAATGATGGCGTTATTACGTAACGTGGGAGGAGGTGTAGTCTGGATAGCTGTGAGAATCGGTGGGTTTATAGTAGATATCTGTGTTTAATCAGTCATCCGAGATGCAGATGGAGTGGCCCTGTAAGGGGGTGTCTGTGATTGTCCGGATGAATTTGAGGTCGGTATGAAAGTATTCATGAAGTTGATGGACTGTTCAACCTCCTTGTGGGAGCTCTAGGTAGCATTCTCAGCTACCTTTCCCCCAACCCCACCCCCTCCCATTTATCTCTCATCCGGCCGGCCAACAAGCCTCATTCTATATGAAGGGCTTATGCCCAAAACGTCGATTCTCCTGCTCCTCCGATGTTGCATGACCTGCTGTGCTTTTGTAGCACCAAGCTTTCGATCCTGCTCTACAACATCTGCAGTCCTCACTTTCTACTCTATTTTTTAGAGAATGACATAAATTGTCGCCGAGCAGACACACATTAAGCTGTTTGAGAAATTCTAGTGTAACAGACTGGTCAGAAAATCAAATATTCATGGCATCTATATGCAGTTTAAAAATCCACTAATACAGGCAGGATGGACAAAAAGGATAAAGATGTGTGTGTGTGTGTGTGTGTGTGTGACAGAGAGAGAGAGAGAGAGAGAGAGAGAGACCAATAATTATCCTGTTTTCTCCTTCCTGCCTGTATTGGCGGATTTTCACACTTTCTATAGATGACATGAGCAATTGATTTCGTGGCCAGTTTGATATCTTGGAATTCCTCGAATCCACATAGAACTGCTTAATGACGATTTGGTCAGCGGCACTTCATTTCATTTGGTAATACGCAGAGGTCTGAATCAGCTATGGTAATCGTCTTCCAACATTTTTTTCAATGTAAAGCTAAATTAATTGATTTTGCAGACGAAAGCACCCTGGAAGACTTTACAGTGCATAAATATCAGCTAAATGTCAAGAATGATTTCAGGGCAAAGAGTACAGTTGTTTTTATCAAAGTACAGGGAACTCTAAGAGGGAATGTAATACTGTGTGTATGTGGTGCACTAGAATTTTATTAAATCAGTGCAACTTACCAGACCTCAACAGTTTGCACCAGGCGCCATGTCTGACGAGAAATTGTATTCCGTGAATCTGTCTCCTTGTTTTGTTGACGGAATATATGAGCATGGCAATAGGTTGCTTGTTTCCAGGTGGTTGAATATTTCCATTAAACTAAAGTTTACTGATATTTATCTTTTGTCACTTGAACTGTACCAAACTGAATGAGTTAGTTGCTTACGGCAGGGCAAGAGCTGACCAATATTGCTGAAGTGTTTCAATCTTGCAGCTAGTGATTTACCTTTATTCTGATGCGGCTCATGAATGGAAACATTTTAATATTTTGATGTTGACTACTCACTTCACTTCAGCACGACGAATCGCTTAATTCTGAGTTTTAACTTTTCGATTAATCTATCTTCTAACATTATATAAATTATACCATTTTTCTTCCATGTCATCTTTGTTGCATTCACTAACTTATAAGACAACTGTTTTCGTTCTTCTCATTTGTTTATAAATATTTTGCGGCTTCTTCAATCATTTAAATTTCCTCACTTTCATAGAGACAAATACTGCACAAAGTGCATCATTAATCTTATTTAAAAGTTAATAGAATCGTTTGTTAAGCAATGTTATTCATTAAATTATTTATCAATCAATAGCTTTTTAACCGTTTTGCCATTTCATTGTTTCCTCGATTGTTCCCCACTTTCTGTTTTGAAAGTGGAAATTTTCTTAACGGGTACATTGAACTATTATCTCAAAGTCTGACTCTGATATTTAAACTTCTGAGCTCAATGCTCAACTCAGAATGTGTTTTTTAATAGTCGATGCAATGACTGTCTTCAAATCTGTGTCCAACATCCGTTAAACCTGACCTACAAATCAGAGGAAATTAGCACCAGAGGGTATCATTGCGAACTTGGGTTAGTTTGGCTGTTTTACACCCTGTTCCATCTCAATGACCTGCTGTTTTGCACGTTCCAATTGTTTTTGGTTTGGGATTGCAACTTATGATCTAATAGAAACAAGGCTTTGGCGTTATTCCATTTAACCCATTGAGCTGGCTCGGTTATTTACTGCAATTATGGAACATTAAACACATCAATACTGTTAAATGTTTCTACAAGTGTAATTCTGGTGTGCAGCATGTGCACCGTTTGGTATTTCGAAAGTCAAGATTAACCTCGGACCCAGCCACATGCAATCATTTTTTTAAAGCCAGAAATGTGCTAACTATTTGGCATGCTTTCTCTTCTAGCTACTTTAATAATAATCATAATCCTATGCTGGGAAATGTCTGTCTTCTCTGACTGCAACACACGTTATTTCGTAACCATGGTAACTGCTGATCTGTTGTTCATTACCACCTGGGTCATCCTGTGAATGATCATTATTTTACATTTCCCAGTGTCTTTCCAGAAGATCACCCATCCGTTGTGTTATCCATGTCTTGTGTTATGGGATCGCAGAATGTACCATCTGATTCATCGTCACACTTTTCTTTGAAAGATAAATTTGTGGCCATTTGTTGTCAGAAACTGAAAACAAACTACTGCTCTGACAAAACTGCAACTGTGTTTTAAACAGCAAATTGAATTCTGATCTGTTTCAAGTGCATTACTCTTTCTGCTGCACTTGAAGCTGGGGAGGAAATTAATAACATGTGGTTTTGAAATGCAAAAATTCACAAATCTCTCATGGATGACATTTGACTTGTTTGATAAGATTTTTTTTACCCATGCCTCCCATATATTTGAATTTTGTTGTTCACTGCTTTGACAGGTCGATGCATTTTCCTTGCCAGTGTAAAGGGTTGTTTGGTCAGATCTAAAGAACGAATCACTTTGACCCAGATATCGAGAACAGAAGGAAATCCATGATTTTAGTCTTCACTGTATATATAATATTGTGGCTTGAATATATCATAGACTGGTTATTTTATCACGTAATAACCCTTAGTATTGTAATGAAACTTTATGCATCTACTTGTTGAATTTGTGGTTATGCCAGCCAGTTTAAGTTGCTGCACAAACAGGTTTATTTAGCGGGTGATTCAGTCCAAATTCAGAGACCATTTAAACACTGTGACGAAATATCCAGCATTACCAATTATTAAAGTAATTCCAAAAGGAAATAAGTGGGTGCAGCCGAGTTGCAGTGATGTATGTAGAGCTACAATTCACAGTGATATCTTGAATTGCGGTGATTGAAATATGTTAAAAAAAAAACAAATGGCGATATTGGGGCTTCAGAAATATTTAGAGATAAGTGGGTTCATGGATGTTAGTAGACAGGGGCGTTTACCTAGATCCTCAAAACAAATTCTGCAAAAGATGCTGACAAGTACCTCTCATCCGTTTCAGTACTTCTTTCCTTTTTGAATTTAGTCAGCAGAAACTGTATTTTCTATCTTCTAATCTAATGGGACTTTTCCTATTTACTTCGAAATTTGGAAATTTGAAACCAATACAGTAAACATATCAGGAATGCCAAATAAATAGGTTCTGATGATGACCATGTGAGGACTGTGGGGCCACATTCTACCCTAACTCTATTTGCAAGTTTTTTGATGACAACACCAATATAGGTTGAATCTCAAACAAGACATGACAGGTTAGGAGAAAGAAATAAGCACTCAGCAGTATAGTGTAAAGAGAAGAATCTGTCCTGCAATTTTGGAAAGACGAAAGAGCTGGTCGTTGACTTCAGGAATCATGACAAGAGCACGCTCATGTCAGCCCATTGATGATACAGAACTAGAGATTCTCAAGAGCATCAAGTTCGTGACAAATGCCAACAACCTGTCCTTGTCTACCAACTCAGACACGAGAAAGCACAACAGTGCCTCATGTTTCTCAGGAATCTAAGGAAATTTAGCTTGTCCATAAAGGATTTTACCAATTTTTATAGAAACCATAACTGGATGCATCACAGCTTGATATGACAACTGCTTTACTCAAGACCGCAACAAACTGCAAAGAGTCTTGCACACAGCCCATTCCATCAAGTAAAGCAGCCTTCTCACCTTTAACTCCATTTAGAATTCCCATTACCCTGGAAAACAGACAACATAATTAAATACCTCACCTTCCTGGTTATGCTCTCTTCCACCCTCTTCTATCTTAGACTAAACAAATGTCTGAACGCACAAGCAGATTCAAGAGCAAATTCTTCCCCATTGCTATCAGATATTTGATCGAAATTCTCAAATTCAAATATTGATCTCGCTCTCTGCACATTCTGCATTCTTTTTGTAATATCCTGATGCACTTTGTATGACATGACCTGCCATTTTTCACTGCATCTCAATTCATGTGACGATAATAAATCCCATTAAATAAAATCAGCTGCATCTTAGTAGGTCTCGTTTCACAATATGACCATAAATAAGAACAAATCTTTTGTCCATACCACTCAAGCCTGCTCGACTATTCCTCGAGATCATGGCTGATCTTTGAGCATTGAAGTATACATTCCCATTGATTCCAATTTCTTTTGACACCTTTGCTGAAAAAGAATCTAATTATCTTTGCCTAATAAAAATAAAACGGCTGCGCCTACTCTGGCAGAGAGTTTCATGGAAACACAATCCGGAGAGAAAATCATACTCTTTATATTTCCACTCAATTGTCATCTCCTCAATTTGAAAGTGTCCATTAATATTTGACGGATTTAAAATAGGAAACATCATTTCTGTTTCGAATCTTTAAGAACATTCATATTCCTATATATTTCAAAAAATATTCAACGTATTCTAATTTCTAAAAATCATTCTTCTAAACTCCATTAGAAACAAGCCCAGCCTGTCAAAACTAGAAGAATCTCAAAAGACATTCTAAGGTTTGAATATAGCAAATTTCGATCGCACATTCCAACGCTGCAAACTCTATCACTAAAAAGAAAAAAAGATGCTCATAGAGACGTAGAATCAGTGAGCCATGGCGATGTACAGCACAGAAACAGAACGTTCAGTCCAATTCGTTCATACAGACCAGATTGCCCAACCGAATCTAATCCCATTTGACAGCACTTGGCCCATATCCCTCTGGTCTCCTCCTATTCATAAACTCATCCAGATATATTTTAAATGTTGCAATTGTACCAACCTGAACCACTTCCTCTGGCAGCTTATTCAATACACGCAAAATCCTCTGTGTGAAAAAAAGTTGCCCCTAAGGTCCCTTTTATATTTTTCCCCTCCTCACCCTAAACCTATGTTCTCTAGATCTGGACTCCTCCACACCAGGGAAAACACTTTTTCTATTTATTCTATCCACGTCTGTCATGAATAAGGCAAGCACTCAGCCTTTGACACTCCAGGAAAAACAGCCTAACTATTCAGCCTATTCCTATAGCTTAATTCCTACAGTCCTGACAACATCCTTGTCAATCGCTCCTGAACCCTTTCAAGTTTCATAACATCCTTCCGATCGGAAGGAGACCAGAATTGCACGTAATATTCCAAAAGTCGCCTAACCAACGTTCTGTGCAGCTGAAAAATGACCTCTCGACCTCTATACTTAATGCTATGACGAATAAAGGAAAGCATACCAAACGCCTTCTTCATTATCCTATCTACCTGCGACTCCACGTTCAAGGAGCTATGAACCTGCACTCCATGGTCTCTTTGTTTAACAACACTAAGTAAGACCTTACTATTAAGTGCATAATTACCACTAAGATTTGCTTTCCAAAATGTAGCGAATCACCTTTATCTAAATTCTTCTCTACTTTCCACTCCTCAGCCCATTGGCTGATATGATCAAGATCCCGTTGTAATCTGAGGTAACATTCTTCGTGGTCCAGGACACCTCCAATTTTGGCGTCATCAGCAAACTTACTAATTATAGCTCCTATGTTCACATCCGAATCATTTACATAATTGACGAAAGGTAGTGTACCTAACACCGATCCTTATGGCACTCCACTGGTCACAGGCCTCCAGTTAGCAAAAACAACCCACAGAACCACCCTCTCTCTTCCAAGTTCAAACCAGTTCTGTATCCAAATGCCCAGTTCTCCCATTATTACAAGATATCTAACCTTGTTAACCGGTTTCCCATTGGGAACCTGTCGAGCGTGTTACTGAAGTCCATTCAGCTCATGCGCACCACTCTTCCCTCATTAATTCTCTTTGTTACTTTAAAATAAATCAATCAAGTTCGTGAGACATGATTTCCCATGCACAAAGCCATGTTGACTCCCTAATCAGTACTTTCCTTTAAAATAAGTGTAAATCCTGTTCCTCAGGATTCCCTCCAACAACTTGCCCACCACCGACGTCAGGGTCATCCGTCTGTAGTTCCCGGGTTTGTTGTTACTACTTTTCTTAAGTAATGGTACAGCGTTAGCCAAGTCCAGTCTTCTGGCACCTCATCGACAGAGGGAAAACCAATAATGCAAAACACTACAAGCTGGGTTGGAAATTACCATTCTTGCACTATTGGTGAGTTAAGTTTATTGAAGTGTAATGCTTTCAATGTTCTTATAGCACTTGAACTGCAACAGATGTAGAAGGTGACTCTGCACTACCTTCTGAAGGACGTTTAATGAGTGCTCAAACAATGGTGCTCTCAAAGGAAATGCACATCTTATAGGACTTGCAATAAATCAGTAAATCAATAAAACAATCACTGAATGTGACAGCAATTTGAATACTCGGTATTGTTTAATTCAACAATTAGTTTCCAAACATCGCAGTTGCTTCCAAAATCTGTTGACTCCAAAGTGAATCGCATTCTCTAGAATCTTCCTCAGGAAAATCTTTTCAAGCTGTTTGGAGATGCCCCAACTACTTGTACGGGATATTAACCGAAGTGTCTCTCCCAGGGCAGCCCGGTGGCTCAGTGGTTCGCACTGCTGCCTCACAGGGACCCGAATTTGTTCCAGCCTCGAGTGACTGTGTGGAATTTGCACACTTTCGCTGTGTCTATGTATATTTCCTCTGAGTTCTCTGGTTACCTCCCAAGGTCTAAATATGTGCAGATTTGTGGAATTCACCACATTAAATTACCCACAGTGTTCAGGGATATATAGCTTAGGTACTGGTCAGCCTAAATGTAAAATAATAGATTAAAAGAATGGGTCATTGTGAAATAATGTTTGGTGGCTAGGTGAGGAGTTGTTGTGCCAATTAGCCTGTTTCGTCAATATAGGGGTTCTATGAATAATAATTAGAGTCCCTGTATCTAAGGCATTACAATTCACATCCTTCTTGTCCTCATGCTGGATTTCACGCAGGTGACCTTACTTCACGTTGCCCTCACGATAGTATTTTGATTTTTTTTCCACAGGCAGTGAGTTCATTGTATCTATCAGAGGTGATCTGATCTAATAAAGTTTAATTCTGTCTCTCATCCATCCCATTATCCTTATCGGATAATAAGGGTTTCTTGCTCCGAAGTATGAGCAAGAACTGTAGAGATCTTCCTGCTTCCCGCTTCAGTGTGTTGTGTATTGCTAAAAGAGTTTAATTTCGCATCTGTGAGCTGGTGAAAGCTGAATTGGATGTATTCACGGGTACATTCACTTACAAACCACTGCATCAAGCACATCCAAAACACTATCTTTTTATTCGAGTATCAGTAAGCATTGTTTTTAGACAATTAATTTTTAAAATCATTTTTGAATTGGAATATTTCACTACTTGTGAAAATAATGAATAAAATAAATATTTACTATGGCGAGTTTACCAATCGGATGTTGGAGTGAATATCAGATATTAACATGCATTTTGCTACAAATTCCAACTCTCAAAAAGTGGCCATCTTCACACTCTTTTGATTTTGCTCTCCACGTTTTGACTACGTTGTTTGTAGGAAATATTTATAACCTTCACTGGCCACAGAGCGAACAGACGCCAGGAGCAGTGCATAAGAAGCGGCACCCCCTTTATATGCAATGGTTTTGAAACACTAAACATGAAGAAAAACGGTCGTTTAAATGAGTTTCAAAAATATTCCTTACCCCGAAAAATGTTGAAAACTCTCCCTTTTCATGAAAAGGAAGAATGAAATGGACTTGCAGTGCATCTGGAGATTGCACTTTGAGATTCCCGCCTGCTAAATTAGGTGTGAAGTTCAAAGGATTGCATTTTGGAATAGAGTGTCGTGATTAGAGTCTGGAGTCAATATCCTACTTCTGTCAAATCTTCCATCACGATGCATCCCCTCCTGGAACAAAGAACAAAGAATGGCACAGCACAGCAACATGCCCTCTGGGCCACCAAGACTGTGGCGACACATAGTACCTTTCTGAGCAAATAACCTTTGCCTCGAAATTGTTCTGTCCCTCTCTTCCCTGCCTTTTTATACATCTCAAATATGGTGCTTTACCATTGCTAATATGCCTGCCTCTATCCAAATACTCTGGCACTTAAGACAATTAGTGTTAAAAAGAAGACTCTCACGTCTCATTTAAATGTTTCCCATTTCGTTTTAAACTTATGTCTGTGCAATTGACGATTTCACCCTTGGAAAATACTCTGGCTGTTCATTCTATCAATGCCTGTCATAATTTTTAACCTTCTATCAGGTCGCATCTTACCACTTAACGTTCAAGTGAAACACACCACGTTTCCCCCATATCGCCTCATAGCTACTCCTGTCCAAGAATAGACCTAATCGTGGTAAATCGCTTCTTTCCTGGCTCCAAAGCCTTCATGTCATTTTGATGGTGTGATGATAAGGACAGTACACAGAATTTCATAAATTCATAGTTTGAGAGAAAATTGCTGCAGGAGTACGCTGTTCACCCCTTCAAGCCTATACAAATATTCAATATAATCTTGGCTAATGATGTCATTGCTCCAAAACCCTTGATCCTTTAACAGCAAAGGATCCGTCCAGATTTCTCTTGAATATATCCAATGAGCTGCGCCCAACAGCTTCCTCTGGTCGAAAATTTCACAAGTTTAGAACTCTCTGAGTGAAGAAATTCTTCATCATCTCAATCCTGAATAACGTACTCCATTTTATTGTATTCTGACTCCGAGTTATGGACTTCCTCAACATTGTGGACACTCTTCCCACATACCGGATGTCTCATCACGTCTCTATAATTGGCATGAGATCTCCACTCATAATTCTAAATTTTATGACTACAAGCCCAGACGATAAAGCTTTCTACATCTGTCAGTTTTGACATTATCGAAACTTTGGTTTGGTAAACTTCAATAGGAAAAATGTCCTTCCTCAGACGAGGAAACTAAAACTACACACAAAACACAAGGTTTGGCACCACCAAAATCCCGTATAACATGACGTGGTGCAAGATATTGCTGCTTCTATAATCAATCCTTATGCTATGACTGCCAGCAAGTCATGGGCATTCCATACTGTTTGCTGCATCTGCATGACAACTTTATCAACTGTTCCACTGTGACGCCCAGTTCTTGTTGAACCTCAGCTTTTCCCAGACTGCCACTATTCAGGCAATAATATGCCTTTTTGTCACCAAAGTGGATGATCTCCCACTTATTCACATTGGATTGCTTTTGCCAACTACACACTGTCACTTACTTTAATGTAATCTACAAGTTTGGAGACATCACATTCAATCCCTTCGACCAAATCGTTAATATGTTTGTGTGAACTGCTGGTGTCACCGCAGTGAACCCTGTGGTATTCCACTTGTCAATGCCTGTCACTCTGCAAAGGATCAGTTTATTCCACTTCTCTGCTTTCTCTCTGCTAACCTGTTTTCTCTCCACGTTGATGCAATTCGATATTTTTCTGAAGTTTATAACTCCTCTATGAATTTGAAATAACTCACTCCATATATAATTGTTCATAGAGCAGTTTAATTACTGATGAAGAGCTTATGCTCGAAAAATTGATCCTCCTGCTCCTTCAATGCTACCTGACCTGCTGTGCTTTTCTCGCACCACAATCTATGATATAAGCCAATATCGCACAAATACCACAGAAATATGAAGTTACCAGATACTATGTAGTCAGGACTAGAATAAGTGATATTCTTCCACTTTCTGTCTCTGGGTTACTATGGTTATTTCCCTTGTTCTGACCCCACAGACGGGTACAGAGTTGACTAGTATTATGAAGGTGCAGAAGTATACTGTACCTTTGAGAGAGTTAAGGTCTTGGCAAGCACTGAGTGCTGGAGAATTTAGAATGAAACATTTGGTTCAAAACAGACAGCACTGGCTGAGTTGTGATAGGACAAAAACAAATTTGAATTCGGCCAATCAGTTTTATTTTTACCCCCAAAATGTCAAATCCCAAAGAATTTTAAGTTTAGAATATTGGTACTCTTAAAAAGCAATGAAACAATTCGATGATTTGGGCTTATAAGAACGAGGAAGATTTGACAGTTGAGAGGAGAACTGCCAAGCCAGCAAGTAAAGACATTCCGAAAAATAGGTCTCTTAAAACTACCTTTATTGATAAGTAAATTGTGAATCGAAGCCCCAAGAGGAAGAAAAGAAGACAGGAATACAGAGAAGAACCAAAAGCTGCCTGGTTTTGAGATAAAAAGTTTTGTTTTTTAAATCTTAATCGGGAGTTTTAGTGGACTAATTTTGTAGAAGGGCAAGGTAAAATATAGGTTAGAGTAAGAAGTTGTAAATAGATGTTAATTAATTATTCTCTGTTACGCTTTAAGAAATAAATTTGTTAATTTTTACTTGGCATCTCGAATGGTAACAGATTACTGCACGGGCTAAATCGTTTCTGTGTTGCAGCTTTAAATAAAGCAGTTGTGTTTACCCCGTGGCACAACAGCTTGTCACTAAAATATGCCTGACTATCAAAGCTTTCATCTACAAAATTAAAATGGAGTTAAAACCAAATGAAAGCAGCCAAATGCCATCTGCCCTGGATCAGTATAATACCTTGGCCTTTCAATGAAGTTCCAGTACATTTTGTCAATTTTCTTACTAGAATCATCGGAAAAGCAGTAGGGGACTATTTTTTTTAAACATAGGAATATGTCGGTTCTTCCCGGTGCTGCAGCTGCAGTTTTCTTCATTGATTATTTTGTTTGCAGCTTCAAGGAACAAGTAACCACAAATCGAGCACAAGAGAATTTTATGGTAACAGAACTGTCTCTGGCTGCGTAAAGCAGGACATTGATCACTCAACACACAGGAGTAATGCCCAGGATAGATCACGGAAACAATACCAACTTATCCATAAGAGTGTGATTTCATTCGGGACACACAACACAACTGCAGTTGCTATGGACGTGAGATGTGCATAACGAGAGTTTACAACTTCCTCGGTTAAGATGAAAATAGCCACCAAATTATCTGAAAAAACAAAAAGGGAATGGAAATAAGACATTATGAATTTTACGCTTTCCTTGTCAGATTCAAGGCTTAAGAATAGAAACTTTAGTTCCAAAAAAATGATGGTTTTTTTTAAAGTAATGATGGGATGTGGTTTCAGAGGATAACATTAAAGAAGGATTCCATACTTGAATTCAATTAACTCAATTCGTTGTTTCATGGAATTGCTACCGTGCATTAAAAAAAAGTCCCTAGAGGCAGCTTGGCAACAGAGATAATTGTATAAGGATGAAAATAACTAATTTCACTTTATTTATAGCCTCATTTGTGAAAAGCGCACTTTACTGCATTTGATACAATTCTCCTTGAATAGTAGCCTGAAGATGACCATTCAAATGCACTCCTCTCGCCTAGTACAGATTGAGTGATTCTCACGGGTTGTTGTAAAGGATTTATCAGACCCTCAGGAACTGATTTTTTTTTTCAAGGATCAGGATATTAATTAAGAGGTGCATCAGTACCCTATCCCGGATGAAGCTGGGGAAATAGTTGGATTGTTAATGACCATTCTTATTTTGGTTATTGAACCACGTAGGCATGGTCCTTTCTGCGGTGGAAAAGCAGGCTATCGAATTTTTGGGAACAGTCTACACCAGCATTCTTGTGGATGACTAAAATATTCACAAATGATTGGTGCTTTCAATGCAAACTTTTAAGATTAAGTGTACGAAGTCGGAGTTCTAAATTGAGTGATTCTCATGGGTTGTTGTAAAGGATTAATCAGGCCTTCAGGAATTGAATTTTTTTTTCAAGGATCAGGGAACGAATTAGGAGGTGTATCAGTCCTCCATCCCGGATGATGCTGGGGAAGTAATTGGATTGCCAATGACAACTCTTAATTTGGATAATTGAAACACGTAGGCATGGTACCCACTGCGGTTGGCTAGCAGGCTATCGATCTTTTGAGAACAATCTGCAGCAGTATTCTTGTGGATAACAAAAATCCTCGCAAATGTTTGGTGCTTGCAATGCAAATATTTAAGATTAAGCATACGAAGTCTGAATACGAGATATCAGACACATCCCACATTCCACCAGTTGGCCCACAGTCAACCGCATTTGTCATGATTGGCAAGGAAGTGTGTGCATCAGATCATGCAGTTAAAGTTACAGTGAGCTGAATGTGGCAGAAATATAGAATGATATTTCGGAGTTGAGGTTGGTGAGTTAGGATTTGAAGACAGGAGAACCCTATTAGGATTCTGCCGGGAAGAGAAAGTGCACTGTCTGTAAGTTATGTGGGTATGGTTGGGCTTATGATAAACACAGGCGAATGGAATCTTCAGAAAGAGAGTGGAGACATTTTCATGCAGAATGTGGCACCGCCAAAGTAGATAGAGTGGAGAAAATTAAAGATAAAAAAACATTTCTGGCAAGTGAGTTTACAAGAGTCAGTATGTTATAACTGGCAGTCAGGAGGCTCATAGTGGTTGCCTTTTTTAAATTCAAATAATCAGAAATCGAGATTGAAAGGTTCAGGAAGGAAAGGCAAGTGACAGATGAAATAATGCCACGGAAGCTGGCCTCCTGAACAAAATGTCATCGGTTTGGCTGAGGCTTGGCTTTCCTTTGGAGTTTTGCAGTGGCTGGCCTGGAGTACCTCTGTTCAGGGTATGCAATTGTCTTCAATCAAGTGATGTCCCAAAACTCTGTTGGCCTGACGATAGTGTCCACGTCCTTCGGCGTGCTCTGTAACTCATGTGCTCCACTTGCTGCAATTTTAATGACTAAGCCAGTTGTATTGCTTACTTGAAATCCACATGCGCTTCAGGTTTATGTGCGCTTGCATGGTAACATCATTAATCCTATATACCTGTCTCTCAGCATCTCATTAAGGGTTATATCAAATTTATTTGCCTCTGCTCGTTGGTTAAATCTCATCAAAAACCCAGACATAAATTCTGCTTTTATTCTTGCTGCCGAGTAAATTCGACATATTCTCAGCATTATAGGAGGTATGGCGTCCTAATATTTCTTAAATAAATCCAACAACTCTTCACAGTTTTTACCCCCTGGTGTCTTACAAAACATTAGGCTCCCAACAACGATGAAAGCTGCGGGACCACAAGTTGTCAGGAGAACTACTCTTTGTTTCTCATGTGCTTCAATGTCGTTTGTGTGGAAATATTAACGCATTTTTTCCACATTATGCTCCCAAACTTTGACAATCACATCAATTATGTCAAGTTTCCCAGATTATGGTATGATTCCAGAAGTGATTTTCCCAAGTCAAAGTTAATTGTTGGGAGCGAATTTCTTCAGAAGCATTTATTTCTCTCATCGCCACTGAAATACCTCCACAGAGGCTGATATCCTGTGAATGTCTCACCATTTATTTAGAAGCATATAGGAGTCGGCAGTGGACTGGATTCCTCAGCGCCAGTTGTCAGAGTGAACAGAACCTTAAACACTCCCGTTTATATTTGTCAGCTAAGTCTCCGTGATTGGAACAGATTAACAGCCCTAATTATGGAACTAATATTCTATGAAGTCATATTCTATGACTGACCTCGTTACAATTACTGCAACATGGAGTGAGTGGAAGAAGTGAAGATAGAACTAGAATTGTGCAACAATGTTTAAGGAATTTTGCAATTCAAGAGCAAAGACTGGGAATATACCCCGCAAAGACAAACGTGCAGAATCGAAAGATTGGAAAGATTTGATGAATTTTGCAAAGTGTTTCAGGTGCAGACGGATTTCATTCACACAGACTAAGAACAGAATGATAATGTTATGAAGTTGAAGGCGTGAAGTATACCTTTAAGAGAGAGTGAAAGCTGTTCTGCACTGCTATGTGACTGACTAGCAATCTCAGAGTGTACTGGAAAATTGAAAATATGCAGCATTTGGCTATGAGACCAATACCTAAGTGTTTTTTTTTTGCTGTTTTCACAGTGACTTGAATAGTGACAATCAGTTTTATTTATGCCCGGGATACTAAAATGCAATCGATTTTGAATTCATTGTTTTTCCAACTTCGAAACAATGAGATGGTCTGATGTTAGGGCTATAGTGAACCCAGACATTTTGTAGAGTTAGACTTGGAAATCAAATGCCACCGCCAGAGTAACTGCCAGCAACACGCATTTTATCTAATGTAGTTTTTTTTCAAATTAAGCATCTTTGCACGCAAACCTCAGAACACTACCCAGGGAAATCTTTTAGACAGAGGTAGTCAGGCACTGACGATGAGATCCGCCATGTGGTTTTGAAATTAATTGATGAAATTTTAGCATGTTGTTATTGGAAGGTATATTGTTATAGAGTTGAATGCAGATAACATGTAATTGAGAAAAGAGTCTTTGAGTTGCAAATGGTTGTTATTTAATGTTCACTTTTAGAGTTAAAGAATAAATTGACTTTTTAAAAATCTAAATAATGGAATTTGGGCTTTCTCTGTCACACGTACTTAATAGATTACAGAACGAGGAAAGTGTTTCTGCATGTTTGGTTTAATTAGCAACAGGGTTCGTTGCCTTATAGTTACAATAATAATGGAATGAATGCAAATGTCTATTTATTATTGCTCATCGAAATATGCAATAGATTGAGACGACTAACAGACAGCTGTTGGTACTCATGATTTTATAATATAGGAAACTTTAAGCCCAGAGAACTGTTAATTAGTTGTCATAACATTAGCAACAGAAAATAAAAGTAGAATTCTTAGCACAGGAGAAAACAGGACAACACTGAGAAAGACACAGAAATTCCAGGGAGTAATCAGGCGACCCTCCTTAAGATACTGCAATCCATAGAAGCACACTGTCAACGACAAACTAAGGTATAGATTTCCTTGACGCGTGTACTCATGTGCAGAAGTGCAGGATTATATTGAAAGTGTATAATATCGCTACACAAGGCAAAAAAAACATGAGGTACAAAGTAACAAAAAAGACAGAGTCATAAAGTTAAGCATTGCTTCGTAGAAAAAGTAGAAAAAATAAATTAAAAAGTAATATTAAAATTGGAATCTTTATTAGGTGAAAAGAAATAAGTTGAAACTTCAACAGTCTTTAATTTTCCAACTGCTTGTCCCGCTGTCCATGAGACGTCAACTGCCTGTTGTTACCTCTGCTGCAGCATATGACATCGGTGCTGCTGAACGGGCTGAATGTGGTGCAGTGGAAAAAAAGGGCTTCAGGCAGAAAAAAATCACAAATTATTTAACGTGATAACACAGTTTAACAAGGTCACATAACTGTCAAAAGATGCACTGTTTCTGGATGATGACAAGTGAGAAAATATGAATTTTCTGAAATTGTTTTGACACCTCTCAATGTCTTGTGCACAACATTCCTCTCCTTGCTACAGTAGAATACGGATAAAATTGCATGCATTTTGATCACAATGCTATCAGTTCCATGGAATGGAGAGTTCAGTTGCCTGACTTTCAAATAAAATTTCCTCGTTCTGCTCTGGTTAGGGACTCACACACACTTCACTCCATTGTGACAAGCTGTCTCGGAGATATTCTCTACGTGAGTCCCCAGTGCTGAATGTCTGATTGAACCGTACACTCCATTTCACAATGAACAACAATTCGAGGAGCGTAAAATCAAGAAAGAAGTCTTCTTTCAGTTGAGATAAAGGAATAAATCCACAAAGGTAATTCAGAATGTTTGATTCATTCACTGTTTGTGTACTTATTTAACTTTCGCTACGAGACAAGCATGTAGTATAATGAACATGCCTCGTCAGCACAGCTCGATCAAGGTCTTGGAACTACCTTCGTACTTTGTGGGTGCACTTACACCAAATTGACTGCAGTGAATCAAGAAGGTAGTTAACCATGAACTTTCAGGAACAGTAAAATATATTCAAAGAAATAATCTTGGCACCGCCAGTAACATCCTCATCTAAAAATAAAATAGTACATAAAAGAGAAAAAGAAAGTATCACAGGAATAAAGAGAAATAGACACTCACTATCCTTTCTTGCACTCGAATACAAATGCTTACAAACAGGTATATATGTATATATATCAGTGCTCCGAGTTGGACATCAGAAACACCAATAATGGCAAGAATCATGTGGTATATTTTTCAGATGCTATGAAATGTTTTACTTTGTGCAAATATTGGTCAGTCACTTTCTTCGGCAAGTAAGCTTTTAACTTAAACGTTACAGCAATATATTCTCAAACCCTCAATATATAACATCTGGGATGTTCACAGGGACGCTGTGGTTGTATCATTGTACAAAGTATTTACCTTTTTAAATGAAATAAAACAAATGACAACAGTCTGTTACGATAATTTGCATTTCTCGCAAAATTTTAAATGGAGAAGTCTAGACATCTCGATTCACATTTATTAGCTAAAACAGGACATGGCATCTCAATGTGTCGAGATTTATTTCAAATAAATCTAGACGCATGTAGCAATGTCATATAACTCCACTGATGATGCCCTGTGCATTGACCAGCTTATGAGAAAAATACATTCTGAAGAATTTTAGAGAGTTTCATACTATACAATTAACGTGCCTGACATACAGATGGTACAGTCGCTAAGACTGATACCATCATCCAAATCAACAAAGTACCCACATTTGCTTCAGCAAATTAAACTGGTGGTGCCATTCCGAAGGAATTCAGGTCATTAAACACAGGTGAACTACATGTCTGTGTGCCTGTGAGTGAGTCTGTGTGGACACGGTCAATATATCTCTGTGCATCAAACAATGAACAGCTGTGTGAGTTGGCGATCCTGTTTGTATATTTGTGCATAAGTGCATGAGTCTACCTTTGTCTCTTTATGTGGGGCGATCCTGCTGAATCCTTACGTGTCAATGTGCAAATGTTTCAGTATGAGTGAGGGATTCGCTTGTATATGGGCGACTGAAATAGCACATAAGGCTACTAATACTTTTGAGTGAAATGGAATGGATGTGACAGTGTCTGTTTCTGAATTAATGAGGGAGATTGTGGAGATTGTGTGAGTCCATGTATCTTCGAATAATTCTGTGCATCCAGGTGACTTTTCAGTGTATGTGTCCATGTTTGAGTGGGTATGTATTTATCGAGAACATGCTCATTCCTGATGTAGGGCTTTTGCCCAAAACGTTGATTTACCTATTCTTCGGATGCTGCCTGACCCGCTGTGCCTATCCAGCACCAGTCTAATCTTGACCCTGTATCGAGAACACGTTGGAGGCACCCACTTTCTCTCTTTCCCGTCTCCTGTCCCTAAGGTTTATCCACACACTCGGCTTGGAGAAGAGAAATATCGGTGATGGGTAACTCAGACGACAGGACAACCTGCTTCTGAATCCTATGTTATGATGAATTCTGCAAAGGACGTTTCCTTGGGGCTTGATGTTTACCCCATTACTTTGCCCTTGTGATTCAGGACTCAGGGACGACTTTGTTTCTGTTGCTCTTGCTCCAACATGATAACAAATAAAAACCCGATTAATTACATAGATATGTTAATTTATACATGTTACTAAAGCAGTAATTAATCTAAAAGGCACAAGTCAAGAGTGTGATAGCATACTATCCACTTTCCTGGATGGGTGCAGTTCCAACAACATTCAAGAAACTTGGCACAATCCAGGATAAAACAGCCTGTGTAATTGTCACCACATCAAGAAACAGTCAATCTCTCCACCACTGGCGCTCAGTAGCAGCAGTGTGTACTATCTACAAGACGCACTACCGAAATTCACCAAAGATCTTAAGACAACTTCGTCCAAACCCATGACCACTTGCAATAGAGAAAGAAAAGAGCAGCTCTCCACCCTCCTCTATGACCTATTCACTTCTCTCCCACCTTCATCTATCTATTGCATCCTCAGCTACCTTCCCCTCAGCCCCACCCCCTCCCATTTATATCTCAGCATCCCCAGATCATACGTCTCATTCCTGATGAAGCGCTTATGCCCAAAACATAGATTATCCTGTTCTTTGGATGCTGCCTGACCAGCTGTGCGTTTCCTGCAACTCACTCTTGAATCTGATCTCAAGTATTTGCAGTCCTCACTTTCTCCTGAGCTACCAATTCTGGCCAGCCAACGATGCCCAAGTATCACAAGTGAATTAAAAAAAAAAGCTGCACAATTCGTTCTCAATGAAATGTGGCAGAAATACTGCGGATTCAATTGCTGTATCAGCTGAGGTTGCTATGAAAGACTCTCCTTCTCGCATTACCATAGTGCTCCTGACGTTAAGCCTCCATCAGTCATAACTCTCTCTCTCTCTGTCTCGTGAGAAAGTGTTTCTATGATTGAGTAGGAAAATGGAGACTGTGCCTTTCACTTCGTCAAAAAAGGTCGTTAAGTACATTCCAAAGAGTAAATGAATGTGAAAAGACCCACAATCCAGAGGTTGCAAAAAAGTTTAAGGACAGTATTAAACTTTAGCTGAATGTAGATAACGTTCAAGGACACGTTCCCAGTCCCACGATTGAGCAGAATATATAATGACAAAATAATTAACTATAACAGTGAAAAAAGTGTATAAAAGAAACCAATTTGCAAATATAAAACATGAATTAAAGATCATCTGATAACAAGTTGTTGTCAACATTTAGAAAATAAAAACTTAACAATGTGAGTGATGGTCCTGCAGTAGATATGTCTGGAGAATTCGTAATCGTTAAAAAAAAGCAGATGAATTGAATTGATACTTTGCATTATTCTTCCACTTAGAGTGCATAAATGCCATCCAATAATACTTCTATGCATAAGGAAATATAACTCCAGGATTGTTTTGGAGCAGCTCAGATTGTTCTCTTTTTCCAAAGTAGTTGAGGGGAGATTTGATAAGAGTTGACAAGACTGTGGCTATCTTCAGTAAGAAAAACACTTCCAGTTAATTGGCGTCTGTTAAACTATAAACTAGATCAATTAGAATCGATAACCATACTTTGGAAACTGTGCTGTGCTAGTTCAGAGCAGAGATTGGTGTGTCATCAAAACTGTGATGCAATGCACTGCTGAAGGTAGATTGCATGAACATAACCATGATTGGGCAAGAGTCACATGGCTTGAAATAAATTGAACATTGACCGTCTGAACTGGGAGCATTGGCAGAGCCAGCTTGGAGCATACCAGCATAAGAAATGTTCTCTGAATTGTCTTGTGTGTTGGAGAACGATCAAAGGAATCTATCCATAAAAACGGCGGAGGAGTATAAGGAAGAGATATGTTTTCTGTACAGATATGAGAGAGGATATATCTAATTTCTATATTCTGCAAATTGCTGCTGTGCTTCACATTTCATGTATACCTTCACCACTCTTTCACTTTATACACCTGGACCATTCTGAAATTTATTATCGTCTTTCACAAGTAAGGAAGACAAACAAAAAATTACGAAGATTTGAATGTGACATTTCATTGCTTTTGCAGTTGATGTCAAATAGCTACACTTGGGTGTATAGGATTACAGATCCTTTTCACAGTCAGTTGTGAGATCAGACTCATGTAATTGAAGGCAGAACACTCAGTTGTTTCGGAAAGCAGTTGACGACAAAAAAAAAGAACATGGGGTGAATGTGTTTAGAATCTAATATAATGTAAGGATGCACGTATTTGTGTCAAGGATATTTTTTAGAGTCAGAGAGTAATTGAGAAGTACAGGACGAAAACATCCTCCCGTCCAACTCGTCCATGTCAACCAGATATCCTAATCTAATCTATTTCCATTTGCCAGCATTTGGTCCTTATCTTCTAAATCCGTCCTACTCATATACACATCGTATGCCTTTTAACTGCTGTCATTGTACTGCCCTTCACCACTTGCTCCGACAGTTCATTCCAAGCATGCACCACCCTCTGCATGAAAAATGTGCCACTCAGGTCCCTCTCGCACCTTACCCCTCTCCCCCTAAACGTATGCCCTGTAGTTCAGGACTTCTCTACACCAGGGAAAATACCTTGTCTATTTATCCTGTCCATGCCCCTATTGATTTTATGAAGCTCTATAAAGTCACCCTTCAGTCTCTGACGCTCTGGGGGAAAATCACCCTCGTCTATTTGACCTCGCCCTATAGCTCAAATCCTCCAAACCTGGCAACATCCTTGTAAATCTTTTCTGAACCCTTTGAAGATTCACAACATCTTTCCGATAGGAAGCAGACCAGAATTGCACCCAATATTCCAACAGTGCCGTAACCAATGCCGTATACAGCTACATCATGACCTCCCAACTGTGGTCCTCAATACTCAGACCAATAAAGAAAAGCATACCAAACGCCTTCTTCACTATCCTATCTACCTCCGACTCCACTTTCAAGGAGCTTTGAATCTGCACTCCAAGGTCTCCTTGTTCAGCAACACACTCTAGGACCTTACCATTAAGTGTATAAGCCCTGCCAAGATTTGCTTTCCCAAAATGCAGCTCTTCTCGTTTATCCAGATTAAGCACAATCTGCCACGTTTCAGCCCATTGGCCCATCTGATCAATATCACATTGTAGTCTACTTCGACCTTCTTTGCTGTCCACAACACCTCCAATTTTGGTGTCATCTGCTAACTTACAAACTATACCTCTTATGCACAAAGCCAAATCATTTATATAAATGATGAAAAGTAGTGGACCCAGCACTGATCCTTGTGGCACTCCACTGGTCACAGGCCTCCATTGTTAAAAACAACCTTCCAGCAACACCCTCTATCTTCTACCTTTAAACCAGTTATGTATCCAAATGGCTAGTTCTCCCGTATTCCATGAGATCTAACCTTGCTCACCAGTCTCCCATGGGAACCTTGCGAACACCTTACTGAAGTCCATATAGATGACATCTACCACTCTGCCCTCACCAATCCCATTTGTTCCTTCTTCAATAAAAACTCAATTAAGTTTGTGAGGCATGATTTCCCATGCATAAAGTTATGTTGACTATCCCTTTCCAAATACATGTACATCCTTTCCCTCAGGATTGCCTCCAAAAACTTGCCTACCCCCGATGTCAACCTCACTGGTCAATATTCCCTGGCTTGTCCTTACCACGTTTCTTAAACAGTGGCACCACGTTAGCCCAACTCCAGTCTTCTGGCACCACACCTGTGACTATTTATGATCCAAATATATCAATAAGAGGCTCAGAAATCACTTCCCGAGCTTCCAACAGAGTTCTAGGCTGCACCTGATTAGGTCCTATGGATTTACCCATTTTTAATGCGTTTTAAGACATCCAGCACTTCCTCCCCTGTAATATGGACATTTTGCAAGACGTCACCATTTATTTCCTTACATTCTCTGTCTTCCATATCCTTTTCCACTGTTAACACTGATGCAAAATATTCGTTTTGTATCTGCCCTATCTCCTATTGGGCCACACAAAGGCCGCCTTGCTGATCTTTGAAGTGCTCTATTCTCTCCCTAGTTGCCCTTTTGTCCTTAATGTAATTGTAAAAACCCATTGGATTTTTCTCAAGTCTATTTGCCAAAGCTATCTCATGTCCCCTTTTTCCCCTCCTGATTACTCTCAAATATACTACTACTGTCTTTATTCTCTTCTAAGGATTCATTAAATCTATCCTGTGTACACCTGGCATATGCTGCCTTCTTTTCCTTAACCAAACCATCAATTTCTTTAATCATCCAGTAACTCGATACCTATCAGCCTTTTTCTCACCCTATCAGGAATATACTGTCTCTGGAGTTTCGTTATCTCATTTCTGAAGGCTTCCCATTTTGGAGCCGTCTCTTTATCTTCGATTATCTGCACCCAATTAGCTTTTGAAAGTTCTTTCGTAATCCCGTCAAAATTGGCCTTCCTCCAATGTAGAACTTCAACTTTTATATCTGGTCTATCCTTTTCCATCACTGTTTAAACCTAATAGAATTATGTTCGATGGCTGCAAAGTGCACCCCCACTGACACCTCAGTCACATGCCCTGCCTTATTTCCCAAGAGTAGGTCAAGCTTTGCACGTTTTATAGTAGATGCATCGACATACTGAATCAGAAATTTTTTTTGTAAGCACTTGACAAATTCCTATCCGTCTAAACCCTTAACATATGGCAGTCCTAGTCTATGTTTGGAAATGCCAAATTAGCTACCATAACCACCTTATTATTATTACATATAACTGAAATCTACGAACAAATGCATTTCTCAATTTCCTTCTGACTATTGGGGGGGGTTTATAATACAATACAAATAAGGTGATCATCCCTTTGCTATTTCTCAGTTCCACCCAAATAACGTCCCTGGATGTATTTCCGGGAATATCCTACCTAAGTACAGCTTTAATGCTATGCCTTATCAAACTCCACTGCCCCTCCTCTCTTGCCTCCCTTTCAGTCCTTCCTGGAGCATTTGTATCCTGTAACATTAAGCTGCCAGTTCTTTCTATCCCTGAGCCATGTTTCTGTAATTGCTATGAGATCCCAGTCCCGTGTTACTAACAATGCCCTGAGTTCATCTACCTTCCCGGTTAGGCCTCTTGCATTGAAATAAATGTTGTTTAATTTATCAGCCCTACATTGTTCTCTGCTGTGTCCTTGTCTGCCCTAACTGTTTACCTCACCTATGTTCTCAACTGTACAAGTCTCAGGTCTCCCTGGGACCCACCTCATCACCTTACTAGTTTAAAGCCTCCCGAGCAAAATCGCCCTGCTAGTGTGTTAGTCCCCTTCCAATTTAGGTGCAATCTGTCCTTCTTGTACGTGTCACTTTTACCCCAAAACAGCTTCCAATGATCCAAAAATGTGAATCCTTCTCCCGTACACCAGCTCCTCAGGCATGCATTCATCTGCTCTATCCTCTTATTCCTGCCCTCACTAGGTCGTAGCACCGGGAGTAATCCAGATATTACAACTCTCGAGGACTTCGTTTTTAAATTCCTGCCTAACTCTCTGTAATCTCCTTCAGAATCTCGACATTTTCCCTTCCTACGTCGTTGCTTCCAATTTGTACAACGAACTGCTGGGACTGCTCCCACTTGAGAACTTTCTGCACCCTCTCTGAGACATCCTTGATCCTCGCACCAGGGAAGCAACACACCATTAAGCCAGCTCCGATTATTTCACGACCTATAGCATTGTAACTGAACAATGACTGTTAAAAAATACTTAAGAAAATAATTTTGGATTTACATTTGTGGACTAAAACTGGATAATTATAGTGGATTTCAAAGTTGGGAATTGTATGCATCTTACATTTTAAATATTAAATCTTGAATAAATGAATTTATAATATATAAATATATATTTACAAGTAAGGTTCCGAAACGTATAGTTAGGAACAGGCTGCAAAGTTACATAAGCATAAATTGACAAGTTGGCATTTGAAGTTATCGGGAACAAGAAATATTGCAATATTTCCTTTTGACGAAATTTCAAAGTCTAAACAAAGCATTAGGAGATGAAGAATGGCCATTAGGTGTTCCTAAAACTGTTCAATTGCTTAAATCTGGCCAGCAATTGATCTGGAAACGTAACATGATAAGTAGAAACAAAAAGCAAAAATTGTGAGAGCCACGGTTGATGAGATAATAAAGAAAAGGACAAAACTAAAAGCAGAAAGAAACCGGAATGGTGGTGGGCAGCATGTTGAAAATAAAGGGAGGAGATGTTAAGGGGTCTGGTGGAGAGGAACAAGGATCGAAGTGGAAATCCTCACAGGCAGGATGTTATTACTGTGGAAATAACGTCAATCTAAGAGAGAGTGTCCAGATCTGAAAAAGGAAGCAAATGCAGTACCGTTTATGAACCTTGATGAAAAGTAGGGGTGTCAGGGGTTCCTGTCCCCGGGGACCCACCAGAACCCTTGATAAATTTAAAGGAGGGACTTTATAAAGAGGACATCGTTTTTTCTCGTCGATACAGGGGCAGCAAGGTCATACTTAAATTTTAAGCCCAAGGCAGCGGGAACGAAAGATTTAATTGGATTATGGCGACAGTTTTGTGATGCGAGGCACGAAGAATTAGTTTTGGGCTCATGACGAGATATTGCCACCAAATTGGGGATTGAATTAACTGCAACAGGTGCTATGAAATCTGTTGAGGTTCTTAAAAATGAATGTGCTCGAGCAAAACAGTTACAGAAAGAGAATGCGAAGTCACAAGTGACTGGTAAACAAGCAGAACTGCACAATTACAGTTTTAAAAATGTTGTAGGCACTTGTTGCATTTCTACCCTGACAATGATTATTTTATATATATATATATATATATATATATATATATATATATATATCTGTGTGTGTGTGTGTGTGTGTGTGTGTAACTAATAATTAATATTTATAACAAATCGATTGTGCTAGTCTAATCAATATTAATTGGCAGGATCCCTTCACACACTCTCAGTGACCTATCATTTTGATTCATGGTTAATTTAAAACATGACTGCATTAATTCATTGTCAATTAAAGAATAGAAAGCTACATTACTGGCTAATGAGGTAACTAAAGAAGCAGCCCTGGCTCCACAGGAATCGGTGGTTTATTTCCTTATACCTACTGTCCAAGGTCCGTGGGAAACTTGTATGTCTTGCCACTGCCAATCCCAGAAACGAAAGATTTGTTCTTAAAGAAGTATGTACCGGGCTTGTCCTCTTCTTTGTCTTTCCTCAGGGAACATGGTTTATTGGCACAGACTCCGCCCCTTGAATTCGCTGTTCATCCGAGTTGACCGGGAGATTGTGTCTCAGTAAAGTCATGGACAGAGACTAAATTGCAACTGGACTGGGAACGACCGTACCACTGAAACAACGATAAGAATGGCAGAAAAAGGCTGGACTCACTTCTCTCTGATCAAAGGGCCAGTGGAATCTTCTCTTGAGGAAAATGTCTGGACAGCCTAATCAATAAAGGAAACTCAGGACAAAGAGACTTTGAGTAACAGTGGGGACGCGAGCGTGGGATTATTTCTATGGGATTTTATCTTAAAACTCTCTGTGCTTCAGCATGATTCTTAGAATGCTGGGGATGCTTAGGGTTATGTTACTAGCTCTCTTAGTGTTGGGAGTTTGTGAATAATCATTTTCATATGTGTTATTAACGGTTCCTGAGTCTGATAACCACAAGTAATAGACGCCGATGCATGAAGCTGAGTGAATTGTGGGGATGTAGATAATCAAAGACGGTACCACAGCTCAGAGTTACATCTTAAGATCTACGGGGATGGCCTTGGGGATGGTGCTTAATATAATGGTCTCGTCACAGTACACCTGGCCCCCTACCGACCAGCTCTCAATTGTCCCGATAAAGAATGTTACCCAATATACCTAATGATAAAGAAAACCACATGGAACGAAGCAATTCTGGGATTGGGGAGGGGGTCACCTATGAGGTATAATTAAGTGAAACATTTGGGATAGAAATTGAAACAAATGGAAATGATTTCTCGGGCTGTTGTTTTCGAATTAGTGAAGGAAAGGGAAAACGGTTAGAACTACAGGATAATAAGATTCATCCTTTCACCCCACCTGGTCACCCTAAAGTAGCAAAAATTATAGAGGTGAAGGACTTGAAACAAACCATCGAAATAGAAACTGGATATGGGGATGAAAATGCCTGGGTTGAATGGGTAAATTATACTGCAAGAAGTCTGAACAAGAGCAATTGCTGTGCATGTGCCTCCAGTAGACCAGTGCCCCAGGTGGTCCCCGTTTCACTTGGGTCAAACCGAGATAGAAAGAGCATGAAATGTATGATAGCCCTGTATCAGAATAACACTACACAGAATGATAGGAACTGTACCTCCCTATATCTGATGTTCCCTCCCTTGGAGAAGAAAGACTTAAAAGCCCCTCCCCTCACTATGTTTTCCACCGCAGTTGGAAATCACACGTCGTGTGTGCGTTGATGAGGTACAAAGCGGTCGAGAGACTTGGGGAAGCTGAAATTTATACAGAAATTAAGAATGTCACCGACACGGACAAGGGAGGGAACTACTCAGCACTAAATATTCCCTGAGCGGATCTATGGTGGTACTGTGGAGGCAAAATTTTGAGACCCACTCTACCTCCGGATTGGAGAGGGATATGTGCAATTGTACAATTGGCAATTCCATTTACCCTGGCATTTGGGAAGGAAAAAATATTAGGTTAAAAGGGAAGGAGAAAGAGATCACTGTTGAACACTTCTTTCGCTAACAGGATTTATCTCTATTCTATAGGAGTCCCTAGGTGGGTACCTGATGAGTTCAAGGCTCGCAACCAGATTGCAGCAGGCTTTGAGTCAGCTCTCTTTTGGTGCGTAACAGTTAATAAAAATGTAGATTGGAGAAATTGCATTTTCTATAATCAAAAGTGATTTATAAGTTATACAGGTGATGTGGTTAAAGGGATATCAGGACAGCTTGATGCTACAAGTAGGATGACATGGTAAAAAACAGAATGGGGGCACTTGATATGATTTTAGCGGGAAAAGGGTTTGTGTGTGTGATGTTAGGAGGAAGCTTTTGTACGGTTATTTCTAATAACACTGCGCCTGTTGTTTCAATTACTCGGGCCTTAAGGGAATTGACTACCTTAGCAGAGGAACTGGCTGAGAACTCAGGAGTAGACACATCTCTCACCGATGACTTGAAACATGGTTTGGAAAATGGAAGGAGGTGGTGGTTTCCATCCTTACTTCCCTGATAGTAATAGCTGGGGTATATTGGTAGCCATTAGCTGTTGCATCATACCCTGTTTACGAGGGCTCACCCAAAGACTGAGTGAGACAGCCTGAAACAAATGCCCCTAAAGTGCAATAGGAGAGACGGGCTGTTCCTGTTAAACAATGAAGGAATAAATGACCTCGGGGAGATTTCCAAAATAAATGAAATTTCGGGAAAGATGCTCGTCAATTTGGAAGCGACATTTAAGAGAAATGAAGCAGATAGTAAATGATAATTAAAGAAAAAGAAAGAAATTGTGGGATACAGGTAAAGCACTGCTACTTCTGCAATCATAATTGCTTATGTAAGGTAATGAACTCACACCAGTGTATAATTGTTCCAGCCAAGAGCTGAGTTAACAAGAATGAAAACTATGTGAAGGAAACATATAATTGGTTTTGAATTAACTAAAATGTGCATACAAGAATGAAATGTGCCTGCAAGCAATGGTACATGTTACTGACAAATAGATAAGGTGCTGTGAGGGGAGAGGGTGTAGTTTACACTAGACATGCTTGTACAGACAGTTACAAGCATTGAATTCCCGCTCCGTTAAAAACAGGAAAGATCACATACAAGAGGTCATAAGGCTCAGTGTGGGCAACGAATGGTAGGAAATGTTGCTTTAGCAAGCAAGGAAGCAGATGGCAGTGGAGGAGGATATATAACAGTGGACCACAGCGGGATTAGTGAAATGGCCAAGCAAAACTTGTACTTTGTAATGCACAAGGCTGCATGAGGCAAGAGATAAACAGTCGGGTTTTGAGTAGTGGGAGATGTAAACAGGGGAGGAGCAATGGGAGGAGGGAAAGAGAAATGAATTGTATATAATTTGTGTACTCGTTCAACTTGGTGTGCCAACCTATCTGATACCCTCTTGCAAGAGTGTAATAAACGATACTGCTGCTTCAGATCTTGTCTTGGACAGAAATTATTGATGTGAGTGAGCTTAGTTTCTCACAGATAACATTTTTTTTTAATTGAGAGAGAAACCAGCCTATCATTTACTGCTTAGCTACTTCAACGCTGACGTTTTAAACTTTAAGGAGAGTCTACAAAAAGTCTTTAAACCTTAGAAGCTAGGGACAATACCCTTGAATAACTCCTCACATGAAGGTGGGCAGAGAGCTGCTCTGGATAAACATTTGCTCTGGATAAACGATATGCTGTTCTACAAAGATCTGTTGCTTTGGAGAACAGCATATTGGGATACAGTCGAGAAATTGTGTGGAGCATATTGAGGAGTGAAAGGAAGAAGCACAACTGCAGGAATGTTGAATGAAAGTGTGTTTGTTTGCAATAATTGACGCATGATCGATTGACAATTTTTAATCTATGAATGAGTGATGTCAATTAACAAATAGTGTAACAGACTTTGGCATTCTGGGTAATAAAGAATTTGATTGTAATGATTCGCAAAATGATTGACTTGAAATCACGCCCGTTGGACTTATTGACCTTCTCCTCTTCAAAGTTCATAATTCTGCGGCCGTGTGCACAAGGACATCGACATTACTCTTCTTATTTCCCTGTGTTGCATTCTTCCTCCACAAACCGTGATTACATGTTTTAAAATATGAATCATGTACAGAAACACATGCATCGATCTACTTCTATGAGATGCCATTATTATTAATACAACGAATAACCAATTTTACATCCGTTCTTGCATGCTCTCCGGCTGATCACATTGGGATATCCCTTAAAACTGGAGTTATCCATACACCATTATCAATGTCAGAAATTCCAACATGTTAAGGAAGAACATCTCTTCAAGTAAGTAATAAAAACAGTATCAAAAATGTTAAATGAAGCTGAGTATTTATTCAAAGCGTGAATTAGGCTCAGAGGAGCTACTAGCATCTCTGAGTCCTGCGTTGCAACTATGGAAACAAACAAAACAAATTCAACCATGACACGATAGAAAGGACAGGGCGCAGAAAGGGGTGCTTCAGTTCCAAATGACTGCTTCACTTCAAGCGAACTAGTTGTCCAATCTAATTCAACCTTACAGTTTCTGCTGCGTTGCTTTGTAGGTCAGTCCACTTTAGGTGCCAAGACGAATACCTTTTAAATTTACGTACTAAGAACTGGCAGAAAGTTTCAGCCAAATTGTGCCCTTTCGTTGAAAACGTTTTGCCATTGTCTCCTCTAAACCTTCTAGGAATTACTTTCTATTGGTGATCCATGGAAATTCATGCCTCCATGTTTTCCCCCTCACTTTATGACAGCACTGTGCATTGTTCACATCTCGATTAGACAAAGCCTTGGTCTCCGCAGATGTGAACACAGCTTGAGCTTGTCTATACATTACTCAAAGATGAAATCTTCAGACTCCTGCGACATTCAAATGAATCCCCTGTTTCACTCTATTCAAAGCAATGATTCCCTTCCTGTTGTGTCATTACTAGAATTGCGCACAAGTTCCATCTTTGACCATAGTAACAGGATTTCCATAATCTATGATCATTTTATACTCAATCATCAATTAAGGAGTGCACCCCTACAAGCTCTTCACTCACTTATTCTATCATCCAACCTTCAGGAACCAAAAGGCATTTAATCCAAGCTCCACGCCTTTCTCTGGCTCTGTCAGTTCAGATTGCTAACTGTCTTACATTTTCCCCTCTGCAAAATATCCTGTGGATGTGATAGTGAGCTATTCAGAAGTAAGACATTGTATTCTATTATATTGCAGTGCGTGATGATATAATTAATTGTTTTGCAGTGATTAATAACTTTATATTTTCATCTACTGGCGAGATCCCCGACATTGATGGACTGAATTGTCGAAAAGGGCGGCACTAGCAACGTATAGCAGATCTGGCAGCAATCGAAGAGCAGGAGAATCCATTCCTCATGAAGGGCTCTGCCCGCAATGTTGACTGTTCTGTTCCTCGGATGCTGCCTGACATGCTGTACTTTTCCAGCGTCACGCTTTTCGATTCTAACTCTCCAGCATCTGCCGTCCTCACTATCTCCTAGACTGTATTGTCAGTCAAGTTTTCAAAAGCTCCTCTAACTCCATTAATTGTGGTATGGAATTAAGCCACGAAACTGAGGAAGTTGGTTGAATCCTCATGGCAGTTGTTATCCTCATCGAGCTCGTGAACAAATGAGCATTGGCCATATTTGAGGACACACACAGCTCATGCCTGAACTTACCTGAGCTTCTGCATAAAAGGCTGTGAATATGCAGCAGTTCAAGACCTGTTGAATTTATGGGCAATACACCTAACCCAAATGATACGAAAACAAATGTAAATCACTGAGTTACTTATAGTGAATGGAACCCAAATGATGCTTTCAGGGTTCATCCCAAAGGAATTGGCTAAATGATGTGCAATAAAAAAACAAAATCATGATAACAACTGTATTTTCACTACAGAAGTTTGTTGGCAAACTGTCAATTAAACGTATAGCTTGGGGTCTGTGCGGTGGGATGGGGGGAAGCAATCCGCTTGAAGAAATACTTAATCTGCTTTGGCTCCAAATAAGGTAACCTTTGGTGATAACTGAGAGTGGATGAATAGTGTAGTTATTTGCCAGGTTTGTTACATTTTGATTTTTGAGAACAAGAAACAGCTGGCCAGTAACATCTGACAAATGGTGAAAAAAGAACAAGCAGAAGATTATTTTAAAAAGACATTTTAAAAATTCACTGAATAAGTTGCAGTTAATCCACCAAGGTAAACAGTTCTTTGTGAAAATTGTATTCTATTTAGTCAATATATTGCAGTCGTTTGAGGAAACAAATCCCGAATGGATGTATTGTACCTATATTTTCAAAATGCAGTATACCAACTTCTAATTCAACAGTTATTGTAGACAATTAAATATCCTGGTATCCGAGGTAGGCTGTTGGCATGAATTAAATGTGAATTAGTCAAGAGAAGGGAGAGAAAATTCATGGATTTGCTTGTTTTTACTAGAAGTAGGATTTCTAAAGGAACGTTAGGATTTATTTTGCAGGAAGTTTAAAACAAATGGAAATTTCATACAACGTGGAAATGTCACGTCAAAACTCATTTGTACACGTATCTGGTGGACTGAAACACATCCGGAGTACTGTGTACAATATTGTGTATCTTCTTTAGGAGTGTACTTGCCAAGCATGTTTAAGGAGCATCGTGAGGTATGTTATAATATATTGGGAGGAACAAGGCATCTTGCTAAAGGACACAACCATAAAGCAGGAAACTTATGAGTAGAGCATAATGAAATGGGCGAGACCCTTAATGAGTAGTTCGAATTGTTATCAGTAAGGAGAACGAATCGGATGATAATGTTATCAGTGAAGGATATGTTGATATTCTGAGCATGTGCATACGAAGAAGGAGGAGATGTTGGATATCTTCGAAAGCATTACTGTAGATGTGAAGCAGCGATTGAGGGAATCTACCCAGGATACGGACGGAAGTATGTGATGAGATTTTTTGGACATCAACAAAGATTTTTATATCATCTTTAGCTACATTTGAAATCCCACAAGAACGCAGTCTAGCCATTCAGGTTCCTTTCCATGGGAAGGGCAATAGAGACAATGAAGGAATTAATAAACAGTGAGCTGTACATCATTTATGATTAATTCTTTTATGATGTCAGGTATGAAATTTACTGACATTTTGAAATGGAAGACTCATTGAGGATAGTTATCGTGGTTTGTTTGTGGGGGTGTTTTATCTGACTTTTTTTTAAGAAAGCCACAATAATGATTGATGAAAGAAGACCAGTGAAAGGTGTCTACATTGATATCACTGAAGCATTTCCTAAGGTCCACTATGATAGATTGGTCCAGAGGGTTACGTGGAATGAGATCCATGGTAAGTTGGCAAATTGGATGCAAAGTCGGTTCAGTCAAAGTAGACCAAGGGTCATTATTAAGGTGCGTTTTTTGACTGGAGTTCTGCGATCAGTATTATTTCACAAGAATCGGTGTTCTGACCTATGCTCATTATAATGATCAGGATGCTTTTAGCTGAAGCACAAATGGCGGAGTTATAGATCGTGATGAAGATTATCAAAGGATACAGCAGGATGAAAATGAGTCAGAAATTTGAGCGACTACACTGCAGATGAAGGTTAATTCAGGCAATTGCAATCTGATGTATTTTTGAAGATCAAAGGCATGACGAAAGTATGCAGTTTACAGAAGGACCTTAGGCTAAATGACATACAGAAGAATATTCGGTCCAAATACATTGTTCTATGACTCTGACTATGAAACATATTCACGTAAAGCGATAGAAATGACAGGATGAAGTTTGCCGCATTAGATAATTGCAGTCCGATTGGAGGGAGTTAGTTAATCCTGACAGAAGAAGATGTAAATAGTTGTTATTTCAATTTTCAGAAAACGTAGCTTGACGCACCCAGTAGGTCAAATACGACGTTGAGTGAAGTGAAAAACCTTCTTAAGCCTTGAACAGTTGTCAGTGTGTTGAATGGAGTTCGTCGTGAGGTAACGGAGTGCTTGGAAAAGACCAAATTAGGATATTAACAGAACTCAGGGGTTAAAATGATGTGAAAATGTTGAAATGCTCATGATTCTTTCTTTGGAATGAGCACGATATGTGAAAATAAAAACGTGCAGAAGGCTTTTAAATTCTCACTGGTTTGGGCAGATTATCAGGAGATATGATGGCACAGACCAATAAATTGGAATGCATGAGACTATTATACAAAACAGACACTGAAAACCCTGTCTGTAGTGGAAAAGAAGGATACAAACAAGGCATACCATCAGAAGCATAGACAAGTACTGTTAAGTGAACTCGTTATGTTTTGAATACGTTATGCATTTGAGTAAGAATCATATCGCTCAGAAACAGATCTTTTGGTGCACTTTGTCCATGCCGACGAGATGCCCTGAAATAAACTAATCTCATTTGCCTGCATTTGGTCCAGATCCGTCTAAACCTGTTCTATCTATGCACCTGTCAAAGTGTTTTTAGTGCAGTATTTCTACTCGCTTATGCAACTGCCTCTGGTAGTTCGTTCCATATATGCACTATCTTCTGTGTGCAAAAAAAGTGCTCCCTTCAATTCCCTTCCTAAATTGATACCCTCTCACCTTAAAGCTATTACCTCTCATTTCAGATTCTCCTACGCTGGAAAACTACCTTGGCTATTTACCTTATTCATGCTTTTCATTTGTGCTCAATATTTCATGATTTCGTAAACCTGAATACGGTCACAGCTCAGCCTGCTTCACATTGGGAAACAAAAAACGCCTCATTCAATCCACACTCTACTTACAACTGAAACCATCCATAGCGTCATAGAGTCATAGAGATATACAGCATGGAAACAGAGCCTTCAGTCCAACCCATCCATGCTGACCAAGTATCCCAACCCAATCTTGTCACACCTGCCAGCACCCGGCCCATATCCCTTCAAACCCCTCCTATTCATATACCCATCCAAATGCCTCTTTAATGTTGCAAATGTTCCAGCCTCCATTACTTCCTCTGGCAGCTCATTCCGTACATGTACCACCCTCTGCGTGAAAAAGCTGCCCCTTAGGTCTCTTCTATATCTTTCCCCTCTCACCCTAAACCTAGTTCTGGACTCCCCGACTCCAGGGAAAATGCTTTGCCTATTTACCCTATCCATGACCCTCATAATTTTGTAAACCTCTATAAGGTTATCCCTCAGCCTCTGACGCTTCAGCCCCAGCCTGTTCAGCCTCTTCCTATAGCTCAAATCCTCCAACCCTGGCAATATCCTTGTAAATCTTTTCTGAACCTTACAAGTTTCACAACATCTTTCCGATAGGAAGGAGACCAGAATTGCACGCAATATTCCAACAGTGGCCTAACTAATGTCCTGTACATCGGCAGCATGACCTCCCAGCTCCAGTACTCAGTACTCTGACCAATAAATGAAAGCATACCAAACGTCTCCTTCACTATCCTATCCACTTGCGACTCCACTTTCATGGAGCTAAGAACCTGCATTCCAAGGTCTCTTTGTTCAGCAACACTCCCTAGGACCTTACCATTAAGTGTATATATCCTGCTAAGATTTGCTTTTCCGAAATGCAGCACCTCGCTTTTATCTGAATTAAACTTCATCTGCCACATCTCTGTCCATTGGCCCATCTGGTCAAGATTGTGTTGTAATCTGAGGTATCCCTCTTCGCTGTCCTTTAAACTTCCAATTTTGGTGTCATCTGCAAACTTACTAACTGCACCTCTTCTGATCGCATTCAAATCATTTATGTAAATGGCAAAAAGTAGAGGACACAGCACCAATCCTTGTGGTACTCTACTGGTCACAGGCGTCCAATCTGAAATACAACCCTCCACCAACATTCTTGTCAATCATTTCTGCACCCTTTCTCGTTTATTAACATCCGCCCGATAGCAGGCCCATCAAAATTGTGCATATCTACTATTCTATGACTCAGCCTCCTACATTGCAGGGAAACAACAAATCCAGTAGCCACCGAACCTCACTGATAGTTAAAATTCGATAAAGCCCTTGTAAACGTTTTTAAATATTTTCAAATCTATAACATCCTTCCTAGATTAGGGCTACCAAAATTACTCACAGTACTCCAAACATTGCCTTGAAAACGTTTTCTTGCAACCATGACATGAAGTACCAACTCCTATACTCAATACTCTGACCAAGAAAGGTAAGCATGCCAAACGCCTTTTCCCCCACACTGTCAAACTGTGACGTGGTATTCATGGAACTATGTACATTACCCTAAAATCTACCGAATAACACTGCCCAGCGACCTTTCATTAACTGTATAAATTCTTACCTGGTTTGTCTTATTAAAATGCAACAATACGTATTTATTTGCATTAAGCCCAATTTGCTGTACCCCTGCCAAGTGGCCCAATTGATTAAGATCTTTTTGCACTTTGAGATAATCTTCTTCTCTGTTCTTTATCCTATAAATGTTGGTGTCATCCACAAACTTATGAAACATGCCCCCTATATTCTTATCCATATTGATTATGTAACTGAAGAACACGTATCCAGCACCAATTCTTTCAGCACACAAGGTCACAGGCCTCCGACCTGAAGAAGAATGTTATGCCATTACACTCTGTCTCTTACTATCAATCCAATTTTGTTTGCAATTGGTTAGCTCTCCCTGGAACCCATGTGATCTAACTTAACTAATCAGTCTACAATGCAGAACGTTTCGAAGGCTAGATATTGTGATTCTCTCAGCACAGATGAGCACTGACTTCCTAAGAATAGAGATGCTGGTTACTCTGAAATTTGAAAATACATTTCTCCATTATACATCTCAGCAACATTTCTGAGAAAAGAAAACTCAATATATTATGAAAACATCAATGAAACAGATTGATCAAGTGTCTCTGGACCCGAAACATTAAATGTGCTTTCTTGCCACAGTAACTGGCGCACATGCTGACGTATTATAGTCATTTGCACTTTTGGTTTTAATTTCCAGCATCTGCAGTATGCTGTTGCTGTTCAGGCAAGTAGAACCATGCCTGAAACCTAATGAGTGGTTCTCCAAAAAATATGACTATTTTGAGATTCCCACCCATGTTTCGTGCTATTTCTGTATGTTCATGGTTAAACGTGATCTTCCTGGACTGCAAATACTGCCAACTAATGGAATACTCACAGGTGTTTTCTTTATTGATTAACTGAATAATTGCTGTGAAAGGATATGCTATGGTCTTCTTGAACTGCTCCCTGAATTTACACTGAGTCACGCCATAAATAAATGCATTTGTACAGCAATTTAGATCCACGAGCATAAATCGCACTGGTCGGAAGTTAGAGAAAGAAACATCGTAATATTTCGGATCAGTTCCTGTTACGCTGTAATATAAGAAATCTAAAACGTATAAGAGCCAAAGAAGTACAAAACTGCCAGATATGGTGAAGAGTAAAATGATCGATTTACGTCTGTTCTCCATTTCTACATCATTGTGATTTGCTCCCTGTCTATGACATCTCAGTTTTCTACGGACTCGGCTGGTCACTAAAATATACCTGATTGTTAGAGTGTTGAGCAGCAATATTAAAGCATATGGGAGCAGTGGAATTAAAATCTTATCAAATAAGTTAAACATCACCCATCCAGATTCAGTATAATAGCTTTGCTTAAATTTACAGAACCAGGGAATATTGTTAATTATCTCTCCTGCTTCCATGGTAAAATAGAAGGGAACATTCTTTAAACATATGAAAATGCAGGTTGCCGTTAGAACCACAACTGCGGTCTTTTCTTTGCAATATTTTGCTTTCAGATTTTGGGAACAAATAACTACAAATCGATCAAAGGCGAATGCAACAGTGAACCAGACAGAACAACCTGTGGCTGTATAAAGCAAGATAATAATAACGCTGCAAACTGGTGTGTTATCCAGGAAAGAAATTGGAAAATAATATGATTTGATCCGTAGCAGTATGATTCCCGTGATAAGGAATAGTAGATCCGCCATTGTCATGGCCACCAAATAACAAGTGGTGCAGATGGAGAGGCCACAATTTCCCTTGGACAAGATCAGAATCGACACCACATTTGCTGTAGAAAGAGAAGGAAACAAGTAAATACAGTTGATTAATTTGCAAACATTTTCTATCAGAAATCTCAGAAAATGCTAATTGCATCAACACAATAAGTCAGTAGTGGTAGTATGCCACAGAGACAATATTTTAGAAAACTCAAAACTGAATCCAGCACACACATACTTCATGTTGTAATACTGTTGGAACAAATACCACTCCATGGAAACAGGTGACGATTTAACTTAGTTTTCTGTGTGATTCGTATGCATTTGCAACCAGTATCTACAATGAATTGCATGTCATAAGTACATCCAAAAATATAAAGAGACAAGCATTAGTGTGAACTTGAAATCGAACCTTGTGATGATTGTTGTTGATAAAGAAGGATGGTCATAGGTTTTAACAGGGTATAGACAGCATCATGAATTAGTTGTGACGAATGATCTGGTTGTGTGAGGTATAACCTTGTTATTGATAGATTTCATTTCACCCATTTATAACAAACTAATTGATGTATTTAATTTTTTTTTTTAAAATCGCCAATTAAGTCTATAAAAAGCAGTGTCAGAGCATTGAAGAGATCTGTGATCAGAAACTTAGTTTTTAAGTATATTTGTCTTGATTCACTCCAGTTCCTGAGCCACAATCATCTCAACTGTACCGTGATAAATGCACCAAATAACAATTGCTCACTGGAATCAGATGCAAATATGTGCAACTTGCTTCTTTGTGTTAGCATTCTTTGTCGAATTGTGCAGTGACAGATATTTCCATGTATCTTCCTTCTGCGAGCTGCCTGTGGTGATCAATGATTTAGCTGGACCCAACATTTCATTGTCGGCAGTAGCGGATAAATTTGTGAGTCTGTGAGATGTTAATACATGCATTTCAATTGGGATGCTGCAAAAGAACAGCAGAGTTGATTCGAGAGATTTTATTTACTGGAATAACTTCTCTGCTTCTACACCTGCTGAAGAGTTAGTATAAGGTCAGCATTTAACAATCACAGCAACAGAGGAGCACCACAGACGACATAAATATTTGCTCGAAGTCTCTTACCAGGGACACCAATAACAGCAAGAATTGTGTAATATGTTTTCCCGATGTTGCGAAAAGTTTCCATTATTTTCTTTGTAATGTGTTCTATGATTTCTTGAAATAGATCATTTGACTAAGCTTTTCTCTGAACAGGTGCATACTATGAGGCTTTGCTTTATACCTTGTGTATTTCCATAGGGACCTTTAAGATCACATCATCATTCACATTAGTTCATTCAAGATTGATGTGCAAACAGAAATGTGAACTTATTTTTCTCTATGTTGTGATGTGAAATATGATGTGTCTTAAGGTGTATCTTTAAAGATTGGCCTCTTTCAGTGATCACCATGTTTTTGCTCAGAGATTAAATTCCAAAGCTGTCATAGCTCTCGAGTTGCGATCATCCACTGTAAACGTTTCCACCCAGTTAAGCAAATGAAATGGCCATTTTTGTCCATGATTCCTCAAACTGATGCAACCAATTCGAATATTACAATCCCGGGCTATTAAATCCCTTCACATTGATATTAAGCCGAAAGTTGAATTTTTTATTGTTCCGGAATAAGATGTAATCACTGTTGTCCAAGTCAATATTCTGGTAATTGTGCACTGTTCATAAGAAGTTGATAGGGAGCATGATTTTTGGACTTCTGTAATCTATGTCGTGCAGGTGCAGTTACACGTTCTTGTGGGGTCAGGGCAGGAATATGTTCTAAGCCAAAGAAGGATGTCTGATTCACTGCTCCTTTCGGGTCGTACGTTATTTAGAGGTGAAGCATCTGGTAATGGCTATATAACCCTATTCGTATGTACTTACCATGCCTTGCTACTCTTGATGGTGAAGGTTGTTGGTTTGGAAGTTTGCTAAAGTGCATCCAGGATGTAGTTCCAAACGCAGAATATTCCGATGAGTTCAGTTGGCATGGTTGATTTGTGGAGCAGTGGAACAGAATGAACTTTTCAGATGTAGTGACCCATAGGCAGTTTTTTTACTTATATGTTTTATGAAGACAATACTGTGACAGCTGAAGGCTTTAAATGCTTAAATTAACGCGGATAGGTTCAAAATAGAATACAGGTTAGAATGCAGAGATGAATTGTATTAGTACCAGTATGGCTAAGAAAGCAATGCAGGTAGTGCAGGTGTCCACTCAGTATATTTGTTTGTTTATTGTGCTAGTTACTGATTAGAGATGGGGAGTAATTGATTGAATGCATAGCCATTGAATTGTAGGAAGGATTGTACCACGTTCTTGAGGAATTGTGAAAAGGTTCTGGGACGGGTGGGACTTGTGCTAGTTGGATATGCTAGAGTGAACGAGACTGAGATTGTTATTTTCACAGCCTGGAACAATTTTACGAAGCACTCACATGGGATTAATGCATAACAAATTATTTGAATTTATGTGGAAACCATCATTTTAGGAATTCAGTCGCTCTTCATACTCACAACCACAGTATCATAATCAAGTTGGCTTTTGTCACACGCCGTTTTCCACCCTTGTGTCATTGATTATTTGTAATTTCTACCTTAAAGTATAATTAATGCTGGTCAGCATTTTATGAAGTAAATTATTACTCTAAATGATTACATGATCTGGCTTTCTCTTTTCACTTCAATAATGACTTGCTGAATGACTTCAATTTCTGACAAATGCCATCCAGCAACAAATGCTGATAGTTGGTGATTTAGCGAGCAATGCCAGTGAATGTCATAAGATCTGTGACTAGATTCATCTATGCTTGAAGCAATCACGTCTTTTCAATTAGATGATGCGTCTGCCTCATGTAGAATTCCAGTTTGAGACTACAAGTAACTTTGTTTCTTTTGATTGCTTTCTAATTTCAGTTGAGTTGATTTTTTTTTAACTGGGGGACTGGAAATGTATTGAAGTGCGAATAGTCATCAGTGAGTGCACTTACTTCGTTTATCTCAACGATAAGACAACTGTGACAACAAATATAGATGCTCTAGTGGCCACTGGAATTGCATGTTCCTTCATTGTTTCAGGATCATTATATTAGAAGACTTATCCATGACGTACTGTTGTTGTTTCGTGGTAGGAGGAGGGGGGAATTGGAGTTTTGAGCACCGAAAGATTGTAGTTAACTTTATTGCAATGACACTGACGGAAAGAGGGATGATGTGCTAAACCAGATTTCAGTGAACTCAGAAAACAGGACTTCCAAAGCACTAATTAAACCATTACTTACAGTCGCCACACTCCAGTTGAGCTGGACGTTTGAATGACTTCATAATATCTCTTACATTGAGTAATAAAATAAAACGTAAAAATGATCACAAAACATTGTTATGCTGTGTCATTTGGTGTTGAAAGTTTTATCAAGTGTATCATTCAATCCATTCATAGAAAATTTCCAAGAAGAGCAGACATGCCATTTTAAGCAAACTTTATAATTCAACAGGATGATGTTCAAATGCATTTCCAACGTTATACGTGAGAGACGTCTGCTTGATCATAATTATGATCAATTGGCATATCTGCTTGCATTATTTATTTCTCATTCATAAACCAGTGATTTTATCATTTTGCTGTAACGAAATTCTTGTATTGGCATAACAGGAGATATTTGAATGTTTTTTTGAATGTGTTATTACAAAGTGCGTAACAGACCGGATTGATGGCACTATTGGTGTAACACAGCCAATATCCTAAGTTCCAGACTATATTCGGGATAGAGACTGAATATAAAGTGTCAACGAGAAGAATGGAAACATATGGTGTCCATGTAATAAGAAATGCTAATACAATAACCATGACGGTCCTCGTCACCTTCTTCTCTCGGGATACACCTACTTTCTTTATTTTATTGCGTGTCTTGCCTGGATTCTTGATACGGTGGCTGTCATCAATATCTCTCTCATTTCTGTTGCTGCTGGTGAAATCTGTCATTGTCTCTGCTGTCATGCAGTCGTAAGCAGTGTTTGATTGGCTAAATACCATTACACAAGAAAGGTTTGAGTTGCCTGCCCGCAAGTCACTTTCTATGGTAGAAATATTTGTGCTTTCTTGGATTGTTTCCTCCTTCATTTGGTTTGATGCCACCGAACTAACTGAAGTTCTCTCATTGGGATCAACTTTCAACTCTCTTTGGTCAAAAGGGTCTGTTGTTATTTCATTGGGAAGTTTGTTTTTTAGAATTCTTTTATGCAGCAACCATTGGGAAACATTTTGTAAGATGTTGTTCATTAGCTTTGTTGGCTTTTGCTGAATGCAGTTGGGAGGTAATGTGTTCTTGCATGATTCAGAATATTCCTTGTTATCCTTTATTCGACTCTTGCTGGCATGGGATATGCAGACATACAAGACAATCATGATGAAAGCAGGGAGATAGAAAGCTACTATAAGAATAGCTAGAGAAACAACTGGGTTTGAAAGGAATTGAATGTAACATTGACCCTCATGAACTGTCCGTTCCCCGACAATGAACTGCCATAAGAGAATGGAAGGAGCCCACATAATGAATGGCAGTACCCAAGCAGCGGCAATCATCACCATTGCCATCTGAGGAGTCCTTTTCATAGGATAACTCAATGGCTTTTTGACACAGAAGTACCGGTCAAAACTGATGACAACGAGATTCATGGATGATGCATTATTAACAACATGGTCGAAGGCAAGCCATAAATCGCATACCACAGGGCCCATTGGCCAGTAGCCAAATGCATTGTAAACTGTGTAAATATTCATGCATATTACAGCTACTATCAAATCAGAGAAGGCTAAACTTAAAATAAAAAAGTTGTTAATAGTCTGCAAATGTCGGTTGAATGTGATAGAAATAATGACCAAAAGGTTTCCGATAATTGTTACAAAAGTTAACGATCCTGCCAAAATCACAATGATGATCATTTCTAGAGTTTTGTGAGAACTAGCTTTTTCAGAACGAAACAATTCTGTTAGGTTACTGAGAGATTCCTTTATTGCTGTTGTATTGATCATAGTTTTACGCTGGCGTGCAGTTAGGAGAAATGATTCCTAAATGTTAAAAAGAAAATGAAACGTTAGGAAACAGATGTTAGTTGTGGCAATTATAATGACAATTTAAGTTTAGCGCACATAACTATCTGCACTTACCAATTTCAAAGTATCGACATTTTTTTGTATTCACTCAAGGATTTTGCCTTCGACAATCTCAGTGGGTTTATAACTCAGCATCTATTGCCATTCACAAATAGGAGGTGCCCTACTTTGTTGAACTGCTGCTGTTTATTAATTGTTAATACACCAACAATTTTGTGAGAGAAAGTTTCAGGATGTTAACCCAATAACAGTGAACAAACAGTGATATATTTCCAAGTAAAAACGTTCAGTGGCGAACTGAGTGTCTGAGAGGTCGTTGAAAATTGTGTTTCCATGCATCTCTTCCCCTTGCTCATTTATATGTTAGATGTGAATGGTTTTTAAGGAAACGTTGAAAAAGTATTGGTGTAAGGGAATGTTTGTAGGTGTGGTGAAAACCAAAACAGCTGCATTTTAGTGGATGCTTTCAATTTTGCTGCTTGACTGTAAAACCACTCTTCCTGGAATGTGTTGTCAACATATTCCATCCCCTGATCGTTGTCAGGCTTTAGAGAACCAGAATATCAATTACTATATGATGGATTCTGAGTCTCCAACATGCATGTTTTGCTCCCAGTTTTTATGTGGTTCAGCAAATTCAGTTTCTTTTGAATACTAATCTGAGATATTGATCTTGCGGGATTCCGTGTTGGAAATAGTATTGTTGGGTAGATTTTCTCTTGTTTCATTTGATGTCTGCATGGTACTTGTGCGGTGTAAAAGTTTATTGCCCATTACCTGCCTAACCCTCGATATTTTCAAAATCTTGCAGTATATTAGTCCAAACAGAATTTCATCACTGAATGAAACACAATACACAATCATCAGAAAGCATCCCCATTTACGATATCCTCATGATTGCCTGGCCACTGATGAAACAATGAATTTAATTGGGTGTAGGAAACTATCCTGAGCGTGGAACTGACATGACCCACCTTCAAAGATCAGACTTATCTCCAGTTGTGCTGCTTCTAACAATAACCAGCTGAGAAACCATTCTCCACTCCGCTCCAATGTCAATTGACTAGAGATGATCTAGAGTTCCATGAAATCATCCCCTGTCTAAAAGCGGCTTTCAAAGCTATTATCAAAACTAGTCATTCCCTGCGAATTTCAGACTTTCAGAATTTGCTTGAACCAAGACCACAGGAAGTTCAGTGGCTAAGTGACTATGGTAGATTACACGTTAGAGTCGTGAACAGATTATTGTGAAGGGCACTGCCTAATTAGCCAATAGTTTCTGTTTGAATTAATAATTAAGTAACTGATGAGTTTAAGCAATATGTTGCTGAACGACATTGCAAAGCATACTTTTATGTCAATTGCTCCAAAATATGAAGTACATTAACTTTATAAGTTTTCAAGTATTAAACTATTTAGTTTAAACACATGTATTTCTTTGTTTAATTATGCTCACAAAGTCGAAAAAAATGAATGAATAGCATTCTTTTTCAGAAAATATGTGTTATCTTCTGTTTATACACCACAAAGTATTAGCTACATTAGTTCTTACTCTCTCCTACAGAAAGCCCGACTATTCTATTATGCAAGTTCTCCTTCAAACGCAAATTCACTTCTGCAACAATGACATAAATCTGATGTCTTATATTGCAAAACAGATGACAGTGTGATATTAATGGAAATGCAATATTCAGATTGAGTTATTGTGTTTTTTTAAAACATATAAATTTTACGCAAACTGCACTAAATAAAACCCGAGAATGATTTTCCAAGTATTTGTTTTTCAAAGAAAATAAGGGAACTGCGACATACGTTTAGCAGTGAAGATAGTCTGTAGGAAGGCTCCTGCAGTGAAAGAAACATAATACTCTGTACCTTACATCACAGAATGTTTACACAGTTAACTTTATGCATTTTAAATGCATGAGAAAGACACACAAGATTGACCAATGGCATAGGCATGATGACACATGCAATCCAAAGTATTTTATAAGCAAGACAAGAAACAGAAAACAAACAAAAAAAAATCACTTCAGGAAAAGCATGGCAGATCAGGCAGTGAAACAAATGAGATGTAATAATTGAAGCAGATAGGGCTAAAAGTTAATGGACGGTACTGCCTTAACAGTGAGCGTAAAATTGTGGCATTTGCAAGAAGAATAAGACTGGACAGTGACTGACGAAGGAAAGGAGCAGCGTTAGATAAATGAATCAGCATGTTTTAATTCGCACAACTGAGTGCATCAGAGCAGCACGGCAATAACAGAATAATGGCTTTGAAACGTCTTAAGTGTATTTGGAGTGTAGTAGATGCACAAAAGCAAATCTGAAATTAATCGGTTTGAGAAAATCAAATCATTTTTAAAGTGGCAGAATATCTGCATCAAACAAAATCTGATGTGGAATAACTGCATTGGTCTTTCGAAGACTGACGGACCTGAAAACCATGTCTCATGCAAATGTTAAACGAAAATATTTTGCTCAGAACCATCAATAGATCACATAGTTGATGAAAAGGTAGTTGTGGTCTTTCCACGGTCTCAAGGAGAAATTGTGGAATGGAGAGTGATTGCATGTACATTCCTTCAGATGACCAGATAGTGCTGAATCTAAGCAGGAGATTCAAGGAAATCCTAATTGATTCTCACATCACTAAGATTTATTGATGCAGTTCATGCATATATCAAAGTAGTTTTAGTCTTCACTTAAGGTGACACTTAGGTGGGTGTAATTATTCGGATAGTTGATGCAGAGAAGACTGTTCAGCAAAAAGTTTTAGCACAGAACTAGACCAAATTCAAAAACGAAGGAAACTGGGAAGATCTTCTCATTGACACATTGAGGGGTCTGAAAGTGTATATGCATCAAAGTTATTTTCCCCCTATTATGGAAAACTCTAGGAGTAGGGGGAATAAAATGCCAGAACAGGTAAAATCATAAAAGGCATCAAAAGATGAACACAAATAGTTGTTTGGCCTTTCAAGGCTATTCTACCAATCTATAGTATTGTTTCTGCTTTAACATTCCTTATGTCGATAAACGTGTGCTTTCACCATAACCCTGATTCTCTTACTGATCAAGAATCCATCTTGGCATTATATAAACACATTGACTCTCCTCTCCTCCGACCACCACCTTTCTCCACAGCTCTTTGTGGAAATGATGTCCAAATATTTACAATTCTTTGAGAGAGGAGAGGTGGGAATGAACACAAGTGAGGTGTCTGCTGGTGATTATATTTTCACATTGCAAATCAAGATTGGTCTTTGCAGAACGGCAATAGTGTTTTTGCACAGAAGGAGGCCGTTGGCTCATCGTGCCTGCATAAGAGTGTTAAATGAGCATCATACCACGATGTCAATATCTTGTTTTTTTTCTCTAAATTGCATTTGCAAATTCATTTTATTTGTCTAATTATGAAATATCCAATCGCATGACTCAGTTGAACTGAGTTGAAGCGGCCTCCACCACTATTCCAGTCGATGCACTCCACATGCAAATCATTCAGTGGATGAAAACATCAATGCTTATTTTGGAAGACAAGAAAAAAGACAATTGAGTTCAAATCCTTTCATGCTCTGTTTCTCATACACCTGAACACTTTTCCTCTTCTCATCAGTCTAATGCTGTCTCGATTGGATCTGCCTCTAATAGATCCCGGCACCCACTGCTGCTGACTCGGAAAACATGAAACTCATGACTTAATTCTTTCTCATGATAATGTGCATTATTTTGCCTCTGTTACCAGTCCCGCATCTGACAAAAAAAAATAAGCTATTGTAAATGGCTTTGCAACTCCAAATCTTACTTTGATCACTGCCCTTTACAGCCTAATGTGCAAGCTTCTTTATCATATGACGATCTCCATTTACTCGCGGACAGATTGTTCAACAGATTTTCCATATCAGTTTTAATCCTGACAACTGTTGTTCCATTGAGCAGAGCCATGTAGCCTCTCCACCTTGTGAAATATACATACAAATGGCATCTCTGTTATCTGTAATGTTACGGATGTGGGAACGTCTTTGTTATAAATTCAAGGAAAAGTGAAGGTCAATAACATTAGTCTTTCTAAGACTAATATGGTTTATTCCATCTCCCTACTTTGGTATCATATGCTATTAGGTCTTGATCAACAAATTGGCAAATTGATGTTCCAATGCAACATTTATGTTATCATACCACCATCCGTTTAGACGGTGAACTTAAGTCCTTGAGCATGCATTCAGAAATTTAAAATAAAACCTGCATGTGACTTGTGTTTTGTTTGTTAATTGGATTCACATTGATCCATCTGGTTATCAATTTTCAGCCCTTTGGAAAAACAACTTGCACGTGATGGACACAATACTGCGTTTCTGCCTTCAGAGTCTTCTTTTACAGTAGGAACACACTCAGTCTGAGACAAATTAAAATTATCACTAATTTTCTTCTTTAATTGTCGAATGGCGTTTCCATTTGTCGTCAGACTAAGTTTGAAGTTAAAATTTTAAATTATTGCCAAAGCGAATAATATTAATGATTAGTGAAAGAACATAATTTCAGTCTATTAGTTCTAGCTTGTTCATTTGATATACATTCTTCACTCAATCCATATCTCCTCTTTCATTCTATAAATCTTGTAATCATCGATTTGTTTTCAGGACCCAATTACTCATTAAGAGGAATTGATATCATTCAAATAAAGCACCCACTGTCATACAATTCTGATCACTATTTGGATTCCTCCTTGATCTCTCTACAATTACAATTACACGTCTTCCCTCTGCTCTCACCAGTCCCTCTATTTCATGTTTGTTTTGTTAATGCTAGATCGTTATTCTAAGTGAGAAATATCATTCAATCAAGTCTGGATATTAAAATTTTTGTCCCTTCAAAATGGAATATTAGTTTTCATAACCTTAGCATGTTGAGGTTCCACGTTATGTGGCTATACGAGAGATTATCTAAGGTTATTTTATTTTACCGTGCCACCCTAGTTTGCAATTTGGAAAGAATATGTGAACAGGTTTGCTTTGCTACAAAAAATATATCATCAAATATGTACGGGTGTTGAAAACCCTTTTATCATCATGGCTTGATTTTGTGGGTTTTTCAATGTTTTTCTGTTTCTCGTTGCAGTCATATTCAGTATCAAATATTCGCCACCGTAGTCATACTCAAATGCTTTGATGGAGGTTTGAGTGACATAAAACAAGGTCGAATTTGCTGCTGATGTTGTAAACCAGTTCTTCTTAATACTTCAACAAAATATTTTGAATCAAGCATCAAATGAACAAATATTTCAGTTACTCTCTGAACTTAGTCTAAATGATGACAAAACGCACTTTTCTGTGCAACAGTCGAGGAGCTGCAACATGAAACCTATTTCATCATCAAACTAAGGTATCCATATAAAATCCCACTGTAAGATCTGCATTCCAGCCTATTCAGAATATATCTGACATATTTGACCATAACAGCATGAAATTATCAGCGATAAAAAGTAATAAATTAATGGATTTCCTTTGTCCTTCCATCTCTGGAAACCTGGGATTTCTCCTGTTGCTGAAAACCTGGATTCTCCTGAAGCATTCGCTAATCAATGATATATGTCTTACAATGACAGCAGTGATCAGCAGAATCAGATCAAATGGTGCTTCTTGGGTAAGAATATAATGAAGAAGCTCAGTAGTTGTTCTACCTGAGGATAGAATAACACCAAAGGGAAGAACTTAAACTTATTGATGAATACATAATACCGTAAATATTCTTTAAACAATGGGCACAGTTTCGCTTAGCTTGGCTGCCACTATAGTTTTATTTGTGAAATATTTGTTTTTCAGCTTCTGGCAACAAATAACAAAAAAAAATCAATGGTTACTGCAGCAGTGAACCAAACGGAACAGTTTCTAGCTGCATAAAGCAGGGCATCATATATTTTACATATGGGGTTGCAGTCAATGATTGTAAACTGCGTTCAAAATATTTTCAGAACGTACATCTGTATCTAATCGAAAAGTATAACAAGCAAATACACTCTTGCCATGCCCACCTGGTGGTGTATAATGCATTTGCGACGTTTTCACTTCCCCGAGATGGAATCACAATTGGCACTATGTTAACAATGGAGAACAAAGAAGTAAATCACGCAACAATTTGCATGCAATGCCCCTGATTAACAATTGCAAAGCAACTTCTCAGACATTCGAGAGTGGAAACCAAGATGAACTGTAGCTCTTTCTGATCAGAGCACGTCCCTATCATAATGTTACTACACTAGTTGTGCAGTGAAAAAGACAAGTGCAAATGCACATGTATTGTCTGTCCCTTGGCTGTGCTTTTTTCCCTCTCATGATCAATGATAATCTAACTGTTTTGTTGAGGAACAAAATCTCTGTCTTCGTTTCTGCTCAACTTCAACAACAACAAAAAAACAAGATAAA